>NC_081323.1:23177552-23802552 GCF_026419965.1 Kogia breviceps
GTGTCCACCAAATGTGAAACTTAAAGCAGTTTGCTATCATTCTGTTTATGGTCAGTTTGCTTAGCCAACTCTTCATGTAACTGAAGTCATTCACTCCTTTAGGACTTCTTCAGTCTCTCTTTTTTTAAAAATCCTTAATTTTTTAAAAATAAATTATTTATTTTTGGTAGTGTTGGGTCTTTGTTGCTGGCCGTGGGCTTTCTCTAGTTGGAGCGAGCAGGGGCTACTCTCCGTTGCGGTGCACAGGCTTCACATTGCGGTGGCTTCTCTTGTTGCGGAGCACAGGCTCTAGGCATGCGGGCTTCAGTAGTTGTGGCATGTGGGCTCAGTAGTTGTGACACATGGGCTCTAGAGCACAGGCTCAGTAGTTGTGGCACACGGGCTTAGTTACTCCGCAGCATGTGGGATCTTCCCGGACCAGGGCTCGAACCGTGTCCCCTGCATTGGCAGGCGGATTCTTAACCACTGTGCCACCAAGGAAGCCCTCTTCAGTTTTTTTTTTGTGACACAAGATGTTAGTTGCATAAAGGCCTTTTGGAATTCTCTTACTTTCAACATGGACACATCGGACAACCATGACCAGGATTGCCTTATTAAAATTATTTGTAGGGACTTCCTGGTGGTATAGTGGTTAAGAATCCACCTGCCAATGCAGGGGCATGGGTTTGATTCCTGGTCCGGGAAGATCCCACATGCTGTGGAGCAGCTAAGCCCATGCGCCACAACTACTGAGCCTGCGCTCTAGAGCCCGCGTGCCACAACTACTGAGCCCACATGCTTCAACTTCTGAAGCCCGCGCACATGGAGCCAGTGTTCCTCAACAAGAGAAGCCACCGCAATGAGAAGCCCATGCGCTGCAACAAAGAGTAGGCCGCACTCGCCGCAACTAGAGAGAGCCCGTGCACAGCAGTGAAGACCCAACACAGCCAAAATAAATAAATAAATACATTTATTTATTATTATTATTTTTTTAAAAGTGTGTGTAGCTGACGATTGAAGCCCAGTGCCTGAATAGGGTATGAAATGGCAGCTTGGAATAATTGTGAAAGGAGGGCCCTTTTAAAAGTAAACTCTTTATATATTAATGTTCATGATGCAATCCAATTACATGAGAGAACAGTTTTTCAAATTATTTTTTAACCTTGGAAAGTGCTGGAAACACATTTTTAGTTTAAAATACAAATAGTTGTTACCACTGCTGCCATTGTACACAAAAAATTTTAAAAATGCAGAGATCCCAGATATTATCAAGAAATTACTATTGTGTCTTATAACCAATTTTAAATAAAATTGAAACCTATTCTGTAGTGATATGTTCCACTGTTCAGTGGGATTTTATCTACCTCAGTGTGTGTTAGTGAAAAGAAAAAAGTTATAAAACACCAACATGCTATTTTGTTACTAGTAACATTAGCATGATCCCCCCCCCAAAAAAAAAGGTGTTGAAGGGATTTTACATGCAACTTACAAATATTTCATCCTACTATTATCTAAAGTATTTAGTGTTCTGTATGCTGGATTTAGTGCTTGAATATTTGCTCACTGGCCATATTTTCACTAGAACACTACTAAACGTCATGTAAACAATGAAGACATTTTGCAAAGTATTTTAATTTTTTAACATAAATCAAGTATGAACTATTTCCTATGACTTACTCATCTGTATGCAAAGCTAGATTATGTAGGGACTTTCCTGGTGGTCCAGTGGCTAAGACTCCGAGCTCCCAATGCACGGGCCCCGGGGTTTGATCCCTGGTCAGGGAACTAGATCCCACATGCCACAACTAAGAGTTTGCATACCACATTGAAGCTCCTTCATGTGGCAATGAAGATCCCACCTACCACAACTAAGGCTTGGTGCAGTCAAATAAATAAAGAAATATATATTTTTTTAAAGCAAGATTATGTAAATCTACATGGTTCTGTTGTGTGTGTAAATGTTTTTATATTTTGTAACTACTATCTGTAATTGTTTTCATCTCAATAATGGAAAAAAATTATTTTTAAACAATTCAACATTCTGATGAAAGATGAAGCTGTGGAATTAGAATATAGCCCGTTCTTCCATTATATTAAAACCAGATTGTGTGAATTAAAGTTTTATTGTGTCTGCATCCTGAAATTAAGACTAATAGTTAACTGGCAATAAAACAATGACCCAGAATTTTGTATTAAAAATTAAGTTTTGTATTAAAAATCTGAGTTGAACTTTTAATTTTCCTGAATAGTGTACTTTGAGAGAAAAGAAGCAACATTTTAATTTATTCCAGCATATTAAAAAGGGTTTTGATGTTTGAAAAACTACTTTTCACATTTTGTTACTGAGATTCTTTATTCCCAAAGACAGGTGTCATTACTTGATAATGTCTTGCCCTTTAAAACCACCACATTAGTAAATCTAATATGCATAAACTTTGGTGGTCTTATAATTTAAGTTATATTATAGCTTGGACTTGTTATTTTATCATCCTTGCAGATGTAATTATTGAATATACTAGCTTTAATAAGTAAGGGTTTCTTTACCTTGCATATATAAGTAATTACTGGACTTTTTATCCTCCTCTCAATTGTATAGTTTTCTGATTCAGAATGTGCCAAGAAAGCTTTGGAACAACTTAATGGATTTGAGCTAGCAGGAAGGCCAATGAAAGTTGGTCATGTTACTGAACGTACTGATGCTTCCAGTGCCAGCTCATTTTTGGACAGTGATGAACTAGAAAGGACTGGAATTGACTTGGGAACAACTGGTCGTCTCCAGTTAATGGCTAGACTCGCAGAGGGTAAGTTTATCCTAGTGTTGTGAATGATATGTTGATACCGTAATGAGAAAGGTAACCATGCAGAAATAAATGGAAAATTATTTTTTCTTATTTTGGTGTTGACTTACCCTTGGGCAGCACATGTGGTTTCATAGGTGAAATTCATTGCCTTAATTATAATGGAATCTACTTTATGATGGTGCTTTTTGAGTACCACAGCGTATGTTACAGGATTTCTTTCGCTTTCTATAATAATTATATCCTCATACTTCAGAATAAATTTAGTTGCAGTGCTTAATACTATGTCCTGCCTGTACAGTTGACCTCCCATGTCTGTGAGTTCTGCATCTGTGAGTACGGAGGGCAGACTGTATCACGCCACTTTATATGAGGGACTTGAGCATTTGTGGATTTTGATATCCGAGGAGATCCTGGAAATAATCTCACCTGCCCTGCTACCAAAGACCACTGTAATTTGTTTTAATGAAGTGACTTTGGTATTAAGCAGCCAGAAAACTAGGATTTTCCCGCTCTTAACAAAGCAGGGACATTAAGACCTATTCTTTTACAGGTACAGGCTTACAGATCCCACCAGCAGCACAGCAGGCTTTGCAAATGAGTGGCTCTCTGGCATTTGGTGCTGTGGCAGGTAGGAATTGAATCTTTTCTATCTGAAATCATTGTTTTTTCACCTAATTCGAAAATTTGCCAAATTTTTGCATTTAAAAGGACTTACTGAGAATTCAATTCATCAAGTACTTTTAACTTACAGATTTCAAGAGTTCATGTAAGGAAGTGGTGATATAGGACATAATTATCCACTAATAATAAACTCAGGGTATTTTTGAACCCTGCATACCAATTTTTAGTTGAAATTGCCATTTTTTGGTTTTGTTTTGTTTGATTGGTTGATTGATTTTTGGCTGCATCAGGTCTTAGTTGCGACATACGGGATCTTTTCTTGCAGCACGTGGGCTCCTCTCTAGTTGTGGCATGCGGGTTTTCTCTAGTAGTGGCGTGCAGGTGTCAGGGTGTGTGGGCTCTGTAGCTTGCAGCATGCGAGCTCGGTAGTTGAGGCGTGTGGGCTTAGTTGCCACGTGGCGTGTGGCACCTTAGTTCCCTGACTAGGGATCAAACCCACGTCCCCTGCACTGTAAGGCAGATTCTTTTATCATTGGACCACCAGGGAGGTCCCTTTAAGTTGTTAGATCTTTTTAAATGTGTCACTTTTATTGAAGACCAAAAAGTTTATATTGTTTCAAAGGAAAAATGGTTTTTGTAATGTTTTTGTTTGGAAAGCTACCAGAGGCCTTTGAATCAAGCTTTATTTAAAATAATTACAGTATTAAGAGTGCAGAGAAAACTGCTTTCCTAATTAGAACATACTACAGTTGATCCTTGAACAACATGGGTTTGAACTGCAAGGGTTTACTTACACATGGATTTTTTTTCAGTTGTAAATACCACACAATTTGTTAAATCCATGAACTTGGAAGGACTATGGATATGGAGGGTCTACTATAAGTTACATACGGGTTTTCAACTGCTCAGATGGTTGGTGTCCCTAATCCCCTAGTTGTTCAGAGGTCAACTGTATTTTGAGATTTTGAGTTATAGAATGAAGTGCCTGGAGAGGTGAGGAAAAGAGGGAGAGAATTGATAGTTTCTTACAATTATGTAACAGTGGGTTTAGTTTATGAATCACATTGTTTTCTTTTCCTTTGTGGCTCAGGTACTTGAAATTAACCCAAATCTATGAGCTAGGATAGCATTAAATTTTGAGATGTTGAATGAAGCCTTGCTTTTAGAATATCTGAGAAGAACCCTTTGTAGTTTGTACTTTAGATGACAAGAAACACTAACCCAAGAAAGTATGGCAATATAAGATTATGGTACTGCATCTGAATATATAAAAAGTTCTGTGTGGTTGCTTCATGATTTCCTTTTCAATTGAAAAGCCATTAATTAACAGGATCATTTCTGCGTCTGCATTATTCTTTATAGGGGGCGCTTCTGTGTTTTCCTTTTTTTAGTGAATATTTGAAAGTTTGTGAGTACTTTTAGGGTCTTGTGCTTCCTTTCAAACTGACATTTTGAAATCTGATAGGTAGTTCTTTAAAATTACTGACAATCATGTTAGTGTATTCATATGAGAACAATTATAACTATTAATGCATTTCTGTATTTATGAATCATTTAATGACTCCAGGTTTCTCTAAATTATTGTTTTGTTTGTTTTGACTTTTTAAACAAGTATTAGACATTTAATTTCTTTGCAGTGAACACGTAGTCATAGAATGTCACGTACTGTCATTGAAGATACTAAAGGAAACCCATCACTTCAGAAATATATCCTAGTCTCTGGTTTGACAGTTACTGTTTTACCTGAAGACTATTATCTGTGTATTGCTTCCCATTGTTCAGGTCATTCTTTCAATAATTTAGAAAAATGCTAGGCTGTTTACCATATTCTAGGTATTTCACTAGAGGCTGGTGCCTTTAGGGATTTAATACAAATACATATGATTCATTTCTAAACAATCTTCTGTTGTATCCTGGCTGCTGTATCAAATATGTTGATTTGGTTTGTAAACAATATCTTGGCCTAATTATAGTTTTTCAGTGTTAGATATTATTACTTCCCTAAGCCATTATTTCTCTCATGATGAATGAAGAATGACTATACTTCCCTGGGCACACTTACTCTGGGTAGTTTATATTAAGGCTGAAAATTCTAAATGTCCATATGGATTGCTTAAAATAGCCATTTAGTTAACTATTTGTTATATTCCCCCTTTTTAGTGTTGATAGATGATTTTAAAGTTCGGTTCTGTTTTCTTAAAACTTCCGGTAAATTGCTATTACTACTGAATTAATAATCAACACTCTATTTTAAGGTAAATATTTACATAACTGGCTATTTTTCTCCTATCGTTAAAACCTTACACATTCCTTGTTAAAATTAGATAAACCGCTGAGTATTGATGTCAATATTTGAGGCCCTTGTTGCCGAAGTTCTTAAAAGTTGTTTTTTGAAACCAAGAGTGGCCTATCATATCCCCATGTCTTTATTCTGGAAGTTTAACAGGTCTTTTCTAAGATAAGTTAGTTCTTATCTTTATGAAACCCATGCTTTGTTTCCTAACTTGTTACAAATGACCTCAAGAACCATTTTTGAAGTTTTGATTTATATACACTTAATATAGCATGGATTTCTGATACCTATAAAATTTTTCCCATTTTAGGGAATAAAGGAGAAATTATAATTTAAAGTTAATTGACAATGTTCCTATGGTCATATCTTCAAGTTCCTTCAGTATACACCAGTTAACATTTCTTCAACTCCCTGGGATGCTGATTTTGAGCACATAGGACCCAGGTATTCTTACATCCCCATGTGACTTGGGCTGCAGATCCCTTTTCATTTTTGCCCATGTTTTATGATCATTTTGTATACTCAACTAGAAGCCCAAATGGTAATAAAGTATTTCAGTTGAATCACGTGTTATTGAAAATTAGGTTACTGAATTAAAACAGTTTCTATGTTGTATATTTCTATAATTTTTAAACTTCAAGATACCTTTGAATACTGTGACATTTTCTTTACTTTTCACACTTGCTGCTGCTTTCACTTGATGGCAGCTTTCTCTTAATTGGCCTTCTCTTGTAGAATTTTAATGATTATATGAGAAAATATATTGGTAGAAATCACCATTCTGTTTATTTTTAATACAGACTAGATGTTTAGATTTTTCTTGTACTACATATATTATAGTAAATCTGATTAGATTTCATTCCTGCCTCATTAAATTTCCAGAATAGGCCAGGAAATCAGACCTAATAAAACTACCACCTTCTGGGCTGGACATGACAACTTAAAACTTAAAAGAACTTAATATATATATATGGTTAGAATGAGGTCTTTCACTACTTAATCGGTAGATAAAGTGTTTGACATGTACTGCTGCAGTATTTACTCTTTCACCATAAACTTCTAAAGTTTAAAATGCTTACTGACACTGATAGAACAATAAATAGTTGAATATCCCAAGTACTTGGAATTGAATTCTCAAGATCAGGGTTTTCATGCATTTTCTGACCGGTGTGCTTCCCTTTCCCCATTTCCCATTATTCCCATGTGAAGAGTAGTATAGTGGAATGCCTTTGAGATGTGGAAGAGTTCTAGGGATAGGAATAGAGAGGCATAAGTTTCCTAGGATAGGAGGAAAGAAAAAGGCCCCACAGCCTTGTCAATGAGGAATGGGGAAGGAGGTTTGGCTGCCAGGTTTTACTATAAGTTCATTTTGATAAACCCTGCTACCATAGTCCTCTTTTATTAATGCTTTCCTGACATTTACCCTGTTAGTTGAGGCTCTTCATTGTTCCTGCACTGAGCTGTAGAATTCTCTTTTGTTATAGATTTGCAAACAAGACTTTCCCAACAGACTGAAGGTGAGTTGAGTTTTTTATTTGTTTTTGAAGTGGATGTTAATGTAGCAGGACACAGTTGTGTATATATATTATATCATAATTATTACTGTAGTTTGTATTTTGGGCCCAGTTTTGTCAGAATGACATACAGTGTCATTAACAGTAAGCCAGAAGGCCTAATCCAAGTCATTACAATTACATGAATAAAGATGATAAATGCCCACGCTTTTTTTGCTATAGCTTGCTTAGAATTATTTCCAGCTTTGTATGCCTATCTTTGTGTTCTGATTGTACGTTTTATATAGATGTCAGAAAATGAAACTTGTCATTTTAGTAGACAAATCTTTTAGAACATGGAGTCTGTGAACTTAATATAAGGTTAGGAAAAACTAACTCCAGTGATTTGTGTAAGCAGTACCAAGCAATTTAGATATCCAGAACTAAATTGCATGCAGATTTCAGAGACTGTGAAACAATTTATAAAATAGGCTATTGTTTTCTTAGTTTTCAATTATCAAGTAAATCTCTGCCATTTAATATAGCATTTTGTTGTGGTAATTTGGTATCTTACAGGATATACTTAAAGTTGTTTAGGTAAATGATTCTATATGAAAAAGGTCTTGTTCCTTGATAGTCAGGAATTAAATGTGTATCTTAATTTTTTCAGCAAAAGAGACAATTGTACTCAATCTTTTTTTTTTCCTAACAGATTTTTAAAAGTAGAACTGGTGGATTTTCCTCTTAGTTACATTTCTATGCTGAATTCATTGTGTTCTGCATTCATCTAGGTTGAGCTGGAATATTTCCATGATACATTTTCTAATATTTTTCAGTATTCATAGCATACAGTGACCTTCTAGTGTTTTTTCCAAGCATACTTACTTCCATTTGTTTATGATAAAGGTACCCAGTGGGCTTCGTTTTTTTATTGTAATATAAGCACACTTGCATCTTCAACTTTCTTCAATAGAATTTGACGTTAGTTATCTTAGCATTTTTATTTTCATACAAAGTTTTATGAAAGACAAATACTTGTTTATTGAAGTAAACTATAAAGAAGCAAAAAGCACTTGTTACTATCAGAAACTATCTTTTTTATGATGTATTTCATGCACAGCCCTCATTTTTATTCAGTGGAATGTTTCATATACTTCCTCAGGTTATTGTTCATTTTAATTACCATAATTTCTAATGCACTGTTTTATCCATAGCTTTGTTTATTATTGTTATGTAGTGGAATGAAATTTGGTCAAATATTATGATTACGGTGAGTTCTGTAACAGCTACTGGTAATGTTTTCTAAGTCACATAAAAGCAATGGAGCAACTGTGTTGGAAAATGCACTTCAAACTTAAAACCAACATTGGTTTAAATTTGCTCTTAAGTATTAGTGTCCAGTAATTTATTTTTAACAATGACTATTATAGATACATACTACTCTTTCTAGTGTTTCTCCTGTTAGAACAGACCCAATCATTTAAAAAATATTAATTTGATGTCGTAGTAGACTTTATAGTCTTAAGATGTAAAATCTTAAATACTTGGATGGTTTTATGTATATTATTTTTAAAACTTCATCCTTTTATAATGTTTATATTTAAAAGAAAATATGTAATTATATATTCATGGGCAGAAACATAAGAAATAAAACATGGTATAGATTTAGTTGGCATTTTAAGATTGTATTTGCATCATTCCCTGCTTCTCAGGGTATAAACTCCAGCAGTCCTACAAAATCAGTTTTGTTTTTATTTTCTTGTTTGTATTATTAATATTTGTCTAATTGAATGAATTTTCACTACACTTAAGGTTTAATTTCCCTTCTAAAAACAAAAGTCCCAACTTAGGATCAGCTATCTCAAATACTAAGTTGCCTTAGCTTTCTGGCAGCTAAAATGGGGTATTGTTATATATACTGATGTTTGATAGCATTATTGAATATGGTGAATTAGTGAAGTGACTGACTACCCTAGTTTCACCCTTTGGGTCCAGTGGTTATATTGGGCTTTGTTTTATTCATAGGGATATTCTGATGCATTTTCCATGAAACTGATTTCTCCCGCTCTCTTTTTTTTTTTTTTTTTTTTTTTTTCTTTAGCTTCAGCATTAGCTGCAGCTGCCTCTGTTCAACCTCTTGCAACACAGTGTTTCCAACTGTCTAACATGTTTAACCCTCAAACGTAAGTAATATACTTTGGTCAAGTTCAAGAGGGTATGCTGTGAAATCTTTAATGTGAAATAAACTTGTCTAAGTTAACGTTTAGCATGTTTTCAACATATTTCATAGTTCAAACACTGCCACAATTTTGATCCTTTTAGTATAATTATTCTGCACATTATGAATTGTTTCCCTTGAATGTGTTTGTAAGATTGGAATTCACTTGAAAGCTTTGTAGATTTTATGTTTTCCATTTATATCTAGTAGTTTTCTGTGAAGTTTGTATCAGTATTTATTTGTATCACCAGTATACTCTTTTCCTAGTCCTATGAAATGGTGATAAACTTGGTATAAGTATCTTTGAAAGACGTCAATTAACCACTTAAATGTTAAACAGAAATGATTTTTAAATTAACACACTTAAGATTTTTTATACAGATTGGAATATATGTGTATCATTTTATAAGTTTGAGTAGTGTCTCATAGGTTTAATACTTTGTTACAGAGAAGAAGAAGTTGGATGGGATACAGAGATTAAAGATGATGTGATTGAAGAATGTAATAAACATGGAGGAGTTATTCATATTTATGTTGACAAAAATTCAGCTCAGGTATTTTGATTGTTACTTTCTTGTGTCTTAATTTTCATACATACTTGGGGCATATTATGATCACTGTTTTTCCTTAGAGCGTATTGGGGATTTTTGTTTTTTTTCCTGAGAGAAGCTTTAGCATACTGACTAAATACACCCCCTACAAAATAAAGACTAAAAAAAAAAAAAAAAAATTATTTATTTATTTATTTATTTTTGTCTGTGTTGGGTCTTCGTTTCTGTGCAAGGGCTTTCTCTAGTTGCGGCGAGTGGGGGCCACTGTTCATCATGGTGTGCAGGCCTCTCAGTGTCGCGGCCTCTCTTGTTGCGGAGCTCAGGCTCCAGACGCGCAGGCTCAGTAGTTGTGGCTCACGGGCCCAGTTGCCCCGCGGCATGTGGGATCTTCCTGGACCAGGGCTCAAACCCGTATCCCCTGCATTGGCAGGCGGATTCTTAACCACTGCGCCACCAGGGAAGCCCAAAAATAAAGACACTTTTAAAATAGTTCAGGTCATCTTGTAGCATTATTGTTGCTGGTTAGTGTTCAGATGTTGCCATGAAATTCTGGCACCTTGATTTCATTCTTCAGCTTTCACATCATAGAAGATAGTAACAAGGCCAGTTTGGGGGATGATGAACTATTTTCAGTAAATTTCTAGGTTATATATATTAGCTAGTGAAACAGTTATGCAGTTACAGAGCAGTTTTTCTATAGGTAACTTGAATAAACCTATTGGAATACATGTTGTATATCACACCTTTAACCTTTTTTGTTGTATTTTAGGGCAATGTGTATGTGAAGTGCCCATCAATTGCTGCAGCCATTGCTGCTGTCAATGCATTGCATGGCAGGTGGTTTGCTGGTGAGTTTGACCTTTTTTCTGAGTGATTGTTTTTAATGGTCTAATCTAAGTGAAGAAGCTAAACGACCATATGTGTTTCTTTCAACAGGTAAAATGATAACAGCAGCGTATGTACCTCTTCCAACTTACCACAACCTCTTTCCTGATTCCATGACAGCAACACAACTACTGGTTCCAAGTAGACGATGAAGGAAAATATAGTCCCTTATGTACATAGCTTTTTTTCTTTCTTGAGAATTCATCTTGAGTTATCTTTTATTTAGATAAAAATAAAGAGGCAAGGGTCTACTGTCATTTGTATACAGTTCCTGTTACCTTGAAAAAAATAAAAATGTTAACAGGAATGCAGTGTGCTCATTCTCCCTAACTAGCAAATCCCACTGTATACAAAGCTGTTCTCTTGTTCTGCCTTTTAAATGTACATGTAGAAAATTACATTAAGGATCTATAGGAATAGCTCTAGGGGAACAAATGTGCTTAACATAAAAAGGCAGACAGGGATGTAATGATGTTTTTAATGTTTCAGAAGCCTAACTTTTTACACAGCAGTTACATTTCACTAATGTTGATATTTGGTTAATGGTTTAGCAGAGGTTTCTGGAATACATAGTTTATGGAAATTCAAGACAGCTAAAAGGGCTGTTTGATTAACATCTCATCTTGCATTCTGATCAACTGGCAAGAAAAGGAGATTTCAAAATTACATTTCTGGATGGTATCTTTTCAATTAATGTATGTGTAAAAGTTTCTTTGTAAATATTATGTGTTCTGGTGTGTCTAAGATTCCAAACAAAATGATCCCTGCATTTCCTCAAGATGTTTAGTGACAGTTTGGTAAGCAAAGCAGTCTGAGCAAGAAATAGGAAATGCAGAAATAGGTTTTGTCTGGTTGCATATAATCTTTGCTCTTTTTAAGCTCTGTGAGCTCTGAAATATATTTTTGGGTTACTTCAGTGTGTTTGACAAGACAGCTTGATATTTCTATCAAACAAATGACTTTCATATTGCAACAATCTTTGTAAGAACCACTCAAATAAAATTCTCTTAAAAAGGCCACAAGAAATCTTCATTTTTGAAATGTTTTAAAGTCACAGAAACTTGGAAATCGAATATTAGTTTCTTTGACTTTTTATTTGCCTCTTTGGGAAAATTCTTAGTGAAACTGTTGCCCTCAAGTTGTCCCTCTACATTCCTCTGTATCAGTCTTACTACTGTACTACTTATTTAGGGTATTATATCAAAACTGAGGAATTTACCAAAAAGAAAACCAAACTGATTTGACCAGGCCTCAAACCTGGGCATCCTTAAGTCTCTCCTATGTTTTCTGGACATCTTTGTGGGGAAAAATAATGCCTCGTTATTTAAAAGTAAATACTGGAGAAAATGGTGTAAGTTCAGACTGGTTTCCCAAATTGATTTAACTGCATTTTTGAGCTTTACTTGGGCAGCAACCCTTCATGATTTATACTCTGAACTCTGCTTCAAGTTTTTGTGTCTAGTTTGAATCTTTTGAGTAGGGGATGTTGCTCTTAATTGCTCCTTCCAATACTGATTTCCTCACCTGCCTGAATTTCTCTTACTACTGTATTGATTTTTTTTAGGGCTGAATCATATGTATTACAGGTTTATTCAGATATCAAGATAACTCAGTTTGAATTTGGAGGCATCACAGTTTTCTACCAACCCTTTTGAGGGATGTTTGTAATTCCCTTACTTGCTTCAGTTATTTAACCTGAAGAAAAATTTCAAGATTCAAGTTAACTTTGTTTTTGAACACCAGGCAGCAGTGTTACTGGGTGGCAGAGACATACATTATGCCAACTTTTTTCTTTCCAAATTATTTCCTAGTAATTAAAAATTTATTCTTGGATCAAGTACTATCAGGTTTGTTCTGTCATTCCTTTCTAGGGAACTGGGCTAGCAAAGGTGCCTTCAGGTGTTATTTAATCTCATTTGTTATCAGGTGGCAAAAATTTGCCCACCACCAAAGAATGAAATGTGGGTTGTAGGGTTTCCCTGGTGGCGCAGTGGTTAAGAATCCACCTGCCAATGCAGGGGACACAGGTTCGAGCCCTGGTCCAGGAAGATCCCACATGCCGCAAAGCAACTAAGCCTGTGCGCCACAACTACTGGGCCCACGTGCCACAACTACTGAAGCCTGTGCCCCTAGAGCCCGTGCTCCATCAGAGAAGCCACGACAATGAGAAGCCCGTGCACAAGGAAGAGTAGCTCTTGCTCACCGCAACTAGAGAAAGCCCGTGCACAACAACGAAGACTCAACACAGCCAAAGATAAATTTGGGTTGTAAATGACGTTCAAAGCAAATTTGTTAAGAGTTTAGTCAAATAGAAAATAGCTCAAATGGCTATTCGGAGTGAGATCCTTTAAGTAATTCCTGAGACAACATCCAATTTGGTTGTGAATTTTTTAGGTGCTATAACTTCTGGGAGTGTCCTTGATTGCAGTTAGATCTGAGTGTCTTTATGCCCCCCCCAAATATTCCAGTGTAGTTTATTATAACATTTATTACCATCTTCTTAATGATGTAGAAATATTTGAGGGGAACTCAGTTTAGAGCAATATCAAGGAATACGTTGCTTGTACAGGTGAGGGAAACTACGTTAAGCCAATTAATAGAATGGGGGGGGTCAGTTGGTAAAGTTTACATCTTCATTGATGGCTGGTTAGAAAAATCATCTGGGATTCATGAAGCCGAGAGGCTACAAACTTGGTTTGAATTTGTTCTTTTTCTGATCAAGTCATATCTGAAGGACAATTTTGGGGTGAACAATGTAATAGCTAACCTTGTGACCTTGAGGAAAATCTAGACAACATTTTAAAGATGAAAAACTAATAGCATCAACCTTAAAGGGTTGAATAATAAGGATTTACTAGAATCTATGAAAAGTCCCAGGCATGCAGAATCATTCTAAACTTTTAAAAAAGTACTTGGCTACGCTGGGTCTTTGTTGTGGCATGTGGGATCTACTTCCCTGAGCAGGGATCAAACCCGGGTCCCCTGCATTGGGAGCACCTAGCCTTAGTCAGTGGACCACCAGGGAAGTCCCTCCAACTTTGGATTAACAGAGAAAGGTCTTGTGAAACAAGACTCCAAACCTCATTAGCTCACCTCCAAAGATCTCTCTCTAACCAAGCTGGGTAACAGGCTGAGAGAAAAAAATGCTTCTAACAGAAACTCAGAATACTCAGACTTGTTTTATTATAGTACATGGGCTGGGAATGATGGAAGGGGGTGGATGTTGTGGGCAACCACTGCCCTGATTAGCACCGGATGCCCATCCCAATGGCCATGAATGTACCAAAGGTGCCGCCACTCTGCATCATGGTTTTCCCGATGCCGCCCATCAGCTCCCGACCCCGCATTCCGATCCTGAGAGGAGGAAACCAAGATGGGGCCAATTGGGAACAAAAATACAGGGAGGAACATTAACTGCC
Source organism: Kogia breviceps (assembly GCF_026419965.1). Classification (NCBI taxonomy): domain Eukaryota; kingdom Metazoa; phylum Chordata; class Mammalia; order Artiodactyla; family Physeteridae; genus Kogia; species Kogia breviceps. The sequence goes on from NC_081323.1 coordinate 23,191,813, forward strand.
CTTTTCCAATTTGTCTTTATAATGGGCACTGCTGAAGTCTGGCAGGACATTATCTCTTCCCATATGGGTTGTGTAATGCCAAAGAAAAGGGTCCATTAGGGTCTCTAGGTGGATTCCGATTCCGATGAATGTATCAACTGACTTCTGTTTGTGGGAGGCAGCAGAAGCAGTGTAAAGTACTTGGACAGGGAAACCATTTTTTTGTGCTGGTTTATGATCCAATAAGACATCTCTGTCTTTTAGATGGTTTCCTAGTGTTAAAACAATGATAGGGGTGTCAGACCTGGGTTCAAGAACTAAGGATGCAATTTACAGGCTATGTCAAGTGTAAAATGAGGATCCCAGCATTCACGGCACTGTTGTGATAACGGCATTTAGCACCGTGACTGACAGTAAGTGCTCAGTAAATAAAAATTTACAATCTGAAAAGTGGGAATAGTCTCTTTTACGTGTGAAAATGACAGGGTGTAGAGTTTATCTGCTTAATTTCTACATCCTGTTCCTAGTAAATTTAATCAAGTTTGTTTCGCTATGCGCAATTGGAAATAAATATAACAGCAGTAAGACAGTAAGAATAGCCTTTTATTGAGCACTTAATATGTGCCAGATTGTGTGCTAAGTGTGGTCTGATTTGAGCCTTATAATTCTATATGATGTAGAGGTTACTGACCTCATTTTACACTTGAAACCCAGGCTCCAACTTACCTAAGGAATGAGTAAGGGGCCAGAGCGTGGATTGAGTCAGATCTCATATTCTCAACCATTTAGGCTTCCAACCTGTCCTCCCAGACTGAAGGTGGTTAGGAAATCAGTCTCGCTCGTTAGAGGGCAGCGAGGGAATTGGAAAGAAGTAGGCTCTATTCCAGCGGCAGGCCGAGTGGTATGGGGCGGGGGAAGTCCGGTACTCCCACCCAGAGATCACGGCCCGCGCCCCTCACCTGAGACAGGAAAAGGTGCCGAAGAGCGCCCCGGCTGCCATGCCCACGGCACAACCCATCACAAAGCCCATCTTCACGCGGTCGAAGCAGCTTGGCTGTGACTGTCCATAGGGGCCCACGGCCACCGGCATCTGCGGGGTTCGAAGGTTTGGGGAGCGCGGGCCTAGCCGCCAGCCCGAGTCGGGCAGGGGGCGTAGGAGGTGGGGTAGGGAGCGGGCCCGGGAATTCGGGGAAATCCGGGAAGGAAAAGAAGGGTGTAGCCCGGCTCCATCACCCTCTGAGCGTTCGAGTCCCCGCGCCGCGGTGCCCCCACCTTACCTTGCTCGCGGCCTCGGTAGCTCAGCTCTACGTCTCACACGGAACGCGAGGCGGAGCGCACCCGCGGCCAAAAGAACCGCTTCCGGGGCGCGGAGTAGTACTTCCGGGAGCCTGTAGCTGGGGATAGCAGTCGCTTCGGACGCAGGGCTGCCACCGAGATGATGCTACTGAGAACCTCTTGGAGGCTGGTGGCCGCGGCTGCCCCCGTCGCTCCGTGGCCGAGGGCGAAGGCACCCACTCGGGGGCTGCGCCTGTGCAGTAAGCTCCGGGGTCCGCTCGCTGCCACCTCCCCGGAAGCGAGGATCTTTCCCCTGGGCGCGGGGACACACCTGCATATTCAGGAATCTCCCTCTTCCGCCCGCCACCCAGACCCTCTGACCCTTCCTCTTGGCTGCACCCCTCAAACTTTCTCATGCCGGCCCTCCGAACGGTTGACTTTGCCGCGCGCCCCCCTCCCGCACTTCAGATCCTTCCCTGCAGGCCCTCAGGGCCCTTGATGCTCGGCCTTCGGACCTCTCCTGGCCAAGTTTTACAGATGCCAGTCGTCCAGCCAGTAACCTTTGAAGGAGATCTTACATACCGTCTCCACATTCCTTCTCAGTGGCTTTGCCCTTTCAGAGGTCTCCTCACTCCCAACGATGCAATTTGAATGTTGTCTCAGCAACCCCCTCCAAGAACCCTGTCTCTCTCCCTTACCTCTTTTTACAGTTGGCTCAAGTTTTCTGATGTTTTGTTTCGTTTTCCACTGAGATTCGACCTCAGCATCCCTTAAATTTATCTCACTTCCATTCAGCTTTTACCTTCTGCTGTCTTGGATGCCCTTTCTGCAGAGTTGCATCCTCTCACGTGGCCACTCCGTTCTATTTTTTGTCAGTTGTAGACCATGCTCCCCAGTCTGCTGTCCCCTCAGATGTAGCCACTGCTCCGGAGGCAGAATCAGTGCTGCGACCTCTGTATATGGATGTGCAAGCTACAACTTCTCTGGTAAGGATCGAGGGGCAGCTTTCCCCAAGCTGTCTTTAGGAATTATATTGTAGAAGTGGCAATGCACAGAAATGGCTGAATCCCTGTAGAAGTAAGAGCCATTGAGAACTGTGTGTTGGGAAAAGCAATAAGCCAGGAGTCAGGAGGCTTAAGTTGTAATCCTCTAGAAATGGCTTTACTACTTACTAGCTATTGGTCTTGGACACATCACTCAGTGCAGGCAGTCTGGTAGTAGTTAAAAGCATAGGCTCTGGTATTAGCTGGATTGCTACTTACTACGTGAATTTGGGCAAGAATTAAATAGGTTAAAAGACATAAAGTAGCCCTTAGAACAGCACCTGGCTCATGATAAACACTTGAATATTAATGCACGTTTTCATCAACATGTGGACTCTGTCATGTCCTGTGCTCTCGTAGATCACATTTCTTGTGATCTACAAGACCACAGGACATGACAGAGTCATGTCCTGTGGAAACACCTGCAGACACGGCTATCAGGACAGGGCAATGTTTGTAGTTTATCTGAGCAGATGGTAGAATAATCTAATTTAAGATGGGTTGGTAGGGGAGTATATTAGGCTAACATTTGGTTAGTACCTGAGGGGATGGAAGAATGTTTGAGGCCTAATCTAGGCAGGGTCTGAAGGGTTGGGAGTGTGCTGAGGCAGGTTGGGCAGGTCTCAGGGGATGGAGTGGGGCCCGAGTTAACTATGGGCTCAAGGAGACTGATCTATTCTGTTATGCTCAGGACCCTCGGGTGCTTGATGCCATGCTTCCTTACCTAGTCAACTACTATGGGAACCCACATTCCCGGACACATGCTTATGGCTGGGAGAGTGAGGCAGCCATGGAACGTGCTCGCCAGGTTAGTACAGAGGACTCTAGGAGGTTCTGATGTCAGAGGGTCAGTGGCCTGTGGGAGGCAGTTCTTTTTTTGTAGCTGTGGGTGGAGGTGGAAATGGCTTGGGGCTCTCTCAGGAAGCGATTCAAAGAACAGGCCTTTGGAGTCCCTCTGAAGGCATTTGATTAGTTCCCACATTTCCTAGCTACATGACCTTTGGCAAGTTATCTGATTTCTCAAAGCCTCAGTTTCCTCACATTGAAAATGGAGATTGGGAAGGGCCTGGGTTCGATCCCTGGTTGGGGAACTAAGATCCTGCAAGCCGCCCAACATGGCCAAAAAAAGAAAGAAAGAAAGAAAAAGAAAATAGAGATTGTAGTAGTTCCTACTTCTTAGGATTATTGGGTGGGTTAAATCAGACAATTCTGGTGATGTGTTTATATATATATATTTATTTATTTATTTTTGACTGTGTTGGGTCTTCGTTTCTGTGCAAGGGCTTTCTCTAGTTGTGGTGAGCGGGGGCCACTCTTCATCGCGGTTCGCAGGCCTCTCACTGTCGTGGCCTCTCTTGTTGCAGAGCTCAGGCTCCAGACACACAGGCTCAGTAGTTGTGGCACACGGGCCCAGTTGCTCCGCGGCATGTGGGATCTTCCCGGACCAGGGCTCGAACCCGTGTCCCCTGCATTGGCAGGAAGATTCTCAACCACTGTGCCACCAGGGAAGCCCTGGTGATGTGTTTATTAACATGATTTGTAGACATACTAAGAGCTCAATAAGTGCTTTTTCAAAAACACCAAAGTTATTTTGTATTGGGCTGGAAAAGAGCCTGGGATCTGGATGTAGCTTACTATGTCCCCTTGTCTGATTCTAGTGGGTACAGAGCTGCTTCTTGAGCAGTTGATAGAATGCAGTGGAGCTCTTCTTGCTCCAGACCTTTGTCTTAGTTGTCTCTGCAGCTGCATTCCTGCCTACGGAACCGATGCTACTTATTTTTGTTTCTTGGCTTGCAGCAAGTAGCATCTCTGATTGGGGCTGATCCTCGTGAGATTATCTTCACTAGTGGCGCTACTGAATCCAACAACATAGCAATTAAGGTAAGAGAAGGGACCCAAAGGGCATATCTGGGCTTTCCTGACCTGGGAGGTGGTGTCCTGCCATCATTTAGGCTCATATATATTTCCCAGCCACCCACTTTCACCCTATTGTGAAGAAAATACAGACACATACTCTTTCTGATTTGTTGCTTCCTTCAGCCCTTTGCAGTCTACTCCATCTTAAGTCTTTGCTCCTGTTGAACTGAGTTCAGTGAGGTAGTTGGATAGGAAAGGAGGTGGCTCTTGGACCATCGACCATGTGGTGTTTTGGACGGCAGCTACTTCAAAGAGTAAATAATGGTGACTCAACCCTTTTCCCCATCCTTTTGATCTAGTCACAGTGAAGTCCAGAATACACTTGTAATTGGATATATTTCTCTGCTTCTTGTTACCAGCTTCACACTTATATCTGTGATTTCAGGGCTGCCTTCCTCTCAGCCTTCTCTTTCTTTCTGATGAGATCTGTTTGCATTAAGTTCCTCCTGTTTTCTTTAGATGTCCCCGTTTTGCACTGGTTGCTGTGGTGCCTTCTGCAGACATTCACTTGATCACCCATTCTGAGATTAGTCACTCTATCCTTAGGACCTGCAGATCTTCGGTGCTAACAAAAGTAAAATTCCAGCCTCAGTAGTCCTGTCAGTGTTTCACAGAACATAATCACGTCTGACTGGGTCTGGTTGCCAGGGTCACTTGTGTAAATTCCAAGCCTCTGAGAAATTGTGGGCTGCTGTAGGTTCAACTCTGGCTCTACCCCCTCTCACCACTGTCTCTCACCTGTATTGCCAGTGTAGCTTTTTCGGACCTCGGACTGAGTGAAGGAGGCCTAGACCTGGGCCAGGTTCCAGAGTCATCAGTACTCTGCCTGATCCCTTTAGAAGGAAGGTGTCCTTCCTTGGGACTGCAGAGGCCACAGATCCAGGGGTGTGGTCTCTCCAAAGATGCGAATGGTTTCTGGAATGGGGAGCATTTTCAGAACTTTGAAAATGTTTGCTTTGAAGGTTTCCACAGATTCCCAAACCTAGAGGCCAAGGATTGCTAGAGTAGTTGCGACAGCTTTCCCCTAGTCTCCTGGATGGGTAGAGTAAATATCTGTCTGCTATTAGAGGATTCAACACTTCGGGTAAGTGAGATAAGAGGTTGGGAGGGAACTTCTAAAATGTTTTCATTTTTATGTTCCTGGTCCTCAAGAACATACAGTTTTTATGTAGTTATAATTTTGGCCGAATTAGTTTCATATTCTGCTTTTAAAATAGTATTCTTATAAGCTCTGGGAGGGGCTGGGTTGCACATTTTATTTATTTTAATTTTTTTAAAGGAATTCATGCATATGTGGTGAGATTTTTTTTTTTTTTTTAACCCTATGGAAAGGTTTAAAATAAAATGTAGGTCTTCCACTTCTTCCTCCCCTATTCTGACCTCAAGTCTGTTTAGTATTGTTCTAGAAAACAAATTATACCTACATATGAATTTGCTTTTAATATTTTCATATATTGTAGCATGCCACATTTTTTTCTTCTGTAACCATTAATAACATATCCTGTGTTTTTCCATTTCAAACTCCATAGTTTTTAATATAACTATATTATTTTTCATGGAGTTGTGTTATTACAGTTTACTGTTCATTTCTCTGTTGTTGGATGTGTTTAATCTTTCTATTTTTTTAAGGATTGTAAATATAACTAAAGCATATTTTGTCTCTAAAGCTTCATCTATCCATTGAAATATTTCCCTAAGGCAGGGGTCCCCAACCTCCAGGCCATGGACTGCTACCCGTCTATGAACCAGGCCGCACAGCAGGAGGTGAGTGGCAGATGGGCAAGCCAGTGAAGCCTCATCTGCCACTTCCCACCGCTCGCGTTACTGCCTGGACCCCCCCCCCCCCCCCATGGAAGGAACTGTCTTCCATGAAACCGGTCCCTGGTGCCAAAAAGGTTGGGGACCGCTGCCCTAAGGTAAATTCCCCAAAGAGGAATCACAGTAAAGAGTGTGAATTCAGCTTTTAAGACATCTTTATAAATGATTTCTGAAGAGATGATAGTGTAAATAATGCCATCAGCAAGGAATGTGTCTATGAGTTTCACTTCTGCGCTGCCAGCTTTGGGTATCACCATATTTGCATGTTTTGTATTTAAATAGAAATAAAAGAGAAAGACTTTTCCTGGGATGCAAGGACAGCAGTGTTCCCCATTTTCCACCTATGGTACAATACAAAATATATTTGGTCCTTGTCCTGTGTTCCTGGCACAGGGCTTCTAAAACCTGGCAGTTTCCTGAATGCTAGGAATGTGTTTTGTTATTCATAACAAGCCCCTTTGTACCATACCTGAGTTTCTGGTGATGAAGGGATTCATGGTGGGCCCTTAGATAGTTTCAAGGGACATGCTGGCTACTCCAGAAGGACCAAGAATGTGATTAGAGAGTTGTAACTTTCATCTGGGGAAGAGAGGGGTGCTGGAGATTGAGTCCAGTCATATGGCCAATGATTTAATCAGTTGTGCCTGTGTTATGAAACCCCCATAAAAACTCTGGAAAACAAAACTCAGAGGAGCTTCCAGGTTGGCAAACCCATGGTTGTACTGGACAGTGGCATTCTTAGATTCATGGGGAGAGGGCATGGAAACTCTGTGCCCCTCCCTGCCCCAGAACTCACCCTGTGCATCTCTTCCATTTGGCTGTTCCTGGGTTGTATCCTTTGTGATAAAGCTATGATAGTAATATAGTGTTTTCATTGAGTTCTGTGAATCATAGAGAATTATTGAACCTTAGGGGACTGTGGGAAGCCCTGTATTTGTAGCCAGCTGGGGAAGTATGGGTGGGTGACTTGTGACACCTAGGCCTTGCGGCTGGCATCTGAACTGGAGGCAGTCTTGCAGGACTGAGGCTCTTAACCTGTGGGATTTGCACTAATTTGGGATAGTTAGTGTCAGAATTAAATTGAATTATAGGACATGCAATTGGTGTCAGAGAATTGATGTTGGAGCCTACTGCCTTTGTCCACTTACTCCTTACAACTAGGATGGAAGTCATTGCTGTCTCTCTGAGTATATTCTTCCTTTCACCACTACCAATTTCTAGGGGGTGGCCAGGTTCTATAGATCACGGAAAAAGCACTTGATCACCACGCAGACAGAACACAAATGTGTCTTGGACTCCTGCCGTTCACTGGAAGCTGAGGGCTTTCAGGTCACCTACCTACCAGTGAAGAAGAGTGGGATCATCGACCTGAAGGTAAGAGGGACAAAATAGGAGGAGCCTGACTTCAGCCTATAAATCTATCTCTTCAGCCTCAGCTGGAGCTTGAAGGACTAGATCTAATGGTGAGGGAGGAGTTTCGAGAAATAGGCCTTGCAGTGTGACTCAGAGTATGTTCCCCTTGAGTGTGTACCGTCCTCCTTTTCTGTGGAAGATTTGTTTCTCAGCTTTGTTGGTGCTTCCTGGTCTGTGTGAGAGCCGCCACAGGAAAGCTCTGGCCTCCTTTTCGCTGCACTGATGTTTCTCATCCTTCCAAAGAGTAGGTGTAGTTTTTGTGAATAATATTTCCCTTTTTGGCCCATATCTTTATATGTCAATTTTGGGTCCAAGTATCTTCTCCACCAAATTTTGGATATCAGCATCCCTAGACAAATCATAACATATAATTTGTGGACAGATCCCTGTGATGTGCAACTAGAGATAATTTTACTATTTTCTTTGCAACCTGAAGGGCTTTTATTTCTTTTTCTTGCCCAGTTGCCCAGGCAAGAACTTCTAGTACAAAGTTGAATAAAAGTGGTGAGAGCAGATACCCTCGTTTTCTTCCTGATCTTAAATGTATCTACATTTTTTTATTTTTTTTTGCCGTATGCGGGCCTCTCACTGTTGTGGCCTCTCCCGTTGCGGAGCACAGGCTCCGGACACACAGGCTCAGCGGCCATGGCTCACAGGCTTAGTTGCTCTGCGGCACGTGGGATCTTCCCGGACCAGGGCACGAACCCGTGTCTCCTGCATCGGCAGGCGGACTCTCAACCACTGCGCCACCAGGGAAGCCCTCTTCCTGATCTTAGATGAAAGCTTTCACCATTAGGTAGGATGTTAGTCCCTTCCTTCAAGGAGCTTATATTCTAATGAAGGAGACAGTTAACATGTAAACAAACACATAAATGAAATAATTATGAATTGGGATATATGAAATAAAGGAAGTAAACAAGAAGCTGAGAGAAACATAACATTGAGAACCTACATTAGACCAGTGTCAGGGAAAGCATAATAGATGTTGGGAGGTTGATTACTAGTTTCTTTAAGATAAATATTTTAGTCAAATGTGGTCCCTACCTCAGTGTTGAAAATAGTAGCCTTGTTTTTTACTACTTACTTTGTTCTTTGCTGCTTTTTACTCTGACAACCTTATGTAGGAAAGGCTCCCCCTCTTTTTTTTTATTAAACTTTTAATTTTTAAATATAGATTCTCATGCAGTTGTCACAAGTAATACAGAGAGATCTCATGTACCCTCTATCAGTTTCCCTTAATGATAACATCTTACAGAAGTATAGTATAATATTACAACTAGGATATTGATGTTGATAGAATCTATCCATCTTGCTCTGATTTCCCCAGTTTTACTTGTACTCACTTATGTGTGTGTTTAGCTCTACGCAGTTTCATCACATGTGTAGTTTCACGTAACTTGTCACCATAATGATGCTTCATGGTCTTTTTTTTTAAAGATTTATTTATTATTTATTTATTTATTTTATTTTATTTTTGGCTGTGTCAGGCCTTAGTTGTGGCATGCAGGATCTTTGTTGAGGCATGCAGGATCTTTTGTTATGGCGCGCACGCTGTTCATTGTGGTGCGCGGGCTTCTCTCTAGTTGCGGCCTGCGGGTTTTCTCTTCTCTAGTTGTGGCATGCAGGCTCCAGGGCGCGCAAGCTCAGTAGTTGTGGTGCGTGGGCTTAGTTGCCCCACGGCATGTGGGATCTTAGTTCCCTGACCAGGGATCAAACCCAGATCAGATCCTCCTGGGCTGTAAGGCGGATTCTTTACTACTGGACCACAGGGAAGTCCGTGGTCTTCTTTTAAAACCACTAATTTCATCTCCATTTCTTTAATTTTGTCTTTTCAATAATGTTATGTAAATGGAATAATATAGTCTGTAACCTTTGGGGATTGGCTCTTTTAATTTAGCATAAGTCTTTGGTGAGTCATTTAAGTTGTTGCATGTCTCAGTAGTCTGTACCTTTTTATTGCTGAATAGTATTCTATGTAATGGAAGTACACAGTTTCTTTAACCATTTACTTGTTGAAGGACATCTGGGTTCTTTTTAGGTTTTGGCTATTATGAATAAAGCTATCATGAACATTTATGTATCGGTTTTTTGGTGTGAATTTAAGTTTACATTTCCCTGAGGTAATGCCCAAGAGTGCAATTACTGGGTCATATGGTAATTTCATGTTTAGGTTTATAAGAAACAAAAACTACCAAACTGTTTTTCAGTGTGGTTGTACCATTTGAGGTTTCCACCAGTAGTACATGAGTGATCCAGTTTCTTTGCATCCTCGCCAGTATTTTGTGTTGTCACTATTTTAATTTTACCCACTCCGGTAGGTATGTAGTGAAAGGCCCCTTTTCAAGACTAAGCTTGCATACATTCTGAGTTAGGGAGGACTTTGTTGGTACTATATAGTTTCCTTACTCCTGATATTCTTAGGAACTAGAGGCTGCCATCCAGCCGGATACCAGTCTGGTCTCAGTCATGACTGTGAACAATGAGATTGGAGTGAAGCAGCCCATTGCAGAAATAGGTGAGTATCATGGGTGAACCCTGACGCTTGCCCACCACTGGGATCCATATGAGGAGCAGGACTGGACTAGGAGCTATAACACTTTATAGAATGAGGTAAGGAAACTAAGAGAAAGAGAGCTTCAGTTCCTTGTTCAAGGACATATTGTAAATGGCATAGCTAGTATTTGAATCCAGGTGTAGTACCCTTTATGTTGTTTGCATTTTACTGCACTTGGTGCAGAAAACAAAACAAAAAACCTCCACCTTTTTTCTCTTCCTCTTTTACCTTTTTTGTTTTAGAACATCTCTTTACTATACTCATAGAGCCAGAGGCACTCGCCCTGTAACCTCTTAGGTACATTAGCAAATAGATCTGTTAATCTTTGCTTCTTTTTTTTGCGGTACGCGGGCCTCTCACTGCTGTGGCCTCTCCCATTGCGGACCACAGGCTCCGGACATGCAGGCTCAGTGGCCATGGCTCCTCACAGGCCTAGCCGCTCCGCGGCATGTGAGATCTTCCCAGACAGGGGCACGAACCCGTGTACCTGGCATCGGCAGGCGGACTTTCAACCGCTGCGCCACCAGGGAAGCCCCCAGTCTTTGCTTCTTTTAAATCAAAAGGATCTAAAAGTTAATCTGATATATTGAATGGCCAGTGTTAATGAGGTAGGAAGAGTCTTATGAATCAGAATATCAGGGGTGTTTTGATTGGGTGTTTTGCAGTTGCTCTTGTTCATTCTAGTCAGGGACACTAGAGCTGAGAATGAGAGAGAGACAGAGACAGAAAGAGAGAGAAGTGATTTACTATGTGGCTAGTGGCCAATGCCATATATAATTTTGCCTTAGAACTCATGGTACATTGTGGGACCACTGCCAGGTTACTTCCTAACATTGTGCTCTGGTTCTTCCACTTTGTTGTTTTCTTAGGGCACATTTGCAGTTCCAGAAAGGTGTATTTCCATACTGATGCAGCCCAGGCTGTTGGAAAAATCCCACTCGACGTCAACGACATGAAAATTGATCTCATGAGCATCAGTGGTCACAAAATCTATGGTCCGAAAGGTACTACCCCCTCCTAGAGTTCCTCCTCTCTGGGCCTCCCGGCAAACTCTTTGACAGGTGTTCCTGGGATTCATTTGGGACTATCACTGCTCTCAGAGGAAATTGTATATTCAGAGTGCCCTGCAGAATGCAAGTGTCATTTAGCAATAGCTAGGAACATGTGCTTATTGGTGGATTCTAGCAGTTCTATATAGCAGACCGTTCTTCACTGGTCTCTTTAGAAAATACTTTCATGTAGATGTTAATTTGGTTGAGGAACAAAGGTTTTGTCATATCAAATTAGCTGGATAAGTCCAGTTATCTTGTCTACCCCGTTGTGATTTGCAGATCAATATTCTTTGAGTTCTTCATTCCCTCGTGTCTTGCTTTAGCCTTAGGGGAAGATTGTATGGGATTTTATGTTTCTTGGTGTTTGTTCCTAGTTTTAGTAGTCTTTGCTCCTATTAATCTCTCAAGGATACTTGTCTGTTTCCTATGGTCCTGTTGGCCTAGGAATGTTTTCTAGCTGGAATTCTGCCTCTGCACCCCAATCTTTGGGAAGAGACTATTGTCCTCTATTTTATGGAGGTAGCCATCCAAAATGAACAACTCCTCCTCTGTCTCTTGGGTGAGGGCCTGTGGTGGTTGGTTATGCCGGTACGCTTGCTGTGTCTGCGGGGTGTGTCATCTGGATGTACACCTTGTGGAAAAAGGTATAACTCCTGGAAGTATATAAGAGGGGCTTCTTCTAAAGGCTCCCAGAGGTTGTAAAGAGTGTTTTTGTAAGCCCAACAGGTGTTTTATCTTTAACTAAAATTGGCTTATTGGCTTTTTTTGTAGATAAATCTGTTTTGATAAAATTAACTCATATTGAGCAGAAGCTCTGATCAGCCCTTAAATGTGTACAGGTATCCCTCACTATCCAAACTCCTGCTTTTTGAACTCAGGATCTAAATAGATTTAGATAACATGGTATCCTTCACTATCCAGATGTAGTATCTGAGCACTGACTCTCTGAACCTGGAAACTGCAGAGATTCAGACAGTGTAGGATACTTGAATTTGATTTGATTTTAATGGAGAAATGAAATATTTCTTAATAAATGCAGTTTGGCACAGAAATTATTTTAAAACTAGGGTCCTTCATAATAAATTTGGGAACCATTGCCTTACTTGCTATGCTACCTGTAGTCTCTGCCTCAATAGTCAGTAGTTGTGCTGTGGGGGAGAAGGTGACCTTCAGCAAGTGCTCACTCTATTCAGAACCCTTGGCTACTTAGTGAATATCTTTGTACATTTATGCTCATATGTTGGTATGAAATTCCTATAAAGAGATTTGCTGAGTCACAAGTTGTATACATTTTTAAGTTTTGATAGACCCTAGGAGATTATGCTAATTTTTACTTCCATTCTGACTTCTCCCCTTTTTTTCCCTCAGGTTTTAATTTTTTTTTTTAATTAAAAATTTTTATTCTATTTAGGCAAGGTAATATGGTTCAAAATTCAAAAGCTGCAAAAAAGTACACTGTGGAAAGTCTCTCACCTCTGTCTCTAAGCCATGCAGTTCCTCCTAGGGAGACAGTTTCTTGCGTATTTTTCTAGAACTATTTTATGCATTTATAATCACGTATATGGGACTTCCCTGGTGGCACAATGTTTAGGAATCTGCCTGCCAGTGCAGGGGACACGGGTTTGAGCGCTGGTCTGGGAAGATCCCCCATGCCGCGGAGCAACTAAGCCCGTGCACTGCAACTACTGAGCCTGTGCTCTAGAGCCCACAAGCCACAGCTGCTGAGCCCATGTGCCACAACTACTGAAGCCCGCGCCATCTAGAGCCTGTGCTCCACAACAAGAGAAGCCACTGCAATGAGAAGCCCGCACACCACAACGAAGAATAGGCCCCGCTCGCCACAACTAGAGAAAGCCCATGCACGGCAACCAAGACCCAACGTGGCCAAAAATAAATAAATAAATAGATAAATAAATTTATAATCACATATATACTTCCCCCCTTCCCCTTTTTTACTCAAACAGTAGCATGTTACACTCATTGCATCTTTACCTAACAATGCATCTTTTATTTTTTTTAACTAAAGTACAGACATTATTCACATTTCACCAGTGTTCTAACAATGTATTTTGGAGATTTTATAGTGGTAGTACAGAAGGAGCTTCCTCATTCTTTTATACACCTCCTTTGAATTTCAGGCATGGATGTACCATAATTTATTTGCCCATTTTCCTGATTATGGACATCTAATTTGTTTCCAATTTTTTGCTATTATGAATAATGCTGCATTGCATGATGTCATTTTATACATGCATAGGGAGCTACTTTAAACCATTTTGGCTATCACTCCTTCTGGTATAAAATAATTTTGATAAGTATTATGCTTTTGCTGCTGTTTCTTCTTTTCCCCCAATCCTTTTTTTTTTTTTGAAAAATGTCAAGCTTACAGAAAAGTTGAAAGAATATTTTGACCCCTTTGAAAAGTGATATTTTGTTTCATCTGCATTTTCCTTTTTCTCTTTTTTTGTAATAAACTTTGTTTCCCAGGGGTTGGTGCCATCTACATTCGCCGCCGGCCCCGTGTGCGTGTGGAGGCCCTGCAGAGTGGAGGGGGGCAGGAGCGGGGCATGCGGTCTGGGACAGTCCCTACACCCTTGGTGGTGGGGATGGGGGCTGCGTGTGAGGTGGCACAGCAAGAGATGGAGGTATGCGGAGAGCAGTTCCCTCCCACAGATTCTTCCCCTGTGCTGGGTCTCCTGTGTTGAGGCTTTTGGGCATGACTGGGTCAGATCTTTGCCAGAAGAAGAGGTTTAAGAAAACCATCATTGTCCCAGTGCTGCTGGCATCTTACTGAGGGAGGTGTTATGGACTCCAAAATCCAGGCCCTTCAGTAGTTATCAGCTCATTTATTCTGGGTTATTGAAACCATCTGTCCAGTTATTGAGCATCTCTGTGCTCAGTGCTGGGGATACAGTGGTCTCCATGAGCAACACAGGGCAATAGGTGGGTCAGATGCACAGTCACTTCTGGGCACCGGGCAGGGCTCCTCGTCCCATGTGTTTCTGAGCTGTTAATGATCACTATGCTTAGTCCTCCCTTGCCTGCTCCTCAGTATGACCACAAGCGGATCTCCAAGTTAGCAGAACGACTGACACAGAAGATAATGAAGAGCCTTCCAGACGTGGTGATGAATGGGGACCCTGAGCACCATTACCCAGGTACAGACGTGCCCATTCTGTCCCCATCTGGAAGAGCTGGAGACTCTGAGCCTTCTCTCATAGTAATTCACTCTTCCAGGCTGTATCAACCTCTCCTTTGCATATGTGGAAGGGGAGAGTCTGCTGATGGCACTCAAGGATGTTGCCTTATCCTCGGGGAGGTGAGTTGGACTGGATAGACAGGGACTGTGGCAGGACCAATTAGTCTGGCTTTAAGTGTTAGGTTAATAAGCTTCCCATTGTGGAGACAACAGGCACAAGAGCTCTTAATTGAGAGTAAAAGTCATTTTGTAAGCACCTATTTTTAGCTGGCTGGGTGCAAGCTAAAGTTTGCCACCCTAGGAGGGCCTCCTGTGGTAGAGTTTTGTGCCTTTTGTGGTCCCAGGAGATGCATGTATCTGTTCTGGTGTTATTCTGGTAGTTCTATTATAGGCCTCCAGAATTCAAGGATGCTTCAGAGGCCACCATGGGTTTAGCTGCTGTCCAGGCCTGTACAGATAATGCATTCAGTTGTAGGGGAGTGAGCACCTGGTGCTCTGCTGCCTCTTGGTGTCACACCTAGCTCACGTGGTATCATGCTCTGTCATGCTTTGGCAGTGTCCTTCTCAAGGAGGTTATCCTCCACAGGGGCCAGAGCAGCTAGCAGCATCTGGCCCTTTCGCTGTGTCAGATTAGAATGTCTCTTTTGTCTCCATGGTATGACTTCAGGGGTCTGGGGGTGGGAGTAAGACTGGAGATTTGTGGCCAAAAGCAGATTTATTGCTGAACTGAGCAAGGCTTTGTGTCTTTCTCCTCAGTGCCTGCACCTCTGCATCCCTGGAACCCTCTTATGTCCTTCGAGCAATTGGCACTGATGAGGATTTAGCTCACTCTTCTATCAGGTCAGTCATTTGAGCTGCAGCATTTATTCTTTTTTTTTTTTTCTGGTACGCGGGCCTCTCACTGTTGTGGCCTCTCCCGTTGCGGAGCACAGGCTCTGGACGCACAGGCTCAGCGGCCATGGCTCACGGGCCCAGCTGCTCCACGGCATGTGGGATCTTCCCAGACCGGGGCACGAACCTGTGTCCCCTGCATTGGCAGGCGGTCTCTCAACCACTGCACCACCAGGGAAGCCCGAGCTGCAGCATTTATGAAAGGCATCCTCTTTTGTATTATTCTTCTCCTGTTAGAGTCTTCCTCAATTTAGTTAAACTTATCCCTTCTTCATTCTTCATGAAAGTTTCTCGAGCAGTGGTTTGCAGGCCTCATCGACTGTCACCTGGGAAGTTTGTGAAAGATGAAGAAGTCTGAGTGCCACACTAGAGATTCTGATTCATTAGGTTTGGAGGAGGAGTAGGAAACTTCTTCTAGAGTGATTCTCAGGGGGCGCAGACCATGTTCGGAGAAACTCTGCCCTCTAGGGGAAGGACCATGTTCTCTCCGTGTCTTTTGTGGAGTAGATCCTCATTGAATATTTGCTGAATGAATTTACCCTGGTGCCACAGGTCTGATGAGGAGCTCCTCTCTGTGTCTTTTTCAGGTTTGGCATCGGCCGTTTCACTACAGAGGAGGAAGTAGACTACACAGTGGAGAAGTGCATTTACCATGTGAAGCGTCTTCGAGAAATGAGGTATGCACTATTGTACCAGACACTCTTTGGAAGAAATTGCTGTGCTGGCTCCTCTCTTATCCTTAGGCTGTGTATTCACACTGCCAGAAACCAAAGTTTGAGAATCCTTGACTTTTAGGATTTAGAGATACCACAAAGCAGTAAAGTGGATCCTCTTGGCTATTTGTTTTCAGAGTATGAAAAGGTGTCTTTAAAAACTAAAGGACTGGGCTTCCCTGGTGGTGCAGTGGTTGAGAGTCCACCTGCTGATGCAGGGGATGCGGGTTCGTGCCCTGTTCCAGGAAGATCCCACATGCCGCGGAGCGGCTGGGCCCTGTGAGCCATGGCCGCTGAGCCTGCGCGTCCGGAGCCTGTGCTCCGCAACGGGAGAGGCCACAACAGTGAGAGGCCTGCGTACCACAAAAAAAAAAAAAAAAAACTAAAGAACTGGACTTCCCTGGTGGCGCAGTAGTTAAGAATCCGCCTGCCAATGCAGGGGACACGGGTTCGAGCCCTGGTCCGGGAAGATCCCACATGCTGCGGAGCAACTAAGCTTGTGTGCCAAAACTACTGAGCCTGTGCTCTAGAGCCTGTGAGCAACAACTACTGAAGCCCGCGTGCCACAACTACTGAAGCCCATGCACCTAGAGCCTGTGCTCTGCAACAAGAGAAGCCACCGCAATGAGAAGCCCGTGCACAGCAACGAAGAGTAGCCCCTGCTCACCGCTGCTAGAAGAAGCCCACATGCAGCAAAGAAGACCCCACGCAGCCAAAAAGAAAAAACAAAAAAAAAAAACCTAAAGAACTGAATAAATTCAGATGTTTTTCATTATTTAATTAAATTTTATTTATTTGGCTGCATGGTTTGTAGGATCTTAGTTCCCTGACCAGGGATTGAACCCGTGCCCCCTGCAGTGGAAGTGCAGAGTCTTAACCACTGGACTGCCAGGGAATTCCACGTTATTTTATTTTATTTATTTATTTAAAATTTTTTAAATTTATTTTTATTTTTGACTGTTGGGTCTTCGTTGCTGTGTGCGGGCTTTCTCTAGTTGTGGCGAGTGGGGCTCTGTTGTGGTGCACGGGCTTCTCACTGTGGTGGCTTCTCTTGTTGCAGAGCACAGGCTCTAGGCGCTCAGGCTTCAGTAGTTGTGGCTCATGGGCTCTAGAGCGCAGACTCAGTAGTTGCGGTGCACGGGCTTAGTTGCTCCGCGGCATGTGGGATCTTACTGGACCAGGGCCCGAACCCTTGTCCCCTGCATTGGCAGGCGGATTCTTAACCATTGCGCCACCAGGGAAGCCCACCCATTATTTTATTGATAGTATTAATAGTTGTCACTGCAGCAATATCAATACAAAATTCGTGATTTGTAGACCAAGTTTAGGAAAACTCTCTTTAAGATAGGGATTCTTTTTATTCGTTTTTTTTTTTTTTTTTTTTTTTAAGATAGGGAACTGAATTTGGGTTCTATGGCTGGACTTCAGGAGGTACATGATAGCCCTGAAATTGTATGCTAAGTGCTTTACAGTTGTGCATTTTCTTTGGAAGACAGTTCGTAGTTTTCATAAGATACTCAAAAGGTTAAGAACTATTACTCAGGACTTCCCTGGTGGCACAGTGGTTAAGAATCCGCCTGCCAATGCAGGAGACACGGGTTCGAGCCCTGGTCTGGGAAGATTCCACATGCCACGGAGCAACTAAGCCCGTGCGCCACAATTTCTGAGCCTGCGCTCTAGAGCCCATGCTCCGCAACAAGAGAAGCCACCGCAATAAGCCCATGCACCACAACAAAGAGAAGCCCCCACTCGGCGCAACTAGAGAAAAAGCCCACATGCAGCAACAGACCCAATGTAGCCAAAAAAATTAAAAATAAATTAAAAAAAAATTTTTTTTTTAAAAAGAACCATTACTCAGTTTTCTTTGTAAAGATGCTTATAAAGGTCAAGAGATGCTTTACCAGCCAGCTGCTACCAGGGGTTCCCCTAGTAGCCATAGAGCTCTGTTTCCTTATGGGAACATCAAGGTCTCTGGACTTTTTCAGAGCTCTGTTTTGGCTCTATTTGACTTTCAAGATTCTCTTAGTCTAGTTGGTGAGAGTGAGAAAGTTCAGGTATATATACCTGTTTCCCTTTGTGAGCTCTCCCAGGCCTTTCTGGGCTCTGAATTTTCCTTTGCAGGGTCTAATTGTATTGCTTAAATATCTATAGCATGCTTAGATTCTTCCTTGGCTTGGCTTTCTGGTACTCTCTGGCACACTCAGAACACATTTCTACTGACTATGCTGCCAGGAAAGACTTATTCTTCCTATCCGTGTGGTTTCAGCATTTTCACCCTATTCCTTCTGATCCTTTAGAAACTGAATTCAACCTGGTCTCATTACCCTTAGCCAGAGTTTTATTTTGTGAGCCTATGATATTAAGTGACCTTCCCTAAAAAGAAGGGACAGGAAGGAGATGGCTAACTTTAAAGAGATTTGGAAAATGTCAAATAGAAAGGTGTGCTGGGGGACTTCCCTGATGGTCCAGAGGTTAAGTCTCTGTGCTTCCACTGCAGGGGGAATGGGTTTGATCCCTAGTCGGGGAACTAAGATCCCTGCATGCCATGGGGCATGGCCAAAAATGAATTAAAAAGAAAAAGAAAGAAAGAAAGGCATTCTGGGAGTGCATAGTGTAATGGAGAAAGATAAACCAAGAATAGAATGAAATTGGGTAGAAGAAAGTTAACTGGAGAAATCCAAGCCAAAATCCCATGGTCATAACACATTGAAGTAATATCTGGTCTGGGAACATTATCTAAGGCATTCAAGCTGAAGGGGATCAGAGCTTAGCAGAGATATCTCAGCAGCAGTTCCTGTATGAGATGGGATGCCCAGGTCTAAGATCCAAAAGATCCTTTTGAATTGGAGCCAGGGATGTTGGAAGCATAGTGAACTCTGGGGAGATGAATCTGGTGAGATGAATCTGGTGAGAACTGGATAAGGGTGCTACATATTCAGGTGATTTAGGGCTAAGTTCTATCTCTGAGAACTAGAGCAAAACCAAGAAACAAGGGGACTTGCCTGGTGGTCCAGTGGTTGGGACTCCGCTCTCCCAATGCAGGGGGCTCTGGTTTGATCCCTGGTCAGGGAACTAGAGTCCTGCATGCCGCAGCTAAAGATCCTGCACGCAGCAACGAAGATCCCACATGCCACAACTAAGACCCAGCGCAGCCAAATAAATAAATTAATTTTTTTAAAAAACCCAAACAAATGGAGAAACAAGTGCTGAAAAGTCCATTTGTGTGTGTGTGGGGGGGTGGTTAGTAGAGAGGCTGAAACTTGCTGCTTACACACCTTCCAAGGGTCTTGATTCCCCCAGGGAAACTGTGTCCATAGCCTCTCACGACTGGGATGAGAGCTTCATGAATGTAACCACACTTAACGCTGTTGGCTTGGCCCCATTGGAGCTGAGCCTGGGGTACCTAGTTATTAGTGTTGGCAGCTGGGGAGAGGCTAGAGCTGACAAGCACTTACATATAGCTGAGAAAGACTTGATAACCTCTTATGTTGGGGTCTATCAGGGCAAGGAGGTAGAGGAGAGACAAGAGCAGATGGAGGCAAGTCAAGGCTTATAGCCCAGGAGCCAGTGCTGGCTGCTTCCTAAGCCTTCACTCATCCAAATACCTCTTCTCTTTGGCAGCCCTCTCTGGGAGATGGTGCAGGATGGCATTGACCTCAAGAGCATCAAGTGGACCCAACACTAGAAGAGTGGGCCTCTGACTTTGTGCTTGCCCAGCTTCTCTTGCCTCATCAATGCATGCACAGCCAGGTACCTTGTTAACCCCAGTGGCTGCTCCATGTTCACACCAGAATTGGTATAGCCCAGTTGACTTCAGCATTGGCCTGCTTCCAAGACAGAAACATGAGAAAACTATCTTTCTCCAGCCTCAGCTCCTTTGGTGGGGAACACTACCCATTTCTCTCCAGGAGTCCTTCTGTGGTCTTATAGTGAGTGGATGTTCTCATCCTGAAACAGGAGGGACATTTGCTATGAATGATATTGCTACTGCTTGGGGAGCCCATACCCTTGGTGGGGGGAGCCCAAGGAACCAGAAGAAGGCTCTTTGTTCAGGGACCCTGATGCTCTACTTGGACATTTGAGTTGTTGCTTACTGCTGATCAGAGAGATTGACTCCTTCAGAATCAGGTATAATCATCTACGATTCATCTTTTTTGTGGCTCCAAAGGCTACCTTTTCATATTGACTATAGGCTGAACAGCAAGTTTCTTAGAAGGCTTGTCTCCTTTGTGTTCTTGTCCTTCCTTTCTTTTGACCTAATGAAGCCAGAAATATGTGTATGACTCTACCTATTATTGTACTGATTTATGTTTCTTTTTAAAAAATTGTTAATTTGCAAATTAGAGAAATAAAATCACCTTCCTCTATTTATTCTGTGACTTTATGAGAGGTTCAGGGAGAATTCCAAGCTGTACTTGGGAATCATGGAGTAAGACTACCACTCCACTTGATTTTCATAGCTGAGTCTGCTTGCCTTTCTCTTCAGTCAACAATTATTTGCATGCCTCTCAGGTACCTGACATTATTCTGGATATTGGGTATAAACTGGTTAACAGGACCAAAAAGGACCCTCATTGAGCTTTCATTCTAGTAGACAGAAAGTAAGAATTAAACAAAAAGGCTATTATAGATTGTGATGAGTGCTATGGCAGAAATAGAGTGGTAAGGGGAAGTAATGGAGAAAACCTACCATGCTGGGTGTACTAGGAAAGTTTCTTTGAGCAGGTGTTAATTAAGCAAAAACATGATTTCTAGCCATTGAAAGAGCTAGGGATGAGTGAGGAATAAGAAGGAGCAGCAAGAGCAAAGGGCCTGAGGCATGAAAAAACATGGTGTGTTTAAGAAACTGAGAGAAGGCCAAAATGGCCAGAGTAGAGTTTTTCCATTTGTGGGTCTGAAACCACAGCTGGGATGTTACCAGCACTAAAAAGGGTGAGAGAAAAAATTTTAGAGTACATCACACAGATATTTTAAAAAATTTTATTGAAGAATAGTTGATTTACAATGTTGTGTTAATTTCTGCTGTACAGCAAAGTTACTCAGTTAAACATATATATACTCTTTCTCATATTCTTTTCCATTATGGTTTATCACAGGATATTGAATATAGTTCCCTGTGCTGTACAGTAGGACCTTGTTGTTTATCCATCCTATACATACTGGTTTGCATCTGCTAATCCCAAACTCCCAATCCTCGCCCCCCCACCCTTGGCAACCACAAGTCTGTTCTCTATGTCTGTAAGTCTGTTTCTGTTTTGTAGATACGTTCATTTGTGTCATATTTTAGATTCCACATATAAGTAATATCATATGGTATTTGTCTTTCTTTTTCTGACTTACTTTGCTTAGTATGATAATCTCTAGGTCCATCCATGTTGCTGCTAATGGCATTACTGCCGCAGAGTGTGGCAATGGGGCTGGCAACGCAGGTGATAAAAGAATGTACTAGGTCAGAAGTGAGGGTAGAAAGCAAGATTTATTGAATACACTGCAAGGGAGCAGCAAGTGAGACCAAGAGGGGGTCTGCTGGGGGAGAGAAACTGGGCTTCTTTTATGGTCTCTTTTGGTCACCCTTGGGCGTCAAGGGCATTTGTCCCTGGGAAGGGGCCCTTGGGGCTTGGGAACCTCCCTGTGGCACATGGGGCCTTTGAGTGGGAGATGGCCCACCCCCTTGAGGGAGAGAGGGACAGTCCCGTTTCCAGTGGCCACGTTGCTTGCAGTTGAGACAAGGCCCTAGAGGCTTGGAACATTCCCAACTGAAGAGCCCTGGTTGGCTGCAGTGGAAGCAGGAATGGGCCAGGGAGGCTGTCCCCTTTGGTTGGCTGGGACAAGCCATGGGGGTGCCCCAAATGGACAGCAAGCTAACAATTGTGGTTGCCATATATTGGGCCTGCTGTTTGTTTACCTCTTTCATCTTCCTGTTTAGTCCTCTGGGCTCTCGAGGCCTCCTCCTGGTTATTAAAGACCTTGAAGGCCGTATCTAATAAGACGGCAAAGGGAATTTGGGGTCCCTGTTCAAGTTTTTGGAGTTTTGTCTGATATCAGGTGAAGCTTGGCTGGTAAAGTGAACGGCCAGAATAGCTAGTCCCTCTGGACTCTCAGGGTTTAGGTTTGTGTATTTATGCATAGTTTTGGCTAAGCAGGCTTGAAATAAGGTAGGGTTTTCAGAGAAGTCCTGGGTTATTTCATGAAGTTTGTTGTAAGTTACTGGCTTGATGACAGCCTTTTTCATCCCCTCAATTAGGCAGGTAATCATGTAATCTCAGCGGCCTCGTCCTCATGTAGGCCCTGTGTCGGTGGCCTGATATGTCCAATTTGGTTCTGTATCAGGGACAGCCCCAGGTGGATGGGCATTGTCAGGGGTGCAGGCATGTGCTTCATCTGCCCAAGCCCACCCTAGGGACCAAATAAGGGACTTTTCCTCTAGGGTACAACAGGTGGTCAAGACAACATAGATGTCCTGTCAGGTCGGATCGAAAGCCACCATGAGTTCCTCTGAATTCCCGAATAAAATTGGTGGGGTCCCGATCCCAATTTAATTTTGATTTGTGACAAGTCAGACATAGGCAAGGGGACGTGAACTTGAATAGTGCCCTTTTCTCCATTGGCCACCTCATGGAGAGACAAAAGATTTTCAGGGGGTTGAGGGTGTTCAGATATGAGGCACCTGAATGGGGGTGGGAAGGTGAGAGGGTGTCGGGATAGGGAGGAGGAGCGGTAGGAGGGGGAGCGGGTTAAGAGGAGTGCGTGGGATATTAAAGGAGGGATGTTGAAGAATATCTGTGTCAGGCTTGGAGGGCAGAATTTGGAGAGGCATATGTGACAGGGGTTTGTCATAATTTGGGGTTTTGTGACAGGGCCATGAAGGCCTGAATGTAGGGGACCTCAGAGTCCTTCCCAAGTTTCAACAAAAGAGATCAAGCTGCAGGATGGTGTTATAGTTTAGGGACCTGTTGAGAGGCCAGACCTCCTGATCCGGAAACAAAAGTTGGAGAGAGTTTGGAAATCAAATTTAGTCCAATTTTTTTTTGTGTTTGTTTGGCCACACTTGTGCGGCTTGTGGGAGGCTTTTGGGATCTTTGTTCCCAGACCAGGGATTGAACCCGGGGCTCAGCAGTGAAAGTGCGAAGTCCTAACCACTGGACTGCCAGGGAACTTACAAGTCCAATTTTTAAGAATACATCCCAAAGGTGAGTCAGCAAGAATAGAGGGTGTTAGACCCATATTGGACTTTAACCAGGCACAGCGTCTACTGAAAAGGCATCTCTAGAGACTTCCCTGTAGTGCAGTGGATAAGACTCCGTGCTCCCAGTGCCGGGGACCCAGGTTCCAACGGCAACTAAGGAGCCCGCGTGCTACAACTAAGGAGCCAGCGAGCCGCCACTAAGGAGCCTGCCTGCTGCAACTAAGACCCGGCACAACCAAATAAATAAATATTAACAAAACAAAACCAAACAAACAACAAAAGTCATCCCTAGAGGGAAACAGGCCTCTGCCCTGTCCTCGAGGGACCTGAGGTTGCGCGCTAGACTGGGATATCTCCCGAATAGAGGACCTCTTGAGGTTCCCTCTGTCTGACAGAGGCCTCCTGAGGCCCGGCCGATCACCCCAAGACCAGGAAGGGAAGCAGGTCTCGGGCCAACCCAGAGGGGGAAACTCACTGGTTTTGTGGCGACTCGTTTGGAGTACCTGGAAATGTTGGCGGATCAGGATGGACGGTCGTCAAGGGAGGATGGAAAGAGAAGGGGGATCTCAGAGCGTGCCTGGATTCGCCCCAACGAGCTGTCCCTGCCAACTGCGCCAGCCGTTGGAAGTGAGGAGTCCCAAGGCTAGGGCCAAAGAACACTGCCACCCCATCGGGCAGGAATGGTCACTCAGTATGGGACCGGATTTTAGGTCTTCGGAAGAGTAGCCTCGGCCAGGACGCTTTAATCCCCGGTCTCCAGGGACCTCAGACCATAGGCAGTGTAGAAGAGGTGAAAAGACCGTTTCCAGAACGTACCCCTTAGGTCGACAGCGAGTCGGAGTCCTGTCCCGCAGGCCTTCACCTCCCGCCGGGGACCTTCAATTGCCTGGAGTCAGTAGGCTGATCGCTACTGGTGGTGGAAGACGGATCGGAAAGGGCAGAGAGAGCACCCTACCCGCCACCAAAATGCCGCGGAGCGTAGCGATGGGGATGGCAACGCGGGCGGTAGGAATTTACTGAGCCAGGGACTTCCCTGGCAGTCCAGTGGTTAGGACTCCGCGCTTCCACTGCAGGGAGTAGGGGTTCCATCCCTGGTGGGGCAACTAAGACCCTGCATGCCGTGGTGCGACAAAAAAAAAAAAAAAAAAAAAAGGAATTTACTGAGCCAGAAGTGAGGGTACAAGTAGTTGTGGCACACAGGCTTAGTTGCTCCTCAGCATGTGGGATCTTCCCGGACCAGGGATCGAACCCGTGTCCCCCGCATTGGCGGGCGGATTCTTAAACAATGCTCCACCAGGGAAGTCCTAGATTGAAATTTTTTAATGGGAAAAAAAGAATCAGATTTTGGTTCTGTCAGGGCATCATCAGTAGAACTAGGCACCATTTCGTGGTCCATTTAATCCTCAATACAATTCTGCGAGGTAGGCAGTATTTCCCTCCTTTCGCAGAGGCTCAAAGAAGTGAAGCAATTGCACGAAGCCCAACGCCAGATACTGTTCGGATTCCAACAAGCAGCTTCACTCCCTTAAGGCGGAGCTACCAAGCAAAAGTCACGGAGCTCCTCTGCCTCAAACACGGGCAACTTCCGGAAGCTACCCGAGAACCTCCGCGCGCTTGCGCCGCCCCACCCCGCCCCGTGACGTCAACCATTCCATCCCGCCCTTTCTGGAACGCGGAGCTGCTGAGCGGGCCGGCGGCCATCTTGTGAAGCGGCGAAAGAGGTGGTGGCTGCTCTGGGCTCCGGGAAGCCGTTCGGGCTGGGGCTACCGACCGCGGGGCGGAGGCACTCGCGCGGGGGGTAACTCGGGTCTGGGTTCGGGTGCCGCGCAGCTCTCCCCGGTAAGACTCCCGCAGCCCCGGAACGGGCGGGGCTGTGCGGGGCTCGAGCCGCCCCTTGTGGCCCGGGGCGGGGCCTTCGGAGGCCTCGGAGCCCGCCGCAGCGAGCGCCCTACGCTGAAGGGTCGGGGCATGGCTGCGGGGGGCCTGGGGCGCCGCTTGTGCCTCTCGGTTCTGAGAGGTTGCAAGTAGGACACAAGAGAGGAGGAGCCTGCCTACCGAAGAGGGGACGCGGCTGTAGCGAGGACGCCCCCGTGGTCTGAGAGGGAGGAGGCCAGAACTGGGTGGCCCAGCGGCCTGCGAACGAACGGGAACTGCAGTGAAAACACACTACATCCCGAATGAGCAAGATTCTCTATGTCCCCACGTGGGACAGAGGTTATAACTGTGTCCCGAAGTGAGGAGATAATCGTAGTGAGGACACTCCCTCCACCGGAAGTGGAAAGGAGACCCCGGTGGCTTACCAGAAAAAGGGGACTACAATCTGGACACACCTGGGGGGAGGGAGCTGTAGTCGGTGCTCTCCCGTGAGTGTAGGAAGGAAGTCGGAATTGGCCGCCTTCTTGGCCTGAAAAGTGTAGGCGGTTGCAGTGAAACGCTTCCAAGGCCCAGCGTTGGGGCGGGGCTTACCTTCCGCGGTGTCGTTAATTTGAGAAGCCGGCCCCGGTAGCGTGGGGTGAGTCCGCCTCCCGGGCCTCTTGGTCCCCGAGTAGGGAGGGGGCTGCTAAGAGCATCACCTTTACGCGTCCCTTGGGAGAGAGCCTCTAGCATCGAAGAAGGAGGAGGTCCAATGGGATGTGGAGGCTGGGCTATTTTGATGGAGAGTGAACTGAGTTTCTCTTTTGAAGGCTAGGGGTGGTGGTTTGCGGCCACGTGAAGTGGGTGCGAGGGGCTTTGAGAATCTGCAGGTTAATGACGGGGGTGGTCACTAGTGCAGGAGGCTTAGCTGCTGGATTGTTAGTGCATGGACTGTATGTGTGCTTCCAATGTGTGATTTATAGTGAAAAATTTGAGCTCTGGTGAGGGTTATTCAGCCCTGAACCTGCCGAGATTTGTACACTGAAAATAGCAGGCTCCGTAAGAGAGGTTTCTGGACCCTAAAACCTTCTTTGACTCCGGATTCCCAGAGATGACCTAATGTAAATTGGGATAGTTGGCAGGAACCATTTTATATTATTCAAGACTAGGGTGATGCCCGTCAATATAAGCTACTAACAAAAAAATGTGACTGCAACTGAAGGTTTTGTTGAAGGAGAGACTTGTGACGAGTATTTCTTTTAGAGCTTCTTGCTTGAATGGTTGTAAATGGTATAATTTTTGTAAAATGCAGTACTAGCAACATGAATTGCCTTGGACTTGTTATCTAGTTTACATTGTTAATGCATTTCAGAGCCTTTGCAGTTGAAAAAAAAAAATCCTAGAAGTGTGGACATATAGGCCGTTCCTGTTAGATTTTGTTTTTTAATTATAGAAATATAATACAAGACTAGTTGTATTTGTTTTTGAAATTTGGTAGTTTTGATAGCGTGGAGGATTCTGGATTTAGTGGAAGGAAATTGTGCTCAGGCGTTTTCCAAGAATATTAAAACAATTGGGAAGAACTGTTACAGGTGGTTAAAAAAATTTATGGTAATTAATATTTGAAGAAAAATGTTTGGCGTGTTTATATAAACGTTGAGGATGTGCTTAGATTACTGGAAAAAAATGACGCAGAGAATGCATTTTTATATCATTTATATGCTTGATTATATATTGATTATTTTGTTTATGGATTGTGATGCATAATTTCAAATTTTCTTATGTTCATATTTGTTAGGTGAAAAATGTGAAGCTTTAGAAACCATTGTGGTAGTTACTTGGAACATACTGTTATGTGCTAATACCAGAAAACTTAAGACTTCTTTCACTTTCTTTGACATACCAAATGACTTGATTTTTGCGTGAGTTTGGGGGTTGTTGGTGCAATTTGTAGATGTGAAACTTGATTTTGTGGGCCAGTGTGTTCCAGGTGCTGAAATCCACTGACAACGTTCATGCTGTTTTTATTCCATTTTGTAGATAGTCACTCCATCGTTTCAGTTGAATATTTTCTTCTGTAGATGAGGTAGGAAGAACTTCTGTCAGTAACCGTTGCACAAAAGATGTTTTTAGATATCCTTCCCTAAAATGCAGGGACTGTCATCCATTTCTGTAATCTTCTGCCTGGCCCATAAGTGCTTGATAAATATTTGTGAATAAGTGAATATTGTTAAGTGTTTTAGGTCAACTAAGAAAAATCACTCAATCTTTAGTTTTATCAGATTTTACTACTACCACACATATACATTTTGGTTTGCGTAGAGTTTAGTTCATTAAGTTTAAAGCCTTAAAACCAGTAATGAGGGTGAATGTGGTTGGCTAGGTTAGAAGGAATATTGTTTCTTTGAAGTTTAAAGCAAGTAAGATAACGAACATTCTTGTTGGCATTTGGGGGGATTGAAAAATAACTTAATATTGTAGTGTTTTGGGCAAGAGAATAAATATCTTATTTAGAAATGTCTTTTGATTTGCTGCCTTTGAGTACTGACTGAGGTTAATGGGAAAGTTGAGTAACATGCTATCAAAGGTTTATATCTCCCTCAGTGTCAGAGAATTGTTTTATTAAGAGTGGTCCCAGAACCTGAAATGTGATCCATTTGGGGATGGGGACAAAATCAAGTTGATGAAGCTGTGTTTTTTTCCATAATGCATACCATAATGTGATGCTGCTGCTTGTAGCATTGTGCCCATTATGATTGGTTCTCTGTTGCTCATCTCTGTGGTGAACATTTGAAGGGTGATTTTTGTTTCTTTTGAATCTGAAGAACTTAGGTCTGCTGTACCCTGGTTCTGTTGATCAAAGACTTACTGTTGAACAAAGTTAAAATTCACTTTTGGATGTTTATTACCAAATGAAGAGTGGAAATGGTCAAGTTCTGATTTTTGCCTTGGCTTCCTGATAAAGAGCATTGTTGTCAGACATTTTATCCTGAAATTCCAAGTTTTTGGAATGGCTAGTATTTAAGAAAATCTTTCTTGTCATAATAATATGCTAAACTTTTGTAGTAGATATTTGTAATTGTGCATATATCTGGAATTTGTAAGAAACAAAGCCACTATGTGGCTTAATTCTCAAGATAAAGTGCAAAAGTATACTAAAGCTTCTTGTCATAGATCTTCTGAAATACATCAATGGATTTAATGGCAAATCAAGCCCATTTTCTCTTTCTGTTATGCTCTCTGAATAGGTAAAACATGTATTTTAGGTGTTTTGTTGCTTAGAGTTGTTTCAGTCTTGTCTTTCTAAAATTCACCAAAGTTTAAAGGTGACTTGAGTGAATTTTTAAAGGTCACTGAAGTGACTGGTATCCTACATTCAGTTGCTAGCTGACATTTAGAATGCAGGAATAAGTAGGTTCTTGGAAAATAGTGATACTTCTATTAAATTATTGTGCCCCTTTCAAAGTGAGGTGTTGAAAACAAAAGTATTTGAGTTCTCAATTTCTATTTGAAGGAAGAGCCATAACACCAAGAGTGGTGAAGTTCTGGCTGCTAGCCTGAGCTTTCTGTGTACTTTCCTTTGGCATGGGGTGAGGTGTAGTTTCCCTTGTGCTGAAATAGAAAAGATTAACAAATTTATGACTAGATTGATTTTGTACTTTAAAATGAATGAGTTGAACTAGGGATTGCTGAATTCAGCTGGACCTTTCAGCTTTCCTCCTTGTTTAGTAATTTCTGGCAACCCTGTAAACATCTTAGGGAGTAGACCTAGAATGTTCTCTTTGGGCTTAACTGGCTGACCCCGAACTTGTTCCTCTCCAGTGGACATATGGTACCTTCTTGTATCTGGAAGGAAAGGGGCTGAGGAACCTGTTTCCCTTACCTTCAGGCCATGCGTCCTGGCCCCACACCCGACCTTTTGAATTGGAATCTTCAGTAGGAGTCATCTCAAGTGCTTAACTAAAAAATTACCCTGATTTTGAGGCTCATAGAGTTAAACTTGTACATTAAGAAAAAAAAATATTGCAATAATTCATGCTCTTCATTGTTGAGTGTAAACTTTATGTAAAGCAAGCTTTTTTTCTGTTTTACATTTCCCTTTGTGACCTGTTAGATAAACTACTAGATGTGGCTTGTTTTTAAATGAAGACTTAAAATTCTAGATTTAATTAGGATCGATTGTACAACATTTAAAAGATTAACACAATGCTCTGGGCTTCTGAAGGTGTTGCTTATGACATACAGCATAGCTTTTTGTGGCAAAGCAATCTCACTGTTCTTTAGTAATTTGAGTGGTTGTCTAGGTGATGTTTAGCTTGTTCTTTAGAAAAAGTTTGGAGTAATGCTAAAACGTTTGAATATGTCTTTCTGGTGATGAATATTAAGCTCAATGGTGGTATCTTGATCTTGAAAGATAGTTAAAAATAAGCATCATCATTCTAAGTAGGCGTCTATGGGTAATCTTATACCTAACAGTGACAATTTTCTTCTACTCTTTTGAATATAGTTATCTAATCATTTGGTCATATAAATTGCTTGTGAATTGTTCATAACTTCACTAGTTTGGCAGAAATTCCAGTGAAAGATGAGTGACCTGTTTTTACTTTGGAAGGACTCTTAATATGCTGGACTTTTTTTTTTTTTTTTAAGAAGTTTCTTGGAACCATTTTGATGTTAGAAGAGAAAGCACTCTTCCTTAATATATTGAACTCTCGTGGTTTTAACCATGAATTAGTCCTTATAGGCCAGACCTTTCACTTCACTTATGTTTTTTGTTGTTGTTCGATTGCTATTTTGGTGTAAAGGAAAATATGTTGAAAGAGTAATTGCAGTAATTTCCATGAATATCCTTGAATTGATGAGTTAATTTGTCCAGGAACTGTTACTATGTGAACTTGTGCTTTTTCATCAAAAATTTGGTGGGAACCTGAGGAAATAGGTCGCCGTTGGACTTGTATTATGGAATTTTCTGGACTGGTTTAATCATCAAGTGATTAAAGCAATTACCAGCTGTGAAGCTGATCTTTATGACTGTTTTAATTTTCGATTGATTCTTTCTTGGGTTAATTTATGACACATTCTTGATGTATGTAAATATATAATGCTTTGAGAGAAAGCAATTTGAAAGCAATACCAAATAATACGCGTGTGGGATTTTGGTACATGTCTTTTTTTTTTTTTTTTTTTCCTAATGCATTGTAATGATGTACTCCGGTGGTTTCAGACTCGCCCTTTAATATACAGTTCAGTGTGGCCTGTGCGTGTTTTGTGTTTCCTGCATTGATTTTTGCCTCCATTTATTCTCTATTGCAGTCTAAAAGTTGGTTTTAATTGGTTGCCCACAGGATTGACTTGGCCTCTACTTCTTGTTAAGAAAATACATCTCTTGTTTTCTCAGGTAAGAGATTTTGAATAGAGGGTTTATTTTTATACAGAATAAATTGAGATAGCTTATTAAATAACATGAAAATATGTGTAATAACTAAATTGTGGTTTTTTGTTTGTAATCAGCTTATTTGAGGGATGGGAGAGGGGTGGACTGGGTGTCTTGAACAGTTGTTGCTTCCTTTGGGAGTCTGTTTTCTGTGGATGCATTTCTCCTGCTGAATTCCTGATTATTAGGCAGTAAGTAGCTGTTTTTTTCCCTCAGTAGCATTCTAGACTGACTACAAATATGGGTGCTTGTTATTGGTACGGTTTTTTAATATTCCTTTGCGGAATAGATTTAGAAAATGGGTCATGTTTTAGAGTACAAATTGACTTTAGGTGGAACCTTAGTGATTGGAATCTAACTTCTTGTTAAATAACTAAGGCAGGCTCAAGCAAGATAGGTTGAAATGACTCATCTGTCAAACAGGTACTTTGTAGCAGAATAGCAGATCTTACTTGATGTTTTTCAGAACCTAAAAACTTTTCCTGTTTAGATGACTTTATGAATAAATCTTGTGCACTGCTTTGGTTTACTCAGCCCTTTTCTAGATGGTAATCTGGGCAGACTATGGACCTTGTACAGACTTTCACTAAATCCCTTCCCTCAGCTGCAGATGGTTTGAAGACTTAATTGCGTATGTCACTTTAGCCCTGTGCTTAATTCTTGGGACCATATCAAATTTCCATTTTATTGTCCTAATGCAAACTAACATCTCTTTCTCTCTCTCAAGTTTTGGGGATCTAGATTACCCATGATGTTTCCCCCAATTAGTGATTAAGTGATTTTTGAAGTTGAACGGAATTCTATCTCATCTTTGCGTACAGCCAATATTCTAGAGTTAGTAATGAGTGAGAATTTGATTTAATGAATCGGAACCTTCTTGATGAACTTCTTAAAGACTGCTAAACAGTAAATAAGGGCAAAAGAGTCTGTTGGTGTGACGTTTTTAGTATTAATTTTTCTTGTTGATGCTTGCAGACCAAAAATGAAAAGCTTCCCCCTGCCCCTTCCCAAATTTCTAATGTTTTATATGGTCTCGTTTTCGGTTTGCCAGTCCATCTTTCTGAATTAAGTTTGAAGGTGGCTTTTATTTTTGTGTATGTGTGTGTGAGAAAAGTGTAAAAGCCAAACAATATATTTCTCTTTTGTGTGCAGCAATTGTAATATTGAGATATAATTGCAGATTTTGTTGCCTTAGATTAGTATTCATGTACTATTTGACATTGAAAAACTGTTTTCATGGAGTTGTAGAATTCTTAGTGCTTGGAGCAGGAAACTTTGCTCTTCTAATGTTCTCATTTGAGAAGTGATGAAACCAAAGCTCAAATAATTTATAATTTTCCTAAGATCACAGAGCCAGTTTAATATAGGTTTATATGTAAAAGTTGATTTTTAAAATGCCTTGGAAAACACCCTTTGTTGTTGACCATATAAATTTCAAATTAATATTTTTTCACTTGCAAGAATTTGTTTTGGATTACTTTATACATGGCTGCCTTTCCATTTACTCTTAGAAACCATATGAATTGAAATACTGAAATTTTATTTAAGTCTGGGAAAAACTTTTCTTTTTTCATTATATCAAAATGGACATTATCTACAGAGATTAGTGAGTATCCAGAAATTCCACAGGAGTTATGTTGGGTCACAACCACTGAATAAAGCTCGTACACTAGTTCAAAAATTTTAAAAATCCCTCTTTTTCATTATCAGCCCTCCCCTGTGGGATAAACAAGACTTTTTATTAATTGGAGGGCTTGAGAATGAGTCTTTGGACCTGGGTTTTAATTAAAATAGACATGGTGAATGGCACTGTAACCAGGTTCTAGTTTGGGGAGTGATGACTACAGGTAACTAATGTTTTGGCTGTTTTACTCAGTACTTCTTCTGGATACTTAGTATGTATTAACCTTATATGTAATATGTAACTCCATATATCATTTTCTTTAATAAATAAAGCTATTTCTTTAATAAAGTGGTCTCATCCTAGGATGAAATATGAAATCAGTTCTCATTTGAGACTTGAATCTGCTTTAGTGTTAAGTATTATTTGAAACTCATTATTATTCCCGCTTTGTTTTTGTTGTTTTGAGATTAAGCCATATAAAATGATACCAATAATTCTACAAAGTTGTCAAAAGTTTATAAGGAAGATGCTGAGCCAGTTTTAAATATTAACTTTGATACATCCTTTGTATCTTTTCCCCTGTAGATTGTTAAACTTTGTTTCCTGATGTGACTTACACATTTCTTTTAAATCTTATTGAATAATTAGTGGTCTGAATGATGATATAATTGGTGATTTTCTTGTCCTATGGTGGTTTTTTCCTGAAATTTTTGAGTCTTGGGGCTGAACTTCTAAGTGTTTTCAGAATTAATGCCTTTTGGATGTTGAAATTGGGTTTTATATTGTAAACGGCATATAATATTCAGTTTTTAGAATATCCAAATTTAAAAAACGACATTGCTTGTGATAGTTTGAGGGCCTAATACGGTAGATGGTCATTCTTGTAGCTGAAAACTTGGTGTGATAAACAGGAGTCTGACCTGGCCGTTGCCTTTTCTCATCTGCAGGTGTGTGTGGTTTCAGCGCAGCATGGCTGTGGTCATCCGTTTGCAAGGTCTCCCAATTGTGGCGGGGACCATGGACATTCGCCACTTCTTCTCTGGATTGACCATCCCCGATGGGGGCGTGCATATTGTAGGGGGTGAACTGGGTGAGGCTTTCATCGTTTTTGCCACTGATGAAGATGCAAGGCTTGGTATGATGCGCACAGGTGGTACAATTAAAGGGTCAAAAGTAACACTATTGTTGAGTAGTAAAACGGAAATGCAGAATATGATTGAACTGAGTCGTAGGCGTTTTGAAACTGCCAACTTAGATATACCACCAGCAAATGCTAGTAGATCAGGACCTCCACCTAGTTCAGGAATGAGTGGCAGGGTAAACTTGCCTACAACAGTACCCAACTTTAATAATCCCTCACCCAGTGTAGTTACTGCCGCCACTTCTGTTCATGAAAGCAGCAAAAACGTACAGACATTTTCCACAGCCAGCATAGGAACGGCTCCTCCAAATATGGGGGCCTCCTTTGGGAGCCCAACGTTTAGCTCAACCATTCCGAGCACAGCCTCTCCAATGAACACAGTCCCACCTCCACCAATTCCTCCAATCCCAGCGATGCCATCTTTGCCGCCAATGCCGTCCATTCCTCCAATACCAGTTCCTCCCCCGGTACCTACATTGCCTCCTGTGCCTCCTGTGCCCCCAATACCCCCAGTCCCTTCTGTGCCACCCATGACCCCACTGCCACCCATGTCAGGCATGCCACCCTTGAACCCGCCACCTGTGGCACCTCTACCTGCTGGAATGAATGGCTCTGGAGCACCTATGAATCTGAACAATAACCTGAACCCTGTGTTTCTGGGTCCATTGAATCCTGTTAACCCTATCCAGATGAACTCTCAAAGCAGTGTGAAACCACTTCCCATCAACCCTGATGATCTGTATGTCAGTGTGCATGGAATGCCCTTTTCTGCAATGGAAAATGATGTCAGAGATTTTTTCCATGGGCTCCGTGTTGATGCAGTGCATTTGTTGAAAGATCATGTAGGTCGAAATAATGGGAATGGATTGGTTAAGTTTCTCTCCCCTCAAGATACATTTGAAGCTTTGAAGCGAAACAGAATGCTGATGATTCAACGCTATGTGGAAATTAGTCCTGCCACAGAGAGACAGTGGGTAGCTGCTGGAGGCCATATCACTTTTAAGCAAAGTATAGGACCTTCTGGACAAACCCATCCCCCTCCTCAGGCACTTCCCAGGTCAAAATCGCCCAGTGGGCAGAAAAGGTCAAGGTCAAGATCACCACACGAGGCTGGTTTTTGTGTTTACTTGAAAGGGCTACCCTTTGAAGCAGAAAACAAACATGTTATTGATTTTTTTAAAAAGTTGGATATTGTGGAAGATAGTATTTATATTGCTTATGGACCCAACGGGAAAGCAACGGGTGAAGGCTTCGTAGAGTTCAGGAATGAGGCTGACTATAAGGCTGCTCTGTGTCGTCATAAACAATACATGGGCAATCGCTTTATTCAAGTTCATCCAATTACCAAGAAAGGTATGCTAGAAAAGATAGATATGATTCGAAAAAGATTGCAGAACTTCAGCTATGACCAGAGAGAAATGATGTTAAATCCGGAGGGGGATGTCACCTCTGCCAAAGTTTGTGCGCATATAACAAATATTCCCTTCAGCATTACCAAGATGGATGTTCTCCAATTCCTAGAAGGAATCCCAGTGGATGAAAATGCTGTACATGTTCTTGTTGATAACAATGGGCAAGGTCTAGGACAGGCATTGGTTCAGTTTAAAAATGAAGATGATGCACGTAAGTCTGAACGCTTACACCGTAAAAAACTTAATGGGAGAGAAGCTTTTGTTCATGTAGTTACTCTAGAAGATATGAGAGAGATTGAGAAAAATCCTCCTGCCCAAGGAAAAAAGGGATTAAAGATGCCTGTGCCAGGTAATCCCACAGTTCCAGGAATTCCCAGTGTGGGAATGCCCAGTGCAGGACTGCCCAGTGCGGGAATGCCCAGTGCGGGAATGCCCAATGCGGGAATGCCCAATGCAGGAATGCCCAATGCAGGAATACCTGCTGCAGGAATGCCCGGTGTGGGAATACCCAGTGCGGGAATGCCTAGTGCAGGAGGTGAAGAGCATGCCTTCTTGACTGTAGGATCTAAGGAGGCCAACAATGGGCCTCCATTTAACTTCCCTGGTAATTTTGGTGGGTCAAATGCCTTTGGACCACCACTCCCTCCTCCAGGGTTAGGAGGGGCCTTTGGTGATGCTAGGCCTGGAATGCCTTCAGTTGGAAATAGTGGTTTGCCTGGTCTAGGACTGGATGTTCCAGGTTTTGGAGGTGGACCAAATAATTTAAGTGGACCAGGATTTGGAGGGGGCCCTCAGAATTTTGGAAATGGCCCTGGTAGCTTAGGTGGGCCCCCTGGCTTTGGAAGTGGCCCTCCTGGCCTTGGAAGTGCCCCTGGGCATTTGAGTGGGCCTCCAGCCTTTGGCCCTGGCCCAGGCCCAGGCCCAGGCCCAGGCCCAGGCCCAGTCCATGTTGGTGGTCCTCCTGGCTTTGGATCTAGTTCTGGAAAACCAGGACCAACAGTAATCAAAGTACAGAACATGCCCTTCACTGTGTCTATTGATGAGATTTTAGATTTCTTTTATGGCTATCAAGTGATCCCAGGCTCAGTGTGTTTAAAATACAATGAAAAAGGTATGCCCACAGGTGAAGCTATGGTGGCTTTCGAATCTCGGGATGAAGCCACAGCTGCTGTCATTGACTTAAATGACAGACCTATTGGCTCTAGGAAAGTAAAACTTGTATTAGGGTAGCTGTTCACATCAATTCTTCATAGGGTAGATATAGTCTTCATAGTGCTGTGATTAATGCATTCAGATTGTTTTCCTAGTGTTTCCAGGGTAGAGCCTGTGGATTGTTTCAATTGCATATAGATTGGTTTCCATAACATAGAGCATTGGTTGACTGTTTACAGAAGACTCACTACCAGGATAAACATTGCTGTATGTTACAGTAAAGCTGTCCGGAGAGAACACAAAAATGATTTTGGCATACTATTAGAGAAACCATTTGTAAAACTCAAATGACCACATAAAGTTTATCCAGGAGTCTAGATTGGTTTTGTTTTATACCATATGGGATGAAGAAAATAGAAATGTCAATAGAGCTCATTGAGGGTGCTTTTGCCAGCTGCTGAAAAATAGAAGCTGGCTACTCTTAGAATTTGGTTTAAAGCTGGACAGATTTGCTTTGTTATAGGGTCAAAGCTTTGTCTAAAGTCCTCATTTTCTTTTAAAATTGAATAAAATCTCTGTATACAGATTCACTGTATGTACCTTTATTGCTTCTTGAGGGTTCTTGCTGTATAGACAGTCCTTCTGAAGTTGCTGCTTTATTTGCCTAATTGACTCATTTGTAAATGAGCAGAATTGTTTTGTTGATGTTTTTCTAATATAAAACTCCACACTTGGTTTGTGCTATAACCTTGAACTTTGAATTCTAATGTCAGTCACACTTAAAACTGTGTGGAATAAGACGTTTGCCACAAAAATAAAATATGGAGTCTTCTACCTACCAGAGCCTTTTTGGTTTGACCGCCAAGTTTTAGTTTAGTCAGTTTAAAAATCGTTTATGTTGTTTGGATGGCATCAAAAACCAGAAACCACTTTTAATGGTCATTGTTTAAGATGCCTGATTTGAAGTCTTGCCCAAGATAGACTAATGTTCTGGCAATTTCCTTCTGTCCCAAAGTTATGTGAAATTTTGACCTGTAACTAAACAAAAAGGGTTTATTCATAAGAAAGCATTATTATATATAGGTCTTTAAAATTGTAGTTGAAATTGTTAGCTTTGTTAGCAGTAGTGTTAACAGAATAAAAGATCCATAAGCTGGTCCATAGATCAATATATATTTAATCCTGTTAATTGGAGGCTTTTTGGTCTAGTTGTTTGATCAGGAGCCTGGTTACAAAAATTCCTTATACTGAGTACAAGTGCAGCTGCCAGAGGGGAGAGAATTGAGCGTCCTTGCCCTTTCATACTCTGGCATTCAGGACTAAGGCAGGAGGACCACGTGGGTTCTGGTTGGTGATTGTCCTTGTCACGAAAACATTTGCCTTACAACGTCCTGCTCACTGCCACAAAAGGCTCTACTTATGGTTACTTTTCTTCTTAGTTAAAATGCTCTAAAGATGTGTCACATTATATTATAAACATGGAATGGGAGATTGGTGAGATATCATGAAAAACAAATTTTGTCTTTTACATGGGCCTCTGTCTTGGTTTGAAACATCCTCAACATTTCCTACAAATCAATTTACTTGCAAAGGGGTCAGCCTTTTAAAAGAAATATTTTCTATTTAAGAAAAATAGTGCCTTTTGGGTGTTGCAATACAGTGGAACACTGAAATACAGCGTCGTGTAATTTAGAGTTAAGAGTGGCAACAGTTTAATTTGTGTGCTAAGATATGGAAAGCTTTTTCATCACTACAATCTTAGAGGATTGACAGTACAGGATATTTTATTTAGGGAAAGGATTATTTAGACTTTCAAAGAGAAGAAATGGCTGTGTTGTGGGTCTTTTGCTAATTCACGAATACAAATTTGCTTTGACAGATCACTAGATATTGCCTCCTCAACTAAAAAAGCAATATGATGTTTGTATATGCTGTTCAATTTAAGTTTTCTGTTAAGTAATCATTTCCCATTCCAAAGACAGAGTGCAAAAAACTTCAGCGCTGCTTGGGAGTCTTATTTCAACTGCAAATTATTTTCCCCATTGGAAAGCTGACTATTTTCATTTTAGAAAAATGGGTTGTTTGAAGATGAAAGTCTTTTTATCTTTTTTCACAGTTTATTTTGGTTATGTGTTCGTACGTTCTTATTAAATATTTCATATACCTTATTGCAACTACTTTGTTATTTCTACGTTTTAGATTAATGCTGAAAAGGAAAACTTGATTTCATTGTTCATCAAATTAAATAAATTAAGAAAATAGTGGTTTGTGTAGAAATTGGAGAGAATTGTGTTTCATATTTGGTTGAATCACAACAGTGCTTCTCTTGTTGTGAAATGTAATTAAATGCTTTGCCCTCTGGTACTTGATTTTTGTGTATCTGAGACTTATTAACATAGTGCTAACTGCTAAGCATACTGTTCATCTTGTTCTGGGCATTGGAGTTTGACTTTTTAAAAAATTCTTGAAAATATGTTCTGTGCAACTATTCATACCTCTCTTACCTGCAAATTTTCTCGTAAGAACTAGGTTTGGGGTGAAAATTTACATTATTTTCTCATTTGCTTTGTATGGTATGAAGGATTTGTAAAGCTTCGCTCAAAGTGGTGTGTATTTGTAAACACTATCATGATATTTTCAATCTTATGTGTAAATTTTATTGCCTGTTTTTGGTGACTGACATTAATAGAAGAGAAACTTTTCCATTAGGTTTAAACCTTCCCCCCAACTCCCCATTTTTTTGTTTGCTTGGTTTTTGTTTTTGTTTTTAGCTTAAAGGGTTAGAGAAATCTACAAAATGTATTTTATAAATAAGCAAACTTGTAAACTTTTTCTGAACTTTAGTGAAACAGTTCGTAAGCAAAATTTGGAGGTGTGTTCTGTGTTTCCACTGTAGTTTGAATGTATAATTATTAGTGGCTTTTTTTTTTTAATGCAACACTGTTAAGTGAAATGTAGTTTCTAGCTTTGTGCTCCAAGTTGTCAAAGCATTGATAGTGGAAATTCCATTAGGAAACTTTATTCAGAATTTCAGAGAGGTAACAGTATAATTAGGTCAGTCTTAACCCACTGGATGAAAATCTAGGGCTGTGTATGGAAGTAAGCAAACATACATTTTGGGTGGAAATACCTTAGATAAAAATAAGGATGCACGAAAGCCTTAATCAAACTCAGTCCCTTTTATTGGATTCTGTCATTGTGTACAGGTGTGGGTCAAGTGTTTAAAAATAAATCTACTCATCAGTTGAAGAACACTTTAAAAATGAGTAAAGAAAATGTAACATTGCTGCTAGTCAAATCTTCTGGAAAGAATTTCTGGCAGTGATCACTTTTAAAAATTATTTCCCACCTTGCAAACATTTAAATTGTTTTACTGGCAGTTCTGTAGTAGTCCAAACTTTAGAAACCAAACACAATAAAATAACTCATTGCCAATATGGCCACAACAGTGCCAGCAAATACTGCCTTGGCTTCATTCTGCAGAGATTTTTGTTTATATAGATGAAGTCTTGAATACTGTTCAATAAACTTGTCACGAAATAAAACAGGCTGATGCTTTTAATGCTTTAACTGTACACGAGTACTCTACTGAGCTATACCATCAGGTATTTGGGGTTTTTTAAAAAAACTCCTGAAAATATTTTGTGCCTTTGGAAAGGTGGCTTTGGTGATCTTGGAGGTAACAATTGTTGCTTATCCTTGTCTGCTAATGCTGAAGTGTGGAAAGAAGAGGATACCTGGAACTGCAGGGAGGAATCTTGACTCTAGGTCAAATCTGTGGTATCCACCTTTTCAGACTTAACGTGAGTTTTGCTAGCAAGTCACTTTGTTATGTGGACTCAGAACTGGAAATGAGATGCTCCTTTTCACAAAAGGAGTTTTAAAGGGGGCTGTGAATTGTTTTTTAAAAACTGATTAGGAAATGGGAAAACAAGTTTTCAGAATACATTGTCAGTTGTACATACCTCTAAAGCTTTGTTTTTCTTTTTTGTTTACTTATTTGTTTTTGCATTAGTATGTGAGGTATTTGAGGTGGGGAAGAGGGGAGAGGAATCAAAAGTATTGCTGCTGGCCAACATTGATGCTCTGGTTTTGTCCTTTCCACATTGGTTCAACTTCTACTGAAAAAATTAGCAAATAAAAAGTTTCCATGAACTCCGCAGAGTGTCTTTAAAAAAAAAAGAAAAATCTGGATTGGACTTGCAGAGAAATTAGTGGGCTGTTCCTTTTAACCAAAACTCTTGAAAAATGTTTGTAACTTTTACCTTTATCATGAAAGTTTTAGCCTGTATTTGAGTTTGAATACCCAACTTGTTTTAGAGAGGTTTAGACTAGACATAATTAATTCCAGGTAGTTGCTGATCTGTTTTTAAAATTACGACAGTTTGACTAAGCATTTGAAAAATCACAGAGTGAAATCGGCTGCCTAAGGATATCCAGAATGGCGTTTACCATCTTAAAGGGGTGGACTATGTGCTAATATGTCTCCGTTTCTTGCTCAGGAGCGATCACTCAACTTCTGTAATTCATTGTTGTCTGCTTTCCATTGTTTTACAGCAAGTAATAGTCTATCAATTTTGTGCATCGCCACCGTTCTCCTTACCCCCCAAAAGTAGAGCTTTTATGGGATATGGTAGAATCCAAACTTATGGCTATCCTTTTTAATTAAAAAAATTGTTTGATATCGGTTTTTTCTTTTTAGCATAAAATCTTTAGATCACACTGACTTAACTGTAAAATGTTCTGGAAAGAGTGTACTCTCGTGGTGGCACAGTTCTCTAATGCTGTAGTGACTTTTCTGGGAAAACTCTTCTGTTCAACAAATTAGCAAGCTCATGTCTTATTGGTGCCTGCTCATGTAAATCTTAATTCTGTACTGTGCTTGCTATTCCTTGGTGCCTTGAGCTGTTTTGTGCCAGAGGATCTCACAAGCATCCTAGAATATGGGTCCTTTTCTGGATCAACATAACTAGCAACAAGCAACTAAGGTGGCAACTGCTTTTCTACATATTGCTCTACTACTGAAGGGGCAAAAAGCCACCTGATGCAAACATTCCAGCCCCAGGGACAGAGGGCAGCACTCTAAAACTCTGAGGACAGGGAAGTAGTGCTCATTAACCATATTCCTTGAATTCTGTCAAGAGTCCCAGGAACCTCTCCCCAGCAAAAATGTTGACCATTAGGTCATAGACACTAAGCAGACACCAGCTGTAGAGAAGTGGTTAAAGAGCACAGCAGAGCATTGGAGTTGGCACCCTAGCTGTTCTGGACATCTGGACTCTGATTTCAGTGACTTAATAGTTTCATGTCATTTTTCCTAGTCAGCTGATGGCCTGCCATTTCATGTTGAGAGAAGGAGGAGGTGACTATTTGGGGAAAATAGAGCTATGACCGGCAAGAGCACATAATTAAATATGGACAGAGTTAAAGATGTTGAATAAGCATAACACATCCCAGTATTACAATATAGCAAGCTATGCTATGTTCAAACAGACTGCCCCTTGGTGTTTGATTCCCTCTCTATTTTGATGCTCTCAGTTTTCCTCTTTTACCTGCTTGTATAGTAAGCCTGCTGGTAACCAGCACTATGAGTTTTACTTAGACTGAAGCCCCCTCACTGGTGTCTCTGTAGCCCTAACCTCCTAATTGGGGTGGTAGGTGGGTGTGAGTTCACTCACAGCTCTTGATTAGTGAAATAAGATTTGTCACTTATGCATTTGTGCTACACAGCAAATGTAACAACCACATTGTACTGCAAATCACTTGTTAGTCCTCGAAGAGTGGGAAAGTCTTAAGAAGGGTAAAGAAGTTCAGCTACTTAAGGGGTCTTAAATCGTACTAACAGGTGCTGTTGCTAATTTCCTCATTTTTCTTTTGTTCCACACTTCTGCACACGTTGGGTTGCAGTACAGAAAGTGTCACATCCGTTATACATAACTCCTTTCTGTAGTGTGGGCCCAGCAGGATCCCTTGGCTATAAATCTGGCTTAAGTAGTGGAAAGACAAATGCACCTCTTACTGAAGTAGATAATGCTAATTACCTTTGATTCTGTGACCACTGAATTGACAGGTTGGAATTGGAAACATCTGTTACCTCCAAACTTTTAAGACAATTTCACATGGATATACAGCTTAGCCATAGCTGTAACCCATGCTAATTAAATGTTTTGAGCGGTGTTGTGCACCTAGCACTTAACACATTGTGTTGGGAAAGGAAGTAAAAAAAAAAAAAGCCTTTTCTTCAAGACTTTAAAGTCCTAAATGATACAAGTAAGCGCTCAGTTGTACTTATACATGTTCAGGGTATACTTATGACCCACGAGAACTAGATAAAGGGTTTCCTGGCCAGCTGCTGAATGGTCAGACAGAAATAAGTGTAATGGAATCCTATAAGCTGAGGGAAGGTGCGATCTCTAACCAGGGTTCTTGGGGACACAATACTGTTAGTTCAGTAAAATGAAATGATTGTGTGAGGGAGCACAGTAGCAGTATCTAAAATTGTGCCTGTCTTGAAAGCTCTTAATGTTGTCCCATAACAGCATAGCTTGAGGTTCTGGCAGCCTAACTGGTATGACTGAGATGAATGGTCTACAGAGCAGGTAGGCAGGCAAGGCAAAGGTTGGTTTTAGGGATGTCCTGGCCTAGCAGAGGGATAGAACCTTTTATCTTTTTAATAATTGTTTGACTAGCTGCCAGATAACGAATGCTCTAATATGTTCATAAACAACTCAGAATTAAGTGAATTTCCCCATCAATTTAACCATGTATATGCATAGTTGTCTACCTGAAATTCATTCCTTTGTGGTTTTAGATCAATTTGATACAGAGTTTTAGCTTTTCTATATGAAATGTCCACCTTTTGATTCTTGTTCTTCTAGGCCAACACTGTCCAATAGAATTTTCTCCAATGGAAATGTTCTCATGTGCACTAATATGGTAATTAAATTTGAATAGCTGTGTGTGGCTAGTGGCTACTGTGTCGAACAGCACAACTGTAGATTCACAATGCAGCAGCAGATTTCCTCTCCCAGGTCTGATCTTTGGAGATCTTGTTAGGCAGCACTATCCAGTAGAAATAAGAATCACTTGATGTCATTTAAAATTTTCTAGTAGCCACATTTACAAAAGGTTAAAAGGAACAAATGAAATTTAAGAATACACTTAATACAACATTGTAAAGCAACTACACTCCAATAAAAATTAAAATATATTTAATTTAACCCAGTAGATATTAAATGTTAGTTTCAGCTTATACTCAATATAAGATTATTGAGCTATTTTACATTTTTTTTGTACTAAGTTTTCAAAATTCAGTTGTATATTTTACAGCACATTGTGATTCGAACTAAGCATCATTTCAAGTGCTCAGTAGCTGCATGTGGTTAGGGGCTACCCTTTTGGACAGCGCAGATTTAGAATATTAAAAAAGTCATTCCCTGCCATTTCTCTCCTAGTTCTGCTGCCTCTTTCAGCTGTTTGTTCACTTCTGGGTATTCAAATTTTGTTGCATTCCTCCGAACCTTTACCCCTCCTGTTGTGTTGCAGGTTAGTTTTGTTTTTGAGAACTTGCCTCAGTTACCTTTTTTATGGGCAACACTGGAGGTTAACTAGGTGACAGTTTTATATTGTAAAATTACTAATCCTGCACTAGAAGCAGCACAGAACTAAAATCTCTCCCCTCCACCCTGTACCCCATCCACAATGGCAAGTGGGCAAATCATTGTGTGTCTGTAACGTAGTGTCTTTATTTTTGAAATCCTCTCTTTAATTTCTCAACTTCCCTAACATAATGAATTCTGAAGATCAACCCATCTTAAGATCTCCCATGTATCCCAAGTAAATTTATTCCAGTGAGGGGGCTTGCATTATCAACAGTAGGTTGGTTTCTTTTCCAGGGGCTCTGGTCTGCTGCTTTTGTTCATTAACTCAATACCTTTTGTGCCATTGGTCACACTGAACACTGGAGATGCACACGTTTTTGTTGATGCCCTTGCCCTAGAGATGGTAAGGAAGGTGGTCCAGTGCTGTTGTCTTAGACACTCTGCAGACAATAGGCAGGTGTCTCATTCAAAGAACATAGATAGATTCCACCAGGGCAGGATGAGGGCAAAGGTGGCTGCCCAGTAGGTGTTCTTTGAAAATTTTG
This sequence comes from Kogia breviceps, assembly GCF_026419965.1. Classification (NCBI taxonomy): domain Eukaryota; kingdom Metazoa; phylum Chordata; class Mammalia; order Artiodactyla; family Physeteridae; genus Kogia; species Kogia breviceps. Next base: position 23,235,616 of record NC_081323.1, read on the forward strand.
GTATAAGTCACATTTTCTACTTTATTTGCTGTATTCATGCTTGTTATTTGAAGTTTATTCCTTTGATTCTTTTTGTTGTTGTTTTTTTGTGTGGTATGTGGGCCTCTCACTGTTGTGGCCTCTCTTGTTGCGGAGCACAGGCTCCGGACGCGCAGGCTCAGCGGCCATGGCTCACGGGCCCAGCCGCTCCACGGCATGTGGGCTCTTCCCGGACCGGGGCACGAACCCGTGTCCCCTGCATCGGCAGGTGGATTCTCAACCACTGCGCCACCAGGGAAGCCCTATTCCTTTGATTCTTTTGCCTTGGCAGACAAATAGGGAGAATGTGTGGTGGGTGCAGAATTATTTTTGATCTGTGTGGAAGATTAGTGTAGATCATGGGAAGAGGCCACATGAGCCTCACTGCTCTTTTAGTGGCCAAGTGGACTTCAGATTGAACTGGATTACAAGGTGTGAGCTGTTGGTAAAATGGATGGAAATCACATCCTTAGGGAAGCGAGTTGTGGTTCATCCAAGTTACTGTGTGTCCCAGGGCTAGTTATTTCCTTTCTCTGTGTTCAATAGTAGTAATGGGATTAATTAACAAAATGGGGTTAAATTAGATAATCTCATATTCAGTTTTAAATTTCTGTGATTCTGTGAACCCAGCTATTTCATTTCTTCTTGGAAATCTGTAATTAATTTGAACCTTAAAAGAGAGGCCAGTGGAACTAAAAGTTTTGGTCTGGCTACTGCTCATGATAGCAGTTCCACACTTAAGCTTGAGAATTTCATTAGCAGAGACAAGAGGGAAGGGTCTTCATTTCCCTTTTTGGAGGCTGTTCCTTTCCTTCCATTTAGGTCCTCTGGAGCAGGTAGACTGAGGCATTCCTCCTGGGTGTCTCGTCAGCCAACAAGTAGATGATGATACCATACAGTAAAAGGATCCGTTTATGAGCACTGAGGAGAGGAGCAGTTAACACATGTAGGGCACTTATACTGGGTCAGGCAGGGGGCACTTTCCATGGTTAGCCCCATTTAATTCTCAAAATAACCCTCTAAAGTTGGCATTATTATTATCCCCACTTTACAGATGGAGAAATCCAGGCAAAGAGAAGCAAAATAACTTGCCCAGTCTCATTGATAAGGGGTGAACAGAGATTATTCAATCATCATCTGTCTGCATGACTCCAGAGGCAGAGCCCCTCCTTTCCTCAGTTTCCTTCCTCTCCCTGACTTTTGAGGGGGGGCGATATGGGAGGCCAGTGGCAGCACTCTTCTGTCATGGGTCCCGAGCTGGCTGGGGAAGGGGCTCCAGCCTTGTGCCAATGCTCCAAATGCTTACTTTGAAGTAAGAAGGTGGTGGCTTTGTTTAAGCACATTCAAAGTCGAGGGGAAAAATGTCCACTCAGATACAGTTCTGTCTTGGTGGAAGGCCATGTGTTCCTTGTTGGTTTGCTTCTTTCCCATATCTAATTCTCTCCTCAAGCCAGGTTGGATTTGTCCATTTTTGGATAAGTCTTTTTGGGACGTTGGAGTTGTATCAGTAGCTTCCAAACTTTTTTGACCATTGTAGAATACAGCGGGATGGGAAACCCTGTGACCATTTACTATACCGTTATTTTCCCACTTTTCACTTTTTGTGTGAACATGCACTTTTTAAGCTTTCTAATATTGCCAAATGCTGCATGGCAGCCAGACTTCGTAGTAGTATATGGGTCTAAATCAAATTATTGCTTAAGATTTTTGCTTATAAACACAATTTTAGTAGCTCTTTGTCAGGTGTATGAATAAAGAATGTGTAATTTTGTAGTAAGGATTTGCATATTTGATTCAGTTCGTTACCTAAGAGGACTGTCCTTGAGGCTGCTGATTTAAATTTGGGGAATTCCTGAGTTATAGAGGGAGAGGCAGGGGTAGAAATACTTTGTCTACCTTCATCATGTCCCTTGAGGCAGAGAGGGAAAAGAAGAGTGGTGGTGATGGGCGTGGTTTGTCTTTTTCAGTCTTAACGAGAAAAGAGTACTCCATGGGGTGGTGTTCTCATTGGGAGCTTATGGAGAATTTCCTGATGGGTTTTCAAGATTTGATCCAGCATCTCAGCTGCTCCAGTGTGCCAAGGTAGGCAACTGGAGTGAGAGCGTAGCTTTGGTTTGTGAATGTGTGATCCTGCCATACAGATGGGTGCTCTGTTCCTCCTCACAGCCTGGCAATGGGGTTGAAGTCTGGTGCCTTGCCTTGTTAGGCTTTTGGAAATGGAGGAAGGCAGTGTAACTCCTGAGCGTGAAGGACTGAAGTTTCAGCTCAGTTGGCACTGAATTGGATCCAACTAGATCCAGGAGGAAAGATCTGTTCTTGGATTTATGAAGAGCCAAGATAGAATCTCCCGAGGTAGGAGAGGGGAAGCTAAAGAAAATGAAGGGTGAGTTACTGCCAATTGGCAGTGAGATTTCCTATCAATAGTTGTGTGCTAGTAAACTGGCTAGCTGGGCGAAGGGAAGCCCTGATTTTTAGCATTTGCCCAATTTCTGTGGTTTAAAACTTAACAAGGCCACCTGCTTACAAAATTCCTTTACAGTTCTCGCAAACTGTACAAGCCTGTTCCGGCACTCTGCTGCAAGCCTTCCTCAGGTGTTTTGAATTCCCATTATGTTTTCGGGTCTGTGCTGTGTGATATAGGGGATACTGAAGCAGTGTTTTTTCTAAAGAAGCTTGTTATTTCATTGACAGGAGCTGGAAACATTGACAGGGTACAATTGTGGTGTGGCTTGAGTATAGTATAGCAGTCCGGAGTAAGAAGTTGTTGAGTGCTAGAAAGATCATGAAAAGGGAAGCATATGAGAGCTAGGCTTGAAGGATAATAATAGCTAACACTTACTGGTAATAATAGTATCAGACTCTGTACTCAGCATCTTGCATATATTATTTATGTCAATCTTTAGAAATAGATAATATCCCCTACTTTACACCTGAGTAAAAATTTTGCCCACATTACAGAGATAGGACATCATTCTGGTGGGTGTGTAATAGTATCTCATTGTGGCTAGAAAGGAGTAAAGCCAGTACTTGGAGCCTGGTTACTTCACTGCAGAACTCATACTCTTGCCCACTATATCAGATTGCTTTTAAATATAAGAAGGGAGGTTCTTTCGGTAGAGAAGGGTGTTAGCTACAGTCCAAAGTCTTAAGACTAGGTGGGAGTCAGAGTAAGAGTTCTGGTCCTCATTTTACTTAACGATGTATGTCTCCTTAGCCAAATCACTTCTTCCCTCTCTGCCTTGAATTGAGGAGCTTGGATAAGATGATCACTCAGTTCCTTTTAATTTCTGACATTTTGTGAATTTTAAGTTATAAAAATGAGAGTGTGTATAGCTTCTTTAAGGAATACTGGAGAAAGTGCCCTGCCAGGGTACGAGGCTTGGGAAGCACTAAGGTTGGCTGGCGATGGGGGTAAGCAGAGGAAAGCGGTCTACAAGGGCGAGTGAAGGGAATGAGACTCCCAAGTGGTAGAAAGCAAAAGCAGGAAAGGTTGGTGCTGAATACTCAGTTGTTTCCATTTGCAGTTTCCCAAATTGGAAAGGTGTGGATTGTGGGTGCAAACAGAGATAACAAGCTAGTCTTTTGTATTGAATGTTCCTGGAAAGCTTACTTCTCCCTTGATGGCTTCCGCAGCAGGCCAGGGCTAGATTTGGGTTATTTCTGAGACTGCTTGGATTATCACTCCTTTCTTTTAGCATTAATTCAGCAGTTACTTATAAAGCACCTGCTATGTATGAGTCACTGGAATGGAAATAAGACAGATCTGGTCCATCCCCTATTGAATTTAATAATCTGGTAGGGGAAATAGAATAAGCAAGTAAGTTACACATTTTGATAGGTTTATGAGAAGCTGGGTTTTGTTGGTTTGGAGTCAGGGAAGATCTCTGACTTCAACATAGAAAAGAGATTGGAAGGGACTGAGAGTGGAAATGGGGAGACCAGAAGGAGACTATTACAGACATCCAGGCAAGATATGCTGATTCAGAAGAGAGTGCACAAAGACCTGGCAAGTATTAGCCAGATCTCTCTTACAAAAATAAATGAAAAAAATTTCTGAGACTCCTTTTATTGAGTCACTTAAATGTAATATTTAATAAACTTTTGTAAAGCTCCAGTCTGATAAAGGATCAGCATCCCATGACATTAATGACACTAGATGAAAGGTAAATTAGGCTGGTGTAAAGTATGTAGCTGTTAAAGGGATAGGGGACAGAAGAGTGACATGAACTAGTTTTAATTACAGAAGATTTCCAAACAGAGGTAGGTTCGGAGGTAAATTTTAAAGGAGATAAATAGGATTTAGGAGATATTAGTAATCCCATGCATTAGATGATTTAAAGGGAATATGACTCAAAGGATAGAAAACTGCACATTATAAAGATTTGCTTATAAGAGTCACTAATTCCAATGAGAAAGTAAAAGTCAGATTTGTGAAAAAACTAGTTATCCAGGAAGCTCTGACCTCTCAGAATGAAATCTAGCCCCATGTGCTCCTGAGGCATATGTGGGCCCACAGCATTCTGGTTGGGGTTTTAGTCTGGGCAGAGAAGAAACTGGAAAAAGATAGAATAGGACCAGCTGTGGAGAAAGTGGTAGAAATGGTAACAGACTAGAAAAGAACAGTCTATCAGAAATAGAGGCCTAGCACAGGAGGAAGCTCCTGACCCTCTGCATTGTATTTGGCCCCCACCAAAATCATCTCTTTCTGGGATCTTTCCGAAGTTATGGAGTGAGGGGAAGGGCAGCAGCTCCAGTTGTTACCTGTAATCTTACCACCACAGTTAATTACTGCTAATGTTCTCATAGTTCACAACTTTTTTTTTTTTTTTTTTTTTTTTGGCCGTGCTGCATGGTATGTGGGGTCAGGGATCAAACCCATGCCCCCTGCAGTGGAAGCTCGGAGTCTTAACCACTGGACCACCAGGGAAGGCCCACAACAAAGTCTTTATCAGGGGTAAACCTGTAGTCCTCCATTTAAATTTTTCCCCAGCATTTTATTATGAAAACTTTCAACATACAGAAAAGTTGAAAAAATGATACAGTGAATTCCCATATATCCACCATTTAGATTCTACAGTTTATATTTTCCTATATTTGTTTTTACCACATCTATCCATTCAGCAAACCATTTTAATTTTTGGTGCATTTCAAAGAAGTTGCGAGCATCAGCACACTTCACCCATAAATATTTTAGTATGCCTTATCGTGAGCTGAATATTTGTTTATGGGTTTGGGGCAGGAGTTGATAAAATTTACATGCAGTAGGATGTATATACCTTAAATGTACCATTGGATGAAAATGACAAATTCACCTGTGACTCACATTCCTACCTAGGTAAAGGACTTTCACATTCTCCCTAGAGTTCTCTTCTGCTTCTTCGCAGTTAATACCTCCCCCTCCCCTGGGGGACAGGAAGAACAACAGCTATTCTGAATTTTTCCACCATAGATTAGTTTTGCCTGTCATAAAACTATAAAGTGTAACTATGCATTTTATGCTTCAGGTTCATCCATGTTGCAGATATTAATAGTTTGTTTATTCTTTTGCTGAGTAGTTTTCTATTACATATACAAACATTACGGTTTGTTTATCCATTCTCATATTGATGGACAACTGGGCTGTTTCCGATTTTTGGCTATTATGAATAAAGCTGCCATGAACATTCATGTACAAGTCTTTTTGTGAACATAATGTTTTTATTTATTTTGGATAAAAATCTAGAGTGTAATTGCTCTCGGGCTAGATATACGTTTGGTTTTCTAATAAGCTGCCAGACCGTCAAAATGGTACGTTTAGTGCCTTCACTAACAACGTATGAGAATTCCACATCCTTGCTAACATTTGGTGTTGTCATTTTTTTACTTTTAGCCATTGTGATGAGTATGTAGTAGTATCTCATTGTGGTTTTAATTTGTATTTCGTTGATAACTAGTGCTATTGATCACTTCCTTTGATTATTTCCAATTCATATGTTTTCCTTTATGAAGTATCAGATCAATTTTTTTGCCCATTTTTTAATTGACTATCATTTGGCATTGAATTCTAGGAGTCCTGCATTTAAATTTTAAAGCTTAGTTGTAGAAGAGTACAACTTCTGCGTTACTGCTGGACATTAGTTCAAATGGAAAAGGCGTGAAGGTTTGAGTTGAGCAGAAGCACATTTACCATTTATTCAGTAAATGGTTATGAGTACCAACTAAGCACTAGTATTAGGGATACAGAAACAATACCTAGCCCTAGTTCCAAGGAGTCAAGATTATGAGGGTAGACAGACAAAAGTAAAAATTCTGATGTAGTGGTTTCACCGTTAAGTCACTAAATATTTACTGAGTACCTACTATAGGATAGGTACTGTTGTAGGTATTGTACATGTAGAGGTAGGCGAACCAGACATAGTTCCTACTCTAATACAGCTTATTTGTTTTCTGGAGTGTATGTGGGGGAAGACAGTGCAGAGCCCCTGAGATGGGGAATGAGATTGATGTTGAGTGTATGTGCATCAGAAGTGAAACTTGGCTGGAACGTACTTGCATGACTAGATTATTAGTTAGGTTGAGGGTCAGGTCTTGCAGGGCTTTGTAGACCATAGTAAGAACTTTGGATTTTATTTTGAGTGTTTTGGGAAGCCATTCCAGAGTTTTAAGCAGAGAAGAGGCATGAGCTGGTTTCTGTTTGGCTAATAAACGCTGTGAGTGTGTGTGTGTGTCTGCGTGCATGCAAGTGCATGCACGCACACACACATACAGAAAAACTGGTAAAGAAACCACTGCAGTCATCCAGAGGAGAGATAAATCCAACCTGGGGAAGGTGGGCAAGACTTCATATAAGAATAATGTCACAGCATAACCATGGATGACAAGGCATTTGCTAGGCAGAAAAGTCAGAGGTATCAGCGTGTGTTGTGTGTGTGTGTTTGAGAAACGAGAAATAGCTTTGGATGACTAGTTGGGTGGACAGTGGAACCGCAGGAGGTAGAACAGTCTAAGAAGGGCTTTGAAGGTTGAATTACAGATGCAGGGTCATTGTATTAGACAGTTACTTAGTTCTGTATAGATGGGCCCTCTGGAGTTGTGCCACAAGGTGGCCATGCTAGGGAGTTAGGCTTTGAACCTAAGGGCCATGAGCAGCTATACAGGGCTTCTAGTTAGAGATTTTCTGGAAGCTGGCATCAGGGATGACTGGGTAAGGCACTGGTAAGGATGAAAAACCAGGGAGGAGGCAAGAAACAATGGGGCCTGAAGTTAGGTAGAAGTTGTTGAAGTGAAGGTATAGAGGCTTTGGGGTTAGAATGAATTGTCATGAGGACATGAGGTGTGGATTAGGGCAAAAAGCTAATGAGTCCCTTTAAAAAATACAAAACAAACAGTATAAAATATTGAAACAATACAGAAGTGTATGAGTGTAAAATTCTCACCTTTATTCCATTCCTCTGAGGTGTACCTAAAAGTTGCATTTATTTGGTGTGTCTTCCATTTTTTGTGTGTATTTATTTTGTATATGTATTTATTGTATATACACATACAGTTGAAGTTTAAAATGGGGTTATATTCTTACCATTTTTTTGCAACTTTATTTTTTCATATGATACCAATATACTTCTGCCTTAATTGTTTATTTACCGCTACTTGGCATTCCATTGACTAAGTACCGTAGTTTACTTAGTCACCACCTAATTGATAGACTTTTAAGTGGTCTCAGGTTTTTTACTGTTCTGAGCAATGGTGAAATGATCATTCTTCTTTGTCTGTGTACTATGCGAACACTGCCTGAGAGAATGTGTGAGGTGAGAAGCATGGAGTCAGATTATGACGGGGGAAGTTGTGGTTCTGTTCCCTCAGGAGTATGTATTGTGCTCTGGATCTGTCCTTGGGGAACCTCCAAAGCAGTGATCAGGCTGGTCAGAAGTCTAAAAGCCACATTCTAGTGGCAATATTCAAAAGAACTGGGGCTATTTTTCCAGATTTTAGCTTGCGGTTCACTGCCTCCAGGTATCAGATGGTTCTCAGAGGGAGTCAGAATAAGGCTTTCTTGTGGAATTTTAGATGGGAAGAAATAGGAATAATGTGTAGAAGTGGGAATTCAACAGACTTGGGTTAGTTTGGGTAGGACTTTATGGAGCAGGACTTTCTGATGATTGGATTATAAGAGTGGTGGGTTTTCCATCATTGGATGCATTCAAGCAGAGACTGAGGTGCTATGGAGGGGACAGTATGTGAAGCAAGTTGAACTCTAAGAATCATTCCAATTTTGGTTGATAACAGCATTCAAGACAGAGACCATGAGGCACTAAGATGGGAATAGCACTAACTGGGGCTGGGTTGGGAGAGGGATTGACTGAGGGTCAGTTTAGGGGAGGTTGAGGCTGGAGGCGTCCTAGGGTATAGTGCTGGGAAACCTGGAATGCTGAGTGAAGCTGGGTTAGAGATCTGACCTCGTCTGCACTCTTGGTACAGATGATCTGCAGGCGTATTGGTCAACGGGGACATAGGGTTAGTGAGGAGTCTGAGGATAACTGTTATGGTGACTTAGGAGGCAGGGTTTATGTGGGAGTCATGGTGATCCATGCAAGAAGATAGTGTTTCTAGCACAGGGAATGGATGAATTGGAGAAGCTTGGTGCTGTTTGATTGCCAGTCAGTTTGGAGATGGCTAAGCTGGGAGCAGAGGCTGGAGATGGCCTTTTGGATTTCATGCAGCAAATATTTATTAAGTGCTTGAGACAGAGCAGTGAATAGAACAGACATATGCCTTCCCTCATGAAGGTTACATTCTAGTGGGGAAGACAAATTACATAAATATATATGGTATATTAGACAGTGATAAATGCTAAAGAGGAAAAACAGGAAATGGGTATGTGATGTATCAGTGGTAGTAGGGTTGAAATTTTAGAGTGGCCAGAAAAGGAGAACCTTTTCCTTCAAACTGGAGAAGATGATTTTTTTTGGAGGGGGGGTGCTGCATTGGGTGCTGCGCGTGGGCTTTTGTGACGAGCGGGGGCTGCTCTTTGTTGCGGTGCGTGGGCTTCTCACTGCAGTGGCTTCTCTTGTTTCAGGACACAGGCTATAGGCGCACAGGCTTCAGTAGTTGTGGCTCGTGGGCTCAAGAGTGCAGGCCCACTAGTTGTGGCGCACAGGCTTAGTTGCTCCGCGGTATGTGGGATATTCACAGACCAGGGCTCGAACCTGTGTCCCCTGCATTGGCAGGCGGATTCTTAACCACTGTGCCACCAGGGAAGCCTAAGAAGATGATTTTGAATAGAGCGTTAGAGAGAATGTGAGGGAACAGCAAGCCGTGTTGGTTATATGAGGGAAGAAAATTCTAGGCATTGAGTTAGAAACAAGCATATTTGAGGAATGATAAGCAGACCTGTGTTGCCAGAATGGAGTGAGCAAGAAGGTGTTAGGAGATCAAGTTAGAGAGATCTAGAGCTTTCAAAACCTTGTAGGCCAATGCAGAGTTTGGATTTTTTCTAAGCAATGGGAAATCATTATTGGGTTTGGGTAGAGGTGTGACATGACCTATGTTTTACCAGGATCACCCTGGTTGCTGTATTGAGAGTAGCCTGTTGGTGTGAGGATGAGGGAGTAGAGGTGAGGATGGCATAGGATAAGCCTGGTGAGAGATGATGATGACTTGGACTAGGTAGTGCAAATAGTGAGGAGGTGGACCTGAACGGCTGATTATAGGCTAGGTGAATCAGTGTGGGGATCATAACTCTGCCTCAAGATGTAAGGTCCCAGGGTTAGTGGGAAATCATTGGAGGAAGAGACTTTGGGGAGCAGAATCTGGATCATGGCTGTATTGGGGGCAATATTGGGCTTGGAACTTGGATTAGGGTCTGGTCTGGGGCCAGTAAAGGCATCAGAGTGAGATTCATTGGTCTGTGAGAAGATCAGGGTTGGAGTCTGGGTCTGGGGAGCATTATTAGGATTGGGACCAATTTTGGGCTGAGGACTAGTTTGGGGTCAAAGTTGTTGACGGAAGCCAGTACACTTTTTCTGCATCTTCCCGTCATATTCTTGGACCAGGGTTGGTTGTAACCACCATCTCCCATCCCATTGAGCTTACCCAGGGGGATTGGAGGAGTATGGAAGCTATAGGGCCTTCTCTTCCTTGGGTGTCATGGGGGTAGACACAGGCTCAGCCCTGCCTGGTTGAAGCCAGCTGACTTTACAAGTTGAGACCTACAGTCAGGGAAGGGTGAGGAAGGTGCTTGATTCAGGTCTTTTTCCCCCCAGATGGCCCACTGCGTGACCTTGGTTCAGCTGTCCATTTCATGTGACCACCTCATTGACAAGGACATCAGCTCCAAGTCTGACCCACTCTGCGTCCTTTTACAGGATGTGGGAGGGGGCAAATGGGCTGAGGTGAGAAGGACTATGGGGGATAAAGTTGTGGAGGGAGGCTAGGACTGTTTTGGGTTGGAAGATGCATGACTGTGATGCTTATTGGCTTCTGCCCACAGCTTGGCCGGACTGAGCGAGTACGGAACTGCTCGAGCCCTGAGTTCTCCAAGACTCTGCAGCTTGAGTACCACTTTGAAACAGTCCAAAAGCTCCGATTTGGCATCTATGACATAGACAACAAGACACCTGAGCTGGGGGATGATGACTTCCTAGGAGGGGCTGAGTGTTCCCTAGGACAGGTATGCAGAGCCAGGGATTAGAATCCTTCAGACACAGGTTAAGTAAGAGCGCTGTCAGATAAACCAGAATGCTTGGAACTTGGAGGTTGGGGTCAAACAGGACCTAGCCTTGTCTGAGTCCTTGGTACCCCACCCACCCCCGCTCTGCCCCAGATTGTGTCCAGTCGGTTACTAACTCTACCCTTGATGCTGAAGCCTGGAAAACCTGCTGGGCGAGGGACCATCACGGTAAGGAGGAACTCTGCTGGGGTTTGTGGGTGGTTGTGTACTTATATCCATGAGGAATTCATGAGATGATACAGTCTCCTGCTTCTTCCCCTACCTAGGTCTCAGCTCAGGAGCTGAAGGATAGTCGTGTAGTGACCATGGAGGTGGAGGCCAGAAACCTAGATAAGAAGGTGTGTGTGGAAGGAGGCCCTGGGAGTTCAAGAATTAAGCAGACAGGGATGGTGTGTTGGAGGGGGAAGGGTGGGAAGGTCTTTCGTAGTGGTTGTCAGGTGCCTGAGTCTTAACTGTGGTCTCTGTGATATTGACAGGACTTCCTGGGAAAATCGGATCCGTTCTTGGAGTTTTTCCGTCAGGGTGATGGGAAATGGCACCTGGCATACAGATCTGAGGTGTGAGACCCCTGGGATTGGGTATGATGGGGTAGGAGAGAATCTCCTGGGGCTTGTGTTTACCAGGGTTTGGAGCACAGGGCTAAAGAGTCTGCATATGGGTAGGAAGAATGGCAGCTCCCCACATGCCAACGCAGAGCTCACTAGAGGCCTTGCCCTCCACCTTCAGGTCATCAAGAACAACCTGAACCCTACTTGGAAGCGCTTCTCTGTTCCCCTTCAACATTTCTGTGGGGGAGACCCCAGCACACCCATCCAGGTGAGGAGCTTGCCTCCTGAGTGGACTGAGCAGGGGCAGAGAGCCTGGGGAGGGATTTATTCTCACCTGCCACCTGCCTCCTGGTCTTTATATACACATACACACCTTCCCTCCTAGGTGCGATGCTCAGATTATGACAGTGATGGTTCACATGACCTCATTGGTACCTTCCACACCAGCTTGGCCGAGCTGCAAGCAGTCCCAGTGAGTGCTGGCTCAGGGGTATTGAGGTGGGCCTAGGGGCTGCAGCTCCAGGAAGAGGGAGGGCAGAGCAGCTCCAATCATGGCTAATGCTCTAGAAGGTTCCTACTCTTAACTTTTCTTTCCTTACCAGGCTGAGTTTGAATGCATCCACCTTGAGAAACAGCAGAAAAAGAAAAGCTACAAGAACTCTGGGACTATCTGTGTCAAGATTTGTCAGGTGAGACAATAGCCCATGTGACTCAGTCTCTGACTTCTAAGCTCCATGACCCCAACTCCTTCACTCCAGCTATGACCCTGGTTTCATCTACAGGTAGAAACAGAATATTCATTCTTGGACTATGTGATGGGAGGCTGTCAAATCAATTTCACTGTAAGTTGCTTCATCAGGGGCAAGAGAACAGATCTGGGGCGCAAGATGGCCTTCAGTTCCCCTCCTCCCCTCCTCCCAGGTGGGCGTGGACTTCACAGGCTCCAATGGAGACCCTTCCTCACCTGATTCCCTGCACTACCTGAGCCCAACAGGGGTCAATGAGTACCTGACAGCACTGTGGAGTGTGGGCAGCGTGGTTCAGGACTATGATTCGTAAGTAACTTTGTCTCTTGCCCATCCCCACTCCCTGCAGATGCTTTAGCCTCTGGGCTCATGATCCTCTCACTGCTTCTTCCCCCATTCACCGTCTTCCCATAGGGACAAGCTGTTCCCAGCATTTGGATTTGGGGCCCAGGTACCCCCTGACTGGCAGGTGAGTGTTTTCTTCCCCTCACCTACTCCTGTTTTTTAGTTTTAGGATCCTGATTTTGGGGGATGTGGTAAACTTAACTGCTTGGCACCCAGCTTTATGAGGAGTTGTAGGGATGTATCCTTACAGGCATGTATATAACAAATGCTCAGGACTAAATACCTCCTGTATGTTGCTTGGTACATACCATAATGCCCTTTTTCTTAGCACAAAAGTGGTCATGGGAAACGTAGGGTGGATAGCTAATGGGAAGCAGCCGCATGGCACAGGGAGATCAGTTCGGTGCTTTGTGACCACCTAGAGGGGTGATATAGGGAGAGTGGTGGGAGGGAGGGAGACGCGAGAGGGAAGAGATATGGGAACATATGTATATGTATAACTGATTCACTTTGTTGTAAAGCAGAAACTAACACCATTGTAAAGCAATTATACTCCAATAAAGATGTTAAAAAAAAAAAAGTGGTCATGGGGAAAGAACCTCGTTTTTTTCTTGCCCTCAGGTCTCCCATGAATTTGCTTTGAACTTCAACCCTAATAACCCCTACTGTGCAGGTAAGTCCCCGATCCTCCAGCGTAAGGTATATCTGTCCATATCTAGAGAGGCAAGGGAGAACGGGGGTGGGGAGATAGACACCTGACTCCATTGGCCAGAGGAGTGGATTTTAGAGCTAGGCTTCTGGAGTCAAATCTTCATCCTGCCACTTGCTAATCATATGACTTGGGGCCAGTTGCTTAGCTTCTGTATGCTTTGGCTTCATAATAAGACTAAATATTATAGGATATTGAATATTTAAGAAGATGCATATAAAGTTTGAAGCAGTAAGCCTGGTACATACTAAGTGTTCTCTAAACTATGATAGCTGTTATATTATCATTATTATCTTTTCCTAGAAGCTCACAGGGCATCACTGGAAGCCTTGGTGCTTCTTTGCAGCTCTATTCAGGGTACTTTTTGCCCCACACTCTTTTGTCTAGAGAGGGCCAAACCCAGTGTTTCCCTAGCACCCACACAAGAGCAACAAGCTGAAGTGGAAAACTTGACCTGATCTGATCTGACCTGGGTTTTTATTTTTGACATGGGTTCAGACTTAGAGAAAAGTTGCAAGAATAGTTAACAGGGATTCAGGTCACTGGGGATCAGGGGTCAGGGCCTGGGTCACAGGGGCTGTTGTTTACCTTCATCCAGATTCCTCAGACATGGACATTTTACATTTGCTGTGTCATTCTCTCTCTCACTCAGATTTTCTCTCTTCCTCCTCTTTCTCTCTCTATATATACATTTTTTTTTCCAGAAATGTTTGAGAACTGTGGTGAATAATCCCTGCCCCAAGTTTGCCTCCATGGCCCCATCAACTTTGCACTCATCATCATCCGCATGGCCCTTTATTCCTGAATACCTCAGTATTCCCTAAAATCAAAGACATTCTCTTATATAACCACAGTGCAATTCTCAAAATCAGGAAATTAACATCAATACAATACTATTACCCAATCTATAAAATTTATTCAAAATTTTCCAGTTGTCTTCTCTTTTATAGCAAAAGAAAATCTTGGATCACACATTTCATTCAGTTATATTCCAGAGTTCTTCATGTCTTTCATAATATTGACATTTTTTAAGATTAAAGGCCAGATCACTTGTAGAATGTCCTTCAGTTTGGGTTTACCTGATATTTCCTCATAATTAGATTCAAATTATGCATTTTTGGCGGGAATACCACAGAAGCCATGCTGTGTGTTCAGGAGGCACATGATGTTGATTTATCCTCTTACCAGTCGTATTAACTTTGATCACTTGGTTAAGGTAGAGTCTACCAGGTTTCTGTACTATACAAGTACTGTTTTTTTCTTTATATGTAATTTTAAAAAATTCTTTTTATGAAGTATAGTTGACTTACAATGTTGTGTTAGTTTCCGGTGTACAGCAAAGTGATTCAGTGTGTGTGTGTGTGTGTGTGTGTGTGTGTATATATATATATATATATATAAATAAATTCAGTTTATACACACACACACACATACCTTTCTCATATTCTTTTCCATTATGGTTTATTACAGGATATTGAATATAGTTTCCTGTGTTACACAGTAGGACCTTGTTGTTTATCTGTTTTATGTATAGTAATTTCTGTCTGCTAATGCCATACTGCTGATTGATCCCTCCCCTATCCCCTATCCCCTTTCCCCTTTGTTAACCATAAATTAGTTTTCTATGTCTATGGGTCTGTTTCTGTTTTGTACACAAGTTCATTTGTATCATATTTTTAAATATTTCACTTTATTTATTTGGTTGTTCTGGGTCTTAGTTGTGGCATGCGAACTCTTAGTTGCGGCATGCATGTGGGATCTAGTTCCCTGACCAGGGATTGAACCCAGGCCCCCTGCATTGGGAGCTCAGAGTCTTAACCACTGTGCCACCAGGGAAGTCCCTGTATCATATTTTAGATTCCACATGTGAGTGGTATCATATGGTATTTGTCTTTCTCTTTCTGACTGACTTAGTGTGATAATCTCTAGGTCCATCCATGTTGCTGCAAATGGCAATATTTCACTCCTTTTTATGGCTGAGTAGTATTCCACTGTGTGTGTGTGTGTGTGTGTGTGTGTGTGTGTGTGTAAATTCTAATTTTTAATTTTTGGCCATGCTGCATGGCATGTGGGATCTTAGTTCCCTGACCAGGGGTCAAACCCATGGCCCCTGCAGAGGAAGCACAGAGTCCTAACCACTGGACCACCAGGGAATTCCGTGCATTTCTCTAATAATTAGCAATGTTGAGCATCTTTTCATGTGCCTCATTTCTCTAATAATTAGCAATGTTGAGCATCTTTTCATGTGCCTATTGGCCATCTGTATGTCTTCTTTTTTTTTTTTTTTTTTTTTTAATAAATGTATCTATTTTTATTTTTGGCTGCATTGGATCTTCATTGCTACATGTGGGCTTTCTCCAATTGTGGCAAGCAAGGGCTACTCTTCGTTGTGGTACACGGGCTTCTCATTGCGGTGGCTTCTCTTGTTGTGGAGCACGGGCTCTAGGCGTGCAGACTTCAGTAGTTGTGGCTCGTGGGCTCTAGAGCACAGGCTCAGTAGTTGTGGCACACAGGCTTAGTTGCTCCACGGCATGTGGGATCTTCCCGGACTAGGGGTCAAACCCATGTCCCCTGCATTGGTAGGCGGATTCTTAACCACTGTGCCACCAGGGAAGTCCCTGTATGTCTTCTTTAAAGAAGTGTCTGTTTAGGTCTTTTGCCCATTTTTCGATTGGGTTGTTTTTTTGTTATTGAGCTGTATGAACTGTTTGTATATTTTAGAGATTAATCCCTTGTCAGTCGCATCATTTCCAAATATTTTCTTGCAGTCTGTTGGTTGTCTTTTCGTTTTGTTTATGGTTTCCTTTGCTGTACAGAAGCTTGTAAGTTTGATTAGGTCTCATTTGTTTATTTTTGCTTTTATTTCTATTTCCTTGGGAGACTGATCTAAGAAAACATTGGTACAATTTATGTCAGAGAATGTTTTGCCTATGTTCTCTTTTAGGAGTTTTATAGTGTCCTGTCTTATATTTAAGTCTTTAAGCCATTTTTAGTTTATTTTTGTGTATGGTGTGAGGGAGTGTTCTAACTTCATTGGTTTGCATGCGGCCATCCAGCTTTCCCAACAGCACTTACTGAAGAGATTGTCTTTTCTCCATTGTATATTCTTGCCTCCTTTATCAAAGGTAATTGACCATAGGTGTGTGGGTCTGTTTTTTTCCTTTTAATTAATAATTAATAAGAATCCTTTGGGAGGATATTTTGAGGCTGTATAAATATCCAGTCACTCATAATTTTTACCCTCTAGTTTTAGAATCCATTGATGATCCTTACCTGAATCAGTTATCTCTGATTGTCAAATAATTTTATAATTTCTCCTTCTACATTTATTAAGGAAGAACTTTTCCTTCTCTCCCGTTATTTAATATCTGTGTATTCTTATGTTATTAAATGGGTTATAATTCATTATTTTATTAAGTGGGTTATAATCTGATGCTCTCAGCACGCCTAGATTTGTTCAGGGGATTCCCCCTAATCTGGGTTTTAATTTGAGCTGTGATTTAGGGCATGTGCCTTTCCTCTCTTTGGCCTTAATTTTCTCATCTGTAGGAGAGGGTTAAGAACTGTGGCTACAGGGGTGATTGAATGAAATGCACCCAGGTTCCTAAATCTCCTTGGCCAGTATAGAGTGATGTCAGGACTCGCTGAACCCTGAGAGGCCCAGTATTTTATGGTATTCTTTGCCTTTCTTCTCTAGGCATCCAGGGCATTGTGGATGCTTACCGCCAGGCCCTGCCCCAAGTTCGGCTCTATGGCCCCACCAACTTTGCACCCATCATCAACCATGTAGCTAGGTTTGCAGCCCAGGCTGCACATCAGAGGACGGCCTCGGTGAGGGTCATGGGAGGTAGTGGGTGTGGGGAGGGGGGACTTGCTCAGGGGCTCCTTTGAGGGCTATGTAACAGGAGACTTCTTTTCAGTGTGGGAATATGTGGCTGGGATGTTTAGAGGGTCTGCCTCAGTATATGAATGGACTTGCCCTTAGCAATACTTCGTGCTGTTGCTGCTGACCGATGGTGCTGTGACAGATGTGGAGGCCACACGTGAGGCTGTGGTTCGTGCCTCCTACCTGCCCATGTCAGTGATCATCGTGGGTGTGGGTGGTGCTGACTTCGAGGCCATGGAGCAGCTGGACGCTGATGGTGGACCGCTGCGTACACGCTCTGGGGAGGCAGCTGCTCGTGATATAGTGCAGTTTGTGCCCTACCGCCGCTTCCAGAATGTGAGTAGGGACAAGCTTGGGGACAGAATAGATCTGGGAGTTTAGCCTTCCATCTCTCCCTGATATGAGTGGGGATACTTACCCTTTCATCTGAGCCTGGGGCAGGGTTGGGTGTTGGATTTTGTATCCTTTCTGGGGTATGAAATGTAGACCTGGGGAAGCTGTCATGGGTCATCACTGAACTTGCCCCTCTTCTCCTTGGCAGGCCCCTCGAGAGGCACTGGCGCAGACTGTACTTGCAGAAGTACCCACGCAACTGGTCTCCTACTTCAAGGCCCAAGGTTGGGCCCCATTCAAACCACTTCCACCTGCAGCCAAGGGCCCTGCACAGGTCCCTCAGGCCTAGATTCCCTTGGAGGGGTAGACTGTGGCCAGTCCTCAGTCCTGTGTTCCTAAGGTCCCCCAACCCTGAACACACATTCCCTAGTGCTAGCATTTTATGTTTTATACTTTGTGCTTACTTTTATACTTTCTATAGCCACTCTTGATCTCACCTGCTTGTCCCTGGAGCCTCTCATTCAATAAAGATCAATGAAGACCACACTTTGCTACCACTCTGTGTTTCTGGGTGGGAATCTGCTATTAGCCATGTTTACTTCTCCTCTCTGAGCTTATCTGTTGACCTTAGGGATTGTTGAGTGAAGGATTCATCTTATATAATAAATAGCCCCACTCAAAGAAATTGGGTATTCCTGGCCACATATCTAGAGACACTGACTCTGTTTTTGAAAATGCAAAGACTGAATGTAAGCCAAGCACCTAGCCTGCCCTGCCTCAGAGCAGAGCTGAGCGGTGAACACAGACAAGATGGAAAGTGCTAGGGGAGAGTTTTAAGATGGAGCAGGGGCTATGCTAGACTTCCTGGAGGGATGGAGCAGTGGTGGTTCTAGTCCTAAAAATAGGCTATAAGCCTGAATTTTTTTTATTATTATTATTTGTTTTTGCGGTACTCGGACCTCTCACTGTTGGGGCCCCTCCCGTTGCACAGCACAGGCTCTGGACGCACAGGCCCAGCGGCCATGGCTCACGGGCCCAGCGCTCCGTGGCATGTGGGATCCTCCCAGACTGGGGCACGAACCCACGTCCCCCGCATCGGCAGGCTGACTCTCAACCACTGCGCCACCAGGGAAGCCCCCAAGCCTGAATTTTTTAATAGCTAATTTTTTTTCTTACTAGAAAATAAATATGTATATTCATTATAGGAAAAAATAAATATCACCCAAACTCCTATGTCCCAATAAAATATTTGGTGCATATTTTTAAATACTTTATGCATATTTTGAGTGATACATGTTTTTTGTTTTACAAAATTGGGATCATACCATACATACTATTTTAGTATGCTTTAAATGTTTTTTAAATGTGTGCTAGTTAGTACAAAATTATTTCAAATATAAATGTTGTATAAAATAGATTATGGAGCAGGGTGTATTTTCTAGGTCTGACAGATTTTTCCCTAAACAGATACTATACTGTTTGCACTTTGTTTTTATTATATTTTGGGTATTTTATCCATTAGAACTTATTGCTGACCTCATTTTTTCTAATGTTTATGTATTACTCTGTGTACGAGTGTACTATAGCTTATTTAGCCAATCCCTAATTTATGAAGATTTTGGGTCCCTTCTAGTTTTCTTCTGTTATAACAAACAGTGCTGTAAGGAATATCCTTCTACATTTATCTGTGCATTTACAGGAATGTTTCTGAAGGATTTATTCCTACAAGTGAAAATGCTCAATCAAAAGATAGGAATAGGGCTTCCCTGGTGGCGCAGTGGTTAAGAATCCTCCTGCCAATACAAGGGACACGGGTTCTAGCCCTGGTCTGGGAAGATCCCACATGCTGCAAGAGAAGCCACTGCAGTGGGAAGCCTTCGTACCGTGACAGAGTAGCCCCCGCTCACTGCAACTAGAGAAAGTCTGCGTGCAGCAATGAAGACCCAACACAGCCAAAAATAAATAAAATTTTTGAAAAAAAAAAAAAGATAGGAATAGTTAACATTTTAATAGATATTGTAAATTGCCTTTCATAACAATTTTTTACCCAATTTGTTAATCTTGACAGGCAAAAAAATCTCATTTTTAGTTTGAATTTATTTATGAAGGCTAGGTATCATTTTATATGTTTATTTGTCGATTGTATTTCTTCTGACTGAACAGCCTTTTTATAGATTGTTGTTGTCCTTATAGCCCTTATTCTGTTACAGTTATTCAGTTATTAATGTTGAAAATATTTCCTCCAAGGCTATTGTCTTTTCAGTTATAGTATCTTTTGGTCTATGTAACTCTTACCAACCTAGCTTGCTTTTTAAGAAATTATCCATATATCATTATTTACTTTTCATGACAGTAAACATTTCCTTATATTACCATTTCTATTGTCTCCGTATTATTTTTGTAGTGTACTTCTTAGATACTACTTCTAGTTTTTTCCTTCATAAACAGTATGATGGACATCCTTAAAGTATTAACTTAGATTATATCTAGGTATCCTTTGGATCCATGCTTAGAAGTGGAATTGCAGTGATTTAAAAGTATTAAAAAATTTAAGGCTTTGGTACTTACTATGAAGTTGCCCTCTAGAAAAGCTGTATTAGTTCACAAGTTAGAAAACCTTAGGCTTTAAGAGTAATAACCCCAAAATTTAAACAGATGGATGCATGTTCTACTCCCCCCACATACTCATGCATTCCACTTTCTAGAGGTGTAACCACTGTTAATAGTCTATATATTCTTCCAAAACATGAACACACTACAAAGGATCCTAACAGTCAAGATGTTGCATGTTTCTTTGTTCACACTTGTTCCCCTTTTCTCCTCTGGCCTGGGTAGAACTCATTAACCCTTTAATGTCCGTCTCCTCCCTCTTTTTCCCTCCAATTCCACTTTTGACCCTTAGAGTGAAGAGTTCTTGGATCAGTCAATGAATTCTCCTGTTTTCTGGAGCATCGTCTCTCCCCTGTCAGGCTCCTTGAGGGCAGGGACTGGTAAATACTAGACCACCTGTACTGTGCCTAGCATAGTTGGGCACTCAGGTCCCAGTAAAGACAACCTGAGTAAAGGCGACCATGCCTGCATCAACTCTGACTCAGATGCTTCCTAGAGGTTCTCAAGTCTCCCTAGTTTCGACCTGAAGGGGTAGTTAGTTCCTCCTCCACCTGCACCTAGCAAGAGTTGGGGTGAGAATTGAGGTGCACAAGCATGGCTTCATGCTGACTGGCAGCTCTGCAAGAGGATGGTAGGCTTGGGGTCCTGCTGTGTTTCAGCTCTTCGTTAGCCGTATGACCTTGAGCAACTTTCCTGACCTGAGTGGCTTCTGTCTCTGTGGTTGTGAAGATTAGTTAGGGTAAGGCATATAACATACAGAGTACTGTCTTGTGCACATGGTAAACACTCCATAAACATCATCTACTGCTGCTACTGTATTGATGTGGACTTCTCAAAGAGGGCATTTTGGTAGACCCCCCAACCATGTTTATATACCAAAGGCAACTAGAGCGCCGCACACCCCCCTTCCTGCAAGATACCTCCCAGCACTGATCGAGCTGCTTTCAGCACAGACCTCCACTCTACTCCAACAATCAGCATGTTTAATGGGCCCCCCCTGTGGCACTGTCCCCTGACCCCTCTGAGGTTTGAATGCCATGGGCTCGGACTCGATACAAGCATGTGAAATGGGGGTGGCCCCAGTTGCTTAGAATCTGGATCTTCACCTTGGGAAAGGCAGCTGGGGGGTCATTCTGGGGAGACAAATGGATCATGCCAAGGCCCGGTCTCCCAAGGGCTGCCTTCCTCCCCAATCTTCCTTCACTGTGAGACAAACATACCTCTAGGTGGAAAGTCTGAATCTCAGATTTCTCCACATCGAAGGTGAATTTCCCCAAGAAAACTTCAGTCTCATCATCAACCTGGAGGCCCTAGTAAGTGAAGAACGAGTGGAGAAACAGTGAGGCACAGGTGGAGGAGGGAGAGAGTAACTTTGTTTAGCACCTACTCTGTGTTCAGTATCTGTAATGCATAGTCTCATTTATTTTTTGGTGTTAGGGTAGTATAGTGTGGAATGTGGGCTCAAAGAAATTGAGTTGCAAATTTTAGTTCGGACACTTGCACTTCATAGGTTGTTGTGTGGATGCAAGGATATATAATCCATGTAAAGTACTCTGCACAGAGTAAGCACCCAATAAACCATAACTAATATTTGAATATTATAACCTACAGCAGCCTTGAGAGGCAAGTGGTAGTATCTCCATTTTATTGATGAGTGAGCAAAAAGACTCAGTAGTCTCAGTTTTCATGACTGCCTTGTGCTCTCTAGGCAAAAATCCCCCACCTCCTTGGCCTCAGCCCCACTTACATAGACTGTGAAGTCACGTGGGGCGCTCTGGGCACCCCGGGTGTGTGCCACACTGGGCGGTGGATGCTGCAGAGTGATGTCGCTCAGCTGCACACGACCCGGCAACTGGATCACCACCTGGCCCTGGTCGCCCTCAAAAGCCCAGCAATTCCCAGGGAACACATCTGGCTGCATGCGGGCGGACAGACATACAGCCCATCAGAACCACAGGACAGGTTGACCCCAGCATGGGCCCCGCCCAGTCCTCCACCCCCAGCCCGGTGTCCACCCAGGGCCCCAGTACCTAGCAGGGCCAGGTCTCTCCAGTATCACATTGTCCTTGGCCTCACCCAGAGCCTCACCCCAGACAAGCCAGGCCCTGCCTCCAGGACTTCTGCCCAGCAGGGCCCCGCCTGGCGCCACGACCTCAGTTCAGTCAGGTCCCACCCCAAGGGAGCTGCGGGGCTCCTTTCCCCAAAGTCCCGCCCCAGGTCCTGTTCTGGGATCTAGGTTCCAGGCGCACCTCCAGGATAACCGTGGGCGGTCGCGCATAGTTCCAGAAGCTGAAGTGATTCCAGAAGTAGGCAGTGTTCGCATCCTCATAGTCGGGGGACGTCTTCTCTAGGTCGATGGAGGCTCCTGGAGCAGGGAGAAGCAACCACTCAGGGGCTCCTAGGCCTGACCAACAGCTGGGGCACGGTCTGTCTGAGGTTGGTCTCCTGGAGCCGGTCATGTGCATAGTTCTGTCGGTGTCCCTGAGTCTCAGTCTCTCAGTGTCTCTGGGTCTTACCCACAGAGCTCAGCGCATAGTCGGGTTTCCGCACAAAGTCCTCACTCAGCCTCTGGAATACGAGTTTGGCCACTCTCTGAAAAGAGAGAGGGCGGGGCCTGGAGGGGCGGGGCTTGCGGACAGCTTTTATAGTGGGGCAGAGTTCTCTGGGCATAGACTTTGTGGGCCCCGGGAGAAATTCCAAAGGTGGGGCTCTAGGCAGGGCCTTAAGGCTCAGGACCCAGGGAGCGGAGCTGCAAGGTGGGCTGGGACTGTGCAATGGGCAGAGCCACGGGGCCAGGCTCCTGGGGCTGGAGCTCCTGGACCTGGTTCTGAGAACAGGATGAGCCTGCGGGTCTCACCTCGCTGTTGGCTGCGCGAACGCTGGACACCTCCTTGTGGAGTTTAACCAGCTCAGCCCGGAGCTGCTGCAGCTGCTGCCCCTGGGAAAGCACACGCTCGTGGTATTCGCTGCAGGCAGAAGGTTGGCACGGTGCAGTTGGCTCCCTGTCCCCCTGGACACTTCAGCACCTTTGAGGCCCCCAACTCCCCACCCCAGGTGCCCTCTCTCACCTTAGAGTCAGCATCTCCTTAGGTTCCTGTTGGAGGGAGAAGGGAGGGACAAAATACAGTGCGGCTGAGCTCCCACCCACCTCTGTTCCCACTTCAGTGTGGGAGGCCAGACTCAAAGGGCCTTGCTTCTGAGGACTGCCAACCCCTGCCCCCCTGCCCTGACCTTCCAGGACCTCTCAGAGACAGACCCTCAAGCACCACCTCTGGGCACAATCCCTCAGAAATCTCCTGTTTATATCCAGCCTTTCCTTAGGGTTATAGCTTCCAGCACTGCCCCGCTCCCAGTGGCCCAGGGGACTCCACACAACCTCCAGGTTCACAGCCTGCCAACCACCCACCCTGGGACAGTCTCCCCGACTCACATTCTCCAAAGGAGGGCCCAGGTACAGGAGCCCCCACCAGAGTGCTGGAGAAAGAGGGGGCTGGTCTCAGGGGAAGGGAAGGGAGAGGGTTTCCCTGGCATAAAGGGGACAGTGGAGAGAGAAGAGGCTTGAAGGGGCTGAGTCTGAGGGGCCACTAGAAGGCTCTGAAGGGGACTGTGAGGGGCTGTGAGCCTCTAAAGAGACTGAGTGGGCTGAAGGATACAGGAGAAAATGTGCCAGGTTTGCCTCCAAAGCAGCCAGGGCTGAGGCCCTAGGGAATTCACCGCCCTCTCACCTGCCAAAAAGAGGCTCAGCAGTGACACAGCCGTGAGCAGGAAGCGGATGGAACAGACCTCCCTGAAGAACAGGAGGGACGCTGAGGCCCCGATACCCTAGCGAACCCCACAGACCCCACCCCAGTGTCCTAGACCCAGCTCCTGTGAACACAGGTGTGAATCGGCTCAAGCCTCAGCCGGGTCTGGCCCTGCTCCCCACCCCCTCAAGGAGCAGCCCCTGGGGCTCCCCTTTCCCTCCCTCTGACCTGTACACACTGACCAGCACACCTCCTACCAGGGATAACAACACGCTCAGCACCTGGAAGAGTGGGCCTGAGGAGAAGAGAGGGGGCTCAGAGAAGGGACTAGGCTTAGGGAACGGGAGAGGTGAGGGGCTCACAGAGCGTGGTGTTCGAGGTTCAGAAGGGGCTTAGGAAGGGGGTTTGGGGAAAGGGGCTCAGAAACAGCGGTGTGGGCTAGGAGAATTAGTTGCGGGCAAGGAGAATGAGTTGGATTCTCATTCTCTGAGAAGATGGATCGGGCTCAGAGAAAGGGCTGGAGAATCAGACACGGGCCAGGGGCTCAGAACTGAAAACAGGGCTCCAAAGGTGAGAAATGGAATTAGGAGAGGGGGGGCCAGAGGGGATCTGGGCTGGCCCGGCCCGTACTCAGGAAGCTCTTGGACACTCGCGGGGTAGGTATCTCCTGCCTCAGATCCAGAGTCGAGAGAAGGTCGAGCTGCTCCTCAGGGACACCGGGAGAGCCAGCCGGTTCTGCGGGAGCCCAAGGGTCTCCATTGGGGCCTTGCGCACCGCAGGCCCGCTGTTTCCCCGGCACCTGGCCGCAGGTTCCCCAGCCCAGAAGCAGAGCAGCCTCAGAGGTTTTGGTCCCACCGCAGGGTCTCTCGCAGCACTCTTAGGCCCCGCGCCCGGAAAGCTCAGTCAAGCCGTGGTCCCACCTCTCAAACGGTGACCCCGCCCCCAGCCTTAGGTCTTGATACGGCCCTATTTCCCTGGTAGCCACTCATGCTAACACCGAGGCCGCGCCTCCTCAGTGGTGCCCAATCACAGGACTTTCCCCGCCCCTCCCCCGGCCCGTCCACCACACCGAGGCCCTCCCTTGGGACATCTTATCTAGTGCCTCCTCTTTTCACCCTACAGGTCCCGCCCCTTAGGAGGCGCCCAGGTAGTTTTATCCCGCTTCCGCGCCAAGCCCCACCCCTTAGGCCCCACCTACTCCCTCCTCTCACCCGGGTTCGACCCCGCCCTTACCCGAGGCCCCGCCCCTCACGGTTGCCGCGCCACAGGCGGTAGGCCCATTGTGGCTCCGAGGCCCCGGCTTCAGCCGAGAACTTTCAGCCCTTGTGGTTCTTCCGGGCACTCCCGCGCTCAAGGCGGGCTCACCGCAGCTAGAGCCCCGGGCTCTTCTACCCTCGGGCTCCCCGGGCTCCGGCCCAGCTGACTGGTGCCCGCAGCTGTCCTCCGAGGTGACGCTCACAGAGCTGTTGCTGTTGTCGCTATAGAAGTTGGGCGTGTGCTTGTGCGGGAACGCGGCAGAGCCCGGGCGGGGGCTTCGCCGCATCCTGACCCCGGGCTGCCCCCCTCACGGACGCCAATGTCACTGCCTGAGCCTCCAAGGCCCTCGGCCCTCCCTCAGCAGGTGCGCGCCGCCGGGAACCCAAGGGACTCTGCGTGCAGCCGGCGTGCCCCGCGGCCTGACCCAACCCTCTTCCCTATATCTGGGCCTGGCTGCTGACTTCATAGAGGAGACCAGGGTCTCCGCCGAACGCTCTGGTGTGGCGTCACAGAGCTAGTCGTGACGTCACTGGGGAGCCTTGGCAGTTTCTCTTATTCTTTCCCAGGTTAAAGCAAGCAATGACATCACAGCACTTCCCAGAACACCCCGTCCAAAACTACACTCTGCGTAAAAGAATTTCTATCCCCCTTCCTGCTTTGTTTTTCTCCTTAGCACTTATTACTGACATGCTATGTGTTTTCTTTTTTTCTCTCCCTCCCTCCCTCCCTCCCTCCCTCCCTCTCTCTCTCTCTCTCTCTCTCTCTCTCTCTCTCTCCCTCCTTTCTTTTTGTGAAGGCAGGGATTTTTGTTTTGTTCACTACTGTATCCTCCAGCGCCTGCCTAGATAGGCCTAGCATGTGGTAGGTGCTCAAATATCTGTGAACGAATAAATGTTAAGGAGCAAGGGATCACCCACAGCACTTCTCAATAAGTTCTTTTTAGTTTCTTAGTCTCTTTTGCTCTACAACCCTTCAGGCCCCTCCTCTCATCCTAGTCATTAGGCCAGAGAACTCTGACCTCAGGGGTCTGTGGGTTCCTCTCCCAGACACATATTCACCAGGGGTCTGTGGGGTGAGAATTCAGTACCCACCAATCTCCATATCCACACTCAGACCATCTGAATCACCTAGAAGGGAATGAGGAATCACACATGATCACAGCCAAGAGACCAGATGTTCCCAAACTCCTGCTGTGTAACAGGATAGTACCAGTGCAGCTTATAGACATTCAGGTTCCCAGGCACACCTTGAGATATTACTTTAGCATTTCTAGAGTGGGTGCAGGAATGTTCATGTATATTTTTTTTAAGATTTATTTATTATTTATATATTTTATTTATTTTTGGCTGTGTCAGGTCTCAGTTGTGGCACTCAGGCTCTTCCTTGCGGTGTGTGGGCTCCCCTCTAGTTGTGGCACGAGGGTTTTCTCTAGTTGAGGCATGCGAGCTCAGTAGTTGTGGCATGCGGGCTTAATTGCCTGGAGGCATGTGGGATCTTAGTTCCCCGACCAGGCACTGAACCCACGTCCCCTGCATTGTAGGGCGGATTCTTTACCACTGGACCACCAGGGAAGTCCCAGAATGTGCATTTTTAAAATAAATTATTTATTTATTTATTTTTGGCTGCGTTGGGTCTTTATTGCTGCACGCGGGCTTTCTTTTTTCTAGTTGCAGTGAGCGGGGGCTACTCTTCATTGCGGTGCGCAGGCCTCTCATTGCGGTGGCTTCTCATCGCGGAGCACAGGATATAGGTGCGTGCAGGCTTCAGTAGTTGTGGCATGTGGGCTCAGTAGTTGTGGCAAACGGGCTCTAGAGAGCAGGCTCAGTAGTTGTGGTGCACAGGCTTAGTTGCTCTGCGGCATGTGGGATCTTCCTAGACCAGGGCTCGAACCCGTGTCCCCTGCATTGGCAGGCAGATTCTTAACCACTACGTCACCAGGGAAGCCCAAAGTGTGCATTTTTAACAATCACATGTGTGATCCTGATTAGTGACCATACTTTGAAAAGCAGTGCAGTTCATCCTGTGCATATTACACAGCTAGGCAAATAGGTCCAGAGAGGGGAAAGGATTTTCCTGAGACCAAAGATTAGAATTCCAAAATCCTGCCCTGGAGTTCAGTACTCACCAGTAAACCCCAAGTGAAGGACCTCTAGCTTTTGATTAAGAAGTGTTTTGAACACCTGCTATGTACAAGCTAGGGACACACATTCAATCACTCATTAATTCAATAAATGTGTTGAGTGCCTCCATGCTAATGCTGGGAGCTAGGGTATTCATTTATTAATACATCCATTCAGGCAGTGTTTTGAGGGCTTGCAATGTGCCAGACCCTGAGCTGGGCATTGAGGACAGTGAGGTGAACAAGGAGCAACATGAGGTCCCATGTCCTTGAGTCCTCACAGGCTAGCAGAGACCAACCTGGGGTCTGGCCCTCTCCCCTTGCCTCCATCCCCACCCTGTCACAGCTCCCACCCTACAAGGAGGCAGGAAGGAGGATGAAGCTCGTGCAGGCAGGGAGGACTGAGCTGACCACAGGGACCTTACCCCTATCTCTCTGTCTTCCCACTTCCTCCCTACCCGTGACCCCCAGGCCTGCTGATTTTGTGTTTGACTAAAGGGCAGGGATTGCTGAACCTGCTGGGTGAGTCCAGGGAGTCAGAGGCGATTCAGGTGGGTGGGCAAGTGGGCAGGAGGGCAAGCAGGCAGAGGCAGAGCCAATGGCCCTGGGACAATGGCTCTGACCGTGTGTGTGCGGTGACTGAGAGGGCTGCCGGGCACCCATGACCAACAAGTGAGGCTCAGCTTTCGAGGTGAGGTTTGAAGGGGTGCTCTGAGAAGTTTTGGAACTGGGGAGCTCCAGTTCCTCCATTCCCCAGGCCCCCCACCCCATCCCTAGGCATCTCTACAGCCTGTCCCCTTTCTCCCGAAGCCCAATGTCTCCAACTCTCTGCTTCCTTCCCTCCCTATCTTCCATGTCTCTTTAAGGGTGAGTCCAGGGAAATTAGACCCTGGGCCAAGGGTGAATGGAGGGATGATGTTTTGTGTCTGGGGGGAGGAGCTGATAAATGACTAGATTCAATTCTGAGCAGGTTTTATCCAGAAAACAAGGAGAATTCACTGTGGTCAAGAAACAAATATCGGTGAGGTCAGTGGGGTTGGATTCTGGATGGGGAGAAGCTGATCAGTGCCCCATCTGAGTCCATCCTGGGTTTGGGAGGTTTATTCCTGGCTTTGGGAGGTATAGTCTCAGGAGGTGGGGTTGATTTCCAGCTAGAGAGGTTAGACTCAGTTTGGGCAAGTCAGAATCAAGACAGGGGGAGGGGATTAGTTCTTGATTAGTAGTTAGCCCCAGATCAGCCCTAGTTTGGGAGAGTTGGTTCCAGGTTTAGGAGATCAGTCATAGAGTTAGCTCTCAGTTTTTAGGGTTGGCTCCTATTTCAGGCTTGGGAATAGGCTCTGGATTAGGGAGTCAGTGTCAGCCCAGCATTGGGTGTCACAAGGTTCCTCCTATTCCCAGCTGTTCCGTTGGCCACACTATGGGGCTCCACTGGCTGGGAGTGACTGTCTGTACAGGTGGTCAACTGCAGCCGTGTGTTCAGCCCCAAGTGAGCAGGCCTGGGGAGCCAAGGATGCAAGTAGAGGTAGAGGGTGGCTTGCAACCATTCTCCTGGGTCATTCTTCTGCTTCATGCCACACCCCCAGGTCTCTGGGGACGCTGGTGATCTCCCTGCAGCAGCTACAGACTGCAGGGCATTTGGTGCTTCAGGAGGCCCTAGTGGATGAGAATCTGCACGTGTCCCTGGTGAGTTCCGTCAGCCCCCAGCCTGCCACCCCCAAGCCTGAGAGTCCCCCTAGATAGAGGGTTCCGTTTGTCCGAGGGGAAAACACAGACCCAGACAGGAGTGGTAACAAGGCCCCTGAGACAGGGCGCCTTTCATTACAGCCCCCAGGCCAAGATTCCGGCTCAGCACCGAGGGCCAGGGTTGTGTGGCAAGGGGAGAAGATAAGGAGCTCCGTGCTGCTCCCTGACCCTGTACCAGGCATAGCTCCTGTGGGGGACGAAGATGAACCTGGCTGGATTTTCCTGGTGTTTCATGGAGGGGCAGTACAGCCTGGTAGAAATGAACCTGGGTTCAAATCTCGAGTCCACCACTTCCCAGCTGAGAACTTGGACAAGTTATTCAGCTTCTCTAGGCTGTTTCCTCACTTACCTTATGTGGAATTGTACAAAATGTCCAGCTTTTCATTCAGTCTGTTGTCATTTGCTGAGCTCTGATTATAAGCCTAGTGCAGTGCTGAGCAATGACGATTGAGTGGTGAACAAAACCAGATAAGGACTTGCCCTCTTAGAGCTCCGTATCTGAAGAGAGAGGCAAACATTAAACAAATATTCACACAAATAAATGTAAAATTGCCACCGATGGGTGTTACAAAAGAGCTGGTAGGGGGCTGGGAGAATGTATAACAGAGGGATGTGACCTATTTGGGGTTCAGAAAAGGTTCCCTGAGGAAGTAATGTTTGAGCTTGGAATTGAAGGATATGATAGGAGATAAATAAGTGGGAGGAGAGAATGTTCCAGGAGGAAGAACCAGCATATGCAAAAGCCCAGTGCCCTGAAAGAGCATAACCAGGGTGCAGGGCAGGAGCAGACCCCATAAGGGATGGGGCTGGAAATGTTGGCAGGGACCAGATCACGCAGAGCTGTGAAAGCCACATTAATGGATTTCCAAGAGCGATGAGATAATTTGGAATTGTGTTGGCCCCCTTAAAGAGGTTACTTGCACCAGGTACGTTCTTGATAGCTTATGAGTACTCACTATTATTAATGATCATAGAGGAACCACAAGTCATCAGAGATGCAGGCCAGGAGGGTCTCTGTTTATAGGTGGAATAAAAGGCATTGTCTTTGGGCTTTTCTTAGCATCAGGGTAGTTTGAGGGGCCCAAGGCCTACTGTGTATCTGGTTTTAGATCCAGGTGGAGCTTGACCTGAAGTACCAGCCCCCAGAGGGTGAAACTGGAGCCTGGGCAGAAGAGGACTTTGGAGCACCCATTCGGGACAGGTAACCCTCCCACCCACCTAACCAAGGCCCAGGCAGGCCTTGGTAAGGGAGAAGTGGCACCCAATTCCACTGTGGATCTGCTGGATATGGTGACCCTTGGACCCGTGCTGCCCAGGTTGTAGCTCTGTAGTCAGGCCTGGCCCTCTCCTGTCATTTCTCCTTCTCCCAGATCAGAGCTGATCATTCCCAATGTGGGCTTCCAGAAGCTGGAGTAAGTATGTGGGGATGACCTGGGATTACAGGGTCAGTCTTGGGATTGGGAGCCAGTGATGTGGGGTCAGTCCCTGGGTCTGGGATCAGTACTGGACCAATTCCAGGGTAAGAAGTCAGTCCTAGAATCAGGGGTCAATTCTGGAACTAGAGGTTTCCCAGGTTAGGGGTCAGACCAAGGGGCAGGGGTGGGTCCTAGAGTCGGGAAGTCAGAGATGGGTGCCCAGAGATGGGTGATAAGTCCAAGACATGTTCCTTGACGGCCTTTCCTGCCAGGCCTGGGGAGGCCCGGCTGGAGCGGTGGGCAGTGGCATTGGGCCTCAGGCTAGCTCGAGGAGTAGGTCAGCAGGACGATGGGGACAATGAGCTGGAGCTGGAGGATGAGCCTGATGTGGAGCTTTCTGGCATCGCGTTCAGCCCCCTCAAGAGGTAACTTGTACCCACTGAACACCTGCTCCCATTAGCCTACCAGTGTGTCAACCTCACTCGCTCATACATGCAGGCCCATGCCTGTCCACCCTCACAAACACATGGTCTCAGGGTATGGGTGAGGAGTGGATATTCTGGGGTCAAGGGTCATTCACTCCTAGGCATAGACACTGCTACATTCACACACAGTTACACTGGCTCACACATGGCTTCTGGAACCCATGAAAGTGATGAAATCCTGATGAGGGCAAGGAATTTTGCCTCCTTTGTTCACTGCACTGTTCCAGTGCCTAGAACAGTGTTGGTACATAGAAGGTGCTCAATCAATCTTTGTTGAATGAATGAATGGTTTTAGGGCTCCAGGAATGAGTCAAATTCTGTGTAGGACTGAGATGGAGGCAAGATAAGGCTAGAAGGACTCAGAATCCAAAAGTTCAGAGGGACAGAACTTACCGCCAGCACCAAGCAAGGGTGTGTGTGTGGAGGGCGGGGTGGAGGGGAAGAAGTGAAGTGAGAGCTGACTGTAAGCCTCTCCGCAGCTGAGCTCGGGGCCTGGCCCGCGGGGATCCCTTCCAGGTACCCAGGGCCCAGGACTTCCAGGTACCGCTCCCCCTCCAGGCCTGAACACTTGGGGGAATACCACCCGCCCTCCACACCCGTTCTTCCCTCTTACCGAGGCAGGCTTGGCTTTCCTTTTTCCTCCTTCCTCACCCTTTAGGTGGGGGTCACGGTGCTCGAGGCCCGGAAGCTGGTGGGAGTCAACATTAATCCCTATGTGGCCGTGCGCATTGGGGAGCAACGCCGAGTGTCCGCCACGCAGCGCGGGACAAATTGCCCCTTCTTCAGCGAAGTGGGTGCAACCAAGGAAGGGGGAGCCTGAGGGAAGGGCGGGACCCAGGATAAGAAATGTGTGGAGGGGGCGTGGCCTAGGTGGAAGCAAGCCTATTGGCGGGCCTGAAGCTAAGGGCTCTTTGCGGGAAAGGGTGCAAAGAGGTGTGGTCTCCGAGTTGGGGGCGGTGGTGGTGAGGAAGAGTGGGGAAGGAGAGTGTTTTCTTTGCCAGTGGCAGGGAGCACCTGGCGTGAACCCTTCACGTATAACCTTCTCTCACTTCTCTCGCTTCCCCACTTCAACCCAGTACTTCTTTTTTTTTTTTTTTTTTTTTTTTTTTTTTTTTGTGGTACGCGGGCCTCTCACCGCTGCGGCCTCTCGCGATGCGGAGCACAGGCTCCAGACGCGCAGGCCCAGCGGCCATAGCCCACGGGCCTAGCAGCTCCGCGGCACGCGGGATCCTCCCGGACCGGGGCACGAACCCGCGTCCCCTGCATCGGCAGGCGGACCCCCAACCACTGCGCCACCAGGGAAGCCCAACCCAGTACTTCTTGTTTGAGTTTCATGAGACCCGGCTTCACCTCCAGGACTTGCTGCTGGAGATCACGGTGAGGGGGGTAGGGGTGAGAGGTTTCCGTCAGAAAAGGGGAGATGCCGAAGCTCCAGGACTAACGCCACCTTTCCCCAGGCTTTCCATTCGCAGACCCTCCCCTTTATGGCCACCCGAATAGGCACCTTCAGGATGGACCTGGGCATTATCTTCGACCAGCCAGGTACTGAACCCTCCCCTCACTGAGACTCCTCTGCACGGACAAGGGAAGCTGAGACAGCAATCTCTTCCGACGTCTGACCTCCACGCACTCCCGCTCCTCCTTCCTGAGCTGGGCTTGAACCCCGGCCGTTGTCCAACACTCGGATCGCAGCCCCACGACCACCCTGCGCATCCCGCCGGTCTCCCCTGACCCCTGGCCCGCTTCTCCGTCCCCAGATGGCCACTTCTATCAGAGATGGGCTTCTCTGCACGACCCCCGGGATACACGCGCCGGCACCAAAGGCTTCGTCAAGGTCACTTTGTCCGTGAGGGCGCGCGGGGACCTGCCCCCTCTGCTGCCACCCCCGGGTCCAGTTCGGACATCGAGAAGTGAGCTGGGGTGAGTTGGGGAGGGGAGACTAGGACGGGGCGTGGCCTCCGGGATGCGGAGAGGGGGAGGGGCCGAGCCTCGGGCTTCTGGACTCCTCAGCGCCCGGCTCCCCTAGGAACCTGCTGCTGCCGCGTCGGGTGCCAGCGGAGAGGCCGTGGGCGCGGCTGCGAGTGCGCGTGTACCTCGCCGAGGGGCTTCCGGCGCGCCCCGGCCTGCTGGGCAGCCTGGCCCGCGCCCTGCACGACCAGCGCGTCCTCATGGACCCCTATGTGCGGGTGTCTTTCCTGGGGCAGCAGGTAAGTCCCTCCCGTCCCCACTCGGCGGAGGCCGAGGCCCTGATCCGCGCTGACCCCTCTCCGCCTGTCTTCGCCGCCGCGCTCAGGGCGAGACGTCGTTGCGTGGCGAGGCGACAGCGCCCGAGTGGAACGAGCAGCTGAGCTTCGTGGAGCTCTTGCCGCCGCTGACGCGCGGCCTTCGTCTGCAGCTACGGGACGACGCGCCCCTGGTCGATGTGGCCCTCGCCACGCACGTGCTGGACCTGAGGCAGATCTCGCCTCCTGGGCAGGCTGGAGAGCGCATCTGGCCGACGCGTGCCGCCTCCGCCTGGGCGCTGTCTGCCCTGGGTCCCGCCCCCGACGACAAACCCCATCCTCGAGACCTAGCTCCGCTTAGAAAGTCAGGTCCACGCCACATAACCTTGCTGCAAGCCGGCTCCTTCCTTCAGAACCTCACCTGTCTCCCGCAGACTTCAAACCCTAACCCTAGGTTTGCCTCCGTTGACAAAATCCTAATTACAGCTGAATATCCAGTAATCACTCCAGCCCTGTTCTCCCTACAGATTTACACGCACGAAAACAAGCCCTGTCCACATTAACCTTTTACTCAGGACCCTTAGGGGGTCACCTGTAGCTCCACCCGAGTCCTGATTCCACCTCCAGGACTCTGGCTCCGCCCCTAGGGCAACTCTCCTGTCCGCAGCACCTTTGGGAATACAACAGGTTTAGAAATGCTCCCAGGTCTTGGTCCACAGCTGTCGGTCCGCAGCTGTTCGCAGGCTTCCCTTCCAGAGCAGCCGAGGCCCAATCTGACACCCCTTCCCCTTTGACCTTAAAGGAAATAATTATGGGTGTGGTGCATAGACTGACCCAGTACCCACCTGCTCCATGCTTCCCTCCAAAACACTGTTTTTGTGTCCTCCACAGCGGGGTTTAACCCCACCTTTGGCCCGGCCTGGGTCCCTCTCTATGGCTCACCCCCCAGTGGGGGGCTCCGAGATGGTCCTCAAAGTCTCAATGAAGGCGTTGGCCAAGGCATTTGGTTCCGCAGCCGCCTGCTGGTGCCTGTGTCCATGGAAGTGTTGGAAGGGAGAGCTGAACCTGAGCCTCCCCGGGCCCCACGGGGGTCCAAGTTGTCCCGGCTCATGGGAAAGAAGAAGAAAGCCACGCGCAGCCAGACTCCAGCGGGGATTCAGCAGCACCCGGATGCCAGCTCCAGTGCTGATGTGCCTGAGATTCCTAGTGCGGTGGAGGTGGAGGTGGAGATGGAGGAGTTGCTGCCGCTGCCAGAGGTGGGGGCTGGAGTTTAGTAAAGGGGCAGGGTCACTCTCAGCTCTGGAGTGTATAACCGGCTCCCAGGCATGAAACATAGGGGTAGGGATTGTCTCAACTTGGGGGCCTGAGTGAAGATTGCAGTGTGTGTACACACGTGTACAAGAGCTCATGTGGAAGGAGGAGGGCTGACAAATCAAAGGTGAGCCAGAGAGGACTAAACCCCGTGCCCAATGGGTTGGGACAACAAGGGGCAGAGGAAGGGAGGACACCAGCAGTGAATCTTCTAGGACTTGGTTGCAATGTCTTTCTGTGGGCATTGTAGCCAAGCATAGCCTGGGCTGCAAATCGGGAGGGTGGCGGCTGACTCCAGCCTGACCCGCCTTTTCCAGAACGCCCTGGAGCCCTGCAAAGATTACTTGCTCTTCACTGTGCTCTTCAAGGCCACCATGATAGACCCCGCCATGGCCTCCCAGCCCATCAGCTTCGAGATCTCCATTGGTGCGCGGCCTAGCCAAAATCCCAAGGGCCATGGGTTTGAGGGTGGTCACTCTTGTTCCAGACTTAGGCCCCTGGAAGGAACAGTTGACCTTCAGTAAGGGGTGGGCTCTGACTTCTATTGAGGCAGAGGAGGTTGAGGGAGGGGACCCTCAGACTCTCAGTCTGGCACCCGCTGACCCTTGCTGCTCCTGACAGGTCACGCAGGTCTCAGGAAGGAGCAATTGAGCTGAGGGTCCAGGGCCAGGGAGGGAGCAGAGGGTGCGGAAGGGGAGGCACAGCCTCTGCTGGAATTGGAAGTGGGGGTCGGGCCAGTGGAGGAGGAGGAGCTGGGGAACCCTGCTCAGTGGCCTGAGCCCATGGAAGGCAGCAGGTTCGTGCTTCTCATGGCAGCAAGAAAGGCATTGGAGGATTCCCAGCGCCAGGACTGCCCCTCCCAGACTCTTCTCCTCTCCATCCCACCCAGGCCATACTTCTGCTTGCCCCTGCGTCACCGCAAGCCCTGCATGCACGTGTGGAGCCACTGGGAGGACCACTCGTGGAGCCTGCAGAGCACTAACTGCATGCAAAAAGTGGCTGAGAGGCTGGTGAGAGTCCAGGATATAGGGGCTTTGGGGAGCCTTGGCCTGTGAAGGGAGTGCTGGAGGGGGGCTAATGGGTAAAGCACCAGGGTTACTCACCACCTCGTTGGTGCAAGGCCCAAAGGCCAAAGAGCACAGCTTCTGGGAGAATTGAGAAGGCCAGAAATTGTGGGAGGCCGGAATTCAGAATTGTTGGACCCAGGAAGAACAAGAGTAGAGCTACTGGGGTCCTGGCCTCACAGGTGCGGAGCCAGTAGAGGGCTTGAAAAACTGAACAGAGAACTAGCTGGAGTCAAAGGGTGGGGCCAAGAGGTGCAGTTGTGAGTAGGCGGGGCCTCGGGATGAGGGTGTAGTGTAAAAGAGGTCGGAGTCTGACCTCACCTGGTGCCGCAGGACCCAGGGGCTGCAGGAGGTTGAGTCTGCAGCACAGGCCCACTTCCGGGGCCTGCACATGGCTGAAGCAGGCACTGGAAGAGCTGGTGGCTGGGAGCAGGTGAGCTGAGAGCCTCCCCCTCCTTGCTGCCAACTCCAGGGTGAGGGAAACTCATGATGGCCGTCTGGACCCAAGGGCTCTGGAAACCGTGTTTACTCAGCACTGTACAGAAGAATGAGGAGATGATTGTTGAGGGAACTTGATAGAAATTATTGAGGGTTAGGCCACTCCCCTCCAATAAACTCCCTTTGCCGAGCTCCTATAGGCTTATGCATTTCCCCCTTTCCTCAAATCTCCCCTGCTCTGTTCCTCCACACTCCTTCCAGCTAATGACTTCCTTTCCTACTTCATGGAGAAAATAGAAGCCTCACCTTCCTCCATCCAGTCTACTGCCTTGCCAGCTTCTGCAACCATCTGCTCTCCTTCTCTTCCTGCTACAGCAGAGGAGGTGACCTGCTTCCCAAACCACAGCTGTGATCCTGATTTCATCTCCTCTCACCTACTGGAAGAATTAGCTCTGCAATTGTCCACTTTCTCTCCTGCAGCATCATCTGGTCCCTAGTTACCAGGTCATTACTGTAACCACATATATTTGTTCTAGTCACTTCCATCTTTGACCTTCACTGCCCTGGATTCCATAACCTGCTCCAGGTACTTCAGTGTTTTTCTGATCCTCTTCTCAAAAGGGTTGTTTATCCATTTATTCACTAATATTTATGAGACTGACTATGCCAGACACTGTTTTAGGCACAAGAATAACAGTGAATAAGCATTCTTGTCCACAAAGATTTCTGGAACTTACATTCTTGTGGGGGTGGAGGCTGAATGGAGACACAGATAATAAACATGTAAACAACAAGGCAGAAATATAAGAAGTACGATAAGGGTAGTGTTAGGGAGAAAATAAAGCAAGGAAGTATTTCAGAGAGGCATTGCAATTTTAGAAAAGGTGGCAAGGGGAAGCCATGGTGATGCTGACATTAAGAAGATGAAGGAGCAAGCCATGTCTGTAAGGGTGTTCCAGGCAGCAAGGATAGCATGTGCAAAGGCCCTGAGGTGAAGCATGCCTGGTGTGTTTGAGGAAGAGCAAGGGACCAGTGTGAGTGCAGCAGAGTGAACAGAGTAGCTGAGGCTGGAGGGTGTGGGGATAAAGGAGGATGATAGTGGGGAGAGGCATGTGGGAGTCACATAGGCCATTGTAGTGGCCTTGGCTTCTTCTTTGAGTGAAATGAGGAGCCACTGAAGGTTTTGAAAAGAGAAGGGATATGCTCTAATTTATCCTTAAAAAGGATCTGTGTAGGAGGGATGATATGATAGGAAACAGAGATTACTAAAGAGGGCATTGTAATAATTCAGGTGACCGATAATGATGAAATGAATCTAGGGTGGTTGCAGTGGATACAGGGTGACGGGAATGGATTCAAGAGCAGTTGAGACTTTGGAAGTGACGCCTCAGGACTGGCTAATGAATAGGCTTAGGGGAGGAGGAAAATGTGCAGAGGAGAGTCATGAATGACTCCCAAGATTTTGACTTGCACAGCTATGTAGATGGTGCTATTTACTGAGCTATGGAAGACAAGAGAAGGAGAAGTTCTGATGGGAGTGGAGGGGATATCAGAAGCCCCTTTTTGGACATGTTGACTTTTTTTTTTAAAATTAATTAATTTATTTTTATTTTTGGCTTCCTTGGGTCTTTGTTGCTGCATGCGGGCTTTTCTCTAGTTGCAGCAAGCGGGGGCTACTCTTTGTTGTGGTTCCCGGGCTTCTCATTGGGTGGCTTCTCTTGCTGCAGAGCACGGGCTCTAGGCACGCAGGCTTCAGTAGTTGTGGCACTCAGGCTCAGTACTTGTGGCTCACGGGCTCTAGAGTGTAGGCTCAGTAGTTGTGGTGCATGGGCTTAGTTCCTCTGCGGCATGTGGGATCTGCCCAGACCAGGGCTCGAACCCGTGTCCCCTGCACTGGCAGGCGGATTCTTAACCACTGCACCACCAGGGAAGTCCCTGGACATGTTAACTTTGAGATAGATGCCTGTTAGACTTCTAAATGGATATGTCTGCCAGGCTGTTAGCTATAGGAGTTGAGCTCTGGGGAGAGTTCAGGGCTAGAAATGTAAAATTGGGGGGTGTTAATATGTAGATGGGATTGGATAAGATCACCTAGGGAACAAAAAAAAAAAGGAAAAATCTGGACTTCCTTCCTTGGTGGTCCAATGGTTAAGATTCTGCACTTCCAAGGCAGGGGGCCTGGATTCGATCCCTGGTCCATATGCTGCGCGGTGAGGCCAAAAAACCCCCAAACAAACAAATCTAAGGGCCTGGCAAGCTCCAGCATTTAGAGGGAGGGTCAAGGACTCAGCCAAGGACTGGGTTGTTGGTCAATTTTCTGTCCTCATCTTACTCAACCTTTCAGTATCAGTATCGGTAGACACAGTTGACCCCACCCTCCTTCTTGAAAGACTCTGGTGTTGATTTCCATACCCTTGGTTTTCCTTCGGCTTCCCTGGCCATTCCTTCTCATCTCTTTTGCTTCTTCTTTACCTCCGAATGTTCCAAATGTTCATATGGGTATGTCTTAGGGCTCATTAGGGCTCTCTTCTCTGTCTACATTCTCTATGTCTCCAAAAGAGCAACCAACTTTAATCCAATTTAATTCCTTGCTTGATTTTCTATAAGGTGCAATTAAACTCTTTCCATTATCATTTTACTGAAATTATTTTATTACTAAAATTATTCTTTGGCAGGGAACTTTCAATGAAAGATTTGTCCAAATCATATTTCATTTTTTAAAAAAAACAGCATTATTATTAAAAAAATTTTTTTTCTCTTTTGGCTGCATGGCATGCGGGATCTTAGTTTCCCAACCAGGGATTGAACCCGTGCCTCCTGCAGTGGAAGTGCAGAGTCTTAACCACTGGACCGCCAGGGAAGTCCCTGTATTTCAATTCTTATAGCTTTATCCAGTGTGATCTCTGTGTGTGTGTGGGGGGGGGTGCTATTATTTCTACCAGATCTAATTTCCCTGAATCCAATTTTGTGATCTAAATCTTGTCAAGAAGATTTTTTTTCTTCTGTCAATTTTTAATCAATAGCAAATGTTAATAAGTGCAGTTTTTATTTATTATTTATTTATTTATATATCTGGCTGAGCTGGGTTTTAGTTGTGGCATTCAGGATCTTCGTTGCCCCATGTGAGATCTTCGTTGCGGCATGCAGGATTTTTTTTTTTTTTCTGTTGTGGCATGTGGGATCTAGTTCCCTGACCAGGGATTGAACCCGGGCCCTCTGTATTGGGAGCACAGAGTCTTAACCACTGGACTACCAGGGAAGTCCCAATAAGTGCAGTTTTGTTTTTTTTAAATTGAGGTATAATTGACATTTAAATAGGTGCAGTTTTGACTCTTGTCAGTTTCATTTTGTGTTATTTTATGTCAGATTATTTCTGCCAATAGAAGTCTTGGAGCAAAGAGCATTATTAAGTTAAAAAGATAAGCTCTGGGAGCAGTATTAGGTGAAAAATCCTTGGAGTCACTTATTTTATATATTTTTGAAAATTTCCATAATAGAAAGTTAAGACAACATTAGGGGGCAAAAAGGGACCAAAATATCATGTTTCAAAAATCATTTTACTTTACCTGACAAATATTTTTTGAGCATCTATTAGGTGCCAGGCCCTGAGGTTACAGTGGTAATCAAAATGAAGTCCCCACCATGCCTTACTTTCTTTATTTTAACGTATTTAAAAAAATAAATTTATTTATTTTATTTATGGCTGCATTGAGTCTTCGTTGCTGTGCTCAGGCTTTCTCTAGTTGCGGCGAGAGGGGGCTACTCTTTGTTGTGGTGTGCGGGCTTATTGTGGAGCACAGGCTCTAGGCTCGTGGGCTCAGTAGTTGTGGCTCACAGGCTCTAGAGTGCATGCTCAATAGTTGTAGCACATGGACTTAGTTGCTCTGCGGCATGTGGGATCTTCCCAGACTAGGACTCGAACCCGTGTCCCCTGCATTGACAGGCAGATTCTTAACCACTGCACCACCAGGGAAGCCCCATGCCTTACATTCTATTTGGAGAGATGGATAAAGCAGAGTATGAGGGTGGAGAAAGTAGCAGGGACTGTTTAGAGGGGATGACCTGGGAAGGTCTGTGAAGAGATAACATTTGAGCAAAGACCTGAATGAAGAAGGGGAGAGTGAGCCATGGAAAGACCTAGGGGCCTGACATTCCAGCAGAGGGAGCAGCTAATACAAAGGCGCTGAGAGTAATGGGCTTGGCGTATTCAGGGAGCAGCAAAAAGGCCAGTGTGACTGTAGGACTGTGTGTGAGGGGAGAGTAATATTTGGTGAAGACAGGGAGACAAAGAGAAATAGAGCATGTAGGGCCTTCTAGGCCATTTAAAGAATTTTATTTGGGGGGTTGGGGGTTCCCTGGTGGCACAGTGGTTAAGAATCCGCTTGCCACTGCAGGGGACACGTGTTCAAGCCCTGGTCTGGGAAGATCCCACATGCCGCGGAGCAACTAAGCCCGTGCACCACAACTACTGAGCCCGCGTGCCACTGCTACTGAAGCCTGTGCGCCTAGAGCCCGTACTCTGCAACAAGGGAAGGCACTGCAATGAGAAGCCCGCGCAACGCAATGAAGAGTAGCCCCCGCTCCCCGCAACTAAAGAAAGCCTGCGTGCAGCAATGAAGACCCAACGCAGCCAAAAATAAAATAAATAAATTTTTTTTAAAAAGGAATTTTATTTTTAACTCTGAGATGAGAAACTTCTGGAGAGGAGTGAAATGGTCTGGAAAGCATCGAAAAACTCATTCTGGATGCTATATTGAGAATATTCTGTAGGAGGGAGGGTAAGAGTGGACGTGGTGAGAACAACTAGGAGGGTGTTGCAATAATCCTGGTGAGAAGTGATGGTGGCTTGGACTAGGGTGGTCCTGGAAAAGGGGGAAAGTGGTCAGATTTCGAATATATTTTGAAAGTAGAGCCTAAATGATATGCTGATGGGATCGATGTGGAATGTGAGTGAAAGAAAGAGCGGTGAAGGATGACTTGGAAGTTTTGAAGTGAAGCAGGGTTCGCTTTCAGGGTGGGGGCCTGGGGCAGTCATTGGAACTCATGCACTTGGTTTGAGCATGTAATGTTTGAACTATCTTTGGTCAATGTTGGAACTGTCAAGTACAGCCCACGTGAGCCTTTAACATGCATTTGAATCCTCCAGGGTATAAAAATGCAGATTTCTGATGCAGCAGGTCTGGGGTGGGGCTGAGATTCTGCATCTCTAAGTAGGTAATACCAATGCTGTTGGGCCTGGGCCACACTTTGAGTAGCCAGGGCAGTAAATAGTTAAATGCTAGTACATTCTGGGTCTCCAAAGTGAGGCTGGCCTTGATGAGTTGGGTAGTGGTTGAAATATAGAATCCATCCTTGGCTGAGGAAGGATGCCTCCTTGAGAACAAGACTGAGAGGACCTGTGACAGAGGCTGGGCATGGGAGGTCTGCTCTGAGGGAGGTGGCCCCAAAGGGTCAGTGTTCCCTCCTTTCACTCCCACCTGCCACGTCCGCTCCTGCTCTTGCAGACAGTTTTGCCACGGTGTTGAGCACAGGACAATGACTCGGCCCAATGCGCTGGATCGATGCAGATGCCGAGGGAAACAGCTGGTGTATAGCCTGGTACAGTCTGGGGAAGGGGGATCAGGGGCACCCAGCAGGGACCCTCCACTCATGTTCTCTTCCTGCCCTTTCGGAACCTGTTGGCAAAGCAAGGACTGCAGCTCCTTCGGGGCCTGAGACAGGGCAACGTGCAAGAGAAGGTGGCACTGGCCAAGAAGCTCCTGGTGAAACTGCGCTTCCTGACCCAGGAGTTAATGCCTCGCCCACCCATTTCCCCACCCTGAATACCCTTTCTCCTAAGCCTACCGGAGGTCTTTGGGCAGGGGTGACCTAACATTTGTCCTGTGGATTGATACCAGGCCATGGGACCTGTTGATCTGAGCATAGGACTAAGCTCCATTTGGAGCAGCTAAGGGTGATAATGTACATTCTAGGGCCCAGCAGGGATACAGGGAACATGCAAGATCTCTTTGGAAGAAGGTTTGAGAGTACATTTCCTTGGCACAACTTTCCTGGTTTGAAGCTCTGAACACAACACATGGGAAGGGTAAAGGAAGTTCACATTTATAGAAAGCTTCCTTTGCTAAGCATCTGCATGTGTTACCTAGTGTGACTCAACAGCCTTGGGAAGATGTCACCCCCATCTGACAGGTGCAGAAACTGAGGCTTAGAGAGGGAAAGTGACTGATGCCCCATGTCATAGCTGGTTAAGTGGCAGAGCTAGAATTCAAAGCCAGTTCTGCCCCACTCTGAAGCTCAGTCATTCCCAGAGGCACAGAAAGTTTTGACGCTGGGGCCAATATGTCCTCAGGGTCAAACAGTGAGGAGTTTGGATATTGGTCTCAGATCTCGAAGGGCAAGTTGGAGTTTGGCAAGTATGAAAAAATGGAGAGCACGTGCAAAGGTGCAGCTGGAAGGCAGAGTAGTGGAAGGAGATGCAGAATAGAGACCTTATTGAAGTGAATTTTAGTGCAAAATTATTTTTTTTAATTAAAAAATTTTATTTATTTATTTTTGGCTGCATTGGGTCTTTGTTGCGGTGTGCAGGCTTCTTACTGCGGTGGCTTCTCTTGTTGCGGAGCATGGGCTCTAGGCATGCAGGCTCAGTAGCTGTGGCTCATGGGCTCCAGAGGGCAGGCTCAGTAGTTGTGGCACATGGATTTGGTTGCTACACAGCATGTGGGATCTTCCCCGACCAGGGCTTGAACCCATGTCCCCTGCATTGGCAGGCGTATTCTTAACCACTTCTCCACCAGGGAAGTCCCAAAATTACTTTATTTATTTGGAATGAAAACCTTCTATTGTCAGCTGACATTTAAAAACATTTTCTGGGCTTCCCTGGTGGCGCAGTGGTTGAGAATCTGCCTGCTGATGCAGGAGACGCGGGTTCGTGCCCCGGTCCGGGAAGATCCCACATGCCGCGGAGCAACTAAGCCCGTGAGCCATGGCCGCTGGGCCTGCGCGTCCGGAGCCTGTGCTCCGCAACGGGAGAGGCCACAACAGTGAGAGGCCCGCATACCGCAAAAAAAAAAAAAAAAAAAAAAAAAAAAAAAAAAAAAAAAAAAAAAAAATAAAAACATTTTCTGATTTGAATATGCCTCCTGAAATAATATAGGTTAGTTTCGCTATTTTTCAAACTTTGTATAATACTGTTTATATTATTTTGCTTTTTTTAAAACTTAATATTATGTTTATTGTATGTAGCTATAATTTGTCCATTTTCATTGCTGTATAATATTCCACTGTATGACTACACTATAATTCACTTATCCATGCCACTACTGATGGATATGTGTGTTGATTCCAATGCACAGTGATTAGAAACGATGTTTCCAAGACTATTTTTATACATGTCCTGGGTGTAAGTGGAAGAGTTTCTCTAGGGCAGTGATTCTTAAACTTTTTGGTCTCAGGACTCCTTTACAGCCTTAGTAATTACTGGGGATCCAAATGAGCTTTTGTTTATATAGATGTATCTACTGATATTTCCTATTATATAAATTAAAATTGAAAAAATTTAAAACCACAGAAATAAAAAATTATTAACTCATTTAAAATAACAATAGTAAACCTATTACATTTTTTGGTATATTTATATAGGGAAACATAAATATATTTTTAGAAAAATAAGTATATTCTCCAAAACAAAAAATGTAGTGAGAACAATGGCATTGCTTTACATTTTTTGCAAATATCTGGCAAAGAATTTTTATACTCTGTTATATTAAAATCCATTGGTCTGGGCTTCCCTGGTGGCGCAGTGGTTGAGAGTCAGCCTGCTGATGCAGGGGACACGGGTTCGTGCCCCGGTCCGGGAAGATCCCACATGCTGCGGAGCGGCGGGGCCCGTGAGCCATGGACGCTGAGCCTGCGCGTCCGGAGCCTGTGCTCCACAACGGGAGAGGCCACAACAGTGAGAGGCCCGCGTACCTCAAAAAAAAAAAAAAAAAAATCCATTGGTCTGTCTTGCACTTTGAATGGATCTATTATCCTTGAATGACTTTGAATCATCATACATAGGTTATTTGGAAATTTGGTTCCCTGAATTATGCATACTTTCCAAATGTTCATGCAGTTCATTATACAGTATTAAGAAATCACATTCGTTAATATCATCACAAATCTCATTAGAAAAATCTTTTAAGTGTTGGGAAGCTGTCAAGCTTACAATGGCTGATACAAGAGATACAGTTTTTCCAAAATTGTAATTTTCCATTTTGTTTTGTTCTTAATCTTGAAGGAAAAGCTTTCATTCTTTCACTATTAAGTATGATGTTGGCTGTGGGTTTTTCATAAATGCCCTTTATCAGGTTGAGGACGTTAACTTCTGTTCTTAGTTTTCTGAGTGAGTATGTTTTTTTTTTATCATGAAAGGATGTTGAATTTTGTCAGATGCCTTTTCTGCATTAGTTGAGATAGTCATTTGTGTTTTTTCCCTTTGTTCTATTATTGTGGTAAATTACATTGATTGATTTTCTTAGGTTGAACCTCTCTAGCATTCCTGAGATGAATCCCACTTGGTCATGGTATATAATCCTTTTTATATGCTGTTGGATTCAGTTTGCCAATATTTTGTTCAGAACTTATTCCTAAGGGATATATCTATATTCATAAAGGATACTATTCTGTAATTTTCTTTTCTTATGGTGTCTTTGTGTGTTTTTCATATCAGGGTAACACTGGCTTCACAGAATGACATAGGAAGTGTTCCTTCTTTTTCTGTTTTTGGGAAGAGCTTGAGAAGTATTGGTGTTAATTCTTCTTTAAATGTTTGGTAGAATTCACCAGTGAAGCCATTTGGTCCTGAGCTTTTCTTTGTTGGGAGGTTTTTGATTACTAATTCAATCTCTTTACTTGTTTTGTCTGTTGAGATTTCTATTTCTCCTTGAGTCAGTTTAGGTAAATTTTATGTTTCTAGGAATGTTCTCATGTTTATTTCTTTTTTAAAAAAATTAATTAATTTATTTTTGGCTGTGTTGGGTCTTCGTTGCTGTGCGCAGGCTTTCTTTTTAGTTGCAGTGAGAGAGGCTACCCTTCGTTGCGGTGCGCAGGCTTCTCATTGTGGTGGCTTCTCTTGTTGCTGAGCACGGGGGT
This sequence comes from Kogia breviceps, assembly GCF_026419965.1. Classification (NCBI taxonomy): domain Eukaryota; kingdom Metazoa; phylum Chordata; class Mammalia; order Artiodactyla; family Physeteridae; genus Kogia; species Kogia breviceps. The sequence continues at coordinate 23,280,445 of NC_081323.1, forward strand.
CTAAGTGTGCGGGTTTCAGTAGCTGTGGCATGTGGGCTCAGTAGTTGTGGCTCGTGGGCTCTAGAACACAGGCTCAGTAGTTGTGGCACACGGGCTTATTTGCTCTGTGGCATGTGGAATCTCCCTGGACCAGGGCTCAAACCCGTATATCCTGCATTGGAAGGCGGATTCTTAACCACTGCTACCACCAGGGAAGCCCCTCATGTTCATTTCTGATTTTAGGTATTTATATCTTGTCTCTCTCTCTTTATTTATTTATTTATATTTTGTGGTACGTGGGCCTCTCACTGTTGTAGCCTCTCCCGTTGCAGAGCACAGGCTCTGGACACGCAGGCTCAGCGGCCATGGTTCACGGGCCTAGCCGCTCCATGGCATGTGGGATCTTCCCGGACCGGGGCACGAACCTGTGTCCCCTGCATCGGCAGGCAGACTCTCAACCACTGCGCCACCAGGGAAGCCCTCTTTTTTTTTTTTTAAGAAGATGTTGGGGGTAGGAGTTTATTAATTAATTAATTAATTTTTGCTGTGTTGGATCTTTGTTTCTGTGTGAGGGCTTTCTCTAGTTGTGGCAAGCAGGGGTCACTCTTCATCGCGGTGCACAGGCCTCTCACTATCACGGCCCCTCTTGTTGTGGAGCACAGGCTCCAGACGCACAGGCTCAGTAGTTGTGGCTCACGGGCCTAGTTGCTCCGCGGCATGTAGGATCCTCCCAGACCAGGGCTCGAACCCATGTCCCCTGCATTAGCAGGCAGATTCTCAACCACTGCGCCACCAGGGAAGCCCTGTCTTGTCTCTTTTATTCTTTGTCAGTCTAGTTAAAGGCTCATCAATTTTGTTGATTTTTCCAAAGAACCAACTTCTGGTTTCATTGATTTTTTTTTGTTTTTCTATTCTCCAGTTTATTTTTCTCCACTCTAATCTTTATTTACTTCCTTCTGCTAGCTTTGGGTTTAGTTTTGTCTTCTTTTTCTAATTCCTCAGGGTATATAGTTTGGTTATTGACTTGAGATCTTTCTTCTTTTTTAAAAAAAATAAATTTATTTATTTATTTGTTTTTATTTTTGGCTGTGTTGGGTCTTCGTTGCTACACATGGGCTTTCTCTAGTTGAGGCAAGCGGGGGCTACTCTTTGTTGCAGTAGGTGGGCTTCTCTTTGTCGTGGCTTCTCTTGTTGCAGAGCACGGGCTCTAGAGTACAGGCTCAGTAGTTGTGGCACGTGGGCTTAGTTGCTCTGCGACATGTGGGATCTTCCTGGGCTAGAGATCGAACCCATGTCCCCTGCATTGGCAGGCGGATTCTTAACCACTGTGCTACCAGGGAACACCCTCTTTCTTCTTTTTATGTAGGCATTTATAGCTATAAATTTCCTCTGAGCCCTATCTTTGCTGCATATCATAAGTTTTGCTATGTTACATTTTCATTTTCATTCACCTATAAGTTTTTTCTAATTTCCTTTGTGATTTCTTCTTTGATGCAGTGTTTAAGAGTGTGTTGTTGGGTTTCCCTGGTGGCGCAGTGATTGAGAGTCTGCCTGCCGATGTGGGGGACATGGGTTCGTGCCCCGGTCCAGGAAGATCCCACGTGCCACAGAGCAGCTGGGCCCGTGAGCCATGGCTGCCAAGCCTGCGCGTCTGGAGCCTGTGCTCCGCAACGGGAGAGGCCATAACAGTGAGAGGCCAGCATACCACAAAAAAAAAAAGAAAAAGAGTGTGTTGTTTAATTTCCACACATTTGTGAACTTTCTAGTTTTCTTTCTATTATTGATCTGTAGTTTCATTCCACTTTGGTCAAAAAAAGATACTTTGTACGATTTCAATCTTTTAAAATGTATTATACTTGTTCTGTGACCTATATGGTCTATCCTGGAGAATGTTCTATGTGCATTTGAGAAGAATGTGTATTCTGCTGTTGTTGGATGAAGTGTTTATATATCTCTGTTAGGTCTATAAAGTTGGTTTATAATGTTGTTCAAGTCCTCTGGTTCCTTAATGATCTTCTGTACAGGTGTTCTATCCACTATTGAAAGTGGTATATTGCAGCCTCCAATCACATTTTTTTAATTCAATTATTTCCATCTGGCTCCAGTTTTCTTACGTTTGTTGAAATTATCCATTTTAAACTCTGTACTTTTCCCACTAGATACCTTTAGAATTTTTATCACAGTTATTTTAATATCACTGTCTAATAATTCCAGCATTTGGGTTATCTGTGGGTCTACTTCTATTGATTATTCTTGTCTTGACCATGGGTCACAATTTTTGCTTTTCCTATTCTTATAATTTTTCATATGTGCCTGGAGTTTTGTATTAAAGAACAGTAGGGGCTAAAATAAATAATATCTCCAGAGAGTTTTGATGAAGTCTACTTTAACTAATTTTTCTTTCACATTTATTGTTTTCTGTTACCTGTGTAAGAAAATTTTACTACCTCCAAGCCACAAAAATATTCTCCTATGCTTTTAGGAGAATAAAGATAGTCTCCTAAAAGTTTTATGGTTTTAGATTTTACATTTGGGTCTCTGACTGTTCTCAAGTTAGTCTTTGCATACGGTGTAACATATGGGTCAAAATCCTATTTTTAAAATATGGACATTGAGATAGTCTAGCACCATATGTTGAAAAGATTTCTTTTTCCTGTTGAGTTGCTTTGGCTTTTAAATAGAAAATCAAGAGGCTGTATAAGTTCATCTGTTGAATTTTTCATTTCAATCATTGCACATTTTTTTGCTTTGTTTTGTTTTTCTTTTTTTAAAAATTAATTAATTATTTTTGACTGCGTTGGGTCTTCGCTGCTGCATGTAGGCTTTCTCTAATTGTGGTGAGCGGGTGCTACACTTCATTGCAGTGCGCGGACTTCTCATTGTGGTTGCTTATCTTATTGATGAGCACCGGCTCTAGGCACGTGGGCTTCAGTAGTTGTGGCACACAGGCTCAGTAGTTGTGGCTCGCAGGCTCTAGAACGCAGGCTCAGTAGCTCCAGTGCACAGGCTTAGTTGCTCTGCAGCATGTGGGATCTTCCTGGACCAGGGCTCAAACCCCTGTCCCCGGCATTGGCTGGTGGATTCTTAACCACTGTGCCACCACGGAAGTCCCTGCACTTTTTATTTCTGTAAGTTCTATTTTTTTCAAATTCGCTGTGTTATTTTTCAATGTTTATTATTCTCAGTAAGTATTTATCAGGTTTGTCTTTTGTTTCACTTAAGAATAGTAAGTAGAGCTGTTTTCATAATGTCAGATGATTCCAGTAGTCGGTTTTTGGGGGTTTGTTCTCACTCTCTGTTTCTGCTGATACTTCCTCATGGTTGTTTCCTTCTGTGCTTAGTTGCTTTAAACTGTGAGCTATTCATTATAGTTTCCTCAAAAAATTATTTGTGGGACTTCTTTGAGTTCTGGAATAAAGGTACATTCTTCCAGACAACATATGACTTTGCTTCTGCCCTTGATCACCTTAAACTGAAATTTGATGTTTAGCGACACCCAGGCACAGTGAAAAAAATTGGCTTATGGTTTTTCTTTTCAGGGACAATTTCTAACTTCCACTACACTCAGCCAGACAACTCTCTTTGTTGATCACTGGATGTGAGAAAGTGGGGCAGGTTCAATTATGGTTTATCTTTATCCTGAAGGTGTGATTCTCTGGGGTTCTAGTTTTTAGGGAGGGGAGATATCTCCTATGAGACTCCTGTTCTGAATGGTATCTGAGCTCTTTATATTGTTTTTACTCATTGCCAGGTCATGAAAAGCTCACGGTTGCCAGGTTTGGCAAATGCCCTTGTGGCAAAAGTTGCTGAAATGCTCTGTTAACTTCTCTGGATTCCTATCTTCATTCAGGGCTTGGTATGATAATTCTGCATTCTTATTATCTCACCACTGCCTTTAATAAATATTTTAAAATATTTTATCAAGTCATTTTAGTTGGTTTTAGTGAGAGGTAGGTCTTAATTCCTAGTTCATGATATTACTGGAGATGGAAGTCAGGCATGATGATTTTTTTTTGGATAATTTTTAAAAATATTTATTTTATTGAAGTATAATTGATTTACAATGTGCTAATTTCTGCTGTACAGCAAAGGGGTTCATATATATATATACTACATATATTCAGATATGTGCATATATATATATATTCTTTTTTATATTCTTTTCCATTATGGTTTATCACAGGATACTGAATATAGTTCCCCATGCTGTACAGTAAGACCTTGTTGTGTATCCATTCTATATATAATAGTTTGCATCTTCTAATCCCCGATTCCCAATCCATCCCTCCCCTACCCCCCAATACCCTTGGCAACCACAAGTCTGTTCTCTATGTCTGTGAGTCTCTGTTTATGTTTCATAAATAAGTTTATTTGTGCAATATTTTAGATTCCACACAAAGGTGATATCATATGGTATTTGTCTTTCTCTTTCTGACTTACTTCACTTAGTATGATAATCTCTAGGTCCATCCGTGTTGCTGCAAATAGCATTATTTCATTTTTTTATGGCTGAGTAGTATTCCATTGTATATATATATCACATCTTCTTTATCCATTCATCTGTTGATGGACATTTAGGTTGCTTCCATGTCTTGGCTATTGTGCATAGTGCTATTGTGAACATTGGGGTACATGTATCCTTTTGAATTAGAGTTTTGTCCGGATATATGCCCAGGAGTGGAATTGCTGGATCATATGGCAACTCTATTTTTAGTTTTTGAGGACCTCCATACTGTTCTCCATAGTGGCTTCACCAATTTACATTCCCACCAACAACATAGGAAGGTTCCCTTTTCTGCACACCCTCTCCAGCATCTGTTATTTGTACATTTTTCTTTTTTTTCTTTTTCTTTTTTTTTTTTTTTTGCAGTACGCGGGCCTCTCACTGTTGTGGCCTGTCCCGCCGCGGAGCACAGGCTCCGGACGCGCAGGCCCAGCAGCCATGGCTCACGGGCCCAGCCACTCCGCGGCATGCGGGATCCTCCCGGACTGGGGCACGAACCTGCGTCCCCTGTATTGGCAGGCGGACTCTCAACCACTGCGCCACCAGGGAAGCCCTGTACATTTTTAAAATGATGGCCATTCTGACTGGTGTGAGGTGGTACCTCATTGTAATTTTGATTTGCATTTCTCTAATAATAGTGATGTTTGAGCATTTTTTTCATGTGCCTGTTGGCCACCTGTATGTCTTTTTTGGAGAAATGTCTATTTAGGTCTTCTGCGCATTGGGTTGTTTGTTGTTTTTTGTTGTTGAGTTGTATGGTCTGTTTATGTATTTTGGAAAGTAAGCCCTTGTTGGTTGCATCATTTGCACACATTTCTCCTGGTCTGTTGGTTGTCTTTTCATTTTGTTTATGGTTTCCTTTGCTGTACGAAAGCTTGTAAGTTTGATTAGTTCCCATTTGTTTATTTTTGCTTTTATTTCTATTTCCTTGGGAGACTGACCTAAGAAAACATTGGTACAATTCATGTCAGAGAATGTTTTGCCTATGTTCTCTTCTAGGAGTTTTATGGTGTCCTGTCTTATATTTAAGTCTTTAAGCCATTTTGAGTTTATTTTTGTGTATGGTGTAACTTCATTGATTTACAAGGCATGATGATTTTAAATAGGGGAAGGAGAGGGTCAGCTTTGGAGTGATCAGTTCTAGCTATTGTTTGTTTGCTTACTCAATGATATTTGAAGTCCTATTTTATGCCAGGTTCTGTATGAGACCCTGGGGATCCACCCCTGTCATGTTTCTTGCCCTTTTGGGGCTTATGTTCTGGTGAGGGAGACAGACTAGGCATCTTAAATGCATGAGAAAAATAATGATGATCTGTAGGTATTGCTAAAGAAGATGTTATAGAAGCTAAGGGGTCAGGGGAGAACCAGCTTACATAAGGTGGTCAGGCAAGACTTCTCTGCAGAGACAGCATTTAAACTGAGACCCAGAGGATGGGAGCAAGCCAGCCATTTATGAGAGAATGAGTTGGAAGGGAAGACTGAAGACAGGAAGACTGTCTCAGTTGTCTGGACAAGAGTGGACTGTCTTGATCTAAGAGAGTGAGGAAGGGGGACATTGGCAGGACTTGGTGATTAGATGTTGGAGGAGAAGGCTGACACCAGCTCAGGTACTTAGCTGATGTGAATGGGCACACAGTGGGGATCACTGGGGAGAGATCAGGTTGAGAGGAGGGAAAAGTCAGGAAATCAGGCTGACACAGGCTCCAACATGGTGAACCCTGAAGACCTTATGCTAAGTGAAAAAAAGCCAGTCACAAAAGGACAAATGATTCCACTCATATGAGGTACCCAGAGTAGTTAAATTCATAGAGAGAAAGTAGAGTGGTGATTGTCAGGGCTGAGAGAGGGAAATGGAAAGTTAGTGGGGTGTTTTTTTTGTTTTTTTCATTTTCTTATTTTCTTTTCTCACTTTTTTTTTTTCAGGCAAGGCTTTATTGGGGCCCCTGCTGTAGCAGGGGGCAGTGACAACAAATAACAATTTCCCTTGCCGGCTCGCTCCCCAAAGTGGGGCGAGCTTTTTCCTTATATGGGGTGAGGGTAGGGGTGTGTCCAGGGGTCGGCCTGGAAGGGTGGCTTAGGTGTTTTGCCCACCCCTTAGGTGGTGTGGTGTGCAGGGGACATGAGCAGTACGCTGCTTTTGCTCCCAACCCCCCTGCTTTTGCTCCAGGCTCTTCAAAAGTGGCAATTGGGCTTTTTGGTCTCTGTGTTTAACGGATACAGAGTGTCAGTTTTGCCGTGAAGAAAGTTCTGGAGTGGGCGGTAGGGATGGCTACTGAGCCTGCGCTCTAGAGCCCGTGCTCCGTAACAAGAAAAGCCACCGCAATGAGAAGCCCGCGCACCACAACGAAGAGTAGCTCCCACTTGCGTCAACTAGACAAAGCCCACGTGCAGCAACAAAGACCCAAGGCAGCCAAAAAAAAAAAAAAAAAATGTGAATGTCATACTGAACTGTACACTTAACTGTGGCTGAGATGGTAAATTTTACGTTATGTGTATTTTAACACAATTTTTAAAAAAGAGACCAGAAAATAAAAGTCAGGTTGGACTTTTGAGTCTGATGTGGCCTGTGGGGGCATCCACAGGGGAGAGATGTCCAGGAGGCAGGTGGCCAGATGGATCTGGGGTTGAGGGGGAGGTCAGGGCTGGAGATGGACTTTGGTCCGTCCATCCAGTGGCAGCTGTGGGAGCAGGTGATCTCAACTCCAGATTCACCTCCGTAACCCAGTTCTCTGCCTGCAGCCCCAGCAATCCCTCCTGGATGTGCTGGTCTGGATGCTCAGGGGCGGCGCCATGTGACCTGGGCCCGGGTCCCCGCCCAGGATGTGCTGTTCTCTGTGGTGGAGGAGGATCGGGGCCGGGGCTGCGGGAGGATCCAGAGTCTGCTGCTCACAGTGAGGGGTCCCGGGGGCGAGGGTGCTGGGACTAGAATGGGCTGAGGCTCATAGGGCAGCACAGACACTGGGGTGGAGCCATGTGGTGCACAACAGGGGTCCCCAAACTATTTATTTATTTGTTTATAATTTTTGGCCACGCCATGCTGCATGCGGGATCTTAGTTCCCTGACCAGGGCTTTAACCTGTGCCCTCAGCAGTGAAAGTGTGGAGTCCTAACCACTGGACTGCCAGAGAATTCCCTCCAAACTATGTTTTTAAATTAAGTTTCTGGTCGAAAAGTTTTTAGATTTTAATTTTTTTCAATTAAAAAATGTTTTAATTAAAAATTTTTTTAACTTTTAAAAATTGTTTAAAAATTATTATTTTTTAAAGTGTACCAAACTCTTTTAAATTATCCAAAGTGCCAAAAGGAGATTGTACCTTTACCCAGGCGAGCTTTGACATGAGATAAACCTCAAATATTGTCATCTCTGGGCCTGAACTGGCCCTTTTCCTGACTAGGCTCTGACAGATGAGCAGGGTTATGAAAATGGGAGTGTGACTAATTAATTCCTTATAAGTGCAGCTGATTTGGAGGCAAAAGATTTATAAATGAGGTGTCCCTGGGAGAGACACCAGCAGGGGTCCCTAGTGGTGAGAAGCTGTGACCACAGGGGTAAGGGACAGGGAATCTAAACGTGTTGGGGATGAGGGGACAGATGGGTGAGGGTGGGGTAGGGGAGAGCAAGCTCAGAGCATAGTTTTGGGGTCTGGGGTCTGGGCTATAGGACGTGGCAGTGTTGGGACAGGGGGGATAGGGAATGAGAGGGAGTTTAAGGGTGATGGGGCATCGGATGGAGGGCATGAAGAGGGTGGGGTACAGGAGTACTCTTTGGATTAGGGATCTGGTGATGCAGAGAGTAGGGGCCTGCCTTGGAGGAGCAAGATGGTTGGCCTAGCTGGGGTAATAAGAGGTGGTCCCTAACATGCTTCCTCCCCGCAGCAGGCACCTGGGGCAGCTGCTGGCGAGGTCCATGCCAAGCTGGAGCTCTTCCTGGGGCTGGAGCTGGGCAAGCAGGCCAAGGCCTGCACCTCAGAGCTCCCCCTGGACCTGCTGCCTGAGCCCTCAGCTGGGCTGCCCCTCAGCCTGGACCGGGACCGTGAGTGCGGGGTGTGGGGCAGGCGGGCCCAGTTCTCCATTTGCCTGAGGTGTGGGGCTAGATGCTCAGCTGGGGGTTTGGATCGGAGGGGTCTGGGGTCAGGGACTCCAGTGGTCCCTGAGCTAACATGACCCCTTCCTTCTCTCCACTCCAGACTTCAGCTACTTCCAGCTCCGGGCTCCCTTGTACCAGGCCCGAGGTATGCTGGCAGCAGATGACAGTGGGCTCTTGGACCCCCCCCTTTTTTTTTTTTTTAACAATTATTTATTTATTTTTTTTTGTGGTAGGCGGGCCTCTCACTGTTGTGGTCTCTCCCTTTGCGGAGCACAGGCTCCGGACGCGCAGGCTCAGCAGCCATGGCTCACGGGCCCAGCAGCTCCGCGGCATGTGGGATCTTCCCGGACCGGGGCACGAACCCATGTCCCCTGCATCGGCAGGCGGATTCTCAACCACTGCGCCACCAGGGAAGCCCTCTCGGACCCCTTTGATTGAGTCCTCATCTCTACCCAGTGCCAGACCACACGGGTGAGGGCTGGGCTGGGGTGTTGGTGGAGGAGCACTGGGAGACAAGGCGGGGTCTTAAGTCTCTCTTCCTGCCTTGGATTTTCAGGACAGGATATTGGATCAGACTGCCCTGATTTAGGGGGTGGCGTAGAACCAGAGGGTCTTAAGGGTGGGGAGTTCTTCTGACAACTGCTGTTGCCTCCTTCCCTGCGTGGCCCTCAAGGTCCTGGAGCAGACGCTGAGCCCTCTGTAGGATGAACTCGTGGTGTTTGATCAGTTAATCGTGGGCGGGAAGAGGCAGCACCTGCAGGAGGAGCCCCCACTGGTGATTGTCAATGTCTTTGACCACATAAGTTTGTGAGTGTGGCCTGGGCTCCACCTGGGTTCCCAACCCCAAGGACCCCATCTTCTTGTCTTGATGTGCCCTCCCCTGGTTCCTGAGCCTCTTCTACTTTTGTCTTCACTGCCCTGCTCCCCGAAGGACCCCTCTGTGTTCCTGGGTGGGACGCTGGCCGCCCCGAGGGTAAAGCTGATGGAGGACCCTTACCAGCGTCCCGATTTGCAGTTCTTCCCCCTGAGGAAGGGGCCCTGGGCAGCCGGGGAGCTCATCGCCACCTTTGAACTCATTGAACTGGACTACAGTAGCCGACTTGAGGTCAGAGTGCTGTGGTCTAGCTGGCACACACCGTGGATCGCTTCTGCTATTTGTTTAGGTCATCCAGCTCCAGGGATGTGGGCATGTCCCAGCGTTACCCCTCCAACTCCTTTACCCCCAGAGAATGCAGGCTGCTGGTCTGTCCTGGGACCCCCTCATCGGACATCCTGACTCCAGGTAACACTTGAAGTAGACCTACCCTAGGGTCACCTTGCCAGGCCTCCAACCCCAGGGAACCCAAGCCCGGGTTGATCCTTATGCCTCAGACACCCATCCTCCTTCCTGTACATGGCTGTTTCCTGAGACACACCCCTCCCATCAATCCAGCCTTGCCAGGTTCCTCTGGATTTATATTTCACCAGCAGTCCTCCATTTCTTTTCCCCGAGCCCAGGCTTTCGCTCCTTTGGCCTATTCCTCTCTGACCTCTGATCTCTTGCTCCCTTCAGCCCTCAGTGCCTAGTGATGTGGAGCCCCAGGACCTGACTGCCCTGGTTGAGCCCCTCTCCGGACGCCTATCCCTGCCACCGCACGTGCGCCCGGTGCTTAGGGAGTTCCATGTTGAGGTAGCACCAGTCACTCACATCGTCCTCCCTTCCCTACACTTGGGTGTCCTTCAGTCAGGTACAGGCCCCTGAATCTCCCACTTCCCAACCCCAGGTACTGTTCTGGGGTCTGAGGGGCCTTGGCCATGTGCATCTGTTTGAGGTGCAGCAACCCCACATTGTGCTGGAGGTGGCCGGTCGGCGAGTGGAGTCCGAGGTCCTGACCAGTTACCGTGAGAACCCCAATTTCACTGAGCTCATCAGGCATCTGACAGTGGTGAGGGCATGGGCTGGGGGCCAGAAGTGCTGGGCTGAGAAATGAAAGAGGGCAGTGAGATGGGGAATTCCCAGCTGGTTTTATTACATTAACCCAGGGGTCACCAAACTTTCTATAAAGGGCCAAATAGTAAATATTGTAGGCTTTGTGGGCCATACAGTCTCAGTTGCAATTAGCCAACTCTGCCATCATAGCATGTAAACATCCATGGGTGACAAGGAAATGAATGAGTATGGCAGTTCCAATAAAACTTTATTTACAAAAACTGGCAGCAGGCCAGATTTGGTTTACAGGCAATACTTGGCTGATCCCTGGATTAATTCATGAACTGGTTGTGCTCTATTGGCTCTGTTGATTGAGTGGATTAGCCAAAAGTCATGAAGCCTGAGTCCAAAGGAATCTGAGACACCAGGCGCTATGAGGACAAATACATTCTTTGTTTAATTTGTAATTACTGTACTCTAGTATGGGCTTTGGAGTCAAATTCTGGCAGTGTCACTCAGGAGCTTGTCAAATCACTTGTCTGATTTGAGCTTTAGTTTTTGTTTGTTTGTTTATAAAAGGGACGAAAGGGTGCTATAAGGAGCCAATGAGAGAAAGGATTTTGGTGAAAGGGCTTTGTAAACTGAAGAGTGCCGTGCCGGGGCAAGGCAGTGACTGGGACAAAGCACAGTGGTTCCCGACTGCAAGGGGGAGCACAGCAACAGCAACAACGAAAACTCAATACTATTCATGACTGTTTCACATGCAGCAGTTTTCAGTTTGAAAACTTCATTGTGGGGGCTTCCCTGGTGGCGCAGTGGTTGAGAATCCGCCTGCCGATGCAGGGGTCACGGGTTCGTGCCCCGGTCCAGGAAGATCCCACATGCCGCGGAGGGGCTGAGCCTGTGAGCCATGGCCGCTGAGCCTGCACGTCCGGAGCCTGTGCTCCGCAACGGGAGAGGCCACAACAGTGAGAGGACCGCGTAACCACCCCCCAAAAAAACCAAAAAAACAAACGAACAAAAAAACTTCATTGTGCTATAAGATGATGAAACTGAAAGTGGTTTGCTCACTGAACTTCTAAGGGGTGTTCCTCTCATTTCCCATTTCATAGTGCAAGTTCAGGAAAACACCCCTGTCTCCACTGTGCACCTGAAAAGAATGTGAATGCTTCTGTTGTTGGGTGGAGTGTTCTATATCAGATACCAATCAGGTCAAGTTGGGTTGATAGTATTATTCAAGCCTTCCAAAAAAAAGCCTCCTTGGGAATTTTATGTCTAGTTGTTCTATCCATTATTGAGAATATGGTATTGAAGTTTCCAACTTTTGTTGAATTATTTGTTTCTCCCTTTATTTTTTTGTCTTTTTTTACTTGTATTTTCAGTTTTTGTTGTTAGGTGCATATATATTTATAATTGTTATAGCTTCCTATGAATCGATGTTTATCATTATAAAATATCCTTGTTTGTCTCTAGTTTGTCTCTCTTTTTTGTCTTAAAGACTATTTGTCTGATAATATAGCTACTCCAGTTCTCTATGGTTAGTATTTGCATGGCATATGTTTCCCAATCCTTTTACTTTAAAACTGTATGTATCTCACGAAAGAGCATCTCTTAAACAGCATGTAGTTGCATCTTTTTTTTAATCCAGTTGACAATCTCTGTCTTTGAACTGTTTAATACAGTCACATTTGATGTTTTTTTTTTTTTTTTTTTTTTTTCGGTACGCGGGCCTCTCACTGTTGTGGCCCCTCCCGTTGCGGGGCACAGGCTCTGGACGCGCAGGCTCAGCGGCCATGGCTCACGGGCCCAGCCGCTCCGCGGCATGTGGGATCTTCCCGGACCGGGGCACGAACCCGTGTCCCCTGCATCGGCAGGCGGACTCAACCACTGTGCCACCAGGGAAGCCCTGATGTTATTATTGATATGGTTGGATTTACATTTGCCACTTTGCTATTTGTTTTCTATAAGTCTCATATTTTTTGTTCTTCCTTTACAGCCTTCTTTTGTATTACATAGATATTTGTTAGTATACTGCTTTAATTCCTTAGTTGATATTTACTTAGTAGTTGCTCTAGGGATTACAGTATGCATACTGATTTTTCACAATCTATTTCAGATTAATACTAATTTAGTTCCAGTAAAATAGAAATACTTTTCTCCATTATTACTCCATTAATTCCTCCCCCCTTTTGTGCTGTAACTGTCACATATATGTAAAATAAAGCCAAAAATACAGTATTATAACTGTTGTCCCCGCCCCCCACTTAGGATCCATTGATAGATATAGAATTTCTGGATTAAAGGGCATTACGTAGTTTTATGGTTCTAAATCTATATTAGCAAACTGAGCATTGGTCCTTTACATAATGATAATAACAACAACAACCTCATATTTCTGATGGCGCTTTGTAGGTTCCAAAGTACTTTTGTACTGTTATGTCATTTGATACAATAGTCTTTCCAGTCCAGGATTGTTTCCCCTTTTAGCTGGGAAATGGGTTCAGAAAGCAATGACTCACCAGAGATGACTCAGTGAGGCTGTGGGCTTTGAATGCATATTTAGCTACACTGTTTTCTCATCTATCTCTGCTGCTGCCTCTCCTCCCCCTGCAGTCTGCAGACACAGGTCCTCTCTCCCTACCCCCAGGACTTGCCAGAGAAGCCTTATCTGCAGCCCCCCTCAGCATCCTGGTGGTTGAGTGCCGGGCCTTTGGCCGCACAGTGCTCGTGGGTTCCCACATTGTCCCCCATATGCTGAGATTCACACTCCAGGGTCAGGAGGATCCCCCTAAGGAAGAAGGAGAGGAGGAGACAGGGGACCTGGTGCCCAAGGTACCTCAAGGTAAGAGGCTTTCCCCTTAGGGGCCACCAGACAGAAGTCCATCTGGTTCCTGGCTGAGATGACTCCAGGGGACCCTTAGTGGAGCACTGAGTCTGACTTCTACTTACCTGACCTTCTCCTGGTATCTTTTATCCCCTCTCAGAACAGAGATCCCGGGATCCCTTCTTGGCTGAAGTGGGGATACCCAGGCGGTTCCTAAAGGTAATGGAGTATGGGGGATGGGTGGAGAAAGGACTGGTGGGGCTTGGGGTGGTGCTAGGTTAGAGGTGCTGAGTTCTTGCTCCCTCAGGCTCCTCTGAAGAAGCTCCCCCTGGGAGGCCTCCTGAATCAAGGCTCAGAGCTGGAGGAGGACATCCCAGATCCTGAAGAGCTTGACTGGTGGTCCAAGTACTATGCATCTCTGCAGGAGCTCCAGGGGCAGGGTTCTGGGGGTTGAGGTGCTGGAGACAGAGGAGGGTAAATGGTAAGAAGAAGGATCTCATCAAACATGGAGCTCTACAGTTTTTCAGAACTCTTTGTTACAGCCATCTTTTCTCATCTTCACAACAATTTGAGAAGCAGGGTATTATTAACTCCATTATCTAGAGCTGTGTTGTCCAACAGAAATATCGTGTGAGCCACATATGTAATTTTAACTTTTGTAGTAGCCACATTAAAAAAAGTAAAAGGAAACAGATGAAAATGATTTTAATAATATATTTTATTTAACCTAGTATATCTACAGTATCATTTCAAGAAGTAACCATCATAAACAATTAATAGTGAGATTTTTTTAATTAATAGATTTTATTTATTTATTATTTATTTATTTATGGCTGTGTTGGGTCTTTGTTGCTGTGCGTGGGCTTTCTCTAGTTGCGGTGAGCAGGGTCTATTCTTTGTTGCAGTACGAGGGCTTCTCATTGCAGTGGCTTCTCTTGCTGTGCAGCATAGGCTCTAGAGCTCAGGCTCAGTAGTTGTGGTGCACAGGCTTAATTGCTCTGTGGCATGTGGGGTCTTCCTGGACCAGGAATCGAACCCGTGTCCCCTGCATTGGCAGGTGGATTCTTAACCACTGTGCCAGCAGGAAAGCTCAATAATGAGATATTTTATAGTCTTATTTTATACTAGTCTTTAAAATCTGGTGTGTAGTTTATACTTCCAGCAGATCTCAGTTTGGACCAGATGCATTTCAAGTGCTCAATAGCCACATGTACCTGGTGGTTACATATCAGGACTATATGATAAACTAAGGCTTTGAAAATGCAAGTGGCTTACCCAGCTGGAACTTGAGCTAAAGTTTTCCAACTCCCTATCCTGGAAAAGGCGTAGATTAAGGAGGTAAATGGTAGGGAAGAATCTTTGACCTGCGCTTTGTTTTCAGACCAACTTTTTTTTTTTTTTTTGCTGTACGCGGGCCCCTCACTGCTGCGGCCTCTCGCGTTGCGGAGCACAGGCTCCAGACGCGCAGGCTCAGCGGCCATGGCTCACGGGCCCAGCTGCTCCGCGGCATGTGGGATTTTTCCGGACTGGGGCACGAACCCGTATCCCCTGAATCGGCAGGCGGACTCCCAACCACTGCGCCACCAGAGAAGCCCAAAATGGATGCTTATACTCTCCTGATTTACCTTCTCCATTTTTTTTTTTTTTGCGGTACGCGGGCCTCTCACTGCTCCAGGCTCTCGCGTTGCGGAGCACAGGCTCCAGACGCGCAGGCTCAGCGGCCATGGCTCACGGGCCCAGCTGCTCCGCGGCATGTGGGATCTTTCCGGACTGGGGCACGAACCCGTATCCCCTGAATCGGCAGGCGGACTCCCAACCACTGCGCCACCAGAGAAGCCCAAAATGGATGCTTATACTCTCCTGATTTACCTTCTCCATTTTTTTTTTTTTTTTGTGGTACGCGGGCCTCTCACTGCTCCAGACTCTCGCGTTGCGGAGCACAGGCTCCAGACGCGCAGGCTCAGCGGCCATGGCTCACGGGCCCAGCCGCTCCACGGCATGTGGGATCTTCCCGGCCCGGGGCACGAATCTGCAGGCGGACTCTCAACCACTGCGCCACCAGGGAAGCTCCTCAGACCAACTTTGATGAGGATGAAATGGATGATGCTGGGGATTCAGGTAAGAGATTGGCTTTCTTGTTTTTCCTCTTTCTGTCTCCCTCCCTCCCTCCACACCAGTATTTCTAATGGGACATTTCTGCTGTTCCCAGATGGGGGCAATCTCCTTTCTGTGGATGGGGAAGCCCAAGACCAGGGTAAGGCTGAAGTCAAAGGCTCTGTGTCCCAAAAAGAAGCAATCGCCACTCTGAAGGTAACTGGGTGTTGGAAGAGGGGATTCTGCTCGGATTCTGGACATCGAGCTGTCACCGAGGCCCTCGCCTTTCAGATTTACAACAGCTCCCTGGAAGAAGAGTTTAACCACTTTGAAGTCTGGCTGAATGTGTTTCCCCTGTATCGAGGGCAAGGTGGGTCAGGATGGAGATGGAGAGGAAGAAGGGTCTGGAAACCTTGTGGGCAAGTTCAAGGTATGTTTGGGGGAAGCAATGGGGGACCAGGGAGCACAAGTGGGGATGCAGGAAGAAGACTGTCTTACCAGTGTTTTTTCTGCTCCATACCCCACCCCCCATCCCACCCAGGGCTCCTACGTCATTTACCCTGAATCAGAGGCAGCGTCCTTCTCTGATCCCCAGATCTCCATGGGGATCCCACAGAATCGGCCCATCAAGCTCCTAGTCAGAGTATATGTTGTAAAGGTGAGCATCCATTGGCCTGGCATGCCTCTGACTCCGGCAAAGGTGATGTACACAAAACCTACAGACTGAAGGGATCAGAGTCCAGCTTTTTCATTTTTCAGATGGGAAATCTTAGGCATAAACTTAAGAGACACAGGGTTACACATCTTGCTCACGGCAGAACCTGAATTTAGAGCTTAGATCCCCTAATTATTATTAATTCCCTTAATTATTTGTAGTTCTAGTCTCATAGAATGGGGAGTACAATTCCAGGCAGAGCACAACTCTGATGGCCTGTCGTCAAATACCTTTGTACAGGTCCTCCCGTCCCTGTTGAGACAGGGCCCTGAAGTTTCCTTAAAGGCATCTCAGGGAGTGAGGGGAATGAATGGGTTGCCTCCCCTTCACTCCCGGCACAGAGCAGATGCTGTACTTTGATCTAGTTTAAATATAGGCATTCTGACTAAGATGTAATTTAAAGAGACATTCTGTGGCACTCTTCTACCACAATGTAAGCATCCTAGTGCATACATTAGATATAGTAGACATCATCTGGACCTTCTACTTCTAGCAACATTGCAGACCAGATGGTCTGAAATAAATTCTTGATATAATAGATCTAGAAATGCTAGATAAACAATCTTTTAAACAAACGTTAAGCTCATAAGAAAGGGAATTCCCAATGGGCCAAAATGAGGAAACAGCAGGAATCCCTGTACAAGCCTTGAAGTCAGATTCTCTTGAGAGGATTTGTCCATACCTGGACCCCAAGCCTTAGGTTCTAATATTTAATAGCCTATACAAGGTGGGAGACACAACCAAGACCCTTGCACGAAGCAGCACCCAGGAAGGGCTCTACTCTCAGTGAAAGGTGGGCAAGAGGAAGCCCACCCGCTGGGAAAGAAGCCTGTAAGGTAAATGCTCTATCTCAGCCTCTGTTCCAATTGGGGGAAATAGAAAAAATGCCTTCCCTGAGGATTTACTATTAGAGTTTTGCCCTCACATTGATTCAAGACTTGAATTTTTATTATCTGCTTAGTCCACAAAACTCAAAGTTGACAGATTGGCTTAAAGGAGTCCCAAATCAGGCTTCACAGACTTCCCTAGATTTAGATAACCAAATTTGGGTTCACAATCCCAAATTATAAAATATATAAGAAAACAATCTCAGGAAAATTTGTCAGAAAGACACAACACAAAAGAGAATTAGATCTCTAAGGGCTTTGGATGTTAGAATTTTCAAATATTAGAAATATAAAACAGCTTAAAATTACTTCGCAGTTTAAAACAGTTTAAAATGATTTCACACGCAGAGAACAAAAGGCTATAAAAATTGGGCAGTTTTGAAAATAATAAAATAAAATTCTAAAGATGGAAGACCATTAAAAATCAAATCTTATTAAATGCCCATACATAGCAGAAGGGTTGAATAAACTATGCTATGTCCGTACAACAGAGTACTATGCAGCTGTAAAATAAAATGAAGAAGATCTCTGTCAACAGATACGAAGTGATTTCCAGGACACAGTATAAGCTGAAAAAAATCAGAGTACAAAAGAATACCTACAGTGTGCTACTCTCCATGTAAGAAGGAAGAAGATCCAAGAAAATACACGTTTGTTCCTTTGTGCCCCAGAGATACAGGAAGGATAAACTAGAACCTAAAGGGAATGGTTTACCTAAAAAGTGTGGACAGTTAAGGGGTGGGAAGAAAGGGAGAATGGGATTCAAGCAGCATAGTGTCCACTATAAGCCAGGCACAAGGCTAAGGGTTGCTACCCTGTAATTAACAAGCTAATTCAAAAATTTCTATGGAAGAACGAAGCACCAAGAATAGTCAAGACCATTTTGAAGAACAATGTAGGAAGACAAGAATTATTATAAGCTATGGTAATTAAGAAAGTGTGGTTTAGGCATGGGAATAGATGATTAGGCCAGTGGAACAGGGTAGAGATTAAAAAAACAGACACAGATGGAAATTCCCTGGTGGTTCAGTGGTTAGGATTCTGTGCTTCCACTGCTGGGGGCCCGGGTTCAATTCCTGGTCGGGGCACTAAGATCCCGTGAGCTGCCTGGCACGGCCAAAAGGAAAAAAAAAAAAAACAGACATAGATAGAAACTTATACCAGAGTTGGCATTGTAGATCAGTTTGGGGGGAAATGGGACTGTTCTATAAGTGGTCCCATAAAAACGGATTATCTATGTGGAAAAAAAAATAAAATGAAACTCCTAACTTACAGCATCCACCAAAAAATCCAGCTAAATCAAATATTTGATTATGAAAAGGAAAACCGTAAGGAAATATTAAAATATCTTTATGATCTTGTGTGGGGGTTAGTTTTCCTAAATTAGGAAAAAAATTATACATGTAACTACCTTCAGACTAAACTTCTGAGCATCCATAAACACTTTAAATTAAATGATGGACTGGACACAGACTGGGGTCAGGTGTTTACTCTCTGCATAATCAGTAAAGGGCTAGTGTCTGCAGTATGTATAAGTAACTCCCACAAATCTGTAAGAAGCAGACAAAAAAAGAGAAAAAACATGAAAAGGCAGTTGACTGAAGAAGAAACTCCAGTGGCCAATAAACATATTAAAAAACCCCTACACCTTAATTGTAATCTGACAGGCAAATAATTGAAACCATGAGAAACCAATTTCCCTCCCTGAGATTGGCAAGATTAGACAGGGGCTGGGGCAGTGGTGCTGGTGGGAAGATGTTCTTTGTTGCTGCTGTGACCAGTTACCACAAACTTGGTGACTTAAAGAACATAAATCTATTATCTTACAGTTCTGAAGGGCAGAAGTCCAAAATAGGTCTTACTGGGCTGAAATCAAGGTGTTGGCAGGGCTGCATTCCTTCCACAGGCTCTTGCGAAGAGTTACCATTTCTTTGTCTTTTTGACCTTCTAGAGGTGGCCTGTGTATCTTGGCTCACGACCTTTTCCTTCATCTTCAAAGGCAGCAGCACCTTCAGATCACTCTCTCTGACTCTCCTGTCTCCCTCTTTCACTTATAAAAACATTTGTGATTATATTGGACTCACCTGGATAATCTAGGCTACTTCCTTCATCTTGTGATCCTTAATTTTTAAAATTAATTAATTAATTAATTAATTTTTGGCTGCATTGGGTCTTCGTTGCTTTGCACGGGCTTTCCTTAGTTGCAGCGAGCGGGGGCTACTCTTCCTTGCAGTGCACGGGCTTCTCATTGTGGTGGCTTTTCTTGTTGCGGAGCATGGGCTCTAGGTGCATGGGCTTCAGTAGTTGTGGCGCACGGGCTTAGTTGCTCCACAGCATGTGGGATCTTCCCGGACCAGGGCTTGAACCCATGTCCCCTGCATTGGCAGGCGGTTTCTTAACCACTGTGCCACCAGGGAAGCCCTCCCTGTATCTTTCTGAATTATAGTTTTTTCAGAATATATGCCCAGGAGTGGAATTGTTGGATCATATGGCAACTCTATTTTTAGTTTGTTGAGGAATCTTCATACTGTTAAAAACACCTTTTAGAACTTCCATGGTGGCGCAGTGGTTAAGAATCCATCTGCCAATGCAGGGGACACGGGTTTGAACCCTGGTCCGGGAAGATCCCACATGCCGCAGAGCAGCTAAGCCCGTGTGCCACAACTACTGAGCTCACATGCCACCACTACTGAAGCCCACGTGCCTAGAGCCCGTGCTCTGCAACAAGAGAAGCCACCACAATGAGAAGCCCACACACCACAACGAAGAGTAGCCCCTGCTCGCTGCAACTAGAGAAAGTCCGTGCACAGCAACGAAGACCCAATGCAGCCAAAAATAAAATATAAATAAGTAAATAAATTTATTTTAAAAAATCTTTTAAATGCAATGCTGAGCTTCCAAGAAAGTAAGAGATTTTAGAGTGGAAAAATAAACCCAAAATAAAAGCAGGAACTGCTTTAAAACGTACCCAGGATTTTGTTCTTATCCATGTTTGGTGAAGCCAACAGATCAGGAGATGGTTGCCATTGAAAAGATAGTCTGTTGTTTCAATTTTCTGGGGTGGGGGTGCATGCTGTACCCTGCAGGGCCACACGGGGAAGCATGAGGGCCAGTCCAGAGGCAAAAGGAGGAAGGGAAGTGTGAGGGCCAGAGCCTTTATTGTGGTTTCTGCAGGAAAGGCAGGGCAAGGCAGTGTAAGCAGGCTTAGGATTGGCTAGTTTGAATAATCCCTGTGGGCTCTGGGGTACAGGGGCTGTCTCACTGTCTCTTGTTGTCTGAAACCTGGCCCTGAGGATGATTAGGGCATAGGAATATTACTTCCTGGAGTATAAGAGCCAGATAGAGGAGGTGGTTGGACATTGTATGGGCTCTGGATTGGTTGGTTTATATATGAAAGATGCTCTGGCAGGTGTGTTGTTTGCTAACTCTAGGAATTAGTAGCCCTGGCAGGTGCAGTTTCTCCCGGGTCAGTATGGGTCCAGATACCAGAGCATCAAAATTACAGAAAATAAAGTTAATAACAGGGACCTAGGGAAAAGGAATGCTAAAGCTGGCTTTCACCCCACAGTTACTGCTGACCTGGGAAACCTCATCTTCCTCGTGGATGGTTGACAGGCAGTGAGGACAGAAGATGAAGTCCTGGGGCTACCTAGGGGAGGAGTTTGACAGAACGGCCTTATATAAAGTGGAGCCCCCCAAATTACACCCTGTGCATAAGGATGAACAAAAATAGGAACTTGAAAGTCAGAAGGAGACACCAAGGAAACTTGCCTGTCTTGAACTTGGCATTGGTTAGAGGGGAAAAGTCTCCCCTAGCATCCATGACCACAAGCTGGCTCTAATACAGTTCAGGGCCTGAGTTCCCACCATCTGTGTGATCCCCAAAACCTCAAGTGGAGGATTTAATTTAAAGTGGCTGCAGGGCTTCCCTGGTGGCGCAGTGGTTGAGAGTCCGCCTGCCGATGCGGGGGACGCGGCTTCGTGCCCCGGTCCGGGAGGATACCACGTGCCGCGGAGCGGCTGGGCCCGTGAACCATGGCCTCTGGGCCTGTGTGTCCGGAGCCTGTGCTCCGCAGCAGGAGAGGCCACAGCGGTGAGAGGCCCACGTACCGCAAAACAAACAAACAAAAAAAACATTTAAAGTGGCTGCAGGTTGGTAGTTTGCCCAGGAAACTGGCAGGAGTGAAAACAAGCTCTCTCTGGCAGAGAACACCCACAACAGCCCCTCAACATGAGTTAAACCAAATATGAATCATGATTAAAAAGTACTGAAATATAAAGAAAAAAGCCACCATGGGAGGGTGGGAGGGAGATGCAAGAGGGAGGAGATATGGGGATATGTGTATACGTATAGCTGATTCACTTTGTTATACAGCAGAAATGAACACACCACTGTAAAGCAATTATACACCAATAAAGATGTTTAAAAAAAAAAAAGTCACCATGAGTAAGAATTAGCAAAAATAACAACACATTCAGACCCCCAAGGTCATTGATATTGGAATGACTAGATAGAGAATGTAAAATAAGTATATATGAAATGTTTAAAGAAATAAAAGAATGAATTTAAAATGAGCAAGGAACAAGAGACTATTAAAAATAAACAGCAAGTTTAAAGGCCCAGTTAGAATGTTTAGAAATTAAAAGTGTAATTTTTTTTTTTTTTTTTTTTTTTTTTGCAGGACGCGGGCCTCTCACTGTTGTGGCCTCTCCCATTGCGGAGCACAGGCTCTGGACGTGCAGGCTCAGCGGCCATGGCTCACGGGCCTAGCCACTCCAAGGCATGTGGGATCTTCCCAGACTGGGACATGAGCCCATGTCCCCTGCATCAGCAGGCAGACTCTCAACTACTGCACCACCAGGGAAGCCCAAAAGTGTAATATTTTAAAATTCAAAACTCAATAATGGAGCAAAAAATTTGAACAATCACTTCACAAAAGCAAATATATATATAAGGCCAATAAGCACATGCAAAGATGCTCAACATGCTTCATCAGCAGGGAAATGCAAATTAAAACCACAATGAGCTACAATTTCACAAGCGCTAGACTGACGA
Source organism: Kogia breviceps (assembly GCF_026419965.1). Classification (NCBI taxonomy): domain Eukaryota; kingdom Metazoa; phylum Chordata; class Mammalia; order Artiodactyla; family Physeteridae; genus Kogia; species Kogia breviceps. Next base: position 23,302,500 of record NC_081323.1, read on the forward strand.
AAATAAAAAGACTCACGATACCAAGTGTTGTGAAAGATGTGGAGCAACTGGAACTCTCATACATGGCAGGTAGGAGTGTAAAAAGACTAAAAATATATTGCTGTGTATAAATTATACTTCAGTAATTTATTCATAAGTTATTAATTTACTTAACTCCATAGTTATCAAAAACAGAAAAAGTAAGTTTACTACATATAGTTTAAGCCATGCAATAAAGTGCTATATATTGCTTAGGGATGTATGTATATGTAGTAAAAGTATTTTTCCTTTTTTTTTTCTGTGAGTGAGAGACCCCCAAAAAAGGGTTCTGGCTACTTCAGGGATGAAAAGGGAATTAAGTCAGGTCAGGGGACTCAGGGGACATTTGTCGGTAGTGTTTAATTTATGAAGTGGGCACACACATGCCCATTGTGTTATTTTTTAATACAATTAAAAAATTGTAATTATTTTTATTTAGTTAAAATATTCTTAATTTAAAAAGTAAAATATGCTCATTGTAAAAAATGAAGGTCAAACAATGTGGAAAGTTACAAATTGAATAGTAAGATGTATAAGGGTATACATCTTTCCACATATTTTCTGTTTCATTATATCTTTTGTTATACTTACTTGTATGTCTTAAGTATTTCAATAATTAATTTAAAAGTAAATAAAAGTCATCTTGTCCAACCTCTCAGCTAACTCCTTGAGGTGGAAGATCTCTCCCTGGTAACTTCCTGTTTACACTCAATCGGAGATTAGGTCCGGCAAGAGCCACCTTGGGTTATGACAATGACATTTCTTTCATTTCCACCCCATACTGTCTCCCTAGGCTACCAACCTGGCTCCTGCAGACGCCAACGGCAAAGCAGACCCCTATGTGGTGGTGAGCGCTGGCCGGGAGCGGCTGGACACCACGGAGTGCTACATCCCCAAGCAGCTGAACCCCATCTTTGGAGAGTGAGGCTGGGCCCTGGGCTTGGGAATGGGGAGCAACTTTGCCATCCTGCCCTGCGGCTCTCACTCAGGCAGCTGGTGTGGTGTGGGGGAATGGACCGAAGCTGTTGAGTCCCCTCACACCCCTACCCCTCACAAGACCACGTCCTAGGGTGTGGAGGTGTTCTCATCATGCTCTCTCCTGGCCAGGGCCCTAGAGCTCAGCATCTCTCTCCCTGCTGAGCCAGAGCTGACCGTGGCTGTGTTTGATCATGACCTCTTGGGTTCTGATGACCTCATCAGAGAGACCCACATTGATCTGGAAAACCGATTCTATAGCCACCACAGGGCGAACTGTGGGCTGGCGTCCCAGTATGACGTGTGAGTCTAGCAGAGCCCTCAGGAGTCATTCTAAGTCTGACCAAAGACATTCAAGTTTGCATCCCACCTGTCTGTCCAGATCCTTTGATTTCATAGAAGGGGACACCCCTGCGACCAAGACATTATAGCTTAGTGGTCAAGAAATGGGCTTGGGAGTTGGGATCCTGTAACTAAGAAGTCACTTGGCTTTCCTGAGCTTCAGTTTCCTCATCTGAAAGACAGGTAATATCAGTATCTCCTTCATAGGAGCACCGGGCATGCATATTTGATTTTCACCGTTACCGTAGGCGAGGACTAACCTGTCCCGCAGAGTAGTTACAAACCTGGATCCCAAGTCCTCAAGGACACCCATCCCTGCCCCTGTGCCCAAGTACGTTCATGTGGCGAGCATTGCCCTCTGAGAAAGGCGCCATTAAGACCCTCATAAGGCTCAGGGCCCGATTGTACTCTCCTTGGTATGCATCCTGGACTTTATGGTATGAACGTAAAAAAGGAGATGGCCTTTGACCAGATCGCTCCAGGGACCTGCTCAGTTAATGCGAGTCCCTGGTTGTTCCCTAAAGCTAGGAAAAGCAACCCTGGAGGGGAAATTGGTGCCTTTGTGGAACAAGCTGATGCAGATAAGGTGGTGACTAAGCCTAAGATGAAAGACTAGTTCTATAGAACAATGTTTATACAAAGTCCCTGCTTTACAATGACTATGCAAAGTCCCTGCTTTACAATGACTATGCAAAGTCCCTGCTTTAGGGGTATGTATATGGCTATGCTTTGTTATTAAATTTGCCTTGCAACCATCAGCTGTTTGTGCCCTTCAGATTCCATACCTTGGTGCTTTCCGTTCCCTACCCCCTCTTGTCGATTGTTGCTGCACTTTGAGGACCCGCCATGGCTGGCACGTTCATATGCTGGATCCAACTGAGGCACGTTCCTTTTCTGCCGCAGGGACGGCTACAGTGCCTGGAGTGACGCATTTCGGCCTTCGCAGATCCTGGCGGTGCTGTGCCTACCCTGTGGCCTCCCTGCCACCTGAATACTGAGCCGGGGCTGTCAAGGTGGGCAGCAAACTCTTTCTGACACCGCCAGAGACCCTGGCCCCAGGTACCAGCCCCTCTCCGCTGCACAGAGCAGAGGAGAGGTGAGTTTTGGCCGAGTAAGGATGATAGTGGAGAGAAAATGGTCTTTGTTGGTGAATGTGAGATCTCCAGGGAGCCCTAGTGAACCCCTCAGAGCCATAGCTAATTGGGGACACAGGGGTCCCATACAACATAAAATATGGATGCAGAATTTAGCTCATGCTTCATATATGGCCAGTGGTCTGTTCTCTAAACAAGGTCTGCACAAAGGCCACAAACCCTCCAATCCCACTGTGGCCCTGACTGCTGGCTTTTCACTGGCAAAAGTTGTTAGAGCTTTCTGTGCATTGTGGACTTGCCCTCCCAGCCCATGGGTTTGTCCAATGCAGCAGCTGCCTCAGCCTAGAGCATCTATTGAGGGCAGATGGAGGAAGGGAGGAGAGTTGGGAACTGTGTGGAACCCAAGCTCACACACCTCTTGTTGCAGGTAGTGGGGACTCCAAGGTGGCAAGTGAGGTCCCTGAGGAGGCCTAGGCATTGCTGGTGCTGCGGCGCTGGCAGGAGACACCTGGGCTTGGGATCCAGCTGGTACCTGGGCACGTAGAAACACGGCCCCTCTATCATCGCCGTAGCCCAGGGCTGCTGCAGTTGAAGGAGGGCTCAGCACCCAACCCCGGAACCCCAGGACTCCCAGCTGGTCCTGGACCTGGGCCCCCAGGATGCCCTTTCTCCAAGACCTCCACCTGGGCGCTGCCACTTCTGACTTCGGCTCCTGATCCTGGTCCCCAGCATCCCCACTCCAGTCTTGGACTTCCATCCTGGACCCCATACCCACACCCTGGACTCTGGTTCTGAAGGATCCCCACCCCTGTGCCACCAAGGCTCAGACCTGGCACTCCCAACCTGACCTCTACCCCTGATTCCTAGGATCTGGACCTTGGAACACTAGATCTTACTTTTGATCTCAACCTTCCACTTCTGGGGCCTCATCTCTGAACCCTCAGGCTAACCTCAACCCTGGAATTCCCAGTTCAGACTCCACCTTCATCCTCATACCCCAGGATCTGCCCTCTTGACCCCAGCTCTTCTCTCCACCTGGGGCAAGGCACAACCTCTGGCCACAGGGCCGTTAGGGGGGGGGGTGAGACCCAGCAAGACCCTTTAGCTTCTTCCTGTGCCCCCAGGGATCCCTTCATGTGTGGATTGACATCTTCCCCACAGAGATGTGCCTGCCCCACCTCCAGTTGACATCAAGCCTCGGCGGCCAATCAGGTAAGAGAGAGTCCTGGTCCATCCTCCCATGGGGTGGGCACATCTTGGACAGCCCACATCTTGGACAAGGGCGCTCTGAAAACCTGTGCAAGGGCCCCCATGAAGCAGGCAGAGCTGATCCAGGCTTCAGGTAGGTGAGCCATTAAATTCCGTTTTTGTTTTTCATAGCCATTGTGAGTTGGGTGTCTGTCACTTGCAACTGAAACAGTCCAAATACCAGTTAACACCCTTTTGACCTGAGCTACCCTGAGTGGAGGGTGTGTGCACTTCAGATGTCAGCAATCTGTCACTTTCTACCTCTGGGCTCTGCTTTCCTTGGTGTCACTCTCATGGAGACTTACGCAGTCTGGGGTCAAAGTGGCTTTTAACAGTGGAGGCTTACATCTTACCAACCGGACTACTTGAGCAGGAAAAAAAAAAACACGTCTTTCCCAGTTAGAGCAAAAGTTTCGAGCTGACTCTTACTGGACCAGCTTGGGCCAAATGCTGATTCCTGAACCAAGCTTTGTGATCAGGGAGCTGAAATGCATTGACTGGCCAGTCCTGGGCAATGTCGTAGGTGATATACCCACCTCTGGAGCCAGAGAGGGGTTGGTCCGCCCCGCCAGGATCACACAGACTGACAGTAGTGGGGGTGGAGTGGGAGTCACCAACAGAAAATCAGAGTGCTGTCAACAAGTGAGGGGAAATTGATATGGGGCAAAAGAAAACAATAGATATCCAGGAAACCTCATGACAGACAAGGACAGGGCTATTTGGGGTAGGATCAAGAATGTCGCAGCCCTTCCTTCTGTCCCCCACGGGCTGCGTGCTGTCATCCGCACTTGGTGTCTCTCTGCAGACTGTCTCTCTCTGCTTGCACAGCACTTTGGCTTGTGGTGGCTCCAGCTCTGCATCTGATGCTTTTTGAGTCAACCTTTCAGGGTCCTGATACCAAATTTATGGGAGGGAGAAGCCCACTGGCCCAGCTTGGGTCAGCAGACCATTCCTGGTGCCATCCGGGGGGGTTGGGGTGGTCGGTGATACCTGAGGCTGTCCCTTCAAGGGACCACAGACATCCTGATCACCCAGCTGGGCACACATCAGGTGCTCAATGCATGTCAGTGGCCCTGGCCCAGGTCCTTCCTGTAGCCCCTCCCAGGACCCCTCTCGAGAGTCTGAAAACCCTCCCCCAATACATCCCTCAGCTATGAGCTCAGAGTCATTATCTGGAACACGGAGGATGTAGTTCTGGATGATGCGAACCCACTCACTGGAGAGATGTCAAGTGACATCTTTGTGAAAAGGTAGGCCTACAGGCCGAGCGGGCACATGGCTGTGCACTGAGGTGAGATTTCACACAGGGGCTTGGGCCCTGGGCTGAGCCAGAGCCCTGTCCCCTAAGCCCTCGATGGCGCCCGGAGCTGGGTGGAGGGACCAGTCTGGTGGTGAGTGGAGGGGCAGGCTAGGTGAGGAGCCGGTTTCTGGGCTCCGTCCAGCACGGATGCCCATCCCCTCCGCCTGTGCCTTTCCCCTGGCTCCAGCTGGGTGAAGGGGCTGGAGCAAGACAAGCAGGAGACAGACGTTCACTTCAACTCTCTGACAGGGGAGGGGAGCTTCAACGGGCACTTCGTGCTCCGCTTTGACTACCTGCCCACCGAGCGAGAGGTGAGCGTCGGTTGCTGGCCTGGACCCTTCGCCCCGGAGGAAGCTGAGTTCCGGCAGCCGTCTGTGCTGGCCCTGCAGGTCTGGGACTATGACTGCATCTCCGCCAACGAATGACTTTCTTGGTACTGCTTAGCTGCCCTCCTGCCTCAACCCCTGGCCCGATTTCTGCCCTCATTGCCCTGTCCCCTCTCCCCTGGGTTCCTTACTCTAACCCAACCCTCAATCCTGGATTTCAGACTCTAGGTCTGTTTTCTGGCCTAATTACTGAACTTATTCAGCTCTGAGCACCATAACGTCCATTTCCACCCAAATCTCCCACTCAGTCCTCTAATTCGACCTGAGCTCGGGTTACACTGGACTCTGACTCCATGGCCTTTAGTCCCTGCTTTGGCGGTCTGGTCCCATCCTGGGCCCTGTGTCATCAGGGTCTGACAACCTGCTGACATTTGGGCTGTGGTGTGATATCCATAGCTGTGGCCTGACCGCCACATTCTGACCCTGGATGCCCCGATTTACAATCCCGCTGTGCTGCCCCTCCCCCAGGATGCTCTTAACCATCTTGTCACTTTCTCCCTCTGGGCTTGGCTTTCCTTGGTGTCACTCTCAGGGAGGGGAGGTTGTCTCAGATAGACCTTGAGCTCCTGCCTAACCCAGAGAGCTCTGGACCTGCAGGATCCCTGGAGCTGCAGCCACTGGACATGGTGCGAGGGGCCCAGGGCCCTGAGCTCTTCTCCGTGTGGCTGGTCCGGGCCGGGGCTGGGCCCAGGTGTAATCTGTTTCTCGGCCGCGCTTGCGGGGCTGGTGGCCTGTAGTGAAGCTATGGGCGCCGCAGGCCGAGGAGAGGCTCAGGCTGGCAGGAAGAGGAGGAAGAGGAGGAGGGGCCGGCCAGAAGACTTATTAAGAGTTCCCGGGCTCAGGAGGCAACGTCTACATCCTCACGGTGGGTGCGGCCAGGGCAGGAACCGGGCGAGGCAGGGGCCCGGCCTGAGCCGGCCTAAGAACTTGGCTTCCGTTGCCCCTTTTCCAGGGGAAGGTGGAGGCAGAGTTTGAGCTGCTGACTGTGGGGGAGGCTGAGAAACGTCCAGTGGGAAAGAGGCGCAAAGGGCGCGGGCAGTACGGTGCAGGAGGCGGGGCCAGAGCCTGGGGGAGGGGGGAGGGGGCAGCCGGGGGGCTTCCTCATCATTCCGACACCACCTGCTTTCCCGCAGCCAACCCAAAACCTCCTTCAACTGGTTTGCGAACCCGCTGAAGACCTCCTCCGTCGTCTTCGTCCGGCGCCGGTACTGGCACATCCTGCTGCTGCTGGCGGCATCGGTCACTGTCTTCCTCCTCCTCCTCTTCTACACCAGGCCTGGCCTGATCAGCCAGGTCACCGCCCGCCCCCTCCACCGCCCCTGACTGACCTTGGACACTCATCCTGTAATGCCAGCTCCTCAACTCCTGCCCCTGGTGTCCTTCCCACCGACAGGAACCATCCTGGCGTTCCCTGCTTTCTCCGTGTAAACCGTTCCGGGTATCCACTGTCCCCTGAACGCATGCTGCAGATAATAAATGACCCTGGGGCAGAGAACAGATGTGTTCTTGGGTGGCCTTGGGTGCTGGGATTCTCTGCACTGATGAATACGCAGGATGGGAGGCTGCCCACGTGGCTCTGCTGCCAGGAAGAATAGGGCCCCGCGGAAGAGGGTCACAGCCGAGGAGCCCTGGCCACTGAGGTGTCAGGCCCTCGAGCGGCCCACCTGCTGTTGCTCCTGCCAGCGGCCGGGTCCCTCTCACCCCATCTGCTGTGGCTTCTGCTGTTCCATGACAGCTTTCTGTGCTCCGTGAACTTGTACCAACCCTGACAGTAGGCAGATCACTTAGGACACTTGACTGCAAGTGATAGAAATCCCAACCCATGCTGGCTTAAGTAAAAAGGGAATTTATTGGCTTACACAGCTGTAATTCCCAGGAGTTGGTTGGCTTCAGGTGCTGTTTGTCTCAGGGTTCAAACAATGTCACCAGGACTGGTTCTCTGCCCGAGCTTGGCGCTGCAGTCCTCAGGAGAAGCTCATTTGCAGACAGGGTCTCTCCTCGGAAGTGTGGGATGGCTGCAGCAACCCCACATCTCCCCATACTCACGTCCGGAAGGAAAGAAAGCTTTCCTAGGCCTGACTGATCCTAGGTTGCTCTGGGTCACTGGGGTGGGGGTGTGGGATGGAATATGCTGATTGGGGCGCTCCCCTGGAGCTTAGGGTGGGAGATCAGCCCTCTTCCCAAATCACACAAGCTGAGAACTGGGCAGGGAGGTGCCAGAGGAAACCCAGGATACCGCTAACAAGGGGGAATGGTTCCCGGGTGACCAAAAAAGGCTCACTACAGCTGACAATATCACCCGCAATTCATAAATGAGACAAGGGCCCACCAATAACACGTCCAAGGTCACAGCTTGTAAGTGGCCACGTCAGAGCTGGGTCTCATGTCCGGCTGCCTCCAGAAGTTTTGCTGTCATTGCCCTACTCTGCTTTCTGTCCTCCGCTTCTCCCCCCACTACTTTCTTACACTGAAACTCCCTCAGAAATGACTGGCTGAACTGACCAGCTACTAATGTCCCTAGTTCCCTGGGCTGTGCAGTGGTGAGGTCTCAGGGCCGGTTCCCCACACATCTTAAGGGCTGTAATGGGAAGGCCTGACTAGGTCCAGGGCCAGAGTCTGATGCTAGCCCTGCTCCAGAATGACCACCACTACCTTCCCTCCCCTTTTTTCAGTTCAGTGTCCACCCAGGAAATTGCAAAGGACCTGGCTGTACCCCTCTGGGCACCAGGAGCCAGCAGGCGCTTGGCACATCGCAGGGTCAGCGAGCAGGAGGGGATCAGGTGACTGAGCCCAGGGTGGCAGGGAGGGGCCCCAGCTTTAGCCACCACTGAGGTGGCAATCCCCAGCCTGCAGCCAGGGCCTATTACCAGTGGGGTCGGAAACTCACAAGGCTGGGGGCCAGGATGACTCCAAGAAGCTCTTCCTGGACAGGTCCATCTAAGCCCTGGGGCTGAACCCCAAAGGCCTGAAGGCCACGGTGGGAGGGACTGATGATGGGGCTGTGGAGTGAACATCAGTCTGGTTTGAATCAAGTCCTATTAAGCAGGGGACGTCCACGTGGGGCTCCCAGAGGCACCTGGCTCTGATCAGTCAGTCCTGACTGCCTTCGATAAGTGGCGGTGATGAGCGTTGTTCCCACGCTCCAGCCAGACCCAAGAACCACACAGAGACCAGCGAGTACTATCACAATCGATAGATTTACCAACCTGGGGCTGCGACTGACTCTTTGCAGAGGGGGTGTGCGGGGTGGGTGGGGTAAGAGGCTGGGAAAATGACCACGAGGCCAAAGAAAAACAGGGACTGGTTGGGTGGGAAGGGACGGACAACTATGTTGTCTTCCCTAGATCGATTTTCTTCTGGATGGCTCGAGCTGAATGGTAGATGAGAGAGTCGATGAGGCCGGCCACTGGGGAGAGAGATGAGGGCTGGCACTGGCCCAGGCGGGCTCTTGGCTTGACCTCCAGGCCTCATCACCTGACTGGCCAGGCCAGCATCCCCCCTTGGCCCTTGAAGTGCCCCTCCTCCCTCAGCCAAAACCTAGTGGGGGGAGTCAAGCTTTACACTCCCCACCACACCCTGAACCCCAGACAGACACCCTCGAGCTTCTAACCTGTGAACATGCCCCCGATGATAGCGCACACGCCTGTCAGGAAGTGTGTGAAGGACCTGGCAGAGGGGCAGGGGAGGGTCAGCAAGGCACCCCGCTCCCTGCCGGCCCAGGCCCCTCCCTTTCCCCGCCCTCACCTGTGCTTCTCCGTCAGCTTCACCATCATGGGCGAGAGCTCGTACAGCACGAAGACTCCAGGAAGCCCCTGATCGCCCATCAGCCCATTGGCGACCTTCTCGTGTCTGGTCACAGAGAACTGATTTGTCCTCAGCACCTGGGACGGGAGGGGAGCCTGGGCCAGGGCCGGGTCTATGACCTGGCTCCCAACCCTGCCGCCCCACCCCTGCTCCCACCCCTGACGTTGCAGTGCCTTGACTGTGTGCAGGAGAAAACGAGGCCCCACGTTGGAAACAAACACTGCAAGGCCTGGGGACCACCTAGAAGCCCTCTCCCAGCCTGACCATCCCAGCTTCCCCTCCAGTCACCAGCTCTTTACAGCTTCTCAATCCCAGCTACGTTTGGTAGACCCTTTCAATGGGGGTCCAGGGGTGAGAAGCAACTCTCCAAGGCTGTACCACAATCTCCTGGCGAGGCTGGGCCTGACCTCCTCTCTGCTCAGCCCCATGCATTCTACCAGTCTGCGGAGATGCTGCTCCACAGGCCACAACAGAGACGCGAGGAAGGGGCACGGGAGGGTTGACCTTGCTAGCTCCCGGCTCAGGGCAGATAACAGGGGACAGTGAGGCAGACAGAGAGTGGACACGGCAGGAGTGGATGGAGGTACTTTGGGCAAGTAGGAAAAGCGCTTTGAAATCTGACAGCCTGGGGCCTGAGCTCTGGCTGTGAGGGCAAATCACCTACCCTCTCTGAGCCTCAGCTTGTCACCCATCATATGGGGATAAGAGCAGGACTTCGCTTCCCAGCTTGAAGGAACTCAAGTGCCTGGCACCAAGAGGGTGCCCGGATGTCTGAGCTCCCTCAGACTCACCTCCCCATCTACCTTCATGTACACCGTGGGCACCACCTTCACAAAGTACTGGAACATCATGGAGGCTGCAGGGAGAAGAGGGCACTGGGCGTGGGTGCAGGCAGGGCTTGGGTAGCTGGGGGCTACCTCCCGGGCTGGTACCTTGGGGTGCAGTGACGTTGGTGTGGTCCAGGGGGTTCACAATGCCCGGGTAGTCCTCCCCGAATGACAGGTGCTGGATGTAGTGGGTCATGTTGATCTGCAAGCAACACCAGCTCCTGGGTCTCGGAGCACTCGAGGCCCCGACAGGCCCCTCCCTCTCAAAGGCTCTTCAGACAGGAGCAGACAGGGGCACCTGGGTCTGGGGAGTGGGTGTGTGGAGATGGGCCAAGGGCTGGGCCCTGCCTAGGAGAACCTGCTTGAGACAGGCACCCCCACCCCACCTACGAACTCCTTCCTCAGGGTCTGGGGGCTCCTGGGGCTCCAGAGTTTGAGGTTCTGGCTGCACCCACCCATTAGCCAAGCACAGACTGGACATGGGCCCTGTGTGGCAGGTGCTGGCTTTGCCTGGAGGCGCCCCAGATCTCCCAGCTCCGGCTCCTGTCCTGCTCCCGTCTAGATCAAACTTAGCCACTAGAGGGATCTTTAAAAAAAGTGCTTATCGGGCCTCCCTGGTGGCGCAGTGGTTGAGAGTCCGCCTGCTGACGTAGGGAACGCGGGTTCGTGCCCCGGTCCGGGAGGATCCCACGTGCCGCGGAGCGGCTGGGCCCCGTGAGCCATGGCCACTGAGCCTGCGCGTCTGGAGCCTGTGCTCCGCAACGGGAGAGGCCACAGCAGTGAGAGACCCGCGTACCGCAAAAAAAAAAAAAAAAAAAAAGTGCTTATCTGATTATGTCATAACCCTGCTTAAGGTAAGCCAACAGCCTCCCAACTGCTTGGGAGAAAGTCCAGACGCCCCGGCCGGCCTGCCAACCCTCCAGCCTCATCCTCATCCAACCACATGGCCCTGTTGTTCCTTAGAAGTGCCCCAACCCTCCTGACCTCAGGAGGCTCCCTCTTCCCGGATGCTCTTGTCCAAGCCCATCCCGTCTCCAGCCCACGCGGATCTCAGTTCAAAAGTCACCGCCAGTACCCCTGGACCGCACCCCCTGTCAGAACATGGTTTATTTTTCTATATTTGCTCCCCACCCCAGGATGTCTCTACAGAGAATGAAGGCAGCAGCATGCTTCCACCTCCACCCGCCCTCCATGGTTTCTACCTGGTACGTACATTGTCGAGGCCGAAGCTCTGCAGGTCATGGACTAGAAGAGAAGGGAGAAGATGTCAGCACGTGGAGCAGGCTCCCCACACCCTCGCTTGGGCCTCCTCACTCCTCCCTCTGGACTGTGACCCGCCTAGCTCGACCTCCACCCCTCATTCACTCACCAGTCTGGCCCCGCTTGAGGGCAGCCAGAGGGCCTGCCGCAGGCCTGCATGAGCGTCCATGCCCTCCACAGGCCCCACTTCCTCCCTCACAAACATAGGGAGCCCTTCACGGGCATCACTCCAGGCCTTTGCTCCCACCAAGGCCCTGCCTGCATCTCAGGAAAGAAAACCCACTGACTCAGGTTTAACGAGAGCTGATGGCCAATCACTGAACCCTAGAGTGAGGTGGGACCTGAGAATGCGGTCCAAGCTCTTTCCCTGCCTCCTCTGCCCTCACCCTCAACCCACCAAAGGAAATCCCACAGGCAACCTGCACCCTCTGTTCCAGAACAAGCTATTCCTGCCCTCTAACCCTGATCCCTCCCTGCTACAAGGAACCCCACCTATAAGATACATCCCACTGCTTTTTATAGTCAGTCGGCAGCCATCCCGCCCATCCACACCTCCGCCCATCCTGGGAGGGCAGGCTGCCCCTGAAATGGGGGCTTGGCCTCCCTGGGAGGGCAGGGCCACTTACTCTCCACAGCATGTACTGCAGCATGGGGGAGGGAAGAAGAGAGAAGAGAGGAAGAGAAAAAAGATTCAGAGCTTCACAACAAGAACTATGAGAATTGCAGACCAAGATATGTGATAGAAGGGAAGACTGGATATTCCTGCCTCGGCAGCAGGGTCTGGACTCAGCTAACAAGCCTCCTCCTGGTCCCCTCCCCAGAGGAGCCCTTCCCCGGCCAGAGAAGAGGGCAAGGGGGCTTGGGGGCAGAAGCTGTGTGACCTTGGGCAAATCACTTGTCCTCTCTGAGCCTTGGTGTTCCCCTCTGCACAGGGCTGTCCTGAGGACCAGGCAGGATCTAAGATGGGAAAGTACTTGGTAAACTTTACAATCTTCCCCTTTTCTCTCCCAATCAACATAATGTCAGAAACTAGCTCCCAGGCCTTCAAGTCAGCCTCTGGCCTCGGGCAACTGTAGTTCTGTGTTTCGAACATCCTTCTAGGATATGCAGTGCCTTTTGCCCTGGGCTCCCTGACTATGACAACAGCCCAGACAGAGAAGCAGAGACGCACCACCTCTTACTGAGTGCCTGCAGGCCCTGCGCCCACAGCTCCACGCTGATCGTCTTCCTAATCCCAGTAAGACCACCCTTCCCCAGCCCCCTGCAGATCTACCTGCCTGCTCCTCTCCAACACTCAGCCTCATCCCCGACTGCCTTAAAGACCAGCAGGGCCATCTTCATCAGGCCTGTCACTCCTGCTGTCCTTCGTCACCGGGCAGCTCAGGACTGCCAGGTCATCTCTCATCCCCTGGACTCGTCACCATGCAGCTCTGTACATCCCCTTAGTATAATCCAGACTCCCATCCCTCCCAGACCCTTCCAGGTGCCCTGTTACTCATCAGCAAAACCTCGACATCTTCAACCTCCAAACCTTCCCTCCACCTTGTGCTCTGGCGGCAGCCCAGCTCTCCTTTGAAGGCACTATTTCCCTTGCAGACCCCAAGCAGTGACTATTTCTCTCCCACACCCGTCCTCCTCCTTGGCCTTAAGAGAGGTCCTCCTTGCTCCATAATGCTATTTCCAGATCACTGTCCCTTGATCTTGCCTAAAAGTTTCCAGGTCTGCAGCTCCTGGAACACTATACCACCTCCCATCCCCATCTGTTTGCTGGAGAGCCACACAGAACTGCCGGTCAGTCCTCCCATGCCAGTTCTCAAGAGCTTTAGCCACTGTCATGCTCTCCCATACGATGGTCCTGTCACAATTCCTGGGATGTGATTTCCACATCACTCAGCTGCCAACCTACCCATACCCGTGTAGATCTGCCCTTCCTCCTGTTGCCAAGTTGGGGCTTTCTACACCTCTAAGGCACTACATTCTGTCTTCCTTTTCCTTCTCAAGGACTTCACTCCAGTAAATGTCTCTCTCACCTCCAGAGCACCGCTTCTGCTCTCTTCAGCAGGTAACTTCTGACAGCATATCAACACACTGCTACATCACACATCTTACAAAACCCCCCTTGACTCCACATTTCCCTCCAGCCACAGCCAGCTCTCTCCCGTCCCTTTAGAACAAACCCCACAAGAGCTGCCTCTGCTCACTGGCTCCAACTCCTCTCCCATTCCCTCCTGAACCACTCAGTGGTACTCCCTGGTACTCCACCCAAACTGCTCTGTTAAGGTCCACTGCCACGTTATACATCCAATGGTCGTTGTACCTGATGTCCAGAAGCATCTGATACGGTTTTGGAAACACTTTTATCCCTTAGCTTTCAGGATGCCTGGTTCACACTCTCATCTCCTCGGTGTTTCTTAGCAGTCTCCTCTGATGCTTTCTCCTGATGCCCTGTCCTCTAATGCTGGGGCCCGGCGCTTAGGCTCCTGAGCTCTCCTGTTCTCCATCTACCCTCACCCCCACCCATAAGGTGATTCATTCAGTCCCATGGTTTTAATACACTGATGACTCCAACATTTGTATCTCTAGGCCAGACCTCTCCCCTAAACTCCAGACTTGAATGGCCAACTTCTTACTTGACATCTGAGGTGTCTAAAAGGACACCCACATCCCATTGGTCTGAACATGCTGAAAGAGGCTTTATGCCCCCCATTCCAACCATCTAAACCTGTTCCTCTGAGTCATCCCCCATCACTAAACGGTAACTTCATCCTCCTCGCTACTCAAGTAGAAAACTTCAGAATCATCTTGACTCCTCTTTCCCTCACCTTCGCATCCATCAGCAGCTCCACCTTCAAAATACCCACAGTCACTTCTCACCACATCTACCACCACTCCGGCCCTGCCCCCATCACCTGGTGCCTGAACCGATCGCCGAAACGGCCTCCTGATCAGCCTCTCTGCCTCTATCCTTCTCTGCCACAACCCCCACCCGGGCCCCTGTCTTCTCCACAGAGCAGAGGGTTGCCTGTCTTTTCAAAGTTAAGTCAGATCACGCGCCTCTTCTTCAGAGCCCCACGACAGCCTTCCATCTCACGCAAAGCAGCAGCCCGAGTCCCTGCAGTGCCCTCCTGGGCCCCGTTACCTCCCGCACCTTACTGCTACCCACGCAGCTCCGCTAACTGTGCTCCGGCCACCCTCACTTCCTCACTGTGCCCTGAGTTCACCAAGCACATTCCTGCCTTAGGGATTTGCATTTGCTATTCTCTCTGCTTGAAACACTTCACCCCCGTCATCCACATGGCCGGTCCCTTCAGTTTCTTCAGGTCTTCACTCATATGTCATCCATCAGTCTTCCCCTGACCACCCGATATGGAATGGTACTCACACACCGTCTCACCCAACCTCTCGGCCCCATCATCCTTATCCTGCCTTTTTTGGGTTTGAGTTACTTAATAGCATCTGATATACCATATATTTTACATACTTGTTTATTGTCTGTTTCTTTACTAGAATGTTCTGAGGGCAGGGACTTTGTTTTTTTTTCATTAAAAAAAATTTTTTTTGGCTGCGTTGGGTCTTCGTTGCTGCGTGTGGGCTTTCTCTAGTTGTGGTGAGCAGGGGCTACTCTTCACTGTGTTGCATGGGCTTCTCATTGCGGTGGCTTCTCCTGTTGCGCAGCACAGGCTCTAGGCGCACGGGCTTCAGTAGTTGTGGCTCACGGGCTCTAGAGCGCAGGCTCAGTATTTGTGGCACGTGGGCTTAGTTGCTCCGTGGCATGTGGGATCTTCCCGGACCAGGGATCGAACCCGTGTCACCTGCACTGGCAGGTGGATTCTTAACCACTGTGCCACCAGGAAGTCCCAGGGACTTTGTTTTGATCACTGCTGTATCCTTAGCACCTAGACTAGCACATGACGCACAACAGGTGATTACTAAATATCTAGTGAATGTACGAATGAATAAATGAATGAGAATAAATCAACAGGTGATTACTAAATATCTAGTGAATGTACGAATGAATAAATGAATGAGAATAAATCTCATTTATTCATCCTTGTGAACAACCCTGTAAGGTAGGCACGATTTCAGGCCCATTTTATAGAAGAAGAAATGGAGTAGGGCTCAATACGTCCTAAATACGACACAGCGTGGGACAGGCAGAACCTGGGTTCCAAACCAGCTCTGCTTCCCCCAAAGCCTCACACACAGGTCATTTGATACTGGGGGCCACCATTTAAATAAGTACCTACCACAAGCCAGGCTCTGTGCTATCATCTTTAACCTGCCCAAACAGCATAGGAGATGAGTACTATCATCCCCGCTTGAAAAAGGAGGAAACTGATGCTCAAAAAGTTAAGGAAATTTCTCAAAGTTTCAGACAGCCTGTAAGGTCTAAAAGTGAAATCTGAAGCCAGGCAGTCTGGCTCCTCAGCCTGTGCTCTTAACTGTTTACCAAACTGCTGCCCTGGGTTGAGGGTCTGCTCTGGGCCAAAGACAAAAGAGCAGCAGGCAGTCGAAGGGGCACTCAAACTCGCCAGGTGTCCAGGGGCTAAAGCTCCCAGCTGATGTAGGGTCACTTACCGTGCACGTGGGACTGCTGGAAGCTCTTCCCGGGGGCAAAGTGGAAGTTTCCCGCCACCTGTAGGGGAGACGCCCTCTCATTCTCCAGCCGTTTCTTCCCTTCCCTTTGTCCCCTCGATTCACAGTGGAGTGGGGCCAACCCACAGCCCAGCCGGCCCTGTCCCGCCTCGGCTCCTCCTGTACCTTGTTGACTTCCAAGAAGCCGTACACCTGGCAGCCTTCATTCTTCTGCTCCTGCATCTTCTGGCTGAAGCCCTCTCGCCGGCACTGCTCAATAGTGTCTGGGTTCTTGAAGGCCCAGCCTCGACGGCGATATGCCTCCCGCACATCCTCACAGGAGTTACAGCACCTGTAGGAGAGGAGGTGCAGGGGGAGAATGTCAAAGAGGCACAGAAACAGTGCCGGCACCTTGGGAAATAAAGCAGTTCTGCCCACTAATGAAGCCTCTGCCAGCCTCATCCCTGACCATCCAGTGTTCTCAAAGTATATTTCCTCAGCAGCAGCAGGACTGTTAAAAATACATATTCCCATTTTCTTTGGGGTGATGAAAAGTTTTAGACCAGATTGTGGTGATGGCTACACAATGCTATGAATGTAGCTAATACCACTGGATTGTACATACGAAAATGGTTAAAATGGTAAATTTTGTGTCATATATATTTTACCTAAAATTTTTTTTTGAAATACATACTCCCAGGCCCTGCCCTAGACCTGGTGAATCAGCCTCTCACGGGTCAGGGCCTGAGAAACAAACCAGCAGTTACCATATATGGGAGGCTTAATTAATAACCTGGGCTGGGCCCTCCATCTCACTGCTTTACATACATATTCCTTATGTGACTCTTATGAGAAAGGTGCCATTATGGTCCCCCTTCACAAGAGAGGGTTATGTAGCTTGGCCCAAGGACCCATGGGTAGAACCCAGGCAGCTGGACTCTAGAGACTACCTCTAAGCCAGAGCAAGGACCACTTCAACCTCATCCCCAGCTCTGCAGCCCCCAGGTAGGGCCTGGCCACAGAACCTCAGTCACCTGCACCAGGATCAGGGACCAAAGCATGCAGCCTGTCCCATCCCGTCTAAATTCTTGGTCTAACCCACAGAGTCCAACAAAGGCTGAGGACGACTGACAAAAAGCACCTAATGGGGGCCCTGCTCCCCACCCCCCACCTCGACCCCTGACCCTGGCTCACTTTATGTCTTCCGTCTCGGCACCATAGCAGCTCTCACAGCGATTAGGGTCCAGGGAATCAGGGTCAAACACCTTCATCTCAACTTTCCCGAGCTCTAAGGGGAGGGCAGAGGCAGGGGCATCAGCTGGCGGAAGGCACAGTGAAATCTATACCCTTAACCCTTGCATGGGCCCTTTGGGTTAATAAACATTATAACAGCTAATAGTTATATCATGTATACTATGTGTCAGGCACTAAGCATCTCTACACATATATTATTTCTTTTAATAAAGGTAATAGTAATAAAACAATAACAGTGAATACGAAATATGAGCTGAGTACAGGTCGCTGTACTTTACATATATTGTCTCTTTTCAACCCCACAATGACTGTGAAGGTGGAGGTTATTATCCCCATAGTACTTGAGAAGGTGCTGAGGCTCAGAGATGAAAAGTGATTTTGCCCAATGCAACACAGTAAGTGGCAGATTTCAGCTCTAAATCCAAAGTGTAAGCCCTTAACCATGGTGCTTGTCCTCAGACTGCTGTCTCTGCACCTGGCTCCCTGCCTTAAACTACTTCAATATAACTGGCGGTTTCCATATTCAATACCCTGACCTCCTGTCCTCCAATAACTGTTGTATTTTTGTCATCCAACCTCAGCCACGCATTTCCATACTCAGTTATTACCAGTTACCACAAACTTTCCAAAATTCAATTTCAAGTATCCCAATCTTCAATCTTATCCTCATTTTCCCACATCACTCTCTCTGGTACCCAGAATCTACCAATTCTTTGACACCACTGATACTATTACCACTTCACATCCTCACTTCCCTCCGTGTTTAAATTCTATGGTCCGAATGAGGAATGAACAGTATCTTCAATAAATGGTGCCGGGAAAACTGGATGTTCACATGCAAAAGACTGAAATTATACCCCTATTTTACACCACTCACAAAAATTAACTCAAAATGGATTAAAGAATTAAATGTAAGACTTGATACCATAAAACTCCTAGAAGAAAACATAGGGAAAGAACTCCTTGATATTGGTCTTGGCAATGGTTTTTTGGATATGACACCAAAAGCACAGGCAACAAAAGTAAAAATAAGTGCAACTACATCAAAATAAATAGCTTCTGCACAGCAAAGAAACAATTAACAAAATGAAAAGACAACCTATGGAATGGGAGAAATATTTGCAAATGATATATCTGATAAGGGGTTAATATCTAAAACATGTAAGGAACTCATATAACTCAATAGCAAAAAAATCAATTTATTAATTAAAATGGGCAAAGGACTTGAATAGACATTTTTCAAAAGAAGACATACAGGTGGTCAACAGGAACATGAAAAGGTGCTTAACAACACTAATCATCAAAGAAATGCAAATGAAAACCACAAGATATCACCTCACACCTGTTAGAATATCTATTATTAGAAAAAACAAAAACAAAAATGAAGTAAGTATTGATGAGAAAGTGGAGAAAAGGGAACCCTTGTGCACTGTTGGTGGGAGTGTAAATTGGTACAGCCATTATGGAAAACAATATGGAAGTTCCTAGAACTACCATTTGTTCCAGCACTCCCATTTCTGGGTATATATACAAAAAAAAAAAAAAAAAAAAAAAAAAAGAAAAGAAAGAAATCAGTATCTTGAAGAGATATCTGTAGTCCCATGTTTATTGCAGCATTATTCACAAGAACCAAGACATGAAAACAACCCAGATGTCCCTCAGCAGATGAATGGATAAGGAAAATGTGGTTTGTTTGTGTGTGTGTGTATGTGTATATGGTGTGTATATATATAATGAATATTATATATGTCATATATATTAGAATATTTTATATATATCATATACATATATTGGAATATTATTCAGCCATTAAAATGAAGGAAATCCTACCATTTGCAACAACACGGATAAACCTTGTGGCCATTATATTAAGGGAAATAAGTCAGATAGAGAAAGACAAATACTGTATGATCTCATTTATATGCAGAATCTTAAAAAAACAAATTCATAGAAATAGAGAGTAGACAGGTGGCTGCCAGGGGCTGGGGGGTAGAGGAAATGTTGGTCAAAGGGTACAGACTTTCACTTATAAGATGAATAAGTTCTAGGGATATAATGTGCAGCATGGTGACTATAGTTAACAATATTGTACTATAGGGGCTTCCCTGGTGGCGCAGTTGTTGAGAATCTGCCTGCCGATGCAGGGGACACGGGTTCGTGCCCCGGTCCGGGAAGATCCCACATGCCGCGGAGCGGCTGGGCCCGTGAGCCATGGCCACTGAGCCTGTGCGTCCGGAGCCTGTGCTCCGCAATGGGAGAGGCCACAAGAGTGAGAGGCCCGCATACCACACACACACAAAAAACCCCACAATATTGTACTGTATACTTGAAAGTTGCTGTGAGTACATCTTAAATGTTCTCACCACATACACAAAAAAGGTAACTGTGAGGTAATGGATGTGTTAGCAAACCCTACTGTGGTAATCATCTGACAACAAATATGTATGTTAAATCACCATGTCGTATACCTTAAACTTACACGATGGTATATTTCAATTATATCTCTACAAGGCTGGAAAATAAATTCTCTGGTCCACTGCTGCAATTATTCTCTTGCACATAATCACAAGTCATTTGTTCCTCACTCCCTTTGTTGTACAAGTCTAGCAAAACTCAAATCCAAGTTGAGTTCAACTCCCTGTGCCTACTTCTTGCCTGTGCCTCCCTTAAGACTGCCTGGCAATCCTACTTCCTTTCAACAATCAGTTCACTATCCCATTCCCCACAATGACTAATTTCTATCTTTTCCCCTTTCCTTGGGCTTCCAAAATCCCTTCCCCTTTCTCCACTCTTAGCTAATGATTTTGCTTTCAATTTCCACTAAAAAAAAAAGAGAAGCAATAGAACCTCACTTAATCTCAACAGCAAACCTACCAACCCGCATGCACTCTCTTCTAGCCTCTACCCCACTTCTCCGCTCTGTCTCGAAGGGTCATCTATACTTGATGTCTCCACTTGCTTTTCTGCTCTTTGGTTAGATTTTCATCCCCAACAGTATTCCTTTCAGTCTCCAGTGACCTCTGTGTTGCCAACTGCAATGGTCAGAACAACCCAACCAAGTCACTCCTGAATTCCTGACCCACAGAAACTGAAAAAAAATGTTTGTTGTGTTAAGTCACTAACTTTTGGGGTTACTTGTTACACAGTAGTGAATATATATATTCCCCCACCTCTCCCACCTACACACACAAATCCTCTTCCTCCTTTCTGGTCATCAAGTCATTCATTTCCTCAGACCAAAGCCTTGGAATCAACCTTGACCCCACGTCCAATCCTACAGCCAATTCTAATAGTTTTACTGGTGTTCAACGTATATTTGTTGAACAAATAAATGATAAAGCTCACCAACGGAGCAATCCCTAAGGTGTGAAAATCATAGCTTTCAGGAAGGTTTTGTTATGGAGGGAAACTGACTTAATGGAGGCATTGGGAGGACACCTAGAGAGAAGAAAGGAAGCTAAAAGTGAACAGACACTCTGTACTATATACTAAGCATTGTACACATATTACTTCATTTGACCCTACAATTCCACGTGGTGGGTACAACTGTTTATCACCACTTAATAGCTGAGGTCACAGATGGCAAGAGAGGAAGCTACATCCAAACGCTGGCAATCTAACTTAAGAACAAACTCAACCTTAAGCCATCCTTCATTCCAAGAGGGAAGAGCATTCAGGGCTGAAGTCAGTCTATGGGACAGGGAAGCAACACCCAGAGAAGCGTGGGACCACCTAGAGGAGTTCTGCCAAGGCAACAGCACATAGGACCCATCCTCAAATTTCTGTTACTCAGACCACAACAGGCAGGGATTGGGGACCTCTAAGAATGACAGCCCTGAAGAGTACTCTTCTCAATATTTAGAGGCTAGAAAACTGGATTTCAGCCCACTCTGATTCTTAATAACTGGGGGACCCTAGGCAAGGCACTTGACTTCTCTGGGTCCTAGATATTTCATTTGTCACTGGGCCAGTCACAGCCCACTTGCCAGAAGGTAGTGCTTGGGCTTGTCCAGCTCTGGGATTTGAGAGCTGGACTCTTCCCCCCAGTTACCATGACGTTCTGCCTCTGAGCTCACGGGAAAGCCATCCTTATCTAGCCGTTTTTTGAACAGGTTGTGTTCCACATCCAGCTGCTGCTCCCCAGCCACATCCATGGCATCGATGCTCAGATCTGGAAGCAGGAAATCAGGGTAAAGTACTGGGAACCTAAGGGCAAGGGAATCTGGGTTTTGGAGGGTAATGGAATGCTGGGCTTGTCTTGGGGCAGCAGTGGATTAGGGGAAGGAGGGTGTCCTGGAGTCATGTCCAGAACCTAAGGCTGGAGGTGTGAACCTGGAAGCCGATCTGAGAACCCTGGGACTTGCAACTCCCACCCATGGTGAGGTACTCACAGGCACACGGCATGTGTGGAAAAAGCACATTGATGTTGATCTTCAGTTTATCTCCCCGTGACTTGTCCACGTAGAGTTCAGGATGGACCTGGGGCAGGACGACCTCAGTAAGATTTGGCCCCAAGTCTGTTTTACCCCGTTCCCATCCCTAAAGCGCCTTACCTCTAGAACGCCAAGCCCCGCCCACGTACTAGGCCCCGCCCCTTACCTCAGTGGTGAGGTAATACTGCAGCTCGGACAGGAACAGTAGCAGCATGAGAAGGCCACTGACAATGGTCACTGCAGGGCAGGGAGCGAGGGTCAGGACGGCCTCTGTTCCTCTCCCTCAGCCCCTGGCAGGCCGGGCAGGTTCCAGGCGCTCCAGCCAACCTCTAGGACACCCCACTCCCCGCCACCCCGACCCCGCCACGGCTTACCCGTGGCGCCCCCGCAGGTCTTGACCCGGAAGTCCTCCAGAGTCTTGGGGTAGGCATCGAACTGCTTCAGCTTCCCCAGCGCCTCCATGGGGACCAGCCGGAAAGAGGACGCCAACCGACCCGCCCCTGCAGCCTACCGCTTCCGGCCGAGCTTGAGCCACGCCTCCTCTCTGCACGCAGGCGCAGCAATGCGTACGCTTGGCCCCACCTTTCGCCCGCGTTCTCACTCAGGCCGCCCCGCCCACCCGCGCTCTTGGCACTTTTGTCCAGCGGCTAAGGAGGGCTCCAGCGGAAAGGGAGCGGGGGAAGGGGAGGTGGGGGGTAGGTCTTTTGCGGAACTGGGTCCCCGGAGGAGGACTCCGCCGGGTAGTCACAGTAATAGCAGCATTCGCTTGCCTTGCGCGAGGAACTGCGCCTCGAGTTTCACATGAGACTCCTGGAACAACTTGGAAGCTCCTAGAACAGTGGTTTTTCAGTCTCCCCAAGCGGCAGCCCCATTATCACCTGGAATTGGTTAGAAATGCAAGTTATCGTGCCCCGACACACACCTGATGAATCAGAAACTCTAGGAATGGCTCCCAGGTGATTCCCTGCAGTTACAGCTTGAGAATCACCTCTGTAAAGTAGGTGTGACTTTTATATCCATTTTCTGAAGGAGAAACTGTGGCCTGGAGAAGCTAAGTAACTTGCCCTAGATCATAGGAATTAATGGCAGGGCCTGATTCCAACCCATTCTTCTGGACCTCAAAGTACTCTGGGAGCCAGGGCCCCTGGGGTTGATTTTACCGAAACAGCCGGAGCACGGCTAGTGGAGGTGCGCGGTTCAAATCATTTCAGTGGCATTAGACCAGAACTTTGATAAGAGGTGGTACAGGGGACTGTGGACAGAGTGCACAGAAGAAAATGACTGACACGTTGGGTCAGGGAAGGCTTCCAGGAAAAGGAGGAAGGACACAAGCTGGATGCATTCTGGCAATCCGACTCAGGAGAAGCTGAGTCCCTGCTTCTGCCCGCAGGCTGCAGTTTGCTAGGAAGGGGAGAAGGAAAGGACGAATACATATTAACTGAAAACTGACAACATGCCAACTGCTGTCGTCCATTCTACATCAGAACAACCCTGGGAAGTCGGTGCTATTTCAAATCCCATTTTATAGATGAGGAAGCCAAGAGCTGGATTGACTTTGCCCAAGGTTGCAGGGGTAGTTAATGGGGCAGAGGTGGGGTTCAAGGCCTGGTTTTTCTGACTCCAGAGCCTGGGTCTTTTCCACGCATTAGCTACCACCACCAAGTACAGGAGAGGTCTATTCTCAGTTGGATGCCCAGGGACAATGTTGACAGAAATTGTCCTCTCCTCTCTGCTGTATGTCTATGTCGATTCTGTGCCTATTCACGTTTAACTTCCAATCCCTCCTTCCTCAGTGGGGCGCCATGCTAAGTGACTCACTCCTTCAACACATGTTTATCAAGCTCTTCCTATTTCCCAGGTCTCCCCTGTGTTATGGAATACCATGGTGAATGAAAAGATATGGTTTATACCTACTCTTGAGAAGCTTTCAGTGGGGGTAGGGAGAGGTAAACAAAACAAAACAAACAAACAAAAATATATACCACTGAACTGTACACTTAAAAATGGTTAAACTGGTAAATTTTATGTGTATTTTACCACAATAAAAATATCTTGAAAAAATAATAAAGTAATTAATAAACTACCTAAAGGAGAATGTGCCTTGTACTGTGCAGGAAAAAGCAGAGAAATGTAATAGGGACAACAAGGGTGGGAGACTTTCTGCTTTAGGAATTGTAGAATTAGATAGTCCTTCCCTTTATGGAGTCTTTTTAGTTGGCCATGACACAGAAGTCACAGGAGACAAAGGTACTGACCAGTTGGAAACTTTGCTCCTCACAATGTCAGGCTTCCCCCTAATGCTTCGGCCCTCTCCCTCAAGGTGGGGTTCTTTGGCCTTGGGAGCAGCGGGGGGCTGCACAGGAGTGCCTCACTCTGCACACAGGGCTGCAGGAAGAGGGGGATCACTGGTCACCTGTAGCTGTAGCCTAGAAGCCTGACCAGAGAAGGGGAAGGTTTCAGGCCCTTTCATTAGTTCATTCTGCCCAGTCACAGCCTTCTCTCACCTTGTTTGAGACACTGATAAATGAACTTTTCCTGAATCATTAAAGAAATGGGTATATTTGTAGGTGTTACATGTTCTCCTTCTCTTGGGAGAAATAGAGATCTCAGTGTATCTGGGTTGAAAACAATAGTTGCAGTGTAGAAACCCCACTGCTTCCCTTGAGAAGGAAGAATCATGACACAGCTGTGTTAGGGGGTCTCAGGGCCTAATTAGGAGAGCTTCTTGGGGACTTCAATAATACAGGGGTCAGGGAAGGAGCCCCCAAATGAATGATATTTAAAATAAGACTGGAAGAAAGGGAAGGAGCCAAGGAGGTGAAGTGCTGAGGGTACAAACAGGAGGGAGTAGTGTGTTCCAGGAAGAGAAACTGGTCCTGGGGCAAGATGGAACTTGGAAAGTTCTGGGAACAGGAAAAAGCCAGAATGGCTGGAAAATGTGTGAGATGAGTGAGGATTTTGGATTTTATTCTGATGCAGTGGGATGCCATTAAGGATTCAAGTAGGAAATTAATTTAAGATCTTGCCAGTTGCTGGTTGAGGGATGGATAGAACGGAAACAGAGATACCAGTTAGGAAAGTATTGCAGGCTGTGGAAGGAAAACATTATAAGCCCCTCTTTAGAAAGCAGAAATATAATTCCTTCTATGAAAGGAACCAGTTTTTCTCTGTAAAATACTTTGCTGGCTGGATATGTTTCTTTTTAAAAATTTATTTATTTATTTTTGGCTGTGTTGGGTCTTCATTGCTGCACGAGGGCTTTTCTCTAGTTGGGGCGAGCGGGAGCTACTCTTCGTTGCAGTGCATGGACTTCTCATTGCGGTGGCTTCTCTTGTTGCAGAGCACAGGCTCCAGGTGCGTGGGCTTCAGTAGTTGTGGTGCACGGGCTCTAGCGCAGGCTCAGTAGTTGTGGTGCACGGGCTTGGTTGCTCCACGGCATGTGGGATCTTCCTAGACCAGGGCTCGAACCCCTGTCCCCTGCATTGGCAGGTGGATTCTTAACCACTGAGCCACCAGGGAAGCCCTGGATATGTTAAGCTAAGGCAGTGGTTCTCAAAGTTCAGTCCCTGGACCAGCAGCATCACCTGGGAACTTGTGAGAAATGCCAAAAACTGAATCAGAAACTCTGGGGATGAGGCTCAGCATTCTGTTTTTAATTAAGGTTTCCAGATAATCATGCTCAAGTTTGAGTAGCACTGGATAGAAGAGTCTCAGGCAAATACCTTTTATTCACACTGATACAATCCATTCAAGGAAGAACCTTCTCTCAATGTTTGTAGAACGTCATTTAAGTCATTACATATATCATAAAACAATGATCAGTGAGAAAATTAATTATAATGGTTCTAGTTCCAGTAATATACAGACTTAATACCGGGAGACTTCCTGCTGTAAAACATCTTGAAATGCTGAATAACAAGTATCCCTTTGAATGTATAGCTGAGTGGTGACAAAGGAGGAGAAATTCCCAGGGGTTAAAAGTGAAGGTTTGGGGGGACTTCCCTGGTGGCGCAGTGGTTGAGAGTCCGCCTGCCGATGCAGTGGACACGGGTTCGTGCCCCGGTCCAGGAGGATCCCACATGCCACGAAGTGGCTGGGCCCGTGAGCCGTGGCCGCTGAGCCTGCGCGTCCGGAGCCTGTGCTCCGCAATGGGAGAGGCCACAACAATGAGAGGCCCGCGTAACGCAAAAAAAAAAAAAAAAAAGTGAAGGTTTTGAAAAAAAGCAGTAAATTTATGAGCTGGCTTTGTGGCTCTGGGGACGGGACAGGGAGGGGTGGCTAATGGAGCTAGTGTGTCAGTAATCTACAGGCTTGGCTTCCCTCCCCTCCTCTTCCTTCCTTCCTCCCTCCCTCCCTCTCTCTCTCTTTTCTTTCTTTCTTCTTTCTTTCTTTCTTTCTTTCTTTCTTTCTTTCTTTCTTTCTTTCTTTCTTTCTTTCTTTCTTTCTTTCTTCCTTCCTTCCTTCCTTCCTTCCTTCCTTCCTTCCTTCCTTCCTTCCTTCCTTCCTTCCTTCCTTCCTTCCTTCCTTCCTTCCTTCCTTTCTCTTTCTTTTTTTTGTTAGCACATAATACTTATATTAACATAGATGTTTACAGTTTACAAAGCCCTTTCATGTAAATAATCTTGTTCCTCGGAGAGTATAGTATGTGTTAGGAGCTGTAATTTGGTAAGATGCTACATTAGTTTTAGGAAAGCTTTTGGAAGGAAGTGACATTTTTTTGGAGTTAAATAGATGGGGAAAAAAATGGTTTCACAAAGTATATTTTAATCAATGTGGCCTGAACTGCCCCATGCCCATGTTGTACTTGCCTTATAATCATTGTCAAAATATTGGGTTGGCCAAAAACTTTTTGGCCAACCCAATAGCTAGGGGTGGGGGTCTTCTTTGGGTATTGGATATTGATGCCTACATAGAGAGGAGATGACAGCCAAATGAGGCCTCAGTAAAAAGATGGAGTCTTGATAGAGCTAGACCCATAGGAAAAGGTTAGTCTGGAAATAAAATTATCCACTTGTATAGGGAGAAAAAGAGAATGCTTGAGATTGTCTCAACCTGTGTCCTGGATAGGAACACAAGAGCACAGAAAAATTAGACATTGCTGTGACATCATAATCACAGGCCTGTCCTCACATTTGAGGTTTGGATTTATATTCTCTGCTTAGTCTGAAAGCTCCAAAGTGGAGAAATTAGCATAAAATTGAGGGTACCTGGCAGATGCAAACATGAAACTGCTCTGAGGGAACACACACAATTTAAGCCACATAGCATTCTCAAGGATAAAACGCTGCTAAAAATGAGCACCTGATCTAATGTTACAAACATATGAGGACACAATCCAGCATGATCAAGATTCACAGACAACATCATCAGCATGATTAGATGCTTATCAACTTGAGATCACAGAACTTTCAGATAAAAACTATAAAGCAGTAAGTTTAGAGTGATTAAAGATATTTAAGAAACAATAAAAATGTAAAGAAGGAATACTTGAAAATAAATTTAAAATAAATTTAAATGTAAAGTAATTTCTAGAAATGAAAAATATAGTAATTTAAGTTCAAAAATCAGTGAGTTAAGCTGCCAATTAGACAAAATTAAAGAGAGAAATATGGAACTGAAAGAGTTGGAAAAATTACCGAGCATGTAGTATAGAAAAATAAGATCATAGGTATAAAAGTTTCAGAATGAAGAAATCTAACATATGACTAATAGGAGTTCTAGTAGGAGCAAGTAGTGAGAATGAGGGAGAGGCAATATTGGAAAGATATGACTGAGAATTAGCCAGAATTGATGAAAGGCATGAGTTTTCATATTCAACAAGCCCGAATCTATTCAAATGGAACAAATAAGCACATATTCACACCTAGACACCACAACACCAAAAACAGAGGAATTGTTAAGATCTGAAAAAAATGGATAGTGGCTACATGAATGTCATTATATTCATTATATAATGAATATAATGTCATTATATTCATAACTCTAGTGCTGTTAATTACATTGTTTACTACAGTGTCCTTGAAATATTTTATAATAATAGAAGAGAAAAATTAACAATGGTTTGAGAGCATATTGTTAAGGGATGGTGCTTCCAGAATGAGTGAGAAGCCCAGCAAATCCTCTCTTTAAAAAAACAATGATGAGGACTTCCCTGGTGGTGCAGTGGTTGAGAGTCCACCTGCCGATGCAGGGGACGCGGGTTCGTGCCCCGGCCCGGGAGGATCCCACATGCCATGGAGCTGCTGGGCCCGTGAGCCGTGGCCACTGGGCCTGTGCTTCCGGAGCCTTTGCTCCGCAACGGGAGAGGCCACAACAGTGAGAGGCCTGTGTATCACAAAAACAAAAACAAAAAACAATGATGAAACTATACAAAATTGTCATAACAATCACCTTAGGACTCTGGAAATTGACCAAAGGCATACATCAAATTGAGAAGCATTTATCTGAGAGAACCTATCAAACCTCAGTAAGAACAAAGAGATTTCATGGCATTTTAGGCAGTGACTGTTCCCATCTTCCCCACTCCAGCTGTGGTGACAGTCCTACCAGAGTGGTGACGTTTGTGAGCACTAGGAGATTTGCCCTTGGAAGGGGCCGATTTGATTTGGAGCAGAGCTTGGAGAACCCTTGCCTGTGGATGTTGTTGAAAATAATAGCAATCTAGTGGCAAGCAATCAAGGAAAGCCAACCGTGCAGCTATCCTGAGGTCATGATACTGGTTGGAACAAGCAACAGACCAGTAAGCCAACCGGAAATTTAACAGAGTGATCTGGGACCAAGATAGCCATAGTGGGTCTTAATAAGCTTTCATGTATCCCTGGTGGTCTGGAAGGCTGCCCACTTGCACAAGCCTATACACATGCTCAGAAGAGATTGGAGAGGGTCCTAGATATCTAGTCATCCCTGGCTGAAAGTGAGACCCCGAACATGCAGAAAGCAAAAGGGGGGTGAATTTGTAAACTGCCTGAATTGTCAATGTGTTCTCCAAACCACATGGAGATCTACTGGTAAAGGGCAGAAGTCTTATAAGCTCAAGTTGTTTAATTAAGCGTAACCTACAACCAATCATTGGCTCCATCACTAAACTATGTTGAAGCTAGGTAACCCCTAACCCTTCGTGATCCTGGGTTAGGCAAATCATATGATACAAAGGCATGATCCACATAATAAATTGGACTCCACCAAGATTAAAGTTTCTGCACTTCAAATGATACCATTAAGAATTTGAAAATACGCAACTAGAGATTCACACTAAGTGAAGTAAGTCAGAAAGAGAAAGACAAATACCATATGATATCACTTATATGTGGAATCTGAAATATGACACAAATGAACCTATCTGTGAAACAGAAACCGAATCAGGGACATAGAGAATAGACTGGTGGTTGCCAAGGGGAAGGGGGATGGGAGAGGGTTGGATTGGGAGTTTGGGATTAGCAGATGCAAAGTGGTATATATAGAATGGATAAACAACAAGGTCCAACTGTAAAGCACAGGGAACTATATTCAATATCCTGTGATAAACCACAATGGAAAAGAATATGATAAAGAATATATATATGTATCGCTTTGCTGTACAGCAGTAATTAACACAACATTGTAATTTAACTATATTCAATAAAAAATAAATTAAGGGATTCCCTGGTGACGCAGTGGTTGAGAGTCCGCCTGACGATGCAGGGGACACGGGTTCGTGCCCCGGTCCGGGAAGATCCCACATGCGGCGGAGCGGCTGGGCCCATGAACCATGGCCGCTGAGCCTGCGCGTCCGGAGCCTGTGCTCTGCGGTGGGAGAGGCCACAACAGTGAGAGGCCCGCATACCACACACACACACAAAAAAAAAAAAGGAAAAAAAAGAAGACAGTCAAGGTCAGTCTCTATCCGCGTGGATCTTGCACTCCGTGCAGGCAGCTTGTGTGTAACAGACAGGCTAGGGTGGTGGCTTTGTGCCTAAAGGAGGGAGGTCACAATGTGTACTTTGTGATGAGAGCCATGATATACCCAGTGGCGCTGAAGACCCCACTGAGAGCTCAGCCTTCCTCCTGCAGGGAGGATAGGGCACACACAGTATGTTATCTCTCTGCTCTCACACCTTTCATCCCAGGCCCAGCCAGAGTCCCCTTTGGAGGTGAGCAAATGGATAGGGAAGTGGGAGATGAGGGGTTGGGAGGAGGTGTGGTGTGGAGGGCTGGGGAGCCGTGGAAGCCAACAAGTCAGAGGGTTGGGGGGCTATCTGTGGCCTCACTTCCTCACCCCTCCCAGTCCCAGGTAGAGGAGCCAGTCAGCTGCCTGCCACTGGAGCCTTTGCCTGGGCCGGACATGAAGCGCTGTTGGCAGATTTTTGTCCCGTGCATCTTCCTGATGGCCGCCTGCCTGGATCTGAAGCCGGAATCGGCACCCCAGGAAAAACGGATGAAGGTGGTACCATGGCGCTGCAGCTGCCCTCCGTTCAAATTCAGGACATGTGGCTGCCCATCCGGGACCCTCAACGACTCTGTCTGCCACCACACGGCCGGAGGGAACTGGGTTGATGCAGGTTACGAGAAGACGATGGGATGCATCATGGGAGCAGCAGAGCCCACCAGCCCTGACGCTGTGCTCTCGTGGTGGGTCAGTGGTCAACACTGGGCCAGCCCATCCCTTCCTTTCCAGGCCCAGCCCACCTCCCACTTCCTGGCCCAAACTCCTGCCCCCAGCCCTGGCTTCGTGTGCCTCCTATCCTCACAGCCTCAACCCCTGACCTCCGGATGGAGGTCTCACCCACCCAGCTCTGCTTTCCTTCCACCGGGGGCCAATACCTGGATCTCAACCCCCAGTCTCCTCCCTCCGGCTCTTTTCAGGGCATGAACTCAGCAAGCGAGCTGGGCAGAGTGTGGGAGAAGCTGTTCAAGGTGATTCCCAGGCCATCAGTGAGCCATTTTGATCTCTTCTGTGGAACTTGTGCATCGGTGGGGAACTCGAAGATCCTGTGGGCCACCAGCCTCGGCAGGAGCGCCAATCACACCGCGGTCTCCAGGTGGGCACTGAGGAGGGGGCAGGGGACTGGACGTCCAGGCCTGCCCCCAGAGTTTTGTCAGTTTCTGCTCTCCTTCCCAGGATGAACCAGGTCCCTGTTCAGGGCTTCGAGATGCTGGGGAAACAAACCACAGGACCCTCCATCTCCCGCAGGAATGATAGGGACCAGGGTTCTTGGAGCCAGTTGGGGCTGCTGTTCCTGAAGCTCTTTGTTCTGGCATGGACTTCAGATGCTCTGAGTGAAGAGGTGATGGTCTGGGAACCCAGACATTCTTAGTATGGGGGGTAAGGAGAGGTCACTGCTGGCTTATTGGGAGCACCTGCAGGACCTTCACAGGTCTCAGGGGCTGCTGAAACTCCCCCACCTCCGACTTCTTCCTTAGATTTTGGAAGATGGTCCAGTTCCCTAGTAGAATGGAAGATAGAAAAGACCAGGTAAGGGGACGAGAGGCAGGAAGACGTAGCTTCGGGCTGCTGTGGGAAGGGCCCCGGGTTGGCCCTCTCCCCCTTCTTCCCCAGGTCCTGGTGATCAGCTCCACCTTCCTCAGGTGCACCCAGGGCAACAGGCTGGATAAAAGGGTCATTATCCATCCCAGGGGCTCGTGGCTCTGTTCTGTGCCTTGCACACCTGTGACCCAGTTAAAGATTCATGTCCTTTTCTCACTTAAAACTTTTCCCTGCTATGCCTTCAGCATAGAGTTTAAAAGCTCCTGTCTGGCTTCCAAGACCTGGCATGGTCTGACCCCTCCCCCCACCCCTCCTCTCTCCCAGGCTCACACCATGGGCTTCTCAGTGTTCCCCAAACACACCATCTGCCTCGTGCCTTTTCAGACGCTGTTCCCTCTGCCTGTCTCCCCGAGGAGTGCTCTCTTCCTCCAATATGATGAGAATCAGCTAGCTGGTGCTGTCTGTTCTGGGCTCTGGGGTCCCTCTGTGTGTTCAGAGTCTGTCTCCCCTGGGGAAGGTGAGCTCCGTTCTCCTCCCAGCTCCGGGAGGCGGCCTGTCACCCTTGATGTTAAGTGAGTGTTTGCTGAAAGAATGATTGGGGGGCATGGAAGCAGGGCAGGATCCAGCCTGCTGCCCCACAACCCTCTCCTATCTTACCCCATTTTCCAGGTATCCTTGTCTGATTTGGGGACAGACCGGCTCAGGAGGTGGTCCGATTACTGGGATGAAGAATATTGGTTCAAGAGCAACATGCAAGTTTTAAAGAAGAGCAACAGGTCATTCTTAAGCTGCAGTGTGAGGGGAAGGTTGTTATTTACAACTGAGATGGTCCCCAGCCTGTTCAGCCCACTGGAGGCCCCAGGAGGCTGACAGGTAGTCAAGGGGATCTTGGAGTGTCAGAGAGGGATTGGGGCTTCAAACTCACCCTGGATGAAGGTCACTCTGCTACTGAATAAAACCCTACATTGTGGCATTAAACGGTTACATCCTCTTCTAGATTCTCAACAGCGAACATTTCATCGTTACTCATATATATATATTTACCTGACCAAAAAATAAAATTAAATGAAAAAGAGGAAAAAGCAAACCCTAAAGTTGAAAACACATCAAATGGACCTAACTGTATATCAGATTGATAACATAACCACCAGGGAAAGAGGTAGTTCAAGTCCCTTTAGAATTCAATATACTGTGTATTCTCTGTAGGGTAGATTCTGTGGACAAAAAGAACCACAAAGGAATTTTAAACTTCACTCAGTAGATTTATTATAATATTGTAATTTATTAAATATTTATAATATTATAATATTATAAACTACATAATAAATATCACAGAATAAAGTAAATAAGTAACTATATTAATATTATTAGGAACCAAATACAAAATCAGACAGGTATAATAAAAACCCTGTGACATTAAATTCAAACTGCAAATATCATTATGAACTCAATTTTTATGTTATTTTTATTGTGGTAAATTATACATAAAATTTGCCATTTGAAGGTGTACAGTTCAGTGGCATTAAGTATACTCACATTGTTGTGCAAACATCACCATCTTGAACTCACAATTTTCAAAACACATTTTCTGCTAGTCTAAAAACCGTAACATCCCAGAGGCAATGATCAACTCTGGTATGCAGATTTCATTTTCTAAATATTTTTTTCCCATTAAAAGATTCCAGGTCTGAACAGGAAAAGTACAAGGAAAAACTGGACATCAAATTTGGGACAATTTGAGCATCAAAAATAGCAACTGTCGGGCTTCCCTGGTGGCGCAGTGGTTGAGAATCCGCCTGCCGATGCAGGGGACGCGGGTTCGTGCCCCAGTCCGGGAAGATCCCACATGCCGCGGAGCGGCTGGGCCCGTGAGCCATGGCCGCTGAGCCTGTGCGTCCGGAGCCTGTGCTCCGCAACGGGAGAGGCCACAATAGTGAGAGGCCCGCAAAAAAAAAAAAAAAAAAAAAAAAAAAAAAAAAAGCAACTGTCACGAATGAATCACAGTGAATATATAAAAATCCTCGGGTCCATAATGATACTCAAAGAGAAATAAAAACAATCGTTGGAGAAGACTGTTACATCAAACGAGGGCAGGGGGCAAGCATTTATCTTGCATTCTTGGTAGAAACAGCAGTTCAAGGTAGGCAAAGAGCCTCAGTTAATGAGGGTTTTCAGTTGCTGGGTATCCAAAACAAATCCACTACATTTTTACTTTGGCTGCCCGACAAACACACATAACCTAACAAAATGTAAATATCCCTGGTACAGCTGAGAGCACGTTTACCCGCCTCCCTAAGAGCACTGAGATGCCAGGTGTCTGGCTCAGAACCAGAGTCCAAGAATCCCCAAAGGTGTGGGCAGTGCAGCTACCTATCACCATCTTGTTCCAGATCCTGGGCCCATATGGCATCATATAAACATTACTTAGAGGAACAAAGTTACCCTCTACGAAAATAAAGTTTAAAAAATTGGAAAGGGGGGCTTCCCTGGTGGCGCAGTGGTTGAGAGTCCGCCTGACGATGCAGGGGTCACAGGTTCGTGCTCTGGTCCGGGAAGATCCCACATGCCGCGGAGCGGCTGGGCCCGTGAGCCATGGCCGCTGAGCCTGCGCGTCCGGAGCCTGTGCTCCGCAAAGGGAGACGCCACAGCAGTGAGAGGCCCACGTACCGAAAAAAAAAAAAAAATTGGAAAGGGGTTAAAAAAGAATGGGGTGATGGGATTTTTTGGCCTTCTAGTGGTTAAGACTCCACGCTTCCACTGCAGGGGGCGTGGGCTGGATCCCTGGTTGGGGAACTAAGATCCCTCATGCTGCGTGGCATGGCCAGAAAAAAAAAAAAAGGAATGGGGTAGGAAACTGCTGCCTTCTATTCTATTTAATTTTTAACCATGTGCATGCAATTGTTTCATTTTAAATAAATGAAAATCTAGGGAATTCCCTGGCAGTCTAGTGGTTTGGGATTCAGCGCTTTCACTGAGAGCCCTGGGTTCAATCCCTGGTCGGGGAACTAAGATCCCTGCAAGCCATGTGGCCTAAAAACAATGCAAAACAAAAAAAACTACCCCCCCCCCCAGTTTGGATGAATAGAAATTTGCTTTTAAGCACATCACAAGGTTTTCTCGTAGGCTCTTTTCTCAAGAGGGGCCAAAAGGCTCTTCCTTTCCCCTGTCTGCCTCATGCTTAACAAGCCTGCATCGGAAATAGCTGGCATCCCTCTCAGAGACGCACCACACTAGCCTTGGCATGTAGCCTTGCCCTTTTCATTCCTGTCCCCATCATACTTGGTTTCCAAGCCCTCCCTCGCCAGCTGGACCCTGGGCTGAATGCCAAGGTGAAGGCGATCTTACGTACAAAGCCTACATTCAGGAACTCACAATGTGACTTGTGCGGTGGGGTCCCTGATACAAATGGGCTGGCAGGAAGGACCCCATTGGGCATCAACCCCTTCTCCTCCAGGGAGGCCACAGGACACGCCAAAAGGCACTTCTCCCCTCCCTCCCCTCATCCTCCAGCACAGCACCCTGTAGGGCTTAGCAGGTGGCTGGGGAGGTGAGAGGTGAAGTGCTATAAGGAGGTGTGGTGAGGAGGGTTGAGGAAGTGATGGAGGCCACCAGGGCAGTTGGATGCTGGTGGAGGCTGTGACCACAGCTTCCTATTTTTTCCGGAGCCTGCTGTCTGAGTCAGCCTGCCACTTGCCCTGTGACTTGTCCCACGGGACAGAAATGAAGGCTTAATGGTGGGTTTGAGGCTGGTGGGCTGCCTTGATGCTCACCTGTGGCCGATGCTCCTGTTCTTTGGTCAGAGCGGTCTCACCTGACCGGTCTAGCTGGTACAACTCCAAGAGCTGCCGTTGCTCCCGGGACCTGCGGGTGCAGCCCTTGACGCCATGCACCCAGTGTAACCAATCGGCTTGACAAACACTCTGAAAGGGCCCTCAAGCCCTCTCTTCCTCCAAGATGTTCTGTGACACTTTCCCTGGCCTCATTACAAGTGGCCAGTGAGTCTCTTCCCAGCACCCAGGTCATGCTGTGTTTCTCTACGTCCATGGTCTGTCTCCCCTGGAGTCGAGCTCCTCCTTTCAGTGCATGTTGTGGAGCTTTGTGACACATAGCTTTGATGGGTATTTGCCAGATGAATGAAAAGCTGGATTAGGAGCAGGGGGCAGCAACCAGTCCATCTGATCTCATCCACAGGGTTTCTCTATTTGCGGTCGGGTGGACAAGCTGAAGAGACGACCCCTTATGCAGGGAAGAGAGTTATAGCTAAAGGCTCCAGCATGACTTGCCGAGCGTCACGCAACAGCAGAAGGCAAGGGAATTAGCCAGCTCTGATGTGAGCCTAGCCTTGGCCAGCAACAAGCCTTAGACTCTTGGTAGGGCTGGAATTTGCAGATACAGGAGAGGTAATGACAGGAAACCAAGACAGGAGGTGCAGGAGCAAAGTATGGGTTATCAGGCACTGAAAAAAAGCCTTCCCTGATTCCCTCACCCAACAAGTAGTGGTAATTAAGGAAGAACTAAACTTGAATACTAATTCTTACCTCTTTCTGCCTCCACACAAATGACCATGAGCTGGGAACAGCGAGCGCGCACTCTCAGATGGCCACCTCACAGCCTTTGCTCACGTCTCTCCTCTGACCCCTGACCCATTCAACTTCTTGCCTCCAAGTCCTTCCACCTGTGCCAAGCTTCAGGCCCTATGAAGGCATTTAAAGAGCTGGGGGCATTAATGACAAAGGACTAAGAAGAAAGAGGTCATAATGTCCACTCCGTGACAGGCTACTGATGTGAGTCAGGTGAGAACAGAGGGGCCAGGAGCACAGTCCTTTCTTCTCTGGAGACGCCTCTCTCCTTGCCTTCGCCTCCGTCAGGGTCTAGGCAAACCCTGGTCTCAGGAGAGCAGGGGAGTGAACTGCAGGGCCCCAGAACCTTGAGACCCCTTGTTCTTGTCCTTCTTTCTCCCTTGCCTCGTTTCTCGGTGTGGTGAGCGGAGCGGAGCCTGTACGCCAGGACTGCGCAGAGGGACCTCACGGCTCGGGGCACGCTGGTGGCCCCCGCTCCTTGCTCCTCTCCGCCTCTGCTCACCACTCCCCTGGCTCTTCAGGACTCAGCGTTTTCATATTGCTCAGCTGGTCCCTCCCTCAGCCCCGGGAGCAAGTGCCAGTTGGTGGTTCGTGGGACAGGAGGTAGGAGGTGCAGTACTGCAGGGGGAACAGCTAAAGGCATCATCTGTCCTAAGATCGAACAACTGAACCGACTCACTGCCCAAGGGACCTGTCCCATGGGCTGAGATGAGGCCTGTATGTGAAGTCTCGGGCTGGAGGATGCCTTGCTGCTTTTGTGGGTGGCGTCTCCCCACCTCCACAGGTACTTCTGGAAGTTCTGCTGCTGGCCCCAGAGCATCTGCATAGCCTGCCTGCACCAGCAGGGTGGCTACCTGGTTTGCCTAGCACTCCCGATGGGCCCTGCAGCTCCTGACGGAGTTAGAGACCACCCTGCTAGTCCCCTTGCGGGAAGCAGATGAGAAAAGGTAATTAGGTTGCAAAGTGATTGTCGCTGTAACATGCAAAGCATGGAGGCTTGTTGAGAGAACAGGGTGTCATACCCACCAGACCCAGCGCTCCCTGGCAACAAGAACATTGCCCAGACTCTGACTCAGCTCTCGCCCCCTTCTGTTCTCAGGACTTTGGGGCCTGTAGCAGCCTCTATCAAAGCAGGAAGGGAGAAGGCTGGAGGGAGGGGGAGGATTTGTGGATGGAGAAGACCTGAGTGCTTAGCTCTGACCTCCTTTCCCCCAGGTTCTGGAGATCAATCACACCACCCTCTACTGTATCCGTGAGAACTGGCTGGATGGTCAGAGACAGTGCCCACCCACTGGATTCACTGCTCTGGTTATGCCCTGTTGCATGTGACAAAGGGAAGGAAAGGGAGCTCTGGGCCTGATGCCTTGGGGCAATGTTGGGTCCTGCCTGGAAGGCCCATATTCTTTCCTTCATGCTTCTCCAATTCAGGTCTCTCTCTTTGGGTTTGGAGCTGCTAAGAAGAGCAGTTGGCTCTGTTACTGGTGGGACCCTCCAAACAGCTGATCCTACTGTTGGTCAAAGAAAGTGTATTTTAGGAAGTTGGAGCAGAAAATCATCTACAGCTAAGAATGTGAGAGGAAGATCGTAGTCTACACTTGAAGACTAACCCTGACCAGGTATCTGGTGGGGAGGGGAGGCCCTAGCCTGAGGTCTAGAGTGGGGGTGAGGGGCTACTGAGGGTTGGATGCGGAGTGAGGAGCAGATATAAATTAGTTTATTACTGAGTGAAGACCTCGCTTGGCTGCCTCTAAAATGCCTTTCATCTGCTGAAAGCTCTCTCCCTGCTCCCAGAAGGTGTGTGGGGCTTAAGGCCTTGGCTTACAACCTACAGATACTGGAAGTGAGAAGAAACTCCAAGGTAAACAACAGGGTCCCTCTGTCAGGCTCCAAGCTACAGAACTAGAGTTGGGGGACCCAAAAAGGTAAGGAACCCAGAGAAATCTCGTTTGTCCCTGAGAACTCCTACCATCGAAAAGGCCAGGTAAGGATTCTGAGCCACAGGGATGTGACTAGAGGCAGGGACCAGCTGGCATCTTGGGGGCCCCAGATTTAGCTCTGGGGGCTTTAAAACGTTTTTTTACTAAGCATCTGTGCAGAGTCCCATGCATGGGCTTTGGAACCAAGCTCCTGCAGTTGTGAACAGCCCCCTTTCCACTGTGTGTGGTGTGACGGGATATAATGGGGCCCGAGCCCCGGGTAAGTAGGTCTGGGGGACTGTGGTGCTGCTCCTAAACTCCCACGTTCTTAGCGGGCCTTAGCTCCATCCCCATGCCTAGGTAAGAGGAATCACAGATTACGGTTGGAGGGCTGGAAGAAGGTCATGCCTGCTTCTTCTTATATTTTTAAAATTTTTATTATCATTATTTTTTATTTACTTTTTGGCTGTGGTGGGTCTTTGTTGTTGCACACGGGCTTTGTCTAGTTGTGGTGCGCGGGCTTCTCATTGTGGTGGCTTCTCTTGTTGTGGAGCACGGGCTCTAGGCATGCAGCCTTCAGTAGTTGTGGCTCACGGGCTTCAGTAGTTGTGGCTCACGGGCTCTAGGGCATAGGCTCAGTAGTTGTGGCACACGGGCTTAGCTGCTCTGCGGCATGTGGGATCTTCCCGGACCAGGGATTGAACCCATGTCCCCTGCATTGGCAGGCAGATTCTTTTCCACTGCGCCACCAGGGAAGCCCTATATATATATTTTTTAAATTAATTAATTAACTTAGGCTGCCCCGGGTCTTAGTTGCGGCATGCGGGATTTTTTTTTTTTTTAAGTTGCGGCATGTGGGCTCATAGTTGCAGCATGTGGGCTCATAGTTGCAGCATGCATGTGGATCTAGTTCCCTGACCAGGGATCGAACCTGGGCCCCCAGCATTGGGACTGCAGAGTCTTACCCACTGGACCTCCAGGGAAGTCCCATGCCTGCTTCTTGAAAGAAAACTGTTCTCTCTTAGGCTTTGAGGAAGTTGTCAACAATAGGTCTTAAGCCTGTACGCTGCCTAAACCAGGGCCAGGCCATAAGTGACAAGTCCTGCCACACTCCATCCTCCTTCCTGGCTTGAGCTATGGCTGGACTACAGGGGGCCACAGTCGGTTGCAGCTGATATGCCCAGAAAGGGACACCCCGAGGCCTTTTACCCAGCGCAGAAGGGGAATGAAGTCAGATAGAACTTCTGAATTCAAGAGGCTGACTGTAGCCAAAAGCCAACTCAGTGTTTTTGAAGTCCCCAGAACATGTTTAAAGTCAAGAACATATGATGGTTCCTCATTATCCATGAGTTCAAATCTAGATCTCAGGGCCCTCCCTCCTCATCCATCAACGCAAACACACCCTGCTAAGGCAGACCAGTCTTCTCACCAGTATGCTTAGCAAACCTCCCAACTCCTCTCCAGCCACCAAGGGCCAGTTCATGCCTTCCTGCCTCAGCCCCTGGAATTTCTACAGCACTTCTAGGCAGCACAAACAACTGTCTCTGACTCATCTGCCTGTTATTGTCAATTGGGCTCAAGCTTCCTGTGGGCAGGGGCTTTGTCTTGTGTATCTTCTGTAGCCCTTCTCTATCAGAATGCAGGCAGATGACAAATGCATGCCACCTGACAGGAATCTTCAGTGAGTTCCTTAATAGATGCCCTTGATGTATGGCTGTTGCCCAGCTACACAGTACAGACAGCAGCAGAGAACAAATGCAAAGACCTAGGGTTTATTGCTGGAGGGGGAGGTGTCCGAGAGGGTGAAGGGCTGGATAATGAGTTCCAGGCGAGAGGCAGCAGACGCCCCTTGGCCAGGGCAAGGTGCTCTCTGGGTGACTGCAGGCCGGCAGCAAGTGTGATGTGCCTCATTCCCATGTGAGTGAGGGCCTTCCCCCAGCCTTGCAGCTTTCCCTCCCTCTTCCTGGGACTTCCAGCTGACCTGGGGTTCCCAGGCTGGGTAACAGAGTCAGAATTTTCTTTGGCAAACAGCAGCTGTGTGGAGGGGCCACGGCCCGCTCTACGGCCATCTGTCTGTCTGTGTGCTCCCAGGTTGGCCCATGTCCTGCCCTCGCTGCAGCTGCTACCTGGAGGCGCCTTGAGCAGCGCTGGGGCTGGGGCACAGCAGGACCGGCCCAGGGGATGTCAGGCTCTGAGTCAGGGACTCGTCCAGCTTTCGGGTCTCGGCCTCCAGGACAGTGGCCTCGGGGGCCTGGGCCACAGCGAGGAGGGAGTGAGAGAGGCTGTGGTGCAGGCCCGCCAGCTCACGGCTTGTCTGCACTGAGCGGGCGACGTAGTCCTGCTTCTGCTTCCGCTCCAGGGCCAGCTGCGCTCGCAGCAGGGCCACCTGGGGGGCAGGGAAACCAAGAGGGTTAGAGCAGCGGAGGGCCTCGAAGCTGCCCCAACCCCTCCTGCTTGGCTCCTGTGGCTCCCGTGAGACCAGTGTTTGAAAGAACGCCTCACCCACGAATCTCAGGATCAGGCCTTACAGCGTTTGGGGGACGGGCTGCTGGGAATCAGAGAATCCAGTGATTGTCAACCCTGGCTGCCCAGAAGACTCAGAGAGAGAGCTTAAAAAAAAACAACCAGGGCTTTCCTGGTGGCGCAGTGGTTGAGAGTCCGCCTGCCGATGCAGGGGACACGGGTTCGTGCCCTGGTCCGGGAGGATCCCACATGCCGCGGAGCGGCTGAGCCCGTGAGCCATGGCCGCTGGGCCTGCGCGTCCGGAGCCTGTGCTCCGCAACGGGAGAGGCCACAGCAGTGAGAGGCCCGCATACCAAAAAAAAAAAAAAAACAACAAAAAAAACAACCAGACTATTCACACGTTTACATGTAATAAAATGCCCAGATTTTAAGTACATTTTGACCAATTTCATAACATACAAACCCATATATAACCACTATCTCAATCAAGATACAGAATGCTTTAACCCCTGCAGAAAGCTCCATCGTGCCCCTTTTGGAAGGTTTTAAGAAATTTTCTGACTTAATTAGACAGGTGTGAGGCCTGAGCATCAGTAGTTTTTTCAGAGCCCCCCAGGTGGTTCTAACATGCAGCCAGGGTTGAGAATCATTGATTGACCCATTTCTCAAGATGAGTATACTGAGGGCCCCAGGAGGTGAAGTTATTGGGAGGTCAGGGCACATCCAGGACTAGGGTGGGGCAACAGATGCTCCTAGGGTGCAAAATTTAAGGAGGAGCTCCAGGTCAACAGTGAGGCCTGTCTTGCCTCCCCCTAGTCTGGGCCCTGTCTCAGCGATTGCTTTGTATGAGTTTAAGAAAATTCAAAGTAATAGCTTAGGTCTAGCTGTATAGTCAGGCCCTGCCAGTAGTGACTACTGATTTCTGAAACAGGTTCAGAAATCAAAATTCTACAGTTCTAATTACTCCTGGGCCTTGAAAGACAGGGTGAACCTTTAGGGGAGGCCTAAGAGGCAAGAAGGCACTTTACACAGTTTCCCTGAGCTTGGCCTGAGCTCTAGGGTATGGATCCTGGCACTGGTGCCAGGCAACTCTGCCTGGTGCGCTGGGTGCACAGGAGGGCAGAGGAGGCCAGGATGCTTCTGCGTGCTTTAGTCTGTCCTCTTAGATTCTTCATCTGCTCCTCTGCCTTTTCCTTTTCTTTCCTAAGTAGGAAGTCTGGGGCCTGGAGTGTGCTTTCTTCCCCAGTCCCACTCTAAGCATGTGGGAGGTTAAGTCCACTCAGTGTGGGAGGTGGAGTTGAGATGGGGCTCTGCTTGCCTCCCACGAGGACTGAAGTTCTCTAGGCAGGAACTATTTCCCCTCTCCCTGCTGGAGGTGCACAAAGGGCCAAGCACATAGCAGACACCAAAGCCTTGCTGCCTGAGTGCATGGGAAGGAAGAAGGGCTTAGAAAAATGGATCCTTCCAGAACGTACCTCTTTCTGCAGTTCAGCCATGTGCCTGGCATCTGAGGAGCCCTTCTGTCCTCCTCTTCCATCCTGTGGAAGACAAATGCCATTCCTGTTGGAACAGCCCACCCACCAGGGTGTGTGCAGGCCTCCTCACAGTCCTGGGGACCAGGGCAAGGGCTATGGGCCAGAAGTGCCTGAACTCAGATTGAACTCTTTGGGGCACCATGGCCCTGGGGCAAGGAGAAGCCCCAGAGGGCCCAAACCAACCCAATGGAGACCTGAGGCCAAATGTCCCAAAGGCCTGTATGGGACTGGCTTCTTTGAGGTACCTCTTGATTTAAAGTTCAGCACACACCTGCTTCGTGCTAGCCCTGGTCCGTGAGCTAAGGATGCAGAGGACAAGTAAGACAAGGGGCCTGTCCTTTGGGAAGCCTTCCTTGAAGGAAGGGGGATGGAGGGTTAGGAGGTGCTCAGCCACCAGAAACAGTCCCTACCTGCCAGGCCCCAGGGCTGTCTACTGATGGGTATAACTCAACTAAAAGAGTGCTGGTTTGTGGTGTCTTCCCCCAGATCCTTCTGGCCCCAGGAAATACCCTGGACCCTTATCTTGTAAATTCAGTACTGCAAAGGGCAAGGAAGTCTAAGAGGTCTACGAAGCTGCTATCAAGCTCCTAGGAACATCCAGGTCTGGCAAGCACCACCCAACACCTACATGCAGGGAGAGACCAGAAGCCCCATGAGGCCTGCTCCTGGGAGCCTGAAGCACTGGTCTGGGGGGGCAGGTGGACTGCATATCAGTGAAGGCTGTGTTCCTCAGAATGCAGGGCTGACTCCAGCCCCGCCCACTGATGTTGGGCCTCTTTCCTGGGTCAGGGACAGTGCTGGGTGGGGCAGAGCCCGGTCAGGAGGGGCCCCACGGAATGGCTGGAGTGGCTCCTCCCCTTGCAAGGGGAGCCTGGGATACGCACTGCAGAGGGCTGTTTCTAGTGGCTGGGCTTGGGCTCTCCTGAGGCTGCAGTCAATGAAACAGACAAACCTTCTGGGTGGGTGATGGTGCCGTGGCTTCACCGCTCTCCAGGACGCCCGCCCGCGATGCTCGCAGGGAATCCCTCTTCAGTTTCCTCCGCTCTCGCTCCACCTGCCAAGATGCGAGTGAGAAGTCAGGGCTGGGCTTGGCTCTGGGTCTGGAGCAGAGCCGCCTTTTTTGAGAGGAGGCCGGTGTGAGGGTGGGGCAAGTGTAAGGGGCCAGCAGCCACGGGAAGCTGAATTGGGCTGAGGAGAGCACTTGCTGGGGCAGCCCTGAGTGCAAAGTGCTGCTGCGGCACAGGAGGTGGGGCCGGCCTCCCGAGCCTTTGAAGCAGGGCCAGCAAACCTTTTCTGTAGTATTTTAGGTGCTCTGGGCCATTCGATCTGTCACAGCTACTGCAGTGTCTCCAAACAGCTGTATTTTCAGAAACGGGCAGTGGGCCGAATTTGGCCCCTGGGCTATAGTTTACTAACCCCTGCTCTGGGGGCTGCATGAGAAGTGGAGATGCATGCCCAGCGGACCGGGGAGGGAGCTGAGGACAGGAGTCACCCACCTGCTCCAGGGTGGTCCGCAGCTGGGCATTGTGGTGCTGCAGTCGGCTTCGGTCAACCTCCAGCCGCGCCACCGCTCGCTGCAGATGTTCAAGCCTCTGCTCCCAGAGCTGCTTCTCCTCCACCTCAGGACTCGGCTCAGCCTTCGCCCCCGAGACCTGAAGGAGAGACCTGTCGGTCTCACCCGGGCAGCCCCTCACACAGGTGGGGGACAGATAGAGGGCAAAGAACTAACCTGGCAGGTCTGGGCTTCAGGGACCCAATTCCCAGGGCAAGGGGACAAGCCCCTGGACAGGCGCTCCCTCCTGGGCCATCTGCTCCCACCAGGCCCCCAGCTCACCTCTTCCAGCTGGGCACCGGGGTCTCCTCTGGGCCCCTGTTTTGCTCCGCTGGTCAGGCCTGGGTTGTGGAGTCGCTCCTTCTCCAGAGCTTGTCTGCTGAGCTCCAGCTCATCCTGGGGTGAGTCACACCATGACGACCTCATATCAAGACCCACTCCACCCTCCACCTTCAACAATTTTCTCATCAGGTTATAGTCTTACTTTTCCTGGCACCTCTGAGTTATTCTAGTGAATAACTTTCATTTTACAGGTGGATAAAACAAAGGAGCAGAGAGGGAGCTTCCCAAGGATACATGGTGGACTAGGACTAAAACCTGTCTCATTTTATTTATTTACTTTATTTTAATTTTTATTTTTTTTGGCCGCGCCGTGTGGCTTGTGGGATCTTAGTTCCCCGACCAGGGACTGAACCAGGGCC
Source organism: Kogia breviceps (assembly GCF_026419965.1). Taxonomy (NCBI): domain Eukaryota; kingdom Metazoa; phylum Chordata; class Mammalia; order Artiodactyla; family Physeteridae; genus Kogia; species Kogia breviceps. The sequence continues at coordinate 23,346,226 of NC_081323.1, forward strand.
ACGGCAGTGAGACCCTAACCACTAGGCCACCAGGGAACTCCCATCTTAGATTTCCCCTAAGCTAAGCGACAACTGGGAGCACTAGGTGTTGTGGAAAGAGCATGGACTCAGGAATCACATAGAGCCGGGGATCGTGTCACCACGTATTGGCTATATGACTTGGGTCAAGATATGAGCTCTCTCCAAACCCCAATTACCTTGTTTGTAAAATGACCACAATGAGGACTTCCCTGGTGGTCCAGTGGTTAAGACACCGCACTCCCAATGCAGGGGGCATGGGTTTGATCCCTGGTCAGGGAACTAAGATCCACATGAAGCGTAGATTAAGCCTCTGGGATTAAACCCCTTTAGATAAATGGATAGACTAGCGCTAGATATTTTCTAGGCACCCTAGGGTTCATAAATGGTAAAGGTCAAGAGGACAGACAGAGAAGGGGAACAGAAAGTACACGTGTGGGTGGAGGCTGTCTGGGAGAGAGAAGGAGCTTAGTAGTACGAGGCCAGCCTGCTTAGGTCTAACCCTAGCTGGATGACCTTGGACAGGTTACTTAACCTCCCTTAACTGCTGTTCCTCAACTATAAAACCTACTTCTCAGGGTTGTTGTAGAAGAAAGTGAGAGTAACAGTTCCTGGCTTGTAAAATGCTTAAAGTAAAAAATGGTGCTACTGGGCTTCCCTGGTGGCGCAGTGGTCGAGAGTCCGCCTGCCGATGCAGGGGACACGGGTTCATGCCCCGGTCCGGGAAGATGGGAAGATCCCACATGCCGCGGAGCGGCTGGGCCCGTGAGCCATGGCCGCTGAGCTGGTGCGTCCGGAGCCTGTGCTCCGCAAAGGGAGAGGCCACAACAGTGAGAGGCCCGCGTATCGCAAAAAAAAAAAAAAAAAAAAAAAATGGTGCTACTATATAAATGTCCATTGACAGATGAATGGATAAAGAGGCAGTAAATAACAATGGAATGCTACTCAGCCATAAAAAAGAATGAAATAATGCCATTTGCAGCAACATGGATGGACTTAGAGATTATCATACTAAGTGAAGTAAGCCAGACAAAGACAAATATCATATGGTATCAGTTATATGAGGAATCTAAAAAAAAAATGATACAAACGAATTTATTTACAAAACAGAAATAGACTCATGGACGTAGAAAACAAACTTATAGTTACCAAAGGGAAAAGGGGGAGGAGGGATAAATTAGGAATTTGGGATTAACGTACACACACTACTATATATAAAGTAGATAAACAACAAGGACCTACTTTATAGCACAGGAAACTATATTCAACATCTTGTAATAACCTATAAGGGAAAAGAATCTGAAAAAGAATATATCTCCTTATATATATATATATATATATATATATATATATATATATATATATAACTGAATCAACTGTACTTCGATTTTAAAAAAATGATGCTACTGTGATGAAGGGCTGTTTCTGAAAGGTGTCCCTGAGTGTTTCGGGTATGGGAGGACCCTGACCTGAGCTTCATTACTGAGTAACTACTGCTCAGTAACTCAAAAGTATGGACAGGAAGTGCCTTCCCACCCACCTACGTATCTGACTTTTTCTGTGCCCGTAAGAACAGGCCTGGAAACAGGAAAGGAGTCCCACTTACTGAATGCCTTTTTCCTGTGCACTTTATTCACATTATCACTTTTTGGACTCAAAATCGCTCTATGGGGCTGGTACTATCATTCTGTATTTTATCAATGAGAAAACCAAGAGTCAGAGAAGTAAAAGCACTTACTTCAGGTCACACAGCTAATAAACTGCAGAACTGTATTTCAAATCCAAGAACTCGACTCCAAAGCTCATAAATGTAACCCCTTGTCTGCATATTGCCTTTTCACCAGAGCAGAGCTTTGGGGGCTCCCAGAAGGCAAGTCCCTGCAGGGCCGTGTGTCTGAACTGAGGGCGGGGGTTCTCTAGGGCTCACCTCGGGTCAAAGGACCAGGATATAGAGTCAACTTCCCAGGAGAAATGGGCTGGGTTCCTCTTGGCAAAAGAGATAATACTATGTCCACTAGTCAGCCCAGCTTTCCTGATGGCCCACTCTGCAGACCTTGCACTCAGTGCAGGGTGCAAAGATGACTGAGACGTGGCCGTGACCTGAGGCTAAAGGTTAGACCCTAAGGTCACTTCCTCTGTCACTCAACATCCCACCTAGAGGAGCCCACTCCTCCTGACTGCTGACAACTCCAGAGGCTCGGCCCCTAGCCTCAACCTCACGCCTTAACTTCCGATCACGTTAGCAGATCTGCCTGCTGACGTGTGCACTCGCTTGGCCCCACAGGTACCTCGCTCCATTTCCAAACTGAACCCACTGTTCCACCCCGCGTCCCCAAACCTGCCTTTATCCCAGTGAGCAGAAACCTGGGTGCTGCCTTTGATTTCTTTCTGTCTTTTCTTTACTCCCTTCATCTCTTGGGCAATCACCTGCTGGAAATCCTGTGAACCTCTAGGCCCACCCACGTGTCTCCATCCACACTTCCTATCTCAGGTCACCACCTGTCCACCGACTCCCATTACAGCCTCCTGGTCAGTCTCCTCAGGTCTACAGTTGCTCCCCCGACAGCCTGAGCCATCTTTCTGAGCTATATATCTGATCGTGTCACTCCCCTGCCCCAAACCCTTCATCCACTTCGCACTGGTCACCCAGGTCCTTAACATGCTGACAAGCCCTAAATGATGGCCCCCTGCTGTCTTCTCTTCTCTTGCCAGAGCCTCTTCTCCGTCCCAGGCAGCCTGAACTCCCTCACAGATACTCCACGCTCTCTCTCCTCCTTCTTCCTCCCCCTCCCCCAATCTGTGCTCAGCTCTTTCCTTACTGGTCCCTTCGGATCTGATCTTCAACACCACTTCTACCAGGAAAGGTGGGGTGTTCCCTCTGGTATGCTCAGAGCACACGAAACTTCACGTGTCAGGCACCAACCCTAATTAGGCACTGCATTATAATTGCTTTTCCACTAGACCATCAGCTCTAGGAGGGCAGGGACTGTGGACACCACATCTTCCCCCACCGCACTGGCACAGTAACCTGGATTCCACTCTGTTGAGGTGCTCGTGACCTCAGCTTTCTCACACCCTGAGGTGCAGACAGCCCCGGAGCCCAGGCAGACCAGGCTCTGCCCCAGCCCTTACCACCCACGGGGTGACTCACCTGCAGTCTCTGCTGTTCCGAGTCCCGCTCCAGGACAGAGGCTTGCAGGAACAGGGCTACCTCCTGCAGACTGCTAACGCTGGCCTTGCTCTGGGCCAGGGACAGCGCCAGGTCCTGGGCCTTCTCCCTCCACTCGATCTCCCTGGCCTCCGTCTGCCTCAGGGCCACCTGCAGTCGCTCCAGCTCCCGCTGCAGCCTGGGCCCTGAAGAATCAAGTGTGGAAGATGGCTCCTCCCCTGGGGAGGCTCTGTGGCTGGGGGGCGAGTCCTCCAGACCCTTCCTTGGCTGGGCCTCCCTCAGCTCCAGGATCTCCTCTTCCTTTTGGGCTAGAGTCCACCGTAGCTCCCTTAGGCTCTCACGAAGGCCCCTCGTCTCTTCCTCTTCTCTCTCGTGCCTCGCCTCCTGCTTCTCTTGGGTCGCATCCTCTAGGCCCCGCTGGGCCAGAGGCTTCTCCAGCAGCTCTCCCTGCCTCCTCTGGTGTCTCAGCTCTTCATCCCTCTGGGCAAGTGCCTCCTGGAGCTGCCGCACGGCCTCCTGGTGTCGGAGGTCCTGGTCTTCGATCTCACCTTCCCGCTTCCTCAGGGCCTCCTTCAGCTGCTGGGCTTGTGCCTGGCAGGAGTCCAGGGCAGCCTGCAAGGTGGCCGTGCTGGCCTCCAGGCTGCGGCTCAGCTCTGCCTGCCCAAGGAGATGCTGCTCTTTCTCCTGCAGGGTGGCCTGAGCCTTGCTGAGGGCCTCCTGCAGAGCCTCAGCCTGGCCCCAGGCAGCCTCCTCCCGACACTGGGAGGACTGGCCATCTGCCCGTAGGGCCTCCAGCTCCCGGTCCCGTTCCTGGAGCAGCACCTCTGCCTGCAGCCAGCTGTCCCGCAGGGTCCTGGCCTCCGCCTCATGCTCCTGGGCCTGCTCGGCACACTGTTGCTGGAGGGCCAGCAGAGCCTTCTCCTGCTCCCGCGACTCAGCCCTTAGGTCACCCAGCACCTCCTCCAGGGCCTGGACCCGCTGTCCCTCCACTGCCAGCTCTTCCTGGAGCCTCCGCGCGTGTCCCTTGTGGTCCTCCAGCTCAGCCTGGCACTCCTTCAGTGTGGCGTGGGCCTGATCCAGAGCTCGCTGCAGTGAGCCCGCCTGTTCCTTCACGCTCTCCTCCTGGCCCTGGGCCTGCTGCTGCTGGTGCTGCAGGGCCTCGAGCTCCCGGGCCCTCTGGGCCAGGGCTCTCTGGGCCTCGTCCAGCTGACCCTGAAGTGCCTGCTCTTTCAGCTCCCCCTGCTCCCTGGCTTCCTGCTGGTGCCGCTGCAGGACCACTATATCCTGCTCCCGCTGGGTCAGGAGTAGGCTGGTCTCACCCACCTTCCTGTGGAGGCCCTGGAGTTGCTGCTCCAGCTGGCCCTTGCACTCCTCAAGTTCCTGGATACGCTCCTGCTGGCATTCCAACTCCTTCTCCTTATCACGCAGGATCAGCTTCATGTGCTCCAGACTCCCTCGCTGAGCTTTACTCTGGCCCTTCCCTTCCTCTGCCCGCTCCTGCATCAGCTGCCTCTGAGAGGCCAGCTCCCGGCCTCGTTCTCTCAAGGACAGCTTGATCTGCTCCAGGTCCTCCTCCAGGATCTTGGTCTGCAGAGTCCTCTGATCTTCCAGGACCTGAATCCTTTCATTCAGCAGCACCATCTCCTGCTCCCTCCTCTCCAGGTCCTGAGTCAGATGCTCTTTCTGCCTCTGCAGCTCCTTGATCTGGTCTTGCTGGGACGTCACCTCCCGGTCCTTCTCCTGGAGCTCTCTTGCCAGGAGGGTGCTCTGGCTCTCCAGCTCCTGGATCTGGCTGCCCTGCACCTGCAGCTCCCGGCTCCTTTCCTCCAGGTCCAGTGTAAGGTGGGTCAGAGCCACCCTCTGCATTTCCCTCTGGCCCTCCAGCTCCTCGATCGCCTTTTGCTGGCATTCCACTTTGTGATGGTTTTCCTCTAGTTCCAGGGCCAGGCGTTCCGTTGTAACCAGCTGCTTCTTCAGGTCCTCAATCTGTCCTTTCTGGGACTCAATCACTTGGGCCTTCTTCTCAAGTTCCAGAAGCTGATGCTCCAAGACGTTCTTCTGTGCCTCCTGGTCCTTCTCAAGCTCCTCGATCTGCTCCCTCTGCAGAGTCAGCTTCTGCTCTCGCTCCTGGACGGCCGTGGGAAGATGCTCTAGAACAGACCTACACTCCTCCAGCTCCCGAATCTGTCCTCGCTGCAGATCCACCTCTTGGGTCCTCTTCTTCAGGTCCAGAGACAGCACTTCCAAAGCCGCCTTTTGCATTTCCCGTTGCTTCTCCAGCGCCTGGATTTTTCCCTGCAGAGTCTCCACCTCCTCTTCTCTTTCAGATAGGGTCTGGGCCAGGCGAGCCAGATTCTCCTGCAAAGCCTTCCCCTGGGCCACCTTCAGCTTGCTCTGCTCCTGCAGGGCCTGGGCTCGCTCACGCTCACTCTCCACCTCCTCGTTTTTCAGTTTCAGTGCTGAGCGCACAGTTCTCAGGTCTTCCTCCAGGACCCCGGCAGCGCTTGCCTGAGCCCTGGCTTCTGCCACAGATGCTTGGAGATGTTCCACCTGGGCAGTCAGGTTCTCCTTGGCCGCCTGCAGTAACTCTCGCTCATTCTGGAAAACAAGATGCAAAACCACCTTCAACTATACTTCCCTGAAACTGTCACTCCAACACAGGCCGTTCCTTTCCTTCCTCTGTGGCACCAGCATTGTCAAGGATTTGGGCAAAAGGAACTGGGTGTTCCACTAAAGCTGATACTGTAAAAGAACATCCCTACCACACCCCTGGGCTCTGCTGTGCTCAGAGGGGAAAACCTGGTGCAAATGAGTCATCCCAGACTCTAGTCCTTCAGGGAAAGGGACAAAAATCTCAACCTCAATTCAGAAAAAGTAATTAAAGGAGGATTCACTAGGGCCTTAATAATGGCCCTCAGGGATGTGGAGAGAGCCAGAGAAACAGAGACACTGCTGAAGGAAGCTGGACACTACATATGGATGGGGTATGACCGTGGGCCAGGATGGGCTCGATCCTGGGCCCTGAGGGACTAACTCCTGAAGCAACCCCTCCCCCAAACCAGAAACACCTTACCTGGGCTTCTATTGCCTGGAGCTCTGCTTGCCGTAGGAGACTCTGGAAGGATGTCACAGTTTCACGCAGCTCCCTCAGCTCAGATTCTAGGGAGTTCTGTTTTCCTTCCCACTTGGATTTCTCTTTGGGAAGACAGGTAGTGGAGGAAGAACCATGATTGGAGGAAAAGAGGGATGTAGAGGCAGATGGAAGATGGGGAATAGAATCAAAGGAGGAAAAGGCCAAGAAGGAGAGAATTACATCCAGTTTCATAGAGGCATCACCCGTCTGCCAGCTGCTCCTGTCTGTCTAGGCTCCCTGCTGCTTCCAGACTCGTGTCTGCACCTGCTGCCCAGCCCAGCCCAGCCCAGCCCAGCCCAGCCCAGCCCAGCAGGGCCTGACAATCATCCTAGCACTTCCCATCCCGATCACACGGATTCTCAACCTTGGATTCCAGACAGGGTTGAGCCAGATGATGTTGGAGGTCCTTTCCAGTCCCTAATTCTATGATTTTGCAGAGGTTCCTAGAAACCAGGGTTGCTCTGCTGGGTACCCTCCATTTCTGCAAAATGCACCAGAACCCAACTGTATGTGTGTGGCTCTCAGGGAACCATCTCGGATACTTTTAAGACCCAGACCCACTCCCCACGCTGTCTTCTTCCCTTCTACAGTTGAGCCTTGAGTCACAAGACCCTCCCCTCTCCTTTCCTTTCCTAGTAGTCACCACCCTTCCTAGCCCTTGGCTGTGGCAGTTTCTCCCCAGATTCCCCCCTCTTCCTATCTCCCAAACAAGCCCATAATCCTTCTGCTGTAAAAGGTTAATCATTTGAGAACATAGTTGGAGATAACAAAATAAGTCACACTGATAAATGATGAAAGATATAGAATTTTAGTGTTCTTATAGACCTGACCTTAGGTTGTCAGTTTTTAAATCTTCACAGAAAAAACAGAAGCCTAGCTAGCAACTTCCCTCAGTTCACCAAATCTGTTCCTCCTAATCCCTTCTTCCAGGACGGCTCTCAAAGGCCAAGCAAAGTACAAAAAATAGTTCACGGGGGTCATCGCCCCTTTGGAGACGCCTCTAGGTAAATCTCACAGTTGTGGGTCAGCAGTAAGGAGTGGCTCCCAGGCCTGATCCCGCCCCTCTGGGCTTCCTGCTTTTCCTCTTTCTTCTCCCCCAAACCCACCCCTGCCTTAAACTTCTCACCTTCCTGGTTCTGGGAGAGCTGTCTCTGCAGAGCCTGCAATTCTGTGTGGACCTGGTTCTTCTCAGCCTCTGCATCAGTGAGACGCTGCTCCAGCTTCCGGGCCTGATCCCTCAGATCATCCTGGGAAAGAAAGGGTGTGGAACTCAAGTTCCTCATCGTCCACAAAGCCGCCCCAGTTCAGGGCCCGATCCCTTTCTTTCCTCAGCCTCTGTCAGGGTCTGCCATCACGGACCTACTCTCAGATTGCTGGGTTGTTTACCTCTGAACTCATGTGCATTTGGCTCCTGGAAGGGATGGCAGGCTCTGCTCCAGTTGGCTGGAGCCTAGGGTTCCCCTTCTGACTCGTCTGTCTTTGAAACAGAACTCCTGCTGAAGTCTTAGCCCAGGGTCACCTCTCCTCTCCCCAAACTCCTACTTCAAAGCTTAGCTCAAAGGTCATTGCTTCCCTCCTTCTGACCCTCCCAATTGTCCCTTCCTCCTATTATTATCATGTACATCTGTTACTGATCCAATTATTTCTATCATTTCTGCTTTATCTCAGGATGCAGTCTGGTTGCTCAGCCCTGTCACAAGCCTTCTTGAGGGCAGAGAGCAGGTCTTTCTCCTTTTTGTATCCCCAGCTCAGAGTGGCTGGCATATAGGTGACACTCAATTTTTACTGACTGATGGGTTCACTGTGAGGTAGGATCTGGGGGACAGTTCAGTCTTAGGCCTAGAATGTTCCTATGAACGGCAACTTCAAACCTCAGTGATCCCCAATTTGTCAGGTTTTTCTTGGAGGTCTTGGCACACAAGAACAATTCACGGCTGAGAGGAAAATGACGCAAAACAGTATCACAGACCTACACAGAGTATCACAGTTTACAGGGCTCACTCGAGTCCCTCACTCATTTATTCCTCACAGCCCTGTGAGGCAGGCATGATTTGCCTTACTTTACTAGTGAAACCAAGGCCCAGGAAGCCAAATGCTTTATTCACAGTTGCCAGGTAGTAAGTGATAGAGGTGGAACTCATCCCAACTTTACGTCAGAAATAAAACAGGTCAAAGTGCTTCACAAGTCTTTTTCAGTGTAGGTTAAGAGCCTAAGGAAGGAGAACAGAGACACGTACCCGGGCCCGCTGCGTCTTCCACAGGTCTTGGTGAAGCTTCTGGAGGGCAGATGCCACCGCCTCAGCTGAGAGAGCCGTCTGGAGGGGCCATCTCTTAAAGAGGATCCTAGCCCCATTCTGGTCTGAAAAAATGAGGAAGCACCTCCTGACCTGGCTGCACTATGAAAAGAAACAGCCATACCTCCCGGACCTGGCCTTGGCCTTCCCACCCATCCCTCTTCTCCTCAAAGAACCCCTTCTCAGCAGTTTGTTCATCATGCCCTGTCTGCATACCTACGTGCCAGGCACTGTGATATGCACTAGAAAATGCTATCATTTGTTAGGCATTTAATAAGTGCCAGGAACTGTGTGAACGATTTTATTTGTCATCTCATTAACTCCTTAAAAAAATCCCAAGAGGTAAGTACTTTTTCTAAAAAAAAATTATTTTTTTTGGCTGCGTTGGGTCTCCGTTGCTGCGCTCGGGCTTTTTCTAGTTGCGGATGGAGGGGGCTGCTCTTTGTTGCAGTGTGCGGGCTTCTCATTGCGGTGGCTTCTCTTGTTGCGGAGCATGGGCTCTAGGCGCGTGGGCTTCAGTAGTTGTGGCACATGGGTTCAGTAGTTGTGGCTCGCAGGCTCCAGAGCACAGGCTCAGTAGTTGCAGCGCACGGGCTTAGTTGCTCCGCGGCATGTGGGATCTTCCTGGACCAGGGGTCGAACCCGTGTCCCCTGCATTGGCAGGCGGATTCTTAACCACTGCGAAACCAGGGAAGTCCCGGTAAGTACTTTTAACACCCTCATTTTATAGTTGAGAAAATCAAATTCAAAGAGGAGAGGTGACTTGCCCAAGGGCACACATCTAGCAAATGGCCGAGCTGGGGTTCAAACTCTGATTGAATTAATCCCAGAGTCTGTGGCCTTGGCCTTGATGAGTATTGCCTAAGGAACTGCATTCCCTTTCCTTCTACCCTGGGAGCTAGGCCTGGCTTTGACCAAAGGACTGAGTTCCTGGATGGCTGCCTCACCTGGCTCAGGGCACCAGAGGGAGGAAGCTGAGTCTCCCCCACCACTCAGCTCAAGCCTGCTCTCATAAGGAGACCCCAGGGCCTGCTGCAAGACAGAACAGAGGCTGGCCAGCTGGACCTGGGCCTGGTGCCCAGGCTGCTGTCCCGCTGCCACGGCCTCCAGCTGGCTCTCCGTGCTGCGCAGTCGCAGCTGTAGTTGGGCTGCCTTGGTTTCCTGGGCCCACAAGGAAGCTTGTAGCTGCTGTTCTGTCACTCGAGCTGCCTCTAGCTCCTCTAGCAGCTGTGCTTCCTGGGCCAGAAAGTCAGCCTCCTTTTCCTTCACCTCCTGCTTCAGTAATTCCACCTGCCAGAGAGGAAGTATGGTCACTCTGAGCAGGGAACGGACACCCTCTCCCCAGACCCTCCCGGGCCTGACCCCACTCAATCCCTGTGTAAACCTTGACTGGGGCTGGGAGGATTTCAGTAGGCTCAGCTCTCCGGCAGGAAGGGAGGGCTCCGGAGTGAGTGTGACCCTAGGTCTAACCTACATGCCCACCTACAGACTCCTGACACATGGGCCTGGGCTATGCAAATGGGCTTTGGCCCTGGTCCCCCTGGCAACTATGCCAGCCCCCTGCTATGATTAGAAATCTGCCTGAAACGCTGACACTGAGCCTAAAAGACCAGTCACGATAATAATGGCTACCATTTATTGAATGCTTACTGTGTTCCTGACACTTTATATACTCCTGTGATGATTAAGAATTATCATCCTTGTTTTATGGTTGAATAAAGTGATGTTTGCACAACCAGGAAGCAGTAGAGCTGGGAGTCACACCCAGGACCGTCTAACAAGCACACCTGGGTCCTCATCTGCCGCAGTCTACATCTAGCTCTTACTCCCTCATTATTCTCCTCCCAGTTCCATCTTTCCTCTGTGCACAAGGTCTGGGGTCCTGCTGTGAGCAGACCGAGTCCCTGGAAGCAAGAGGCTGCCACTGACCCCATGTGGAGTAATACTTGTTCCCCCTGCTGTGTCTTGCCAGGCAGACCAGGCACACTTGGCAGCGGCTGGGCTTGAACCAGGCCTGCGTGAGTTCTGCCCCTCTGGGCACTGTGTTCTTGGCCATCAGGTTCCCCACAGGGTCCGTTCTCAACTCTGGGTCAGGTTCCCAAGCCCCACCCAGCCCGGTCCTGGCTTCCCCTTCCTGCCGGGGCTGCTGAGGTCCCAGTGTGACTGAGCAATCACCTGCCGACTCCAGAAGCAGGTTTCCACCAAGGAAGAGGGCTCTTTGTGGGGTGGGAAATACCTGGGCGCTGAGCTCTTTCTGCCCTGCCTGGGCCTCCTGCATGTCCTGGCGCAAGGAGCTCAGCTCTTGCTGTCGAACAGAGTCAGCCTCTTGTAAAACAAGGAGTCTCTGTTCCTTTTCCGCCAGCGACAGAGTCAGGCTAAAAAGAGAGGGTTCAGAGGGCTGGGTCATTCTCTCAGGGAATGAAGAACTACCTTCTCATCTGACTGCTCTAACACAGCATTAATAATTAATAGAAACAGTGATGATAATGATTCCAGGATAACAATAAAAGCCTCCATATACCGAGCACCTACTGAGTGCTCCTAGTCCTTCATGCATATAATATTTCATTTCAACCTCAGTTTATTCTTCTCTGGCAAATTCCAGGAATATCTATACAATACCTCAAATTCAACATGTCCAATTCTTCCCATCCCCTCTGCACCTCCCCTCCCACCAGTCACTCCTACTCTGTTCCCCAGCTCACTGAATGGCACCTCCATGCACACTTAGAAGTCTTGACCACATCACAGCATCCTCCCCTCATCCCACCTGAGTCCACTCTAAGACTACAAATAACTGATTCCAACTCCCCTAACACCCTTTAAACCACTTCCCTCCTCCTCTTCCCTACGACCCTACCTCGGTTCAGCTTTAGTTCTCTTATCTGGACAATTGTACCAGTCTCCTACCTTGTCTTCCCGCCTCTAGTTTCATCAACAAAAGGATTTCTCCCTCCTCAGACTCCAGGGAACATAATCTGCAATACTTTCCTTTGGGGGTTATTTGATTAACGTCTTCCCCACAAAACTATAAATTCTACTGAGGCAGAGACTCCATTGTCTTAATATATCCCCAACCCCTGGCATACTGTCTGGTGCGCGCTACGTGTTCTCTAAATATCTGCTAAATGAATGAAGCATGAGCTTTGGAGACAAGGACCGTGCCCTCTCCACACAGCTACCTGTACAACCCAGAGCTGGAGACAAGAGAGGTTAGGTGCCCTGAGCAAACTGTCAACCTCACAGTGACCCCTGGACCCAGACAGGCAAAAGCCAACTCCACAGCCTGTCTAGGCTACCTGGCTTTCTCTCTCTCCAGCTCCTTCTGAATTCGGCTACACTCCTGGGCCTCTCTCAGCTTCTCCTGACCCTCCTGGTCCACCAACCTCTGGGAGTCTTCCTTGGAAACCAGCTGAGACTTCAAGTCCTCCACCTGGAAAGTCAAGGGCACGAGGACCAAGGGCAGGAAGGTTGGTGGGAGGATGCTTCTCACCTAGGGCTTTAGGGTCCTTCAAGGTTTACCAGAGTCACCAGCCCATTCTCAAAGCTCTGCAGGTTCTGCCAACCCTTACATGCTGTTCTTAACCACCTCCCTCTGCCAGTACCATCCAGCCTAGTCCCCTGTCTCCCCAGCCTCGCATATGCTGTATAGAGGCAGGCACAAATAAAAACCTTGGCTGAATGTAGCTCTGTCCAAAGGCCAAGTGATGAGCAAGTGATTGTGTTTTTTTTTAAATAAATAACCCCAACATCATCTGATATAGGATTTTGAGAAGGAAAAGCAATCTGGGATAAAAATACTGGATCTATGGGGAGGCTGGATCTATGGGGCTGCCAAGAAAATATGAGGTCTGTGGTGCCCACTGAGAGAGGTTACTAACTACCCCAGGGATCTGGGAGGCACGTGCACAGCTCTGAGCACCCTTCACTTTTCCACTCAGTACTGGGGCTTCCCCTCCCCCTCCCAGGCTCAAGCAGCCAAGGTTCCCCCGTCCTGCCAGAGGGAGTGGGAGAGCCTGGCTGTGCTGGGGAAGGGTGCTGGGCTGGGAGAGAGGAGCAGGGACCTGCTTCTGCAGGTCTATCTTATCCTGCAGCAGGGTGCCGCCCTCTTCCTGGAGGGCAGCAAGGCTGTCTCTGTGCTGCTGGGCTGCCTGCTCCAGCTCCCGCCGAGCCTCCTGGAGCTGGGTCTGCAGCATCCCAGTGGTCTCCTGCAAAGGGAGAAGACAGCAGGGAGCAGAAGAAAGCTTCCTTGGTCTTGAAATCCATGTTACAGAAATCCGTGTTGTATAAATACTGGTTTTTTCGTTGGGTTGCCAAAAGCTGAGGCAGGGCCCAGCTATCCACGTTGTTTCCATGATACTCTGTCACCTCAAGTCCTCACCTCCTATTCCCTCTTCTCCCTCACCAAGTGCACTGCTCACCCAGGCTTTCTCGGCCAGGGTCCCTTACCCAGACCACTGCAGCAGCCTCCTGCTGGGTGTCCCTACTTCCACTGCATGCCACCATGCCCACACGCAAACACAAACACACACAAACTTCTCCCCTCGGCAGCTAAAGTATTTTAAAAATATATATGTAATAAATCATGCCCCACTCTGCTTTTTAAATACCATCCAGCATGTTCCCACTGCCCTTAGAACAAAGTCCAAGGTCCTACCACGGCTGACAAAGGGCTCCTGCCCCCAAGCTTATCGTGCTGCCTCCTGTCTGTCCTGAACTGTCCCAGGCCCTTTCTGCCTGTCCCAGGCCCTTATGATAGCTATATCCTCTGCCTAAACTGTTCAAGTGGCTGGCTTCTTTTCTTTTCCTTTTAATGATTTTATTGAGATTCAATTCACATACCCTACAATTTACTCATTTAAAGCATACAATTCAATGGTTTTAGTATATTCACAGAGTTGTGCAACTGTCACCATGATCATTTTTTACCATTTGCATCACCTCCAGAAAGAAATCCTGTACCCTCCCCATCCCCCATCCTCACTCCCAACTACTCACCTACTTTCTGTCTGTGTAGATTTGCCTGTTTTGGATATTTCCTACAAGTGGAATCATACACTGTGTGGCTTCTTGTAACTGGCTTCTTTCACTTAGCATAATGCTTTCAAGGTTCATCCTTATTGTTCTACGGGTCTGGCTCGTCAACCTTAATGGCTCAGCTCAAATGCCATTTTCTCAGTGAGGCCCTCCATGACCACCTTGTCCAAAGAGGCCTCCTTTGAATCACTCTCAATTACATCGTCCTATTTATTTCCTTTACAGCCCTTATCACAACCTGTAATTATCTCACTTATTCTGTGTCTGCTCTGCCACTAGAACTCCATGACTGTCAGGTTCACCGTTGTGCCACATCTTTCTGTTGGTCAAATGTCAGCACCTAGGCAGGGCCCGGTGCAAAGGAGTGCCAAAGAGCAGGTCAATGTGAATGAATAAATCAAGGCTGCCTCTTCTCCCTTGCCCAGACCACCCTCCATACCTGCTCCTTTAACTGCTGAACCTTCATGTCCTGCCTCAGCCGCTCCAGCTGTTGGCTGGCATCTGCCAGCTCCTTCTGGGTCTGCAGCAGTGTCTCCAGGAGGGACACTCTCTCCTTCTCTGTTTCAAGCTGCATCTGTGGAGGGGTAGGAGGGAGAGGGCTTGCTGGGTTAGGGGTCACCATGCTCACCCACTAGGCCACATGTACAGGCCAGCTGCTCTAGGGCTCTTCTAACAAATGGGGTTGGGGCTGAGGGCGAAGGAAGGCCTGGACCCACTGACTGAGAGCCAGGAAGTACGAAGATTGCTGCTGGTTTGCAAGCTGACAGGATGTGGTAAACGACGGCCCTCCCTCAGGAAGTAGGACATACCGCCGGCCGTGCAGCTGACGGTACCGATCACCTGCTCACGGGGAGCAGAGTGGGAAAGGAAGTGGCCCAAGGTAGGGGGATCACAGGGTGGACGTGCAGCCCAGTCCTCGCAGCTGCCCACCTGGCACAGGGCGCTCTCGGCCTCGGCCTGTTCTTCTGCCCTCTGTGTCCGCATGGCCTCCGTTTCTGCCTGCTGTTCCCTCAGCCTCGTTTCCAGCTCCACTTTCTCCCTCTCCAGGCTCTCCAGAGCCTTATCCAGTTCCTGCTGGTGCCAGGAGCGCTCTCTCTCCTGGTCGTACGAAGGAAGCACCGTCAGAGCCGCGGGGGTGAGGAGAGGAGGCACAAGGAGAGCCGGATTGGGGCAAGAAGCCTACTACTGCTCACCAGCTGTGTGACCCTGGTGCCTCACGTGACAAGCCTGCTTCCTCATCTGCGAGGTGAGGCTAATCATCCTGCCTTGCCCATCTCGCCAAATTTTACGAGGATCAAATGAGATTTATTTTAAAAAAATCAAATGATATAATACATGGGAAGGTGTTTTCTAAAGCGCAACTGTCCTTCATATAAGCTACAAATATCTGTTATTTTAAAGCAAGCACGTCATGGCTGGTGGCTGTCACAGCGAACTGAGGTGGCGGACTCGCTCTCTGCTGTCCCCCCTTCCCCTGCTCAGGGTGACAGGGTTAGCCTCCCAAAAAGCCAGGCCAAGCCTGTCTCCTATACAAGAGTGTTGTATCAGATGGGGCATCCCGGTCCTCCCAGAGGTCCATCAGTGACCGACACCTTCCCTGATCTCCTAGACGAATCCAGCCCCTCTATTAGTATCTCAGGATGGTGGTGAAGGGCACTGGAGCCAGGCTGCCTAGGTTACAGTCTTTACCCCAGTACTACTAGTGTGACCTCAGTTCATTTCTATCGCATCTCTGTGCCTCAGTTTCCTCATCTATAAAAACGGGGACAGGGAATTCCCCGGCGGTCCAGTGGTTAGAGCTCTGCGTTTTCACTGCTGAGGGAGCAGGTTTGGTCCCTGGTCCGGGAACTAAGATCCCGCAAGCTGCACGGTGTGGCCTAAATAAATAAATAAATCCTGTGTAAAAAATAATAATAAAATTAAAAAAATTTTTTTTTTAATGAGGATAACAACAGGGTCCTCCTAGGGTTGTTCTCACGAGTGAAGAAAGTCGTGTAAAGCACTTTAAGTGGTGCTGAGCACCCAGAAAGCATTCAGTAGCCAATAGCTCTCATCATCTTCATCACCTTTCCTTTAAAAAGTTTGTAAGTCTGTAGTTATCCACGTTTAGTGGGAAGGCCTCTAGTGTTTCACCCCTTTCCAACATTGTCTTGTGCACTCTCCCCTCGCTCGCTACACTCTGGCTGCACTGGCCTCCTTTCAGGTCCTGGAGGATACCACACACCTCCATTCCTCAAGGCCTTGACTCATGCTTTTCTTCTCCTTGGACCGCTCTTCCCACCCCACCGTCACTCATGGCTTAAATGACACTTCCTCACAGATGCCTTCCCAGACCATACGCTCAAAACGGTCCCGCTTTGTTCTTCTTCTATCACCCAGTTCTTTTTCTTCATAGAACTTCCATCATCAGTTACTCATTTATGTATTAATTTATTTAATACCTATCTTCCCCCAAGACTTGAAGCTCCATCAGGAGAACCATGTCTCCTTTGCTCTCTGCTGTATCCTCAATGGCCAGCATCGTGCCTGGCAGACAGTAAGAACTCAGCATTGCTTGAATGAATCACATTTCAGCTACTGGACTATTAAGATGCTTAAGAACAGTGATCTATAATACCACAGTTAATAGAACAGCTATGAATATCAAATCATACACTCTGGTTCAAAAAGCCAACTGTAAGAATATGGGAAAGATGAATTTAATAGTAGTTAAGTGTTAAAACAAAACAAAACAAAACTGACCTATTTGCTCAATATGAGTTAGAAGTGTGTTATGGCTACCAGAAGAGCTAATTCTGTGATGTCCAGGAAGTAACAGTCAAGCATTGCTGCCTAGTTTGTGGATCAGAATACTCTGCACACTGGTTCATGAGTGATGTGTATCATGCCTGGAGGAAAGCAACCATGTTGGTGAGGTATTTCAAGCAAATCTAAGGCTGATTTGTTTCAGGTAATAGATTTTGGCTCAACTTAAGGAATAATTTTCTAATAACTAGATCTATCTAAAAATAAATGGGCATGCCAATGGATGGAATACAACAGAAGCTAAGCAACCCTTGGAAGGGATATTGTAGAAGTGGACATAGCATAAATGCTAAGAAATGGTTAATCCCTGCTCTACCACTTCTTAGCCAGGTAACCCTGAGTGACTTCTCTAAGTCTCAGTTTCCTCACTAGGTGGTTGTGTAGGCTATCTGAAATAACGTGACTAGCATTCAGCATGGTACCTGGCATGGGAGAGTGCTCAGTAAGTAAGTATCCACTATCACTGCTATTAAAGGGGATTCAGACACTAGATGGAAGAATGGAGAATATAACCCCTAAGAGGAGTTTTTCTAATTGGTAGGATTCCAGGACAAGGCAGGCACTGTTAAAACTAACAGACTCTCTGGGAATTCCCTGGCGGTCCAGTGGTTAGGACTCTGCCAAGGGCCTGGGTTCAATCCCTGGTCAGGGAACTAGGATCCTGCATGCTGTGTGGTGTGGCCAAAAAACAAAAAACTAACAGACTCTCAAGAGTTATGAGGGCTTTCAACCCTTTGAATCAGTAGGGAGATCATGAAGTCAGACAATCAGAAGTCAGGGGGATTATCTGACTGAGAAGAAAAGAAAAGATGGAAGAGACTTTCTCATGATTCAGGTGTGGTCATGAGATGGTCAGTCCTTCCACGGATACCAAGTCTACGTCAGGTGGTAGCATATCATTCAGAAGTTTTACAGCTTCTTTTACTTGTAGGGTTTTCAGTGGGTGGTATGCCTGATTCTTGCTGGGAAACTGAACTGCCTCTGGACACTGGTCATTCAATAAATATTTTGAAGTACCTACTATAATCTAGGCACATAATTCTAAAAAGAGGCAAACTTCTGGCTACCATCTTGCCAACAAGTCTGCCTTGTAATAACTATCAAACCACAAATACACACAAAGCACAAGTCAACTTCCATTTCCAGAAATCTGACAAACAAGCTCTCTGAACCCTCCACCTGTAAAAGGGCAAAACAAACTAACAAACAAAAAAAATGCCAATTTAACTATTAAGTATATATTTTAATGTATCACTGAGCCAGCAGGAAAATAATGAAAATTTCATTGGAGCCAAAATCAAAGGAAGACTTGTGATCTAAAGAGGTAAATGAGCACAGAACAGGCTTTCCACTGGAGGTATTTACTATACCTAATAACCTTGAAATTCATTTTCTGGCTATGTGGGCAAAGAAAACAGAAAACAAAGGGTGGGGAGCCTGATAGGGGACATAAGGCTGGACCTCCAAAGGGCTATCTGGGGTGAGGAGACTATGGCACGTGGGCCAAACCTGGCCCCGTGAGCTAAGAGTGGTTTTTATGTTTTTAATGGTTGATAAGAAGTCAAAAGAAGAATAAGACTTTGTGACATGTGAAAATTATATGAAATTCAGTTTCAGTGTCCATACATAAAGTTTTATTGGAACACAGCCATGCTCATTTACATACATGTTGTTTACAGCTGCTTTTACACTAGAGCAGCAGAGAAGAGTGAGTGTGACAGAGACTGTATGGTCTACAAGGCCCAGTGTGGCTCTTCAGAAAAACACCCCCCATCCCTGGGCTACAGTCCTCAGTAAATGGATAAACCTGAGAGAGGGAGAAAAGGGGAAGAAAAAGGGAGAGAGAAAAAGTGGGGGAGAGAGAAAACAAAACACTGTACAGAAGGGAATAGCAAGAAAATTTGTTTTAACCTTCACAAAGGGTTATATATATATATCACTTGAGAATTCATAACCATAAGCTGGTCTTCATGTGGATTCAGGGCCTGAATGTGGCCCAAAAACTTTAAACAGAAATTGTACTTTAAGGCGGTCTTGGGATGCTAGTCCTTCAGCTTCCTCAGAGAAGCAAAAGCAAATCTCTGAGGAAAATCTCCTTGGCCTCAGGCCTAAAAGGATTCCCACAGAAAAATTTCCAGAGAACATGAGTTCACAGTCAGGAATCACAAAACACATAGGGGCCAAGGTCATCAGTGACAGCCAAGGGAAACAACATATAACAGAGATCCAAAAATATTTTAGGTGTTGGAATTATTAGACAGCATAAAAGTATGTTTCACGTGTTTAAAGAATAAAAGAGGGGACTGCAAATATAAATTAGGGAGAAGACACTAAAAAATGACCAAGAAGATTTGAAAAAATAACCAAACAGAATGTTGAGAAATAAAATATTTAATAAATAAAATTTAAAACTTGGTGAATAGACTATAAAGCAGATAAGACACAGTTGAAAAGGGAAATTAGTGAATAGAAGAGGGATCTAAAAAAACATCACCCAGAATACAGTGTAGAAAAAGTACACATGGAAAATGTAAGACAGAAAGTTAAGATATCTGAAGGTTACACCAAGTTCTAACATACAACTAATTAGAGGCTTCTCAATACCAACAACGGAATGATCAGTGTGCTGACAGAAAATAACGGTTACCTTAGAATTTGTACCTGAATTTCATACCCAGTGAAACTATCTTTCAAGAATAAAAGTCGGGGCTTCCCTGGTGGTGCAGTGGTTAGGAATCCGCCTGCCAATGCAGGGGACGCGGGTTCCAGCCCTGGTCCGGGAGGATCCCACATGCCGCGGAGTGACTGGGCCCGTGAGCCACAACTACTGAGCTCACGTGCTGCAACTACTGAAGCCCATGCGCCTGGAGCTGGTGCTCCGCAGCAGGAGAGGCCACCCCGGTGAGAGGCCCACACACTGCAGCAGAGAGTGGCCCCCGCTTGCCGCAACTAGGGAGAGCCCACATGCAGCAACGAAGACCCAATGCAGACAAAAATAAATAAATAAAATAAATAAATTTATTTTTTAAAAAAAGAATAAAAGTGGGAGGGATAAATTAGGAGTTTGGGATCAACATATATACCTACTATATATAAAATAGATAACAAAGACCTATTATATAGCACAGGGAACTATACTCAATACTTTGTAATAACCTATAAGGGAAAAGAATCTGCAAAAAAAATAGACATAATATATGTGTACAACTGAATCACTTTGCTGTACACCTGAAACTAACACAACATTGTAAATCAACTATACTTCAATAAAAAAATAAAATTAAAAAAAGAAAAAGCTATAAAAAAGAATAAAAGTAAAATAGACATTTTCAGACAATTAACTACCAACATAACCTCACCAAAGGAAATTCTACTTCAAGGAAAACAAATCCAAATAGAAAGCCTGACACGCAAGGAGGAATGGTGAGCAAAAAAAACCTCATAAAATTTTCAGTGTATCTAAACAATTATTGACTGTATAAAATAGTCAAAACACATAACGTATGGTGTTAACAACTAGTAATAACTAAACACAATGACAAATACAGTTGATAGGTTGAGGAGTGAATGCAGGTAAAATGTTCTCTGGTCCTTGTGTCATTCAGGAAAAGGGTAAATATACTGATTAACTTGAGATTTTATTAAGTATGTATTTTAAAATATTAAAGAGCAACTAAAAGAATAAAAAATAGAGTACATATCATCCAAAGTAGTAGAGAGAAAAAAAGAGGTGAGAAAAGAATACAATTTAATAATCTGATATAACCCTCTAAAAGAAGTTAAGAAAGGTGAATTCCCCTCCCCAAAAGATGTAAAAAGGCAAGACAAATAGCATAAGATGGTGGAAATAAATCCAAATATGCCTATAATCACAATAAAAGCAAATGGACTAAATTAAATAATTAAAAGACAAAAGAAACACAGTTCTGAATTGGGCAATAATAGGTCCAAGGCATTCCTCTGCTCCCTTTATACCCTGGGGCCAGTTTATCAATCCTAAATCCCAGAATCCACTCTTAAGTCTCTATATATACAGAAACAACAACAACAACAATACCTCACACAAATATAGAGCTTACCGTATACCAGGAACTATTATTAGTGTTTTCCATATGTTAACTCATTTACTGGCTAGAAGCTGGATTTTGTACCATGGTGACCAACCAGGCTAGTCCTGTTCAGATTTCACTTTTATAAGCAGGAATATCTGCTGCTGTCTGTCTCTCCCATCCCCTAGCCACAACCACCACCTACCCATTTCTCCTGGAGCCGGTTCACCTCCTCCTCATGGGCTGACTTCAGCTGCTGCAGGGCAGCCTGCTCCTCTTGCTCAGCCTGGGCCAGCTGTCTGGCTGCCACATCCCGTGCCTGCTCTGCCCGGCTCCGTTCAGTGTCCAGTTCCAGCTGCAGGCACTTCACTTCCCCTAAGATGCCAGGGACAGGATCTTGTCTCTGAGCCTCTGCCCTCCATCTTTCACCCCTCTCCCCAGACCTCAGGAGGAACTCCCATCTCAGAGGCCCTGGGCCTGGCTCCAATAGCTTTCCACTGTCTTCCTAGCTTTCAGGAACCCTGTGGAATGAAGTGCACCCATCCCAGTTGGGTTCTCACCTTGGATTACTTCCTTGGCTTGAGTGATGGTTTGAATCTGGACCTCCAGCTGCCCCTTGGTGACCTCTATCAAAGAATTTTGTTGCTGGGCCTCAAACAGACTGCTCTCCAGTAGCTCCTTGGCTGAGCTGTCAGGTTCAGGAATTGGGAGAGTTTTTACCCATCAAGCCCCTTCCTTAAGAGGAACTGGGTCCTAACTACTGGTCACTGAGAGAATTTGGGAGCGGGGGCGGGGGGCAATTACAAATTCATAACTCATTTAGGCCCCATATACTTCGGGCAAGGAACTTAGGTTGGCTCCCCCTTGCCTTGCAAAGCTCTCTCTGCCCTTGGCAGAACCAGATCTGGACCCTACCTGAGCCCCAGCAGTTGTTCAGAGAGGTCCTGCCGGTCCCGCTCCACAGCCTGCAGCCGCACCTCGAGAGCTGCCTTTTCCCGCGCTAGAGCCTCCTTCTCCTGGACTTCCCGGGCAAGCGCCTCTTCCTGTCGCTTTGCCTCCTGATGCAGCTGCTCCACCTGAGCTAAGGCTGCCTCCTGCTGGTGATGTGCCTGAGGGGAAGAACTGATGGGATACAGAGGGAGGCAGGATCCCCCCAAGGCTGCTATCACCAGATTAGGGCCATGGGTTCCTCAAGATTCTGGACCCAGCTCTGTGAGCCTTGAGCACTGCCCACTCACACCTCACACCAAGTACCATTTATCTATTCCCCTGATCAACCCACAGAGTCCCCAGCCCAGGAAACATGCTCTCCTTTGAGCAATAATACCCTGTGCTATGCTGCAAGAGATCTACCTCTAAGGAGTGTTTAGTCTTAAGGAGAGGTAAGACACACACATTAATACCAGGAAGAAAGTGATCAGTGCCCTGAGAAAAAGGTTCTGGGAAGGGAGATTATGTATAATTACTAGGGCAATGAGAAGCTTGGTAGAGAAGAAAGATGACCTTTGAGTTGGGGCACTGGTTCAGAAAAAACTCACTGAGCCCCTCGCTATGTGTTACACACTGGGCTAAAAGCTGGAGTTATAAAAACAAATAAGACATAGTCTTGCCTTCAAGGAGCTTTTGGTCTAACGGTGGAGACACATAAAACAGATAATTATAATATAGTATGAAGGGTGTGGTGGTTGAATAAACACGATGTATTATCAGAAAACACAGGAGAGGCATCTAATTCAAACTGATGGATGTGAAGCAATGGAGAATCAGTGAAGGATTCCTCTAGGAATTCTTTCAAAAAAACTGGAAGACATACCCCAAACTAGTAACACTGGTCATTTCTAGGAAGTGATTTTCCCTTTCTGAATCATTTCTGTAGTGTTTTCATTTTTTACAGTGAGCATGTATGTACAATGAGCATGTACAGTGAGCATCCTTAATGGGATGGTAGCAGTTTTGTCTTCTCACCTCGCTTAGTTTCCCTTGAATTTCTTCCTTCTCGTCTTGCACGCCCCTGAGATCTGCAAGCAGCTCAGCCCTGGTCTCCTCCACTTTCTGCAGCTGAGCCTCCAGGTGGGTGTTCTTGTCCCACAGGGCTTCCCTGTTCCTCTCGGCCTCTGTCAGGCCCACCTGCAAAGTGTTTCTCGCCTGCTCTGCTGCTTCCATCCTCCTGCACACAGACTGGTTCTCCTGTTCTAACTACTGGCCAAAAAGGGAAGGACAAAGGGTTACGGTTTAGAGATGAAGTGCTGAGACAGAAATCCAAGTGAGATATGAACCTGTTCTCCACAGATGAACACAGGAGTGCTTACGAGAGAGGAGGACTATGCACACTGGGGTCTTTACTCCAGGTACTAGATGGGTTGATGCTGGGGACAGAGAGAAAAAAGGCAAAATCCTGCTCTTAAAGAATTCAGAATAAGGGAACATACAACATTTCTGGGGCTCAAGGGAACGGGGTAGTGAAGAGACGTGTTAAATTTGTAACCTCTAGAGAAAAGTCTGAGACTTGGGCTCTTCAACAGATCCTTTTCTGTGATTGCTGTTATCTCATACAACAGGATTAAAACCCAGTCTTCCTTCCAGAGGACATGGGCCTTGCCCTGATGATTTTACCCTAAAGCCCAAAGGTAGTTCTGCTGTAGATGTGGGAGGGGTCTATTTTTAATGGCTGAGCCCAGGCCTTGTAATCTTTGCTCTCCTTTGCACTATAAATATTCCTTTTGCTCATTCCAGGACTACAATTGGGAGCTGATCTGTCTTGGGCTGATCCATTTAAGAACTGTTCCTTGTTACAGGCATCAGCTTTGTCGGTCTCTCCCTTGCCCTCGGTCAGGGCCCAGCCCTACCCTGTGGATCAGAGAAATCTTTGCTCACCTGGAGAAGCTGCTGGTTCAGCCCAACTTTATCTAAGGCCAAAGCCTCATTTAAGGCACTGAGTTTGACAGCTGCAGCCCGAAGATCAGCTACCTCGGCCTTCAGGCTGTTCTCAGAACTCGACAGCTCCACAATAGACTGTTCTGCCTAAAAGCAGAGAGTTAAAGAGTTTCATTTTCCAGTTTTCCTGCAACAGTGAACAGCTCACATCCCCAACATCTGCCGCTTTCCTTGTACAGAGATCAGTTAACACTTCATTCCTTCCCTTACATTCTGAACAGCTTTTCCCTTCATTTATTCATTCACTTACCCATTCATTCGTTGGAGAGTAAGAGAGGAACTCACATTACAGAGGCCCAGACATCAGGATTTATAAACAACTACAACTGTGATGACACCATAGCCAACGTAAGCACAAAGCGCTCTGGGAACTCAAAGCATTAATTCAATTTGAGAGAATCAAAAATGCTTGGTAGAAGAGTCGACAGTTAAGTTGGGTATTGAGAGATGAGGAACAGTTTGCGGTTAAAAGGGGAGGAAAGAAGCAGTCCAGGCAAAGGGAAGAGTACATACAAAGTATTAAAATCACGAAAGAACAGGTAAAACTGAGAATGCAGTTAGTGCTATGTGGCAGGAATGAAGGTATATGAGGCGTTAGGACAGGGATCTGGAGTGAAGAGGAGGCTAGAAACAGTTTGGGGCAGGTGGCAGAGGGCTTTGAATGTGGTACCAAGGAGCTGGGAAGCCAATGAATGGTTTTAGGAAAGAGACTGACATGACCAGATTTACACTTTAGAAAACCATTCTAATTCCAATACAGAGAGTCTGTTTGGAGGGACAGAACCCTAAAGCAGAAACTAGGCATTGAGGCAAGAAACAGGAAGGGCCATGACTTGCAGGATGAAGAACGAGGCAGGCTGCGCACCTTTTACCTGGAGACACAACTTTCCAAGCCGCCCGCCCCACCCAGCCAGAGAGGGGGAGGCCCACGCACCCTGGCCAGTGCGGCAGTCACTTCTGTTTGCTCTTGTCTCAGCAACTCCCCTTCCAGGCGACTGGACTCCAGGGCTTCCCGAAGGGTGATCAGTTCACTGAGTGACTCTGACTGTTTGGCTTCCAGGCCTGCCAGCGTCTCCTGACTAAGATGGGAAACAGAAGGGGGCTAGAGGAAATCTCAGGGAGTGGCCACACCCCAAAAGATAACAGGAATGTAACTGCTTTTGCGATGCAAAAGAATGAAGGTGGTCTCTAAAAACTGATAAGGAGAGGTCTCCAAGATACATAACATGAAAAAAGCAAGGCACAGAACAGTATATGTGGTGCACTATCTTTTATGCAAGAAATTGGGGGAAATAAGGATATATGCATATATTGCATAAAGCAGCACTAGACATATTAATAAGAAATTAATTTAAATGGTTACAAACAGAAGGAAGGAATATGGGATGAATGAAGCAGAGGGAAGTAGTACTTTCTCTCTGCATACCTTTTAAAATAGTTTTGACTTTTGAATTATAAACTATTAATGTGTATTATCGAGTCACACAAATTAAATTTAAAAACATAAAACTATCTTTGTGGATTGTCTCTCCTTTTCCTTAGTAGAGGGGAGACCACTCCTTGTGCAAGTCATGATGCTTAAAGCAGTCATTCAAGATTCCATCACTCGTGCCTATCAGGCAGAAGGAGCTAGGGAGCAGGTGAGGAGGGGATGCATCAAAGATGAAGAAGACACAGGGACTTTCCTGGTGGTCCAGTGGTAAAGAATCAACCTTCTAATGCAGGGGACGTGGGTTCGATCCCTGGTCAGGGAACTAAGATCCCACATGCCGTGGGGCAACTAAGCCCGCACGCCACAACTACTGAGCCTGCATGCCTCAACTAGAGAGCCCGCGTGCCACAAACTATAGAGCCCACGTGCTCTGGAGCCTGTGCGCCACAACTGGAGGGAGAAAACCCGCACACCACAACTAGAGAGAAGCTCGGGCGCCACAACAAAAGATCCCGCATGCTGCAATGAAGATCCCGCATGCCGCAACTAAGACGTGATGCAGCCAAAAATAAAATAAACAAATAAATTTAAAAAAAAAAAGAAGATACAGCCCCTGCTACCAGATACTAAAGACCTACCATATGCCAGGCTCTGTGCTGGCATTTTGCAAAACACTGCTTTAATCTCCCCAAAGACCCTTCAAGGGAAATATTATCAGCCCCATTTTACAAATAATCTGTCCAAGTGGCAGAGCCATAATTTAAACCAAGCTTCATCCCAGCTCTAAAGTCCTTGCTTTTCCTATGACATCGTATCGGGGAATCTACAAATGAGCTGGGTCCCTTTACTCTGGAATTCCCTTCTTTGACCAGCTCATTTCCCATTACTTCCCAGGATCAGTCCTACACTTTGGCCAGCTCGGCCTCCTCTGAACATGCCATGAACGTTCCTGACTCCTTTTCTTTGCTAATCTGTTCCTTTAGCCCTTGTCCCACTCTCTACCAATCAAAATATGTCAAGGCCCAGCTCAACGGCTACCCTCTCCTCCATGAAGCTTTCAGTAATTAACTGTTACTCCTATTCTCCCAGAGGACCTACCTTGAAGCTCTTTTTTAGCTCATACTTCATCTGGCCATGGTTTACTTGTCTGACTTCCCCATTATACTGCAAACTGCTTGAGATCAGAGCCTGTGTCTTATTTATTTCTGTACCCCCCACGGGGCCTCGGCCCTTCTGGGTGTTCAGCAATGCTTGGATGAACTTTCTGTTTTCATCCTTCTGCAAAGGACGGAGCAGTAAGCTAATCTGAACCCACTGAACACCAGGCTTCAATTTACTCCACTTTCTCAGAGTGGGGAGGGGGCAGGGACTGTCATAAGCACGCACAGGCGCTCCCGTTCACGGATGGCCAGGTGCAGCTCCTCCTGCTGCCCCTCCTTCTCGCCCTGAGCAGAGTCGCCCTGCAGCTGAAGCTCCATGTTTGTCCTCCGCAGTCGCCATGCCTCCTGCTCCAGCACCTCCAGCTGCTGCTGCAGCTCCTCCCTGGTCTTCTGCAGGAGCTCTCGCTCCCTGGAAGGAGACCAGACATGAGCAGAAACCCTGGAACCTAAAAGCCCTCCTGGAAGCAGACAGTACAGGGTCAAAGGAGAGAGGTTTACGCTTCCTTTAAATATCTCATCTTCCCTTTTGGGCAGGAAACTGTTTTTTTATCATCACAAAGACCCAAAACTGAGTGAGCAGGAACCAGCAGAACACAAAGCAAGGCAGCCCTGAGCAGCTCTGGGTCTAGGGAAGAACAGGGTCAGCCCACCAAACACATGGGCTGGGCAGGGACTGAGCCTGGGAGGAAGGGGGGGATGAACAGCCCCCCGCTCACCTGCTGAGAGAGTCCACCTCCCCCTGCAGGTCCACAGTCTGCCCTGCCAGGGTGTCCCGCTCCCCAGTGAGCTGCTGTAGCCGCTGTCTCAGGGCCTCACCCTCTTCCTCCCACTGATGATGCTGCTGCTGCAAGGAGCTCACAGCTTCCTGGCAGCCTGACAGCTGCTGCCTTAGGTCCTGCGGAGGGAGAGCATCAGAAGTGAGGTGGTGAACAAGAGTGCAGGGCAGAGGAGGGGTGTCATAAGCCTGAAAGTAGGGCTGGGCAAGGGGGTTGGCGGCTGGTGCAACAAATGGAAGCTAAGAAAAGAGATGAGACCAGTCAAGGAGACAGAGCATCAGAGATGACTGGGTTCTGTGGCTCCCAGAGTCCATCATCTTCAAATGTAAAATGGTGGGGGTGGTAAGTGTGGCTGGGACCCTTAGAATTGGGGAACGCTTACCCACACTCCCCTGGGGCTCTACTTTGCACAGCGCTGTGTAAAGACTGCATCAAAGTGGAGCGTGCCAGTGGCACAGAGAGTGTGCCTGCTCCCAACGAGCAGAACTGGGCAGACACAGAGATTCTAATGGGCACTTCGGGGTGTTGACAAAACACCTTGTGACTGGTCAACGTAGCAAAAGGGGAAGTCTGGGCTAGGAGGGTACCTGGGACCTGAGTCAGTTTAGACACCCATCCCTGTGGCTGAGGAGGAGTGCTGGGGTTCTCACCTGCACAGCCTGGCGTCTCTGAGTCAGCACTGAACGCACCAGAGAAAGAGCCTTGTCTGGCTCCTGGGAATCGAACCGGGAGGAGAAGCCACTAGGGTCCAACTCCAAGGACCTCTCATGACCAGAGCCTTGGGCCATATTGTCCTCTTCTTCTACCATGGCCTGAAATCCAACACAGCAGGGTCACCATCCTACTGACCAAGGCCTAGAATCCATGTAGAGGACTAACATGCCAGCCTGGACAAACCTGATGCTTTCTCTCTCAGGTCCTCTCCCTGGGGGGTGGGAGGAGGGTATCTTAAGAGCAAAAAGGGTTGGTTCCTTCAACTCCTCAAACCAACTCTTCCCCTTCGGTCACCCAAACCTAGAATGAGCAACAAGACTAGCACCCCTTGAATACCCAAGGAATAAATGAAGGAAGAAGAGGTTGCTGAGGTAGCAAAGGCCAGAATCCAGCTGCTGCCTGAGAACTGCAGCTAGCAGTAAGAAAGAGGGCATTTCAGCAGGCAGTGCCAACACACGAAAACTTAGCTACTCCTTAGGGTTCCAGTCTTCAAATATACTCAGACAATTCCTCCCCACAAGACCCTAAGTCCAGACTCCTCTAGGCACACCTGAGAGGACGGGGAGGTCTGGGGAGGGTGAGGCTGGACCGGTTACGGTGAACCGGAGGCTTACCAGTACCTGGGTTATGTCCTTGATCATTTGCTGTAAAGAAAGCTTCTCCTCTTGGGCATTCCTACTTAGAGATGCCTCGTGTTCCATTAATTCTGCGTGATTTGCCTCCTGGACAGGGAACCAAATAAAGCCTATAAGCCAAACTCTCAGAAGAGAATTTATCATTCCAGGCCCCAAATTAACCAGAGTCTCATTCTGTCTATTCTGTCAATCCCACTCTTCCCCTGACCACATGTGAATGCTAACACTGTCCCAGGATTCTGAAGACAATGTGATGTGGTGATTAAGAATTCAGATTAAGGGATTAAGAGCTCCAAAACAGATTGCCTAGATAACAGTTCCTGCTCAATCATTTACTAGCTTGGTAACCTTAGGCAACTCCTTCTTTGAGCTTCCTTCTCTTTAAAATAGGAATAAGGGACTTCCCTGGTGGTGCAGTGGTTAAGAATCCCCCTGCCAATGCAGGGGACAAGGGTTCGAGCCCCGGTCTGGAAAGATCCCACATGCCGCGGAGCAACTAAACCCATGTGCCACAACTACTGAAGCCCATGCACCTAGACCCTGTGCTCCGCAACAAGAGAAGGCACTGCAATGAGAAGCCCGTGTACCGCAACGAAGAGTAGCCCCCACTTGCTGCAACTAGAGAAAGCCCGTGCGCAGCAATGAAGACCCAACGCAGCCAAAAATTTTTTTAAAAATGGAAAAACTTAAAAAAAAAGGAATAATTAACAGCAACTACTTCATAGATTTGTTTTGAGGCTTGAATGAAAAAACCGCATGTCAATTACTCAAAACAGTGTCTGTGACAAAGCAAATGTTCATTAAATGTGAGCTATCATTGGATGAAGGATGGCTGCTGTCTCTGAACAGCAAATTGGCACTTGAGACTTAAGGCAAGAGGAACTTCTAGCCCCAAGGCCAGCAATAAATTTGAACTCTCAAAATGTCCCCTCCTCCTTCCTACCTTATTGTGCTAGTGAAGGCTTAAGGATGCAGATTTGCAGCTATGGTTTTTTTTTTTTTGGCCTATACAAAATTTGAACCAACATTTGTAAATGGAGAGATTTTTTTCTGAGCTGAGAAATTCATAAAAATTCATAAAAATCTGAATTTCTGGCTTCTCTCAAAAAGTTAACATATGGGCCACCCCATCCCTACATGGCAATAATCTACTGAAGTTGAATAGTGGATGCCTCCTCCAGATGGGACATATATTCTTCAGGGTCCTGCAGTCCTCACTACTCCTCACTGTTTCCTTACTATTGAGGTCAAGTGTTCCCTGTTATACTGAAAACTAAATATGACAGCACTGAAAAATCAGAATTCTTACAGCTGAACCCACTTCATTCATTTATATTACTTGGGCCCTGCGGATATCTGAATTTGCAAATTCCTGAACAAAAAGAAACCAAAAAGGCATAAGCATGTCTAGCTCCCAGCTGATCCTAGCTTGGATGAGAAGACTAGGGATATGTATGTGGATAGGGGGTGCAGGATTTGCCTAAAATCAGAGATCTGAAAATCCCTAGAGATGAAAGGAAACGTGCGATCAAGCCAGAGGTTCTAACGTCCAAACTTAGAGAATCCCTTTGATAACATCCCTGGCAGATGTGAAGCCAGTGACACAAACCTCACTCCTTCATAAGACAGACTGTTCAACTACCGAGCAGCTCCAGCTGCTCTACCACCCTGTAACTTCCAGTCACTGGCAGTGATTGTGCCCCCCTGGCAAACATTAAACAAGCCAACTCTCTCCCCTGGTATCAGTCCTTCAGTTATGTGAAGGCAGCTATCATGTCTTCTTCAAGTCCTCCTTCTCTACGCTAACCACATTCATGCTCCTCAGGTGTTTCCCGTATGACTAAGTTTTGAATCTCTCCAAACATCCCCCCCTCCTACTTGGCTAGTGTGCCTCTTCATGTGTCTCACTCTCTCGGAGGAGGACACACTGCATGCATGCACTGCTGTAGTTTCCCTAGGAATATAGTAGGGACAGTAGACAGCTAATGTTTATTACATGGATAAATGAATGAGTTAATTAATTTTCAGATTCAACGAAAATTAATTTTTTAGCTTTAGGGGATTTCATTAAGGAACATTTAACTAGTATCCTGCACTCTCTGTCCATAAAGGACAGGAATCTACAGGCCCACTCCCAACTCTCCCAGAACAAAGTATCACGTACCAGGATCTCCATTGTCTCTCTCAGAGCCTTTACCATCTTTTCATAATCTTCATTTTGCTTCTGAGACTGGGTCAGTAGGGCAGAGAGCTCGGTCACCCTGAAGAGAAGAGCACAGCACAGTTACCTGGGCACCCACTGATGTGGACAGAGCTATGCAGCACACCTTAACCCAAGCCAGACACCCCAACTGCCACATCCCCAGAGTCCCTTGGGTGCCCCCAGCCCGTGCACTCCCTGAACACATGATGCTATAGCCTTGAACTCGGGGAGGGGGAGCCAAAAGCCACTCAGATGCATGCAGGGATTTACCACATCTCAAGACTGGAACACGTGTTTGGGGGCCCGAGAGCTGAAGGAAGCCCTGGACCAGGCCCTTCTAGACCCCGCTTGATCTTGAAGTCAAGCACCCTGAAGCCAACAAGAACATCAGAATTGCCACATGGGATAGTCCCAAGGTCCCTCAAGCCCAAGGTTCTAACTCTGATAGAGAAAAAGGAGGGCGAATTGGGAAAGATTATGGTCAACCTCCCTGATACTAACCTCAAAGTTCAGGGAAATCACCAGGCATCTTTATCACCTAACACCATATCCTGGAGCTCAGTACCTGGTGTTATATAGGTAGCTAAATAAATATTTCTTGAATGAAGTTATCAAGGAGCTTAATTTTTTATTTCAAAGTCTTCATAACTTTATTCTGTATCATCTTTAAGAGCTTTAACTCACTGTATGGTCATTCATTTAGTTATTGTATATTTCAACCAACATTTACTAAGTGTCTACTATATCACAGGTGAAGTGCAAAGCACTAGAACACAAAACTTACTAAGACATGGTCTCTGTCCTTGTGTTTCCCAGTGCCTTCACAACCCAAACAAACTGCAATTTACATACACCACCAATAGGTGGTGACACAACCCTAGCCATGGGGTATAAACTGAACTTTGCCCCAAGATTCAAATGGGGCTCTTTGCTTATGTCCCTGCCCTTCTTATCAATTTTAAAAAATCTATTTTATTATAATCCAAAAAATAAAAGAGCCTAACCAAAAAAAAAACAAAAACAAAACAACATTAAATAATCAACGAGATCAATGCTGTAACAAGCACGTCAAAAGACCACAGGGGGGACTTCCCTGGTGGCACAGTGGTTAAGAATCTGCCTGCCAATGCAGGGGACACAGGTTCGATCCCTGGTCCAGGAAGATCTCACATGCCGCGGAGCAACTAAGCCTGTGTGAAACTACTGGGCCTGTATTCTGGAGCCCGTGAGCCACAACAACTGAGCCCATATGCCACAACTACTGAAGTCCGTGTGCCTAGAGCCCACGCTCTGCAACAAGAGAAGACACCACAACGAGAAGCCTGAGCTCCGCAACGAACAGTAGCCCTGCTCGCCGCAACCAGAGAAAGCCTGCGTGCAGCAATGAAGACCCAACGCAGCCAAAAATAAATAAATAAATAAATAAAATAAAGTTTAAAAAAACCCAACAAACCTGTGAGAAGTAAAAACGTACTTCTTATGTAATCTTTTAAATTCCTGCTTCTGTCTTGAACTCTTTTTTATTCTTTAGTAGATTGTCGAATTAAATTGAGACTTTCAGATGATTGTCCCTCACCTTGCCTTTTGTTAGAGCTCCTATATCTCTTCTCATATTTGTGTTTGTCTTCCTGGGTGGACTGGAGCTGCAACTGAGTTGGATTTCTGATTCCTGATTTCCAGCACAGTGCCTTACTGACGGTGCTCACTAATGGTTTGTTGAATGAATTAATGTGAAATTTAAAAACAAACTCTGCCATCCCCAGAGTGGAGGGAAGATTTGGGCATGGGTCATAAAAGCCAGATTAGTCCTTAGTCTTGTCCTGTGTGATAACAGAGAGTGAAGCTTCAAATAAGTGACTCAGGGACTTCCCTGGTGGCGCAGTGGTTAAGAATCCGCCTGCCAATGCAGGGGACACAGGTTCGATCCCTGGTCCGGGAAGATCCCACATGCTGCGGAGCAATTAAGCCCGTGCACCACAGCTACTGAGCCTGCGCTCTGGAGCCAGCGTGCCGCAGCTACTGAGCCTGCGTGCTACAACTACTGAAGCCTGCGCACCTAGAGTCCATGCTCTGCAGCAAGAGAAGCCACCCCAATGAGAAGCCTGGGCACCGCAATGAAGAGTAGCCCCCCCTCGCTGCAACTAGAGAAAGCCCACGTGCAGCAATGAAGACCCAATGCAGCCAAAAATAAATAAATAAATAAATAAATAAATTTTTAAAAAAATGTGTATAACAACAAAAAAAAGACCATATGGGGGCACAGTAATGTAACAGGCTATCAAGGTCATAGAAGAGGTGACATTTAACTATGCCTTAAAGGATAAGGCAGAGAGAGAAGGGAGAGAGGCATTCCAGGCTAAGGCCAGCATCTACAAAGGCAGGGAACATGGAAGAACTTGGTTGTTCTGGGAATGGCAAATAGTTTGGTATTGATAGAGGAGAGTCACAGCCAGCTCTGTAAGTCAACAGGAGAGAAACTGAGCTGCAAGATAGTCAGAGGGTAGAGGGCAGTGACACGGCCCCAGCTGTGGCACTGGGGTTCAAACTAGACTCCCTCTGGCACATCTCCTTCCCCTCTTGTGGGAGGAATGCTCTTCACATCTCCCCCACCTATCTTGACTCCCTAAAGGAGTCAACTTTCTCTTAGCGAACCCCTCCTAGGACCCAGGCCATCTCACCGATCCTGAAGCTCAGCCTTCTCCAGATGCCCTTGACTCTTCAGCTCTGTTAACTCCTGACTCCTTTCATGAGCTTCCTTCTCCAGCTCCTGGGTCCTGGCTAGTAGCAGCATCAACTGGGATGGCTCGCTCCCATTCAGTCTCCCAGATCCATCAGATTCCCGAGACTGTGGTGCTCCCACAGTCAAGCGCAGACAACAGGTCAACAGGGAACCTGAAAGCCTCACATGCTCAGCCTTGAGCTCCGTCAGGTCTCTGAGTACAAGCAAAGAAAGAGCAGACTCCAACAGGGACCAGGAACAGGAAAGGGAGCATGGAGGTCAGGCCCAGGGAAGCCTGAGGAGCAGGTCTGGGAAAAGTCATCTCAATCCAACAATCCAACAATTCCAACCCTCCCCACCAACTCTCCACCCCTGCCTTTGCCCCACAACCTGATTCCCTTCTATAGCAGCCCACTGTCATGCAAATAGAGTTGGTAGGGGCAAACCTCCTCCCGTCATACCTCCACACTGACCTGTCAGTGGCTGACTTCATTTCCAGGAAGTGGCGACGGAAGGTCACCACCTCCCGCCACAGACTGAGAAGGCGACCATGCTCCCCTTTCAAGTAGCCCTTGAAGAACTGTGTGTTCAGAAACCCAGGTCATATCAAAGGGCAGAGGACATCTTTTGCCAACACAGGAGTCTTGGATTCCTCCTGACTATTGGGGGGAAGTGGAGGGACTTAAAGGAGATAGCTTATGAATGGGTGTCTCTGTTCAGGCGATGCTGAAGTGTTTAGTAAAGTTAGCAGTGGGATTCAAGAGGTCAAAGGGCCTAGGATGGTATATGGGCTTCTTTGAGCTAGATTAGAAAAGGATAAACAGTAGCTGCTCAACAAATGGGAGCTATTACCATCATCACCACAGACTTATGAGGATTAAATGATATAACATGTAAATCACCTAACATAATGCCTGACACAAAGCAACAGCCCAGGTCCTTTAACTGGGATCTGAAAATTTCTTCCCCATTTAATTTCAATAGCTACCTCCTTAGCATCTATCTAGATTGCAGACTTCCAGATGAGGAGGGTCAGTAAACTTTAAGATCCATCTAAAACCTATGCAGGAACAGAGTTGCTTTGAGTGTCATGCTACCTGCCAGCAAAACCCTGACTGGGCAGGTGAGGACAGAACTAAGGTGACAGCCCAAACAGGGCAGAGCTGCCAGCGTGAGCGGTAAGGACGGCCAGAGACTTTAACAACAGCTCAGTTTCCATCCAGGTCCTGAAGTTAACCCCTTCCAGCACTGACCAGGCAGTGCCCAGACTGCAAGTCCTCCTCTCACCACTCCTGCCCACTGTTTCTCTTACCTCCTGCTCCATGTGCCACTGGCTCTCCTTCCTCATTAGCTCATCCCGGGCCCGGCTCCAGTCTACTGTCAATTTTTCCACATCTTCCCGAAGCGCTTTATTCACCACGTCAGCTTTTTCCATGTGCAGCCGAAGCTGGGTGTTCACCTCCGCTAGACTCTCACACCTGCACTGGGGAGGGGTAGGAGCAAGTACTAAACAAAGGTCTGAGCCAACCCTTGGACCTCTTGGAGTAAGATGACAACCACTGGAACTTTCCATTGCCAGGAACTGGAGGGCTAAGGCTGAAGTCCTTGGTTCTAATCCATGTTAGCCCTCGAGACAGAGGTTTTCCATCAACCTTCTCTACCCTCCTGCCAACCACCCAGGCCAGAAAGTTGGGGCCCGTCACCTCTGTTGCTCCTCCTCCAATCGGGTTAGCAGCTGTTCCAGGTTTGGCTCCTCCACACTTTCCCACCTCTGAGGGACCGGTCCCTTAGCCAGACAAAAGCAAGCTTTCTTTGTTTACCTCCAAAGAGAACATCCCGCAGACCAATTCCCTGATGCCCCCTTCTCCTGCAGCCTGCTTATTTTTTTTTTAAGTTCATCCGTTTGTTTTATTTTTATTTTTGGCCACGCCAAGCAGCTTGTGGGATCTTAGCCTCCTCAACCAGGGATAACCCCACTACTCCCCCCCCCCCCAGCAGTGAAAGCGCAGAGTCCTAACCACTGGACTGCCAAGGAATTCCCCAGCATTCTTTTTATTCTTTCTCCCCTTTGTTAGAAATATGTCTCTTTTCTCAATCACTGCATTCTGCTAGTAAACCCACTGCATCCCTCTCTCCAAATGTAAACCAGTGACTTCTCCTGAAAGATGGCATTTGGTAGTGAAAAGAACTTTTGACCTAAGAAGTATAAAATACAGCTTTCATTAATGGTCTTGGCTTCTACTACACTAATTTTTGGGCCTTGGGAAGTTATAACTTCTCTAAGCCACAAAGTCTTCAGCTCCAAAATGAAGGTGGTATCATTCCCCTGAGAAAGTTGCTTTGCAGGTTAAGTGACGTAATTCTATGACAATGCCTAAGGGTGCCTGGCCTACATAGAACGGTACATAGTTAAGTCTTGTCCTTTCCTTCCTCTGAGAGAACTCTTCCGAGGGTAATGTGAGAAGATGCTGAGAGGTAGCTGGAAGAAAGGCAGATAGGTCTTTGAAAGCCAGTTCTACCCAGCCCACAGCACAAAGAAATCTCTCTGCCACAAACACGGTTTTTTCAGGCCTGCAAAAGCACACATCTCTCCAAGACAGATAAACACTGACACCTCCTGGAGGAAAAATGCATCTCTTCTCTCGGATTCCACACCCCTTCCAATCTGGTAATATTAAGTCTCCTAAAGCTCATTTTGTCCTTAGAGAGCCAAGGGTTGGAGTCTGATGGGGCAGGAATAGCTAGGTCCTGTGAAGGTATCTGATGAAGCTCTCAGGGGCTGACGAAAGAGAGGCTTCTTCCAAATACCACCTTATCACACTCCAGCCTCCCTCCCTCAGTCAGCAAATGAGGCCTAACTATACTCCCTGAGGGCTCAGGAGGAGCACAGAAGAGCCTCACTCACCCCAGTGGCTTCCAGCCGCTTCTCCAGCTCTTGGCACCAGCTCCGGTACTGCAACACCTGAGGCAAACAGAGCAGGACACGGCAATGGGCATGGCTGGTACCAACAGCCCAAAGCAAAGGTCCCCAAGGGTCATGGGCAAACGCGCTGTGAATGAGGGACTGGGTGATGACAGTGAAGTGAGGCCATAACATCTTACAGTTTCCATTTGGTCATTTAATCATATGTTCTCTACAGCTCTTGTATTGGAGAAGGAAGTTCATGGACTTTGGAACCAGAAAACCTAGGATCAGGTCCTGGCTCTAGACTAGGAGAGCAAACCTAGACAACTAACTTAACCCTCATGAAGGTCACCTTTGAAGGGGACATCATAGATGGCCAGTGGAGAGGTTGTAGGCATCAAAGGAGAGCTGCTTAGGACATTCCCACCACGTGGCTCCATCTTCTGCAAACCTCATCCCGCTTCAGTCCCCAGCCCCAAGTGTTCTCCTCTTTCCCCTTCCTGAAAGGGCAGCTGCCTCACCTTGGCCTGCAGCTTCCTCACGAGGGTTGCTTGCCTCTGCTGAGCCTCCTGGGAGCTCTTCAGCTTCCGCCAGGAGGCTGCTTGGTTCTCTGCCATCTGCTGCTGTAGCGCCAGCACTTGCTCCTCCAGCACCAGCTGCAGTGACCGGGGCTTCATATTGTTCAACCCAGGGCCCCCTGTCTCCATGGGGGCACCAGACAGTAAGTCCACAGGTCCCTATGCAGCCAGAGGCTGTTTGCTCCCAGCAGGCTCTCTAATCATTGCTGTGTCCCTTGGACCTCCTCTTGAGCTGGGGACTAAAGCACACAGTGGAGTTGAAAGAACTCCCTAGATGACTCAAATTTATTCAGCAAATACTCATTAAGTCCGGTAAAATTGGGTTGGACAAAGTACAGTACTCCTCAGAGCTTTTCAAATACTAAGATGGACCTAATCTCTAAAGGGTGGGGGACGTGATGAGCATCATTTCCCAAATTTATTGGACCATGACACAAGCTCACAGGACTAGTGTTTCCTGGCATGACTTTCTTAACTCTGCACTCGACCAAGAGCTCCTAATTTACCATTGCATCCCTAGTGCCTGGCACAGTGCCTAATAAACATCTGCTGAATGAATCACTGAAGGTGATTTTAGGCTAGCAGGGGAGATGGACACAATTACAATACAATGTGGTCTGTGCAGTAATAACAGAGACATCACAGGATAGTATGGGAAGACAACAGAAGGACATTTAACCCAACCTGGGGGGCTGTGAACAGTGAATCATCATCATCATAATTAATACTTGTTAAGTGCTTCTATGGATCAGTCACTTGAAGTGCTTTACACATACCATGTCATTTTGGCATCACAAGAATCTTGAGACCTTCCAATGCTTTCCTATCATACTTCAGCATTGGTACTATTTTAACTCTTTATATATGGATGAGGAAACTGAAGCTTACAAAGGCTAAGCCTTAGTTGAGAAATCAGAAAGGTTAGACAATTTGTCCTAGTTCATACAGTTGGCATTTGGTTGATTAGGGATTTGAATAAAAGCAATCTGACTCTCTGACAGAGAATAGCAGGCATTTCAGGCAGGGGAACCAAAACACAGAGGGAAGAAGGAACCAGCTTCAGCAGGATGGCAAACCCTCCTCACCCACAAGGAGATGGGCCAGAACAGGACAATGGGGGCAGGTGAGGGAGGCCAGACTAACCAGTGACTTCAGAGACACCCAGGAGATGGGGAGACAAGATGATCAAGAGTTTGGGCTGCTAGTCCAAGTTCTGTCTCTAATGGGCTCTAGGACCTCGAGCACGCCACTTCCTCAGGCTCCTCATCCAAAAATGAGGGTGCCCAGCTCCATGACCTCTGAGTTTCTTAGGCCTCCAAAACACACGATAACCTGGGGGCAGAGGAGGGGGGTAGAGTTCTCTCATCTTATCAGCCCTGAGACACTCATCAGCAGGTTTGAGGAGCGTCTGTATTTCCAGCTACCTATCAAGAAAATGGTCTATTAGAGCTGCCTTCTTGGCAGCATCAGTCTCATAATCTGAAGAAAATGGCATATATAGCAAATGCAAATGTAACATTTGCACATACAGTGGGAGTTTCAGGGGCCCCATGTCCCTTTAATGCACCAAACTGTTGATCTTCTACATCCTGGCTCAAATGCCACTTCCTATCAGGTCCCCCCAGATGTATCCAGGAATAATTTATCAGTTTTATAGCCATATATACAATATATGTATATTTATATTTAATGTATAGAGAGAATGTCTATGTTACATCTTATCATTACTATTTGTCTATCTTCTCCACTAATCTGTGAGTTCCTCAAAGGCAGGAGCTAATTCATTTTGGTCATTAGTAGCTTGTCAACAATGCATAATGAAGAAATGCATGTGGGCCTCACTCCTGGCAGGTCTAAACCCTTGGCCAGAGGTTACAAATGTAGCCTGTGGGTTCTTTTCAATCATTGTGTGGCCTATACAATGGTTTTTAAGAACTTAAGTTAGGTGCCAACATTTACCATTGGCAAAATACATATAAAAATTCATATTTCTGGCTCCTTTGGATAATCAGCGTATCTAGTGACCCTTGACCCACGTTCCCACAAGGCGACAACAGGCTGCAGTGAAACAGTGTCTGCCCCCTTTAGATAAGGCTTATACTCTCCAGTTCACCTTAGTCTCAGGCCCCCGCCCTGGCCTAGCCTCTCCCTCACACTGATAGCAGATTTTAGTTGTCATGTCATTGCACTTGTGCTATTGTTTCTCTTATAACAGAGTTACAGAGGAAAACTCAGCTTACTAATCACCTCCTGGGCAACTGCAGATACCCGGGTTTGCTGAGCTTATACTAGACAGTAAGGAAAGGGCATAAAGTAGGAAGAGTAGAGTGGCACCAGTAAAGGCATAGTGGCACCATCACCCCAGGCTGCCTCTTCCTAGCTGATCAACTGGGTTAGTACTTCCAGTGTCCTCCCTTTCTGCCCTTCCTTTCCACCACAGCTGTGAAATGCTGGCTCAATCTCTCTCTTCTGGTTGGAGGCACAAGTCTGCTGGGAAATAGCTCTTATTGCCAACACGACTAACAACAAGAGTAGCTCTGAGATGCTTCAAGGGACTTGAAGAGCCTTTTCTCTCTGAACACTGTGAGGGATGGGCCAGGCTTTTGCAGAGTCTCAGAGGCCCCAAAGGCTCCCTAACCCTCCTTTGAATCCCTACCCCCCAAAGCATTCGGTTAAACCCCATGAAATTGCCAATATCTGCCCTTTTTTTAAACTAATAAAATAATAATTTCATGAAATTCAACCTAATATAATATTATATATATTTATAATCATATATTTTATGTATATTATACAAACCTAATATATAAGCAGCCCTCTCATAGTTCCTGGAATTCTCCTATTAAATCCTCTTTTATTCTTTTTTTAAATTTATTTATTTATTTATTTATTTTTGGCCACGCCTCGTGGCTTGCAACATCTTAGTTTGATCTGCGTCCCCTGCAGTTGGAAGCTCAAGAATCCTAACCACTGGACCGGCAGGGAATTCTCTAACTCCTCTTTTATTTTTATTTATTTTATTTATTTTATTTATTATTTTTTTTTGTGGTATGCGGGCCTCACTGTTGTGGCCTCTCCCGTTGCGGAGCACAGGCTCCGGACGCACAGGCTCAGCGGCCATGGCTCACGGGCCCAGCCGCTCCGCGGCATGTGGGATCTTCCCGGACCAGGGCACGAACCCGTGTCCCCTGCATTGGCAGGCGGATTCTCAACCACTGCGCCACCAGGGAAGCCCTAACTCCTCTTTTAGAATTAGGCTGTTGTTAATGTGTATACATTATTTTAGAAAATGATAGTAACACTTCAGTTAAAAAATGGAATTATTTTAGAATTATATGATTATTTTACTTTAGCAGATAATTTAAAAATTTTAGAGCTATTTAAAAATTTAGTCCAGGGCTTCCCTGGTGGCGCAGTGGTTGAGAATCCGCCTGCCGATGCAGGGGACACGAGTTTGTGCCCTGGTCCGGGTAGATCCCACATGCCGCGGAGCGGCTGGGCCCCTGAGCCATGGCCTTGGAGCCTGCGCATCCGGACCGGAGCCTGTGCTCCGCAACGGGAGAGGCCACAACAGTGAGAGGCCTGTATACCGCTAAAAAAAAAAAAAAAAAAAAATTTAGTCCAACCCTCTCATTTTACAGATAAGGAAACTGAGGCTTACAGAGATGAAGTAACTTCATTTTGTTCATATTTTATTGGTATGCCCCATTTACTTCAAAAATGATGTGAAATTGTAGAAAATGTACCATACTAATGTAAGATGTTACTAACAGGGGCAACTGGGTGCAGGGTATATAGGAACTTGCTGTACCATGCAAGTTCTGTAAATCTAAAATTGTTCTAACAAATAAAGTTTATTTTAAAAATGATTTGAATTGTTTTTTGATTAACGCCCCCCCCCCGCCCGCCCCCGGCCAAAAGAAAAAAAACAGGAATAAAAAGATGGAGGGAACAGAGAAAAATTACATCAGGAATTTTTCTGAAATTGAGATTCAGTTCTGAGCTTCCTCAAGATACAGTTCAGCACCTTTCATTAACACACTGTCAGATCAGCCAGAGAATAAATAAATAGCATAGCTCCAAAAGAATGGTAGGTTTCAATGCCCCTCAGGAAAGGAAAAGGGCAAATGGTAACAGCCTGAATTGCATTCAATGAGAATAATGGATGTCAGTGTGCTCTGTAGACTGTAAACCACTGAACAGATGTTATCATTACCACAGGAAAAGGAAAAAGATTCACTTCTTTTATACGTTAATTTATCCTGTAAACACTCATGAATTCCAGCTTAGCATCAGGTAACTGGCCACAGTGTTACAGAAATGAGGAAGACTGACTTCCTACTTTTGCTAGGAACCAGACTGGGAAGGGCAGTGACCTCTGAACCTAGGGTGAAGAGTGAGAGAAGAGTGACATAAATTATATATTTGTCTCCTCTCATCCAAATTCTTCCAAAAGGAGTATTTAAATAAATTTAAAATAGCAGCAACACCACCTAAACTTGAAGTAGAGGTGTAAATGTTACAAGGACTAAGAGGAGAACTGGTATTATTAAACAGAATTTATCACTTAAAGCAAAAAAGAAAAAACACTTGAGGGCACAGACAGTTTATTTCCTGAGCAAAGAAACTATACATATATGTATATATATATATTTGTCTGCAGAGACAATTTGTTTCTTATTCCAGAAAAAAAAGAAATTAGCACACAGCTCCTTATATAAATCTCGTATGTGGGGTCTCTCTCTCAGTCCTCCTCCTACCTCTAAGGCCTCTCTCCCTTTAGTCTCTACTGCTGGCTCCTCCTCACCTCCCCACCATCTCAAGGTTGGAGGCCCCAGGGCTCAGGCTTCAGACCTCTTCTCCACCTACATTCATTTTCTAGATAATCTCATCCAGTTTCATGGCTTAAAACTGTACCTATACACCCATGACTCCCAGTGTTACATCTCCAGCCCATCTGGCACATCACACTCCTATACTAAATCCAAACATTTATTTAACTTCTCCATATAGATGTCTAACAGGCATCTCAAAGTTAACTCATCCAAAAATGAACTCTTGTTCCTCCAATCTTCCCCATTTCAGTACGTGCTAATTCCCTCCTTCTGGTTGCTCAAGCCCAAAAGCCTTACAGTTATACTGACTCCATTCTCCCACAGCCTATAACCAATCCATCAGCGAATCCTGTTGGCTCTACCAGTTCCTATCGCTTCTGACCCCCCCCCACCATCATCCTGAGCCAAGCCACTCTTGCCTTATGTGGTGGCTTAAGGTATGCCCATAAATTCTTTGATACTCCTCCCTTCAAGAGGTGGAGCCTAAACTCTCTCCCCTTGAGCATGATCTGGAATAGAGTTAATGAAGCTGAATAAAGTAGAAATGACTTCCAAGACAAGGTCATAAAAGGCCTCCCCTCTCTCTATCTCTTGCTCTCTCCCCACTCTCTCTGCTGTGTCCTGAGGACACCCAGGCAGCCCTGTGAAGAGGCCCAGTGGTAAGGAATCACATCTTGGGAGCAGACCAGACATCGGTTTGACTGCAATCTCCTGAGAGATCCTAAGCCAGGAACAGTCAGCTGAGCTGCTCCCAGATTTCAGACCTACAACTATATGAGATAATAAATGACTGTTGTTTCAAGCTGCTAAATTTTGGGGTAATTTCTTGCATAGCAATAGATAACTAATACACCTGGATAACAGCAAAAGCTTCCTAGGCGGTAGCAATGCTTCTACCCTTGCTTTCAAAATTTGCTTTTTCTCAGCAGAATAGTCAGAGTGATCCTTTCAAAACAGTGACAGGGACTTCCTGAGTCGTACATTGGTTAAGACTCCAAGCTTCCACTGTA
This sequence comes from Kogia breviceps, assembly GCF_026419965.1. Lineage (NCBI taxonomy): Eukaryota > Metazoa > Chordata > Mammalia > Artiodactyla > Physeteridae > Kogia > Kogia breviceps. The sequence continues at coordinate 23,388,632 of NC_081323.1, forward strand.
GGGAGCATGGGTTCAATCCCTGGTTGGGGAACTAAGATCCCATATGGTGTGGCATAAATAAATAAATAAATAAAGCAATAAATAAATAAATATTAAAACAGTGACAGATTCGGTCACTCAGAACCCTCCAGTGGCTAATCAAGAGTAAAAACCACAATCACTGTATTGGCTTACCTGGTCCTAATTATTTGATCCCAGCCTCCAAGTGTTTTAATTCCATTTCTTACTCCTCTCCCCTTTGCTCACATCCTTCCAGCCACACAGCCCTCCTTGCTGTACATGCTTGGAACACACCAAGCCACACTCTCATCCAGGCCCTCTTCTTCCAGTTATCCTCATGACTGGCTCCCTTGCCACCTTCTCTGTTCAAATGTCCCCTTCTCAGTAAGTTGTTCCCTAACCACCCAATATAAAATACCACCACCCCTCCACACAAACTGGTATTTTTCTTTTCTTTCTTTTTTTTTTTGGCCGCACCACGTGGCACGCAGGATCTCTTAGTTCCCCAACCAGGCACTGAACCCGTGCCCCCTGCAGTGGAAGCGGGGACTCTTAACTACACGGCTGCCAGAGAAGTCCCTGGTATTTTTCTACTTATCTTACCATGCTTCATCTGTCCCTATCTGAGTATTATGTGTACTATATCTAACCCAATATAAATTTCCCAAGTGCAAGAATATTGTTTTGTTGACTGCTGTATTCTCAGCTCCTAAAACAGTGCCTGGTATATAGCAGGTACTCATTAGATATATGACTAAATGAATGGATATAAGAACATTAGGCAACATGATCCATATCAAAGGTCTTGCAAAATGCTGACAGTTCTATAACCTTCTAAAAGGTAAAAACAAACAAAAAACCCCAAAAGAAACAGATCATATAGTTTGTACAGCACTTTACTCTCTCACAATTATTTGCAATCTTCATAAAAAACACTTTGAGAAGAAATTATTGCCTTCATTTTATGGACAAGAAAACTAAGGCTCAAAACACGGAAGGGGTAAAACTGGACAGCGGCAGAGCAAATACTGAACCCCAATCTGCTTCCAAACTTTACACCCTTCCATTACAAAATGCTGCCCCCTAAATCATGAAATATGAAATCACAGCTCTGGGAGGGACACTTTCTAAAGGGTGTGAAATGATGAGGTCTAGGTCTTTGGCTCTCTGATGGAAAAGGACCAAAGAAAGGTAGAGTGTGACTGAAGGAACAGGGCTAGCACCAGGTTCTAGCTCCTCATGAGCTCACTCCGTACATTTGGGAACATCAATTCTCCTTTCTAAGCTTTCTCATGTGCATCATAATCTTGGCCTCCATAACTCATGGACCGAATGTAAACACCAATTCAACAGACATTTACCAAACCCAAAGGCAATCTAGGAATTATTACATGCTCTGGGGACGGACAGCCTAGAATTCGTATCCCAGCTCCACTCACGTATTAGTTGTGGGACTCTAGGCAAATTGATCTAAGAGTGCCTTAGCTTCTTCACGCATAAAATGTGAAGATATAGAACCCACCTTATGGAATTGCTCTGAGGATTAAATGGGCCTTTACAGGTAATGCATTTCGTAGCACCTTTGTGACTATTCAATAAATATTGGCTATTATTATGATCATCACATGCTAGACCCTGGGATACAGATGAAAAAGGCAAGGCATAACGCCCCAACAAGTGCACGGGCTGTAAAAGAGAAGCAGGAAAAGTAACTCGGTGCAATGAGTTTAAAAACCCAGCAGCGAGCTAACTGCGCTTTCAGAAGGCGGTTGGAAAAGATTTCCGAGGAAGTGCTATTTAAGGTGGGTCCCGAAGAATGAGCGTTCCAGAGTAGGGTGGCGAGTAGAACTGGACTTTCGGACAGATTACATGCAAAGCCCCAAGGGCAGAGAGAGCCGCAAAATTCTGGGAGCCAGGAGCGGGACGCTTAGGAGAGCGCAGCGCCGTATCGGACAACCCCGGGCTCGGGAAGATCCCTTTTTACGCGGACTGGAGTGCAGAGTGTTGGCGGCAGCAGCACGCGGACGCACCCGCCTAGGACAGGTCCCAGCCCCTCTCTGGGCCTCGAGTTCCTCCTGGGGAACTGGAGGCCGCTGCCCGAACGGAATTCTCTAAGGCGCTCTAAGAGGGCCGGCCTCTGGGCCTCAGACCGTTAACCCGGGCACCTCCCGCCTGCCCTTGAGGCCCCACCTCACCAAACTCGGCTCCCGCAGATTCCTCGGGTGCTCCTCAGCGCCGCACCGGCTGAAGCAGCAGCTAAGGCCCGACCGAGGGCGGGGACCCACCAAGGGGCTGGGGCGCAGGTCCCGCCCCTCAAACTCCCGCCCTTTCGGAGGGCCCCGCCCCTCCTAAGGACGGACTGCTCCACCTAGGGGCCTCCGCCATGTTGAGTACTGGCAGCCGACTTAAAAGTGTGGCCCAGAAGGAAAAACGGGATAATATTAAGAGATATTTAGATTCCCTAGCCAGAAATGGGGACAGCCAGGCTTGCTGGATTCGAGCAAGGGAACTTTTAGTAACAGAAAAAAACTTGCCCTCAATCATACCTTTTTTGGCTTCGGGATTACACATTGCGCATGTGTATGGTCCCTGGTTCTAGGTGCGCCTGCGCACTGTTCCACCCACAAACCCGAGTACAATTAACAAGGGCGCTTCGTCGGGATACAACTTCATCTTCAGACCCCGATCCCCAAACAGCTTCAGGCAACACAACACTCACAGCATAGTTACTCAGTGTCATTTGAACACACATGGCTTTGAACAGGGTGTTTCCTTTGCCTGAATGTCCTGCATCCGTCCGGAGAACTGCAGTTTGTCCAATTTTGTGCGTAAACCTGATTTTCTCCAGAGGACTCTAGAGGCGTTTTGTCCATAGCGTTTTGTGCATAAATTATCAATGCACTTTCATTCACCTGCCTCTCTTCTCCATTCAGTGGGTCTAAAGTTTTAGTTGGGATTAAAAAAAACAAAACTGGGGAACTTCTTAAAGTGCAGACTCTCTGATTCCCCCACTAGAGAGTCAGTAAACCAGGCGTGGGGCCCGGGACTCTGCATTCAAGCAAATACCTTGGGTGATTCCTGATGCGTTGGGAACATATTTTGAGAAACACTGTATAAGATTGTGTATCTCTAGCATACTTTGCCATCTCCTAAACCAGTTTACCCCAAACTCTTGGATTAGGTGACAACTTCCCCTCCTTCAGGTCTCAAATGGTACTTCCTCAGCTAGGTCTTCCCTGATCATTCTATGTAAAGTAATACCCTATCATTTCCTATTGCAGTACTCTTTTCATAGTACTTTTTACTTACTTATTTTGGTTTACCTATTATCTTTCTCCCCCTTGAAAATTTAAGCTTCATGAGAATAGGAGGCTATGTCTGACTTATTCTTAGCATTTAACACAGAGACTGACACAAGGTAGGTGCTAAATAAGCATCCATGAAATGAATGAATGGAGTCAGACTCAGTGTTACAAAGGTTAATGACATAAAATCCATCAACAAACTACAAAATACACCTTAAGACCATGAAGAATAAACAAAGAGGATTAAAACAAACAGTAATCTTTGATTTTTGTAAAAGAGAATTCATTCATTCATTCCCTTATTCACTCATTCATCCAACAAACATTTATGGAATATTTGTTATGTGCTAGTATTGGATAATAATACAATGTATTAACAACAAGTTGGAAATTGTATTAAAACATAATAAAGTAGTACAACTGGGTATTTTGTCTGGGCCAGAGGAGAAAGTGGAGTTAGCTGAGGTGTGAGAGTGGGTAGCATCCCCCCTAGAGATTCTGTAGGCTTTGAGAGTACATCAGCCTTCAAACATCCTATGAAGTGCCAGGAATGTTTGGGACAAAAAAAAAAAAAAGGTGTTCATATACAGCACTTGAATTGCTTGGGGCCCAAGAGCCCTGTAGGGAAAGACTTAATCCAGCCACAGTTAGAGTCTGGCCATGTTCAAACCTGTCTGATTAACTAGAGTGGGGAGAAGGCCTCAAAGGAGGCTGGATTGGAGGGAGAGACAACGAATCAGTTGAAAGAAAACCAACCCTGTTCCCCTCCAAGTGAACTGGAGCTCTTTCTTTATGCCCTAAATTCCGTCTCTGGGAACATGCTTTTTATCTCAACCCTTTTCCAGGACTGTAAAGTGGATCCCGCACCCCAGGCTTGCTCATTATTTATAGATATTCCCCCTGCCCCATACCAAGAGGCTGCCTGGACTGACCAACTTTCTTTCTTTTTAAACTTACATATGTGAAATTTCAAAGCGATGGGCTAAAAACCCATATATATCTATCTATATATATTTTTTCTAATAGCCTAAAATCTGTTTTAACGTTCTTAAATCCTTTATCTATGGTGTCAAGAGAATGGAGGATAGAAAATTTGTGTGTAGATATTTCTGGCTGTGAGTCCCTACCCTTCTCGGGGAAGATGTAACCGCTTCAGCCAAGTGATCAGAAGAGGGGAGTTCCAGGAAGGTTTGAGGTACCACATCCAACCCCATTGCAGTTGGGGAGCATAATGACCGGATCTACCTCCTGTCCAGGAAATCTATCAACAAGAGACAAGTCTGCTAACTGATTTGGTGGCAGACCCAGGAGAGTGCTGCCGTGTTGGGCTTGTCCTGCTCTCCCAGAATTTGTCAGGGAATGTTTTCTGTATTATATTATAATTATCTAATTATAAATCCAAGGAGACTCATTTCTTTGAAATGTATTGTATTTTTAAAAACCATTTTTTAAATATTAAGAAGTTTTAAAATAAAAATAGTTTAAGTAAAGAATAAAAGTGAAAATGTGTGGTTGCTTTGTTTGTGCACCACACCTGCCACAGGCAAAAACACACATACACCCACATGCAGTTTCCAGATTATATTATCTGCAGGGAGTAGGAGGGACCGACCTCGCTGGAGTGCCCACGTGCTCTTACAAGGTGCAGTTCCCAAGGAGCTCAGCTGGGGGAGCCATTGAGAGCTTGGTGGAGAAGATCCTAGAGGAGTTGGCAGCTCCTGGGAAGTTTCAAACAACACAAACAGGAATGATGATGGGGATTCGGGGGAGGATTAGGCGGCTCTGCTCCTGCTGGGGCTCTCTGGGCTCCCTCGATGGGGATGGCCCATGCCCCACAGATTATAAAAAGCACAGATGGAGGTCCAGGGGCTGCCGGCCCTCCTCCTAGGCAATCCCTTTCATATAAGGTGATGCCAGGAAAGATCAATCCTTCCTTGCTGTGGGGAAGAGCACTGGATTCGGAGTCATGAGTTTGGGTTGAGTCCTACCGTGATCATTTCTGGTTGTGTGGCCTTGTGTCAATCACTTAACTCCTCTGAGACTCAATTTCCTCATTTGTGAACAAGGACAATATTAACAATTGACTTTTTTTTTTAACCATAATTTATGGAGTACCTACTATATGATAGTTACTGAAAGAAAGGTGCTCTACATATGTAAATACATTTAGTTCTTATAAGCACTCTGTGAAGCAGATATTTTTATTCTAATTTTACAGGGAAAGAAACAGGTTCAGAGAAGTGATTTTTTTAAAGATATCAATAATAGGTAACATTTATGTAGCGCTTACTTTGCATAAGACACTGTTCTAAGAACTTACAACAAAAATTTGTAACGACCTTGAGGCAGGTATATTATTATTAGCCTCACTTTGTATATGAGGAAACTGAAGCACAGAAAGTTTAAATAATTGGCCTGAGATTACACAGCTGGTAAATTAGGGAGCCAGGACTTAAAGGCAGGTAGTCCAGCTCTTAATCATTATGTTAGACAAATCTCCTGCTTAAAACTCTGCACTAAAATTCCCACTGCACTAAACATAAAATCCAACTTCCTTTCTCTGGTTTCCGAGGCCATTCTCAATGTGGTCCTGACATGATTTGACCTCTCTATCACCTCCCCCATGCTCACTCTGCTTCAGTCACACCAGCTTCTCCTGGTTCCTCAGATATGCCAAGCACATTCATGCCACAGGGCCTTTGCATTTGCTGTTCCCTCCACCAGGAATGATCTTCTCCCAGCCCTTTGTACGGCTCATTCCCTCACTACATCTAGATCTCTGCTCAAACATCACCCCCTCAAAGAGACATTCCTATCTAAAATAGACATCCCTTTGACCCTGCTTTTCTTCACAGCACTTAGTATTCTCTGAAATTATACATTTGTTTGCTTGTTTGTCTGTCTTTTTCACCAGAATGTGAGCACAGACTTGGTAGTCCACTGTTAGATACAGTGCTGAGGCCCAGGATGTAACACATGGTAGACACCCAGTGTATAGTTGATGGATAATTAACTACATAAATGAATGAATACCCAAGGTCACCCAATTGGTTAATGGCAGAGCCAGGACACAAACCAAGTTGTTTGATCCTGGAACCCATACTCTTAGCCAGCTCTAACCCATGCTGAACTGACTCCGAGAATTAGGAGATTCAGATAGCATAAAGAATGTGAAGCCACTTTGAAAACTGCTAAGAGTTTGGAAAATGATGTTGCTGCTGCTGCTGCTGCTGCTGATTCAGTTAACTGCTCATCTGTGAAATGGGTATAAAAAATACTCTGGCCTGCCGACTTTAAGAGGATGTTTTGTGGAGTGCCTGTGAGATGGATAGGGAAACGTAAAAAAGTTAAAGGCTCTACACGGTAGAAAGGACTGTAAAGGTTGTTTCCATGCCAGTGGCTTCCCAAGACTCCCATCTTCTACCTCGAGTTTGACATTAATATTGCTGACAAGAGAAGGGGAGGTAGGGGGACATGGGGGGGTGGGCAAGGGACTCTCCGTCCCAGTAATTAAACATGTTGTGACTGAAGTGCTGCCAGTGGCAGCATCTGGTTGCAATTACCAGAGGGGACCGAAGTGATTAGTCACCTTTATAGTGAGAGCCAGGCCAGTCCCCTGGGCTCCTCCCTGGAGAGGGCCTTCTAAGCAAGCCCAGAGTCCCTTTCCCCGAGTCCCACCCCATTTCTGGAGTTCCCTGGTCCTCAAATAATAGCCCTGCTCAGAGACTCCTCCATGTTCCCAAAGTCCCAGCCCATTGGATGAGACCTTGACTAAAAGCCAAGAATACCATAATTGCCCCCTACCACCCTTTCACTTTTCGTGTTTCTAGAAGCTAGGTTAGGATTCTTTGGGATAAAATGTGTCCGAGTGGGAATTAGGCTTAAAAAGTAATTTAACCTTTCTGAACTTCAGTTTCTTCATCTGCAAAATCAGGGTACTGAGAGTAACTTCATCATAGGGTTCTTGTGAAGATAAATAAGATAAAAGTGCAGTGCAATACAAAGGCCAGAGTCTAGTTTATTCCAGTATATGCCCAATAAATAGAAGCTATTATTATTTGCCGGGTACCAGGCTAATCACTTATTTTTTTAAATGAATTTATTTATTTATTTTTGGCTGCATTGGGTCTTTGTTGCTGTGTGTAGGCTTTCTCTAGTTGCAGTGAGGGGGGGCTACTCTTCGCTGCAGTGCGTGGGCTTCTCACTGCGGTGGCTTCTCTTGTTGCAGAGCACAGGCTCTAGGTGCGCAGGCTTCAGTAGTTGTAGAATGCGGGCTCAGTAGTTGCAGTATGCAGGCTCAGTAGTTGCGGCATATGGGCTTAGCTGCTCTGCGGTACGTGGGCTCTTCCCGGACCAGGACTCGAACCTGTGTCCCCTGCATTGGCAGGCAGATTCTTAACCACTGTGCCACCAGGGAAGCCCAGGCTAATCACTTTTTATAATTTATTTAATTGAATCCCCACAAACACCCTGTGAGGTGGGTACTGTCATGATTCCTGTTCAGAGTTTCAAAGAGGTTTAGAGGCTTCCAAAGATATATAATATACTAAACCATATAACAGAACTAGAATTCAAAACCAGGCCTGTTTGTCCTGTAAGAGCCCTTACTCTTTATAAAACCATGTTCAAGGACATCTTGATTGTTTGATTTATTTTTGTTCATTTGTTTGTTTATTTTGGCCACGCGGCTTGTGGGATTTTAGTTCCCCTGACCAGGGATTGAACCTGGGCCCCTTGCAGTGAGAGCGTGGAGTCCTAACCACTGGACCGCCAGAGAATTCCCGATTTTTTTGATTTATTCATCCCTTCATTTATTCACTCACTCAGGCTTACAAAGTACCTAATTCGTGGCAAGATGAGAATCCCTCCCTTTCAGGAACTCAGAGTCCAGGAGGGAAGGCACGACATGTCTGCAAGTAACTATACCTTAAAGTAGAAAATGATGGCTTTTGTATATAAGGGCCGGTTAGAGATTCATTCATCCATACGACACACTGAGAACCCGCTATGTGCTGGGCCCTGTGCCCAGGCCTGGGAATAATTGAAAGATAAATATGGTGCCGTCTAGTCATAATCTCATGGGGGAGACAGGTATGTAAATAAATTATTACTGCTATAAGGAATTACGTTATGATTTTTTAAATATGAAAAAAGTACACAGAGTAGAAGTAATGAACTGTGTCGGAGACGGGGGGCAGAGGCAGAACTGGATAATCTTTGAGCTGCCAAATGGAAAGGGGCACAGAAAATGTGTGATGGCAAATCAGGAGTGTGTATTTTCTGGTGAATGAGGGAAGGCTTCATGGAGGAGAGGGCACATGAGTTGGCACTTTTCAATGGGCAGGTTTTAGAGAGAGGGAGGGTTGGAACGGAGAGATCCGGGAGGCCTAGAAGCCAATTATAAGGGAATTATATTAGGACAGGCCGTGAGGACGACTGAGACAGTGAGGCGGTGGGGATGGAGAGGATGAAGGAACCCCAGAGATGACTGCTTAAGTAGACAAGTCAAAAGGGAAGCCAAGTGTTGTGAATCTGGGCAACCGGAGGAATAGTAAGGAATTCAGCTCTTCCTTAAAGCTCCCCCTAAAGAGTGTCTGGTGGTGTATTGATCCTTGAGATGGGGAGGTAGAGCTCTCCTGGAGTTTCTGACCTAGGAGCACCAGATGAAACTTGAAATGGCCAAGTTATGCAGCTGTGCTCTGAAGATCAGCAAGGATCTGGACGTATCACCATGAAAAGTCTGGCTGAGCACCTGGACACCCGGGCTGTGAGTTTCATCTTCTTTCATTCATCAAATGCTTACTGAGCTTCTACTCTGTGCCAGGTTGTGCTGGGAAACCAATCTTAGTGTACTAACAGATCTCTACCGGGTAGGCTCAAAGAATCTCGGATTAAGAAGGAAGCGTACCTGACTGCTTCTACTGCTGCTATACCTCTCACAGTGTGACAGGTGTTGTAGCAAAACGTTCAAGAAGGGGTAATTGGCTCTGTCTGGGGATCTGGGAAGGCTTCCTGGAGGAGGTGAAACTTTTTTGGGGGCTGCTTTGGGTCTTCATTGCTGCATGTGGGCTTTCTCAAGTTGCGGCGAGCGGGGCTGCTCTTCGTTGCGGTGCTCGGGCTTCTCTTTGCAGTGGCTTCTCTTGTTGCGGAGCACGGGCTCTAGGCGCGTGGGCTTCAGCAGTTGTGGCTCGCGGGCTCTAGAGCGCAGGCTCAGTAGCTGTGGCGCACGGGCTTAGTTACTCCGCGGCATGTGGGATCTTCGCGGACCAGGGCTCTAACCCCTGCCCCCTGGATTGGCAGGCGGATTCTTAACCAGGAAAGGAGGAGGTAAATTTTCAGCTGAAGCTCTCAGGATGAGGAGGACTTCCTCCCGTTGTGGGAGTGAAAGGAGGGTATTCCAGGTAAAGGGAACAGTTTCCCTCCATGAGTCCAGCTGGAATTGAGACTTCTTCCAGAACTACCAGAAAAGCACTGTGTGGGAAATCATTTTTCCAGCCTCCTGCAGGGGCCGCTGCTGCCCCAGGCTGGGGCTGCCACCTCTGGACTCAGCCAGTCTCTCCCAACAAAACTGAGTTTGTCTTTGCTGGGGTGGCAGTGAGGTACACTCTGGACCTGCCTCCATCTAAGGAGTGAGCTCAGGGCAGCAGTGTCCCCAAAGCCTGAAGTAACAATCTGAGCTCAGTCAACGGCATTTGGGGGGAGGGGTGTAGTGGGTACTGATATTTTTCTGTCTCTGGGTCACCACAAGTTTAATAAAATAAAAAAAACTGTGGGTAAATGCTGCCATCTGTACTGCCCACCCCCCAACAACAAATCAGGTCCCAGACTAGACACAAAGGTTGCTTTAAAAATACCCCAAGGACTTAACTGAAAAGCCCCTCTCCTCATGCTTCTGGGGCTTAAGATCCTTGAGTTCATTCCTCAGCATCTCTCCTCAGGATGGTGGGGTGGGCTGCCCCGTGATGTGGAGGTAAAGATCCGTGAGTCTGCTCCGTGGGACTAAGAGGCACCCCCCCCCCGAAGCCTAGAAGCCCCCCTCGGGGCTGTGTGCCAAGAGCCCCCATGAGCCATGGCCTCAGAGGGCAGCGGTGATTTTTTTCACATAAATATATCGCACTTAAATGAGTTTAGACAGCATGACATCAGAGAGTAATTAAATTGGTTTGGGTTGGAATTCCGTTTCCAATTCCTGAGTTCAGGTTTGTAAAAGATTTTTCTGAGCACCTGCAGGCATGTGTGTGTGTGTGTGTGTGTGTGTGTGTGTGTGTGTGTGTGTGTGTAAGTATTTTCACTGGAAAGGATTCAAAACTTAAAAAAAAAAAAAAAAAAAAAGAACTGGAGCACACAGGCAGCATTACGCCATTCTTCCTTCTTGGAAAAATCCCTCAGCCTTATACAAGCCTCCTTCAAGCCCTCAGTCAGTTGTGCAGGAGAAAGGGGGCGGTCGGCTTTCTCCTTTCAAGAACGAGTTATTTTCAGCTGCTGACTGGAGACGGTGCACGTCTGGATACGAGAGCATTTCCACTATGGGACTGGATACAGACACACGCCCGGCAGACTTCAAGAGCCTCAGACTGAGGAGGAAGCCTTTCCTTCTGCTGCTGCCGCTGCTTTTGAGGGTCCACTCTTTTCATGGTTCTTCCTGCCAAACCAGAGGCACCTCCGCTGCTGCCACTGTTCTCTTTGGTGTCATTCAGCGGCTGGCCAGAGGATGAGACTCCCCAAAGTCCTCATTTTCTTGCTTTGGCACCTGGCTTGGCTGGACCTGGAATTCATCTGCACTGTGTTGGGTGCCCCTGACTTGGGCCAGAGACCCCAGGGGCCCAGGCCAGGATTGGCCAAAGCAGAAGCCAAGGAGAGGGCCCCTCTGGCCCAGAACATCTTCAGGCCGGGGGGTCACAGCTACGGTGGGGGGGCCACCAATGCCAGGGCAAAGGGGGGCACCGGGCAGACAGGAGCCCCGACACAGCCCAAGAAGGATGAACCCAAAAAGCTGCCCCCCAGATCGGGTGGTCCTGAACCCAAGCCAGGACACCCTCCCCAGACAAGGCAGGCTGCAACGCGGACTGTGACCCCAAAAGGACAGCTTCCTGGGGGTAAGGCACCACCAAAGGCAGGATCTGTCCCCAGCCCCTTCCTGCCGAAGAAGGCCAGGGAGCCTGGGTCCCCTCGAGAGCCCAAGGAGCCATTCCGCCCGCCCCCCATCACGCCCCACGAATACATGCTCTCGCTGTACAGGACGCTGTCCGAGGCTGACAGAAAGGGAGGCAACAGCAGCGTGAAGTTGGAGGCTGGCCTGGCCAACACCATCACCAGCTTTATTGACAAAGGGCAAGGTGAGGGGGCGGGGGGGGGCAGGGGCACGGCTCAGAGGGAGGGGCATCTGCATGCATGGAGGGGGCTCTCAGAGCCCCGCCACTACACTGGTGGGAGACGGTGTGTGCATCTGGCCTGGGTGGTATCTGGGACTTACCTCATACACTCCAGGTCCCAGGCTGCTGGCATGTCAGAGCTGGAGGGCACCTGGGGATCACCAAGTGCCATTCCTGCAAGGTGCAGAGGGGGTTACTGAAGCCTGGGAAGGAGACAAGACCTGCCTGTTGGTGGCAGAACTGGGGACCAGCCTCTAAGACTCTTGATTACCAGGCCATGCTCTATGCTTATGTGAATTGGCCAGACTTTCCAGGCTGCAGGGGGTTGTAGGCTTTCTCACATGGCAGAGAGACAAATTAATCTCAGATAGCCATGGTTCTCCCACTTTGCCTTTGGGCTGGGGGGCAGAGGGGACAGGATTGGTGATGACAGTACATGAGGCGTACTGGAGTTCTGGAACAACCTCTAGATATACGAGGTGGGGCAGGGTGGACAGCAGACCTAGGGTCTAACTCACCGTGTGACCTTTGGAAAGCCCCTTCTCCCTTTGGGGTCTCAGTTTCCCCATCAGTACAATCCTATGGAGGTTGGATTGGGTGATTTTTGAGAGCCCTTCAAATATGAAAACTTAAAAAAATTTTTTTTTTTTTTTGCGGTACGCAGGCCTCTCACTGTTGTGGCCTCTCCCCTTGTGGAGCACAGGCTGCGGACGCGCAGGCTCAGCGGCCATGGCTCACGGGCCCAGCCCCTCCGCGGCATGTGGGGTCTTCCCACACCGGGGCATGAACCCGTGTCCCCTGCCTCGGCAGGCAGACTCTCAACCACTGCGCCACCAGGGAAGCCCTGAAAACTTTTTGTCCTGTCCTAAACACACATCATTTTTATCATGAACCCAGGAGACGATCTGCTCCCCTCACTTCTCTCTCTGCCCACCCCACATCACTGTCTTGGCTTTTCCTCTCAACTTGCTGTGTGATCTCAGCAAGTGATCCCTTCCCCTCTTAGGGCCTCAGTTTCTCCGTAAGTGTGAAGAGGGAGGTGGACCTGATTGCTAGAGTTGCTGGCAGCTCATATGTTCTGGTTCTGGGAGTCTTGGGACTTTGGCTAGCAGGGTGGGGGAAGGGTCAGAGAGAGGAAGAGGCTCCTCATTAGAGCTGGCCAGTGGGGGGATGACAGAGGGTGGGGGAGGCACAGAGGCAGCAGGTCTGGCTGAGGTTGGGGGAGGTGGCCTGGCTGCCTGCCCAGCCAGAGCAAGCTGTGACCCCTTGGGGAATCATAAAATAAGTCCTTGTGCCCCCCAGCTCTAAGGGAGCTTGGAGGGGGGAGATGGGGAGTTTAAAGTCCTAATTAGTCACCTTCTAGAGCAATATTATGAATGTTTCCCAATGGCAAATTGGTATTTAGGAAGGAGGGCGTGCTGATTCGGACATACTACCTACCGAGCTTCTTATACACACACAGCCTTATATTTATACGTACATGCTGAATCACACACACACATACACATGTGCACACACACCTTACATATATACAAGGAATCTTCTTACATATATACAGACACATATACATACCTACCCTTCAAATATTCACACAAGCCCAATCATACATGCATATAACATGTCACTCACATATGCATTACTTTTCATACTCACATGTGAACTGAACCATGCATACACACACACACCAACTGTCATTCACACACACACACACACATTCACCTACCCAGCAGGGTAAGAAACATACACAACAGAATCATTAGACTGGGAAGCCAGGAAAATTGGCTTATAGACTGGCTTTTTTGTTAACTTGCTGTGTAACTTTAGGCAAGTCACTCCCCCTCTCTGTCCCTCATCCGTCAAACAAGAACATAAGATCTTCTTTAAGGCATGGTATAGTAGAAGCAGCTCAGGATTGGTTGTAAAAAGTTCTAGGCTGCAGTTCCAGCTCTGCTTTTTCCCAGATGGGTGACCGTGAGCAAGTTACTAACTTCTCTGAGCCTCAGGTTCCTCCCCTGGAAAAACAGGGTCATTATAATGCCCATTTCACCTGTCTTACCAAAGAGAAACCATATTGGATAACAGATGGGAGAGGGGCAGGTAGAAGGCAGTTCTAAGGCTGATGGACCTCTGCTATGCATCTCATTGACACAAACACCTAGAATCACTCAAATCAGCTACAGCCACATCTACAGATCAACAACCCTACTTGGTTGACTGTGTAGGAAGCTCCCTTATTTTGAAAAAGGCTCCCAGTGATTTGGGTCTTGCCCTCTGTCAGAGTGGGGAAGAGGTTAAAGAACGTTCTCTCGAGGGGAGAAGAGCTGTGGTCCTCCCCTGAGGCCTTGAGGTGACCAGCTCCCTTCGTGAGGTTGCAGGGAATGACTTATGGGTGTTCTCTCTAGATGACCGAAGTCCTGCGGTCAGGAAGCAAAGGTACGTGTTTGACATTAGCGCCCTGGAGAAGGATGGGCTACTAGGGGCCGAGCTGCGGATCTTGCGGAAGAAGTCCTCGGACACAGCTAAGCCAGTGGCCCCCGGCAGTGGGCGAGCTGCCCAGCTGAAGCTGTCCAGCTGCCCCAGCGGCCGACAGCCGGCAGCCTTGCTGGATGTGCGTTCCATGCCAGGCCTGGATGGATCTGGCTGGGAGGTGTTCGACATCTGGAAGCTCTTCCGAAACTTTAAGAACTCGGCCCAGCTGTGCCTGGAGCTGGAGGCCTGGGAACGGGGCCGGGCCGTGGACCTCCGTGGCCTGGGCTTTGACCGGGCTGCCCGGCAGGTCCATGAGAAGGCCCTGTTCCTGGTGTTTGGCCGCACCAAGAAACGGGACCTGTTCTTTAATGAGATTAAGGCCCGCTCTGGCCAAGATGATAAGACCGTCTACGAGTACCTGTTCAGCCAGCGACGAAAGCGGCGGGCCCCACTGGCCACGCGTCAGGGCAAGCGGCCCAGCAAGAACCCCAAGGCCCGCTGCAGTCGGAAGGCGCTGCATGTCAACTTCAAGGACATGGGCTGGGATGACTGGATTATCGCGCCCCTGGAGTACGAGGCCTTCCACTGCGAGGGGCTATGCGAGTTCCCCCTGCGCTCCCACCTGGAGCCCACGAACCATGCAGTCATCCAGACCCTGATGAACTCCATGGACCCCGAGTCCACGCCACCCACCTGCTGTGTGCCCACGCGGCTGAGTCCCATCAGCATCCTCTTCATTGATTCCGCCAACAATGTGGTCTATAAGCAGTATGAGGACATGGTCGTGGAGTCTTGCGGCTGCAGGTAGCAGCACTGGCCTCTGTCTTCCTGGGTGGTACATCCCAGGATGCTGGTCACAAGAGCCCCTCCACGCATTCCCGGCATCACAGAGGGGTTGGGAAGCTACAGCCAGGAGCATCTACACAGCCTGCGTGAAAGGGGATTTCAACAGCCGTGTTCACTCTCAGAGTGGGAATTGGGCTGAAGGTCTCTTTCTATCCACAAGTCCCCCTGTCTGAGGATGTCTGCCCTTCTGTTGCTCTGACTGGCAGGGACAGGCCCAGGGAGACAGACTCTGAATGGAACTGAGACCCAGGAGGCCTTGTTTTCCAATGAGACTCAGCCCACCACCTCTCCTTACCTGGACCTTCTTGACCTCTGGACTCTCCAGGGAGGGCTCTCCTTGGGAGAGGCACAGGTGCCACCTCCTCCTTGAATTACCATTGTGCTTGGTGACTTTCTGCCCCTGGTGCAGATGGATGCTGATTGGGCAGGGGTGGGAAAGAGGGGGAGCGGGTTTGGCAGGGGTGAGGAGTGTGAGGCTCTTAGACTGTTAGATTAAAATGTACATTGATGAGATAAAAAACAAAACCATGCCTAAAACCGTGGCAGATTTCTTATTTACCCCAGGGGACCCAGTGACCCTTCAAAGAATGACTGACCCAGAGAGGGGAGGCGGGCTGCCCGAAGCAGAATGCGACAGAGAGCACAGGCTGAGCAGGGCCAGTGCTACCTCTAACCCCATTCCTGGTTTTCTTCCAGAGCTCCATCTATTCCACTGAGGCATAGCAACAGAGTTAGGTTTCCTTTCTGACATTCCTTAGTCAAGTTTGTTGTCTCCAAAATAGATCCCTTAAATGGGAGGGAAATTGGGGATTTCATTTCCTCTAAAGTCATCGCCATTTGATTCACCAGTGTCTGCTCTGTCCCCTCTCATCCTCATATCATACTCACAGAATCAACTGGTCACCATTTAAAGGGCCCTCCACCTCTCACTGGGGAACGTGGGCTGCCATGATCTCCTCTTTCCCTATTGGGGCATCTCTGTTCTGTCACTGACCACTGTTCCTCACATGATCTTACCTGTGATCTTATCTTACCTGCTAGCCTCCAGTCTGGCACACATTCCACCCCTTCACCGCAGCTCTAGAAACAACTGGAGCGCCTCCCCTTTATATTATACCGTATATAAATACATAATTATACATTAGTAACCTCCCCACTGACCTTACTGACCTTAGACGGACCAATGCCAGACACATTCCTGCTTGGGGCTTGGCCCAGACTAAATGCCCACTTCCCTTTTCCACTAGAACCTATGGGGAAGAGAGAGGCATGAACTCTTGGGAGGGGAATACAGCCTTCTGGTAAGGAAATTTGGGCACCTGAGTCCTTGTTCCAAGGGCTCAGGACCAGGTTCTGCCTGGCTGAAGAAAGGGAGGGCCAGCAGAAGAGAGCCTAGGCCTCAGCTTCCTACCCAGGGGGCCTCAAAATTTTCCCCATCTCTCTCCAGCTGGGTCTTCGATTCCCAGGGCTCCTAGCCAAAGCTGTTTCAACAGTAATGATTCTTGCCCAGCTCTGGGCAGATCCTGTGTTTCTTCCCTCTAGGCCCGAAACCTGGGTTGTCAGGACCTGAAGCAAGAGCCCAGGGTGGGGGGCAGCATACCTTCGAGCTACCTCCCTGGCTTGGAGACCATTCCCTCTCCCTGAGGGGCGAGCCTGAGCCTGGAGCCTAGCCCTCCCTGGCCGAGTTTCGTTGTGTTTGGCTGGGGGCAGGCCCACAAGCTCTGGAAGTAAACAAAGGAGCTGCACGGCAGACAGAGTTCTGGTGTATGTGAGAGGAGAGTGAGCCTGGAAGGGAGGTGCCCGGGGAGGCCAAGCAGTGGGCTGTGGACACAGGGAGAGCAGTGTAGAAGCAGGGTGGCTGGAGACCCAAGGGCAGAGAGGCAGGGGAACAAGGGGTCACAGGTGGGGCGGGCTCCTACATGCACTGATTTCCTGGGCTGTACGTCCCTAGTTTCTTGGAAAGTCTGATAGATTGGAGCTCTCCCTGCCTTATCCCTATCACAGAGCTTCAAGGACTCTCAGCCACGGTGCTCTTCCTGCTGAGGCCCAGGCATTGAATTGAATGTTGTGGCTCCAGCTTGATACCCAAGGAGCTTCCTCTCCCACCTCCACCTGTCCTAGAACACCCTTTCGCGAGAGAACCACTCAGACTCCGTACCTGACCCCCTTTCCCACCCAGGCTGTGGGGAGCCAATCAGATCGTTGTGGGTGGGAACAGCCCTTCCATCCTAACCATCTGATCTGTTCAGCTGCCTCCTTGGAAAATTATCCCCACCAGGCACCCACCTCCAGTCCCAATCATAACAGGCTGCATACTTGTACAGGGCATTCTTGCGCCAAAGGGTTCAAGGCTTATATCGTTCTTTAGAGTTCACAAACACTCTCTCAGCTGTGGTTTCACAGCTCTGCTGGGCTCAAAAGGCAGCCCAGTTTCAAATTTCAAGATTTGTCACTTAAAGTTAGAGGCCTTGGGCAAGTCGCCTAATTCCATGAACCTTGATTTCCTCATTTGTGAAAAAAAAAAGGAGGGGGGGAAGGGTAAATGATGTACCTATTTCATAAGGCTAACTGTGAGGATACGAAAGACACTCAGCACAGTAGCTGGCACAGAGGTGGCACTCAACAAATGCTAGCTGTTATCATTATTGTGCCTCAAACAGTCTTGTGAAGCAGGCAGGGCAAGGAATATTACCCTCTGCTCCCCTATTTTTACAGATGAGAAGCTAACAATCCAGAGAGGTAACTGCAGGTCTCCTGCAGGTCTCTGTATTCTTTGTACTATTCTTGCCACTTTTCTGGAACCCCAATTCCACTGACCCCAGTCTTGGCAAGTAGTAGAATTATCTTCCCGGGTCTTGGCGCCCTGGTCTTAAAGTATCTCCTTGGGGACACAGAATATTGTTAGTTCCTAGGGAGAAACAGCTAAGCATATAGTTTAGGGCAGGGAAAATGGGAGGTCCACAGGAGAGGAAAGAAGTGAGGCCCTCAAAGCTCTGATGCCATCTCTTGGCCTCTTCCACATCCCTGTGTCCCAGGGCCACAAGCTGGAGAATCAGCTGTTCTAGGGCTTGGAACACACACCCTTGGGAAGCCTCTGACTTCACTATTAGTTCTTTTGATCTGAATATAATGTGAGGAAGCAGAGTCAAGCAGAATAGTCATATATGCTTAGGAGTCAAGCAGATCTGGGTTCCAGTTCTAGTTCCACGACTTTCCAGCTGAGTGACTGAGCAAGTTACTTAACCTTTCTAGTTTCTCTAACTGTAAAAGAGGGATAATAATATCAAATTTAATGGACCTGGGATGCAGGAAAGGGGATATTCATTCATTCCATCCATCTTTGATCCATCTATTCATTTATTAACCAGTAAATATTTATTGAGGGTCTTCTATGGCCCAATACTGTTTTGAATGTTGGGGTAATAATAAAAACTACAGTGTTTATTGAGGGCTTATTATGTGCCAGGTACTGTGCTTAGCACTTTACATGAAGTCTCTTATCTTGCAATGATCATGCCTTCAAGTTACATGCATGAATGAAAGAGAAAATAAAGATCCCAAAGGATACCAAGATGGTAAGATAATAGACTGAATCAAAGGAAATGAAATAAAACAGGGGGGAAAGTCATCAGAATGCATGAAACCAACCATACAAGTACAAGATATGAAGTGTGATTTCACAACTTCAGATGGGAAAGAGATAGTGTTGTCAGCAGCTGCGAACTCAGTAGAATCAACTGAATATAATGTGGGTGCCTAAGTGCAAATACAAGTGTGGGCTTTATTAATAGACATATACTGTACAAACCCAAAGAAACTGTGGTTCTGCTCTCTTAGCAGGACTTGGGGAGTGTTGGGATGGAGAGAATAAGGGAGAAGTAGAGTCAAGGGTGAATCCTGTGGCTTTTTTGCTTGAGCAACTGTGTGGACGGTGTGCCATTCAACAACAATGAAAAGAGAGAACACAGAAGGAGGACAGATTTTGAGAGGAAGATGATGATGTCAGTTTTGGACATGTCAAGTTTAAAGAACTCTTACAAGATTAGTTTTAACTAAGAAAAACGGCAATTCTTCCATTGAAATGATATAAAGAAGAAAGGATACATGCATGCTATACAAGCAGGTTTGTTAGTTTGGTGGTGGGAAGTTGAGTTTCCTTCTGATGGCTTCTAATTTCTTTTTTCTCTGTGAAGCAGGAGGTGAGGCTATCTGTTCAGAGACAGTAAGAAGGGGTCAGAGTCAAGGAATGTGGAACAGGTTCCTGTTATGGGTTGAATTGTGTTCCTCAAAAGAATATGTTAAAGTCCAACCCCCCTGCCCCTAACCTATAAATATAACCTTATCTGGAAAAAGGATCTTCACAGATGTAATCAAGTTAAGATAAGGTCGTCAGGGTGGGCCCTAATCCAGTATGAGTGGAGTCTTTATAAGATGAGAAGAGACACAGAGACAGGCACAAAAGGAGAAGTCCATGTGATGACAGAGGCAGAGACTGGAGTTTAAAAAATCAAGAAACAGCAAGGATTCCTGGCAATGACCAGAAGCTAGGAAGAGACAAGGAAAGATCCTCCTCCCCTAGAGCCTTCAGATAGAGCCTGATCCTTGTCAACACCTTGATTTTGGACTTCTTATCTCCAGAACTGTGAGACAATACATTTCCATTGTTTTACGCCACCTGGCTTTTTTGTTGTTGTTGTTGTTATGGAAGTCCTAGGAATCTAATACAGTTATAAACAGTAGTTTTGGAGAAGGGGGGCAGAGTTGAGCGTAATAAAGGTTGGTATCCATATTTGATGGTACCAATATGTTCCTTGCATGATTTTCTCCAATAGTACTCAATAACCTAGATGCAGGCATGGTGTCTCTCTAGGTGGGGGGGCGGGGATAGAAAGACATTTGAGCAAGGGAGTTATATTGCAAGAGATAAGCAATTAAAGTGACAGACTGTATGATCTGAGCTAGATAGGAGAGAGATGAGAAGGTTGACAGACTACTGTGTAAAGAGAAGAGATAAAAAGCCTGGAGGTCTCAATGGGGTAGCAATGACAAGAGTACTAGGAATGAATGGACACTTAAAGAGTAGGATGGTGAGGGAATTCCCTGGCTGTCCAGTGGTTAGGGCTCCGTGCTTCCACCGCATGGGGCACAGGTTCGATCCTTGGTCGGGGAACTAAGATCCTGCAAGCCGCATGGGTGTGGCAAAAAAAAAAAAAAAAAAGGACGGTGAGAGCCCAGAATGGCATAAATTAAAATTTTCATAATTAAAACAATTCTGGTGATGAGGTTCAGGAATTGGCCATGGGAATGGGCAGCTGGACACTTCATAGAAATGGAATCATACTCATAGTGTATGTAGCCTTTTGCGATTGACTTCTTTCACTTAGCATAATGTTTTCAAGGGTCAGCCATATTGTAGTGTATCAGTAGTTCATTCCTTGTTATTACTGAGAAATAATCTGTTTTCTGGATATATCATTTTATTTATCCATTTCATCAGTTGAAGGATATTTAGGTTGTTTTTGTCTATTATGAATAATGTTGTGATGAACAACCATATACAATTTTTTGTGTGGGCATGTTTTAATTTCTTTTAAATATATACCTAGGAATGGAGTCACTGGGCCATATGGTAACATATGGTAATTATCATTTTTAGGAACAATGAGATTGTTTTCCAAACATCATACATACATCAGTGTATGAGGGATCCAGTTTTTCCACATCCTTGTCAGCACTTTGTATTACATGTCTGCTTGATTATAGCCATCTAGTGGGCATGTGAAGTGGTATCTCATTGTGTGTGTGTATGTGTGAGTGTGTGAGTGTGTGTGTGTGTGTGTGTGTGTGTGTGTGTGTCTTTCCCTAATGACTAATAATGTTGATCATCTTTTCATTAGCTTCTTGACCATTTGTATATCTTCTTTGGAGAGACGTCTATTCAAATCCTTTGCCCACTTTTTTTTTTGTGTGTGTGGTATGCGGGCCTCTCACTGTTGTGGCCTCTCTCGCTGTGCTCCGGACGCGCAGGCTCAGCGGCCATGGCTCACGGGCCCAGCCTCTCCGCGGCATGTGGGGTCTTCCCGGACCGGAGCACAAACCCGTGTCCCCTGCATCGGCAGGCAGACTCTCAACCACTGCGCCACCAGGGAAGCCCCTTTGCCCATTTTTGACCGGGTGTTTATTTTTTAATTACTGAGTTGTAGACTTCTTTGGATACAAGTCCCTTATCAGATATGTGATTTACAAATATTTTCTCCCATTCTAAACCTTTTCACTTTCTTGATGGTATCTTTTGCAACATAAAAGTTTAAATTTTTATGTAGTCCAATTTATCTATTTTTTTCTTTTGTTATTTGTACTTTCAATGTTTTATCTAAGAAGACTTTGCCTAAAACAAGGTCACAAAGATTTACTCTTATGTTTTCTTCTAAGAGCTTTATAGTTTAGCTCTTATATTCAGATCTATGATCCATTTTGAGTTAATTGTCCGTATGGTGCGAAATAGGAGTCCAACTTCATTCTTTTGCATTGTCTTTTAAAATTTTTGTGAATATGTATTATACCTCCACAACTGTAATATGCCTGAGGGCAAGGACCAAGTTCTACTTCTTTGTATTTTCCATAAAACCAATGAGTAAATTTTTTTTTCAGAATAAGGTTTTGAGAGTGATATGGATATTTTTCTTTCAATTTTATTTTATTTTATTATTATTATTTTTTCAGCTGCACTGCACTGCTTGCAAGATCTTAGTTCACTGACCAGGGATCAAACCCGGGCCCCTGGCAGTGGAAGCTCAGAGTCCTAACCATTGGACTACCAGGGAATTCCCTTTTCTTTCAATTTTAAAGGTAATTATATAGATACAGTACAAACTCCAAACAACGCAAAAGGATATACAGTGAAAAAAAATGTCTCCTTTCTAGACCTAACCTCCTAGTCTCCCAGCCCTCTTCTTCAGAATCAACCGCCATAACCACAATTACCAGTTTCTTGTGTTTCCTTTCAGTGATTTTCTACAGCTACACTAGCATGTACTTAGAATAGGATCCAAAGTCTTTACCATGGCCAACAAGCTCCTCCATGATCTGGCCTCTAGTGCCACCTTGTCAACATCATCTCTTACCATACTCTTCCTTATTCATTTGGCTCCAGGCCTTGATAACCTCATTTCTCTTCCTTGGAAACACCAAGCATTCTCTCATGTTGGGATCTTTACACTTGTGTTCTCTCTGCCCAGCATGCTCTTTTCCAAGATATTTACATGGGTCACTCTCATTTCCTTCACTCTTTTTTTTTTTTTTTTTTTGGCTGCACCACACGGCTTGCAGGATCTTAGTTCCCAAACCAGGGATTGAACCCAGACCCCCGGCAGTGAAAGCACCAAGTCCTAACCACTGGACTGCCAGGGAATGCCTTTGAACCTTTTTCTTGACAATATCATCACCCTCTTTGCACTGATGACATCTATTCCATGGCCTGGAAAAACAATCCTTTATTGACTCCCGCTATCAACTCTCTCCTCTGCTAATCCCAAGCTAGCTAATGATTTTGAAGAAAAATCACACAGAAATAGATTGATGCCATTAAAATTTTTGCTCTTAAGTGTATAAGAATATTCATGGAAACACTGGTCATAAGAACAACAAAAAGAAACAAACTATATGCCATATATATCATATGATAGAACAGCTGTTAAAAGGAAATGAACTGGATCTATATAGAGCAACATATATAGAATTTTAA
Organism: Kogia breviceps; assembly: GCF_026419965.1. NCBI lineage: Eukaryota > Metazoa > Chordata > Mammalia > Artiodactyla > Physeteridae > Kogia > Kogia breviceps. The sequence continues at coordinate 23,411,368 of NC_081323.1, forward strand.
AAAGAAACTAGTAAAAAGAAAGAAGCAGCAAACTAAAACAAACTATGCTGTCGGGCTTCCCTGATGGCCCAGTGGTTAAGAATCCGCCTGCCGAGGCAGGGGACATGGGTTCGTGCCCCGGTCCTGGAGGATCCCACATGCCACGGAGCGGCTGGGCCCGTGAGCCATGGCCGCTGGGCCTGTGCGTCCAGAACCTGTGCTCCGCAACAGGAGAGGCCGCGGCAGTGAGAGGGCTGCGTACCGCAAAAAAACCCAAAAACCAACAAACAAAAAAACACAAAAAAAACTATGCTGTCAATTAAGTTAAAAAAAAAAAAAAGGAAAAAAAAGAAAACCCACACCAACCAGAAAGACATATATTCTAAGGGAACATGTATATGTATGTAAAAGCATTAAAAAAGATCTGAAAGGAAATTCAATTTTAGAGAGGGTGGAAGGTTGGGATTCAAGGTGGTAGTAAAAAGGGACTTTAGCTTTATCTGTAACATGCTAATTTTTAGAAAATACAGTGTAATCATAAATCATTTTAATTTAAAATTAATTAATAAATTAAAATTTATAAAGTGGAGAGTTACCAGCTTCAACTAGATTCTCCATATTTCACTGGCCCCTTTTTCTTTCATTCTCTGTTAAACTTTAAACTTTCTCCTTCTTCTAAACTATAATCTCATACCATCTGCCTTCCTCTGAGTAGAAAAACTTCCCTGCCAAGTTAACAGAGAGAATAGAAGCCACCAGAAAGGAAATTAAATATCAATCTTTTCTCTTGTCCCCAACATCTTAGTTCATCATCTCTTGTGTGAATTACTTACTTGGTCTTAAATTTGCAGTTTTTGTATCACATTTGCTTCTTGAATCTGATTAACAAGAATATTGCTCTTACACCCCCCCGCCCCCCCCCCTTTTTTTTTTGTCAGTACGCGGGCCTCTCACTGTTGTGGCCTCTCCCGTTGTGGAGCACAGGCATCGGACGCGCAGGCTCAGCGGCCGTGGCTCACGGGACTAGCCGCTCCGTGGCATGTGGGATCTTCCCGGACCGGGGCACGAACCCGTATCCCCTGTATCGGCAGGTGGACAATCAACCACTGCGCTACCAGGGAAGCCGTCCCCCTCTTTTTTTATAGATAGGTAGTTAAAAAAAATTATTTATTTATTTTTGGCTGCATTGGGTGTTCATTGCTGCCCGTGGGCTTTCTCCAGTTGTGGTGAGCAGGGGCTACTTTTGGTTGTGGTGCGTGGCCTTCTTGTTGTGGTGGCTTCTCTTGTTGCGGAGCACGGGCTCTGGGCGCACAGGCTTTAGTAGTTGCCGCACGCAGGCTCAGTAGTTGTGGCTCGCGGGCTCTAGAGCACAGGCTCAGTAGCTGTAGGAAGGGAAGTGCCCCCCCCCTTTTTAAAAAAATAAATTTATTTATTTATTTATTTTTGGCTACATTGGGTCTTTGTTGCTGTGCGCGGGCGTTCTCTAGTTGCGGCGAGCGGGGACTACTCTTCGTTGCGGTGCACGGGCTTCTCATTGCAGTGGCTTCTCTTGTTGCAGAGCATGGTCTCTAGGTGTGCAGGCTTCAGTAGTTGCATCTATTTTATTTATTTATTTATTTATTTTTGTGTGGTTCGCGGGCCTCTCACTGTTGTGGCCTCTCCCGTTGCGGAGCACAGGCTCCGGACGCGCAGGCTCAGCGGCCATGGCTCACGGGCCCAGCCGCTCCGTGGCATGTGGGATCTTCCCGGACTGGGGCACGAACCCGTGTCCCCTGCATCGGCAGGCGGATTCTCAACCACTGCGCCACCAGGGAAGTCCCAGTAGTTGCATCTAAAGGGTAGTTTCTAAAGGGTAGTTTCCTTCCCATGTTATTATTATTGTTATTTTTAATTTGGTTGTGCTGGGTCTTAGTTGCTGCAGGCAGGCTCCTTAGTTGTGGCATGTGAACTCTTAGTTGCGGCATGCATGTAGGATCTAGTTCCCTGACCAGGGATCGAACCAGGGCCCCCTGCATTGGGAGGGCAGGGTCCTATCCACTGTGCCACCAGGGAAGTCCCCGCATGTTATTCTCTAGTTTAGTTCTTTGTTCTCTTCATAGCACTTACCACAATTTTTAATTATTTTATTTTATTCATCGGCTTACTAGACTTTTGTGACACAGCACCTCCAGCCTCTCCCCCCCACCCCCAGGTCTATGAGCTCCAGGAAGCCAGTATCCACACCTGTCTTGTGTCCAGCACATAGTGACCATTCAGTGGGTCTATGTTGACTGAATGAAAGGGAAGGGAGTCCTTCAGCACCCTGCCCTTCTGCTCCCCATCACCCCAGGAGCACTGACACCTTCTCTCCTCTACTGTTTTCGGGATACAATGAATGCAAGAGGTCTTCTAGCCAAGGCCATTCTCTCCCAACCTCCTGTGGAAACTCTTTGCGTCCTTGATTCTTTCTTCTGTATCTTCATCTTTATAATAATTTCCTATCAATACTCAAAGATGCTCCCAATCACAACCAACCAACCAGAAACCCCTAAAGTTTCTTCAGCATGTGACCACCCTCTTCCCCTGAATTTCAGGACTCAGACATGCCCTGTGTTGCTACTCCTACTCTTTCTCAGGCTCCTTTTAGAGAGTCCTTTTTTTGTCAGTAATTGGCTGGGTTAGGTCTTCATTGCTGCGCGCGGGCCTTCTCTAGTTGTGGCGAGCAGGGGCTGCTCTTCATTGCGGTGCATGGGCTTCGCATTGCAGTGGCTTCTCTTGTTGCGGAGCACGGGCTCTAGGTGCGTGGGCTCAGTAGTTATGGCTTGCAGGCTCAGTAGTTGTGGCGCACGGGCTTAGTTGTTCCGTGGCATGTGGGATCTTCCGGGACCAGGGCTCGAATTTGCGTCCCCTGCATTGGCAGGCGGGTTCTTAACCACTGCCCCACCAGGGAAGTCCCTTAGGGAGTCCTGAAGTGCTAGGATTCTCCCAGGATTCTGTTCTTTTCAACCATCGGTAAAAAGGGGGGAATCTTTGTGGGGACAGAGTCTGGGAAAGAGGGACTCCGACAAGGTGGTGCTGAAGAGTGAGGGTGGGTGAGGTGGGTTAATGAAAGAGCTATGAAAAGCCCGAGGCAGAGGTCAAAAAGGACAAGTGTTGCGAGGACTTGAGCCTCTGTGACGTGTCTGGCGGAGACTAAGGAGAGCGGGAGGCGCGCGCGCGTCCCGACCGTCCGGCCGCGTCCCAGACCCTGCCTCCTCGCGCACAGCGGCGAAAGCGCGCGCTCGTGTGCGCAGCGACCTCTGTGCGCCTGCGCCGCCGTTGCCGGGCATCCGCCGCTGAAAACACGACCTAGTGGAGGGGTAGTAGCAGCGGGACTCCGGAAGCCCACCTTTCACCCGGAAATGGTTGTTGAAAAACATGGCGTTGCTGGTGCGAGTCCTTGTGAGTGAAGGAGTACTTTTGTGCCGTCGCCCACCGGGCCTGCGGGTTGGAGTCGGAGAGGGCGGGGCGGGAGCAACTGGTCGGAAGTGCAGGAGCGGAGCCTGTGCGGTAGCGAGACTGCGCGGCCGCATCTCTGCGGGGAACTGAGGCAGCTTCCCACCTCCCCCGACCCTCGGTTTGACCGTGGCTTCCCCCTTTGGAGAAGGCGTCAGACTGACGTCAGATATAAATTTGACGAAGCTTGCTTTTCCTTGGTCACCACCTGTGACTCCTTCCCCTCAGGGAGAGAGGCAGCGCGTGGGGTACTGATTGTAGTTTCAGGAGACCCGGGTTCTAGTTCCTGTTCCGTCACTAATGCTCAGGGTGACCTTGGGCAAGTCACTTTTGGACTTCAGAGTCCCCATGGGCAAAGCGAGGACGTAAATCTGCAAGTCTTTGGGATTCTGAGGTTCTTTGGGTTTGTTTTAGAGATAGTAGATCAATTATTAACTCTGTAGTTAAGTGGAATACTCTTATAGGCTATTAGAGTGAAAGCTGTACGAGAACTGGGGTCATATCTGTCGTTTTCACTCTGCCTAGCACAGCGTCTGGCACATCATAGGTGTTCAATAAAGATTTGTTGAAGGAATGAAATAAGTGACGAAGAACCACTCTACTAATTAACACCCATACAGGAAGCTGCTGCACCTCTTGTGATTCAGTCCTGAACTTCTAGCTGACTCTGGCTTATATAAATTAAAGAGAACAAGAGTTAGGAGGATACAGAGCTTGGGTCCTAATCATGGAGGGATAGTAGAGTTTATAATTTTATCAAGTCTTTCAAAAACTGGGTCAAGGAGATTGTTTTTCATAGCAGACACTGTATTCCTGCCTCTAGCTTTCTTTTCAGTTCTGATATTAGAAATGTTTGTGTCTAATCTTTTTATACGTGGCACACACGGGCTGTGATTTTACTTCTTGTATTCCTTGTCAGCCTAGCAAAGGGCAGTGCCCTCTATTGTTGCGTAGTAAAAGTTTTTTTGAAGAGTAGCTCCTGTAACCTACAGAAAGTCACTTGGTGAAGTAATTGTTGATGCCAGGGCAGGAACTGATTCAGATCTGAGGACTGCTGAGGAAATGGCAACTAGGATGTCCTAAGTGGTTTTTTTTTGGCCATGGTGCACGGCTTGTGGGATCTTAGTTCCCTGACCAGGAATCGAACCCAGGCCCCTGGCAGTGAAAGCGCAGAGTCCTAACCACTGGACCAGCAGGGAATTCCCTCCTAAGTGTTTTGTTTTTTAAAAAATATTTATTTATTTTTATTATTTTTTTGGCTGTGTTGGGTCTTAGTTGTGGTGCTGCACAGGCGTCTCTCTAGCTGTGGCTTGCATACTCAGTAGCCGTGGTGCATGGGCTTAGTTGCCCTGCTGCGTGTGGGATCTTAGTTCCTTGACTAGGAATTGAACCTGTGTCCCCTGCGTTGGAAGGTGGATTCTTAACCACTGGACCACCAGGGAAGTCCCCGTCCTAGGTGTATTTTTTTTTTTTTTAATTAATTAATTTATTTTTGGCTGTGTTGGGTCTTTGTTGCTGCATGCGGGCTTTCTCTAGTTGTGAGCGGGAGCTACTCTTCGTTGTGATGCACAGGCTTATCACTACAGTGGCTTCTCTTGTTGCTGAGCACAGGCTCTAGGCGCTCGCGCTTCAGTAGTTGTGGCACGTGGGCTCAGTAGTTGTGGCTCGTGGGCTCTAGAGCACAGGCTCTGTGGTTGTGGTGCGCAGGCTTAGTTGCTCTGTGGCATGTGGGATCTTCCCAGACCAGGGATCGAACCCATGTCCCCTGCATTGGCAGGCAGATTCGTAACCACTGTACTACCAGGGAAGTCCCATCCTAGGTGTTTTTAAGATAGATATTTTTGGGGGGAAAGATGAGAATTTTATTGGGCTGTAGATCTGAAATGAATACCTTGACTTGACTTGGCAGTTAGTGTCTGCCCCAGCTGAGCATGCCGCTGAGCATGTGGATGGTTACAGGATCATTTCTTCTTAGTTGGTAGCATCCAGTGAAACCACCTTTCTAACTGCCTTCTATTAGTTGAATCTTTTTCTACCCCCCATTTATCGCTTTCTATTCATCTTTTTAGGTAAAAAGCAAGATTAGGTAAGGAAAGTCACTTTCACTTTATACTGTATACTGTAATTCTTTGAAGTCTTCTTATCATATGTTGTAATGTGTGACAAAGCAACAGAAATTCCCTTAGGACTAGAGAGTTAGAGTAAACATGAAAGTAGCAGATATTTATTGACCACCTATGCTGAAGAGGCATTAGGGTTAGGCACTGTGAGGAATTCACAAATACAGGAAAATGCACCTGTCTAGGAGTCGGAAGAGCCTTGTTTGAAAGCTTGGCCCCATTACTTACTATGGGTATAGCCTTGAGCAAATCACCTAACTTCTCTGAGCCTCAGATTTTCTTAAGGATAAGTTTGATAGGGTTGATCATAGAATCAGTTGATACAAGTGACATTTTAAATGCTTTTTTTCCCTTTTAATTCGGCGACTATTTTGAGTGTTTACTGCATTCTAGGAACTCTCCAAGGGACCGAGGATGAAAAACATAGAACTTATTTTCATGTTTATAATCTAATAGCAGAGACAGAAAAGAAAACTACTGATAACAATTCTTGAAATGCTGTGATAGAAGTCTTAACTAGGTGCTATGGTAGCAGAGTAGAAAGGCACCTAACCCAGCCTGAGGACAAGCATTGGGAGCATTAGATGGAAATGGAGGAGAAGCATTAGCTTATGCTACTATGCTAGACAACAAAGGCGCTCTAAGTAAATCTCTCTGGCTGGACTCAGGGGCACTTGTGGGGAAATGGCAGTAGAGGAGACGTTGCCTTGCATGTCATAGTTAGGGGTTGGAGATTTATTTTGAGGCAGAGGGCAGCCTTTGAAGTATTTTAAATGAAGGGAAGATTTATTTTTAAAGGTTTTTTTGATGCATTTACTCTTGTTTTCTTATTTAAATTTTTAAAATTGAGGAATAATTGATGTACAGTAACTCACACTTATTTAATTGTATAATTTGATAAGTTTTGTTTTTTTATTTTTTATTTTTTTGCGGTACGCGGGCCTCTCACTCCTGTGGTCTCTCCCGTTGCGGAGCACAGGCTCTGGACGCGCAGGCTCCGCGGCATGTGGGATCTTCCCGGACCGGGACACGAACCCGTGTCCCCTGCATCGGCAGGCGGATTCTCAACCACTGCGCCACCAGGGAAGCCCAAATTTGATAAGTTTTGACACAGGTATACACCCGAAAAATAAAAATAAGGAACATATCCGTCACTCCCTAAAATTTCTTTGCGCCCTTTTGCAATTCTTGTATTGCTCTCCCTGCTTCCAGCCACCATTGATCAGGTAACACTTTGTTCCTTCTCTCATTTTTAAATTGAAATTAAAAATTTTTAATTTGAAAGTATGAAAAAGTAAAAAAAAAGTCAACATAGTAAACAAAAAAACATAGATTTTTGTTTTAATAGATCCCTGTAACAGGGGTGGATGTAACAGATGGATCAGTCAGAGAGGGCTGAGATTAGAGTCCCCAGGGCCAGTCAGAAACTAAAGTAATCCTGGAAGAAGTGATGAAGGCCTGTACTAAGTGGGAGACGGACAGTGTGGTTAAAGAAGAAGGGATGGTTGCAAGAGGTATTGAGGAAATAGTCTACAGAGCTTGATGAGAGATTAGATGTTAAGGATGAGGAAGAGGGAAGAGTCTAACAGCTTGTCCCAGGTCAGCCTAGGATGACTGAGTTAATAGCAGTGTTCTTCACTGAGAAAATCTAGCCAGAGTTTTTGGAGTTTTTTTGTTTGGTGTTTTTTTTTTTGTTGTTGTTGTTTTTTGCAGCTGGATATTTGGTGTTCAGGAGAGAAAGCTGAAATATAAGTTGTAGTTGAAACAAAAATGTTGAGATTTCTCAAGCAATAATATTGATAGGTAACATTTATAGGGCACTTACCATGTGGTAAGCACTCTTAAATACTTTATGTGTGTGAACTTGTGTCCTTACGACAGCCCTTTGAAAAGGTAGGCACTATTATTCCCCCATTTTGCAGACAAGAAAATTGAACCACCGAGAAGTAGTATTCTTGAAACATTGTCATTAGTCTCCCCTTACTTTTTCCTCTTTCTGTCTTTTTGACCAGTTTTTACCCTTCTCCAAGGATGGGTTTGGGAAGGAGGAGTAAACTGAAACACTGCTATTGCTGAGTAGATCTAGCAGAGGAACCGGCCATTTGAGCAGTGCTCTGGGACTTTTTAATGGTTTTATGAGTTATTTTGACATTGGTAATAATTTTTACTTCTCTTTGATAGTAGTATAAGTTGCAGAAAGCCACACTGGAGTTTAAAAAAAATTGTAGTAGAATACGCATAACATAATTTACCATTTCAACCAATTTTAAGTGTACAGTTCAGTGGTATTAAGTACATTCACATTGTTGTGCTGCCATCACCACCATCATCCAAAGAACGCTTTTCATCTTCAAAAATTGAAACTCTGTACCTATTAAAAGATAAATCCCTATGCCCCACTCTACCCAGCCCTGGGCAACCACCATTCTTTCTGTCTTTATGATTTTGACTACTCTATGTACTCATATAAGTGGAATCATACAGTGATTGTTCTTTTGTGACTGGTTTATTTCACTTCACATAATGTCCTCAAAGTTCATCCATGTTGTAGCATGACAGAATTTCCTTTTTTTAAGGCTGAATAATATTCTGTTGTATGCATATACTACATTTCATTTATCCATTCATCTGTTGATGGGCACTTTGGTTGCTTCCACCTTTTGGCTATTGCCAGATAGTGCAGCCATGAACATGCGTGTACAAATATTTGTTCTAGTCCCTGTTGTTACTTCTTTTGAGTATGTGCTCAGAATTAGAATTGTTGGATCATATTGTAATTCTATGTTTAATTTTTTGAGCAATCGCCATTCTGTTTTCCATAGCAGCTGCACCATTTTACATTTCTGCCAGCAAAGAACAAGGATTTCAATTTCTCCACATCTTCTCCAACACTTATTTTCTTTTATTTTTTAATAGTGGCCATCTTTTTTTGTTTTTGTTTTTTTTTTGGTACGCGGGCCTCTCACTGTTGTGGCCTCTCCCGTTGTGGAGCACAGGCTCCGGACGCGCAGGCTCAGCGGCCATGGCTCACGGGCCTAGCCGCTCCGCGGCATGTGGGATCTTCCCGGACCAGGACACAAACCCGTGTCCCCTGCATTGGCAGGTGGACTCCCAACCACTGCTCCACCAGGGAAGCCCAATAGTGGCCATCTTAATGGGTGTGAGAGGATAATCTCATTGTAGTTTTTATTTTTAAAGATTTTTTTTTGATGTGGACCATTTAAAAAGTCTTTTTAAAAAATTAATGTATTTATTTTTGGCTGCATTGGGTCTATGTTGCTGCGCACAGGCTTTTCTCTAGTTGCAGCAAGCAGGGGCTACTCTTTGTTGTGGTGTGCGGGCTTCTCATTGTGGTGGTTTCTCGTTGCAGAGCATGGGCTCTAGGCATGTGGGCTTCAGTAGTTGTGGCATACAGGCTCAATAGTTGTGGTGCATGGGCTTAGTTGCTCTGTGGCATGTGGAGTGTGGGATCTTCCCAGACCAGGGATCGAAACCGTGTCCCCTGCATTGGCAGGTGGATTCTTAACCACTGCACCCCCAGGGAAGTCCCATCTGCAAGTATTTTTTCACATATTTTTTCTGTTTCTTATTTCTCTCCTTTCCGTCTGAAGCTCCTATTATACATATGTTGGTATGTTTGATGGTGTAGATACTGGTTTGCTGGTAGGTCTCTGAGACTCCATTAAATTTTCTTCATTTTTTTTTTTTCTTTCTGTTCATTGGGCTGGATAATCTCAATTGATCTATCTTCAAGGTCACTGATTCTTTCTTTTGCTCAAATCTGCTGTTAAACTTCTCTAGTGAAATGTTAATTTTATTTATTGTTCTTTTTTTAAACATTTTTAAAAAAAATATTTATTTATTTATTTGCTTCCACCGGGTCTTAGTTGTGGCAGATGGGCTCCTTAGTTGCAGCTCACAGGCTCTTTAGTTGCGGCTTGCTGGCTCCTTAGTTGAGACCTGTGGGCTCCTCAGTTGTGGCATGTGTACTCTTACTTGCAGCATGCATGTGGGATCTAGTTCTCAGACCAAGGATCAAACCCAGGCCCCCTGCATTGAGAGTGCAAAGTCCTATCCACTGCACCACCAGGGAAGTCCCTTATTGTTCTTTTCAACTCCAGAATTTTTGTTTGGCTTTTTGTAAAATTTCTTTCTTTATTGATATTATTTATTTGGTGAGATACCATTCTCATACTTTACTTTAGTTCTTTAATCATGGTTTCCTTTAGATCTTAAAATTTTTAAATAGCTGGTTCAAAGTCTTTCGTCTGTCTAATGTCTGGGCTTCCTCAGGGACAGTTTCTATTGATTTTTAAATTTTCCCTTGTATTGACCATGCTTTTTTTGTTTTTTTACATGTTTCATAAGTTTTTGTTGAAAACTAAACATTTTAAATAATATAATGTGGCACCTCTGGAAATCAGGACTTTCTTTTCCCAGAGTTCATTGTTATTTTTCTGTTTAGTGACTATTCTGAATTAATTCTGTAAAGTCTGTATTCTTTGTCGTGTGGTCTCTGCCCAGTTACCTTAGTGGTCAAGTAATGATTGGATGGAGATTTCCTTAAATGCCTGGAACCAATGAATCTCTTAGTATTTGTTGAGGGGCTCTGTGTGCATTTTGGAGCATGCCTTCATCCTTCTACCAGTCATTTGACAGTTCTGCCTTAACCTTCACTTCCTACTTGCGAAGCATCTCACGGTCAACCAGAGATGAGAGCTTAGAGCACTCTCAGGTCTTTCCTGTTTTGGGTATGTTCACACACCTGTGCATCTGCATGGCCTTTAAATTCACAGGAATATGTCATAGCTTTTCAAGGTCCCTATGCATATCTCATTCCTCTGATTTTCCTTTTAAACTTTTTGGTTAGCCTATTGTTTTCCCCAAGTATTATCTGCTGCCTCAGGCAGCCACAAAGTTAAACAATTGCCTCTATTTGTTTTTCACAAACGCTCCTGGGGAGCTCCTGGGGAAAATGGTTTTCATACTGGAGGAGTTCCAAGACGGATGGAGTCTTCCAAGGACTGCTAGACAGATCAAATAATTCCAGACCTTTGTGAATAAGGTTTGAGGAGCTTCAACCCCATTCAGGGGTCAACTTTTCTCCAGAGAAGACTAGTTCCTTTCAGTGAATACTACTATTTAGAAACCAAGTTTGGATGCTACATGTTGTCATTGCAACTGGGGTGTCATTGCTTCCAGGCCCTATCAGTACAGGAGTAGGAAGTATATGTATGTGTATACATATACATAAACACACATATGTTGATTTCTCTATTTATCTCTGTATATTAAAAACTTATACCAGTTACTCTAAATCCATCCCAATAGCACAGGGTTTATTCTATCCTTTTGCCTTTTCATATTTGTTAACTCCTTTCTCTGAGAGAAACCTCATCCCTCATCCTTAATATATTTACTGATTTGCTCAAATCCTTCTTGTATTTGTGAATTCACATACTTGCTAAAATTTATTTGTAACCTGAATCAATACTCGTGGTGCTTTTGCAGTAATTTGTGGACATGTGCAGAGGGGTGAAAAATTTGAACTGCAACATGCATATTTCTGGCTGAGGTGATACTCTGACTTCTTGTTTCAGCTATTATGCTGTAAACAAGTATCCTTCTCATGGTCTCTTTAGTGTCATGTTTTTTGCATTTTTGTGCTTTTTTTGGTGATTTCCCTGTTTAAAATGGCCCCCAGGTGTAATGCTGAAGTGCTGTCTAGCGCTGCTAAGTGCAAAAAGGCTGTGATGTTTCTTGTGGAGAAAATTTGTGTGTTACATAAGTTTTGTTCAGGAGCGAGTTAGTGCTATTGGCTGTGAGTTCAGTATTAATGAATCAACAACATATTAAACAGAAACACACAAAACACGGTCATGTATTGTTTGGTTGATGAAAATGTTGTGACCAGAGGCTTGCAGGAACCTAACCCTTTATTTTTCCCCTAGGAGCAATGGTTCAGTGTTTGCTAACTTAGTGTTTGTAGTCACTTTGTAAAACATAACTATGGGGAATAGGAGAATTGACTACCTGTAAAGCCTTTTCCAGCTCATGGGTGAGCAAAGGAAAATACTATGTATCTTAAAAACCACATGAAGAAAGAGTCTGGTCAGTGGACTGATTACAGTGTAGTCACAAAAAGAGCTGATCTGTGAGAATATTTTGAAATACGATGTAAAATCACCTGCAAATCACAATATGCACAGGAAATACAAACATAAAACTTATCTTTAAAATTTTGGTTGAAGTGTTGATGAGGCAAAAGGACGATTGAAAAACCAGTTCCCACTGAGTAATGGTGTTTATACTATCCTAAGTTAAAGCAATGATTTTAACCACTGGAATTTTTCTCTGAACTTGGGAGAACTGAGGTTTGCTAATTGTTATAGACCTAATGTATTAGTACCTATAAGAGGATGATAAGTACTTCCACAGATTTATTGATATATATTTATAAATGAAGTGTTGGGAGAGGTGGAAAGGAAAAAGGACTTAGTAGAATCAGTAGAACCAGAACCTGGAGTCTAGGTTGAAGCAAATGAGCTCATGCTTTGGGTAGGAGAGAAGAAGAGAGTCCCAGAGGAACTCCAAGGGGATTAGCTTGTGTGGAGAGGAGCAGTAATTCTCAAACCAGAGAGTATGAGTCAGGTTTTGGAACTGCTGAGTGGAGAATGCAAGGCAGAGTATGTAAGTATATTGATGGGTCGGAGTCCAGTTGGTAAAGATCAGGTGTTTAAGTTTGATTACAGAGACACTTGGAGGCACTGCAAGCTTTTGAGAAAGGGAATTCCAGGTTCAAAGCAATATTTTAAGAAAATGGTTCTTCCTGCTCTGACAGTTTGCTGGGGAAAGAGGAGTTTACTTACATAATTCAGTAACAGTTGTTAATAGCAATAGTGAAGCCTTTGTGTGTGTGTTTTACTGTTATTGAAGTGCTTTCACAGGTGGTCCTTGGGATGCTCCTGTGAGGTAGCTTTTATTATTCCCACTTTTAGGTAAGGGAAAATGGAGGTCCAGAGTTTTGAGTAACTAGTTCAGGGTCACACAGCTATTTAATGGTAGGCTTGCGATTCAGATACCCTTTCTGCTACACCTCAGTTTCAATTCAGGATTTCGACAAAGAATTGTTGTTGTAGGATTGGAGAAGGAAAGAAAACAGCAGCTTATTACTACTTTCTTCTAATAAGAAGTGATTTAAAGTATTGGCATGAGACCAAGTAGAGTCAGATGTTACAGAGAAAATTTTTATTGACATTGGAAAAAATATGATGAAATTCTTCAGAAAATCTTCCGAAAGTTTGCATTGTTCCTACTTGTAATTTCCTCTTACCTCCCCCCACCCCCAGCTTTGGGCCTGAATCTGCTGCAGTTTCATCTTAGCACGTATTTACATTTTTAGGAAAGGAACATCTGACATGGAATGATTCTGGTAAATGTGTCAGCTGTTAGTAAACAAGAAGCCAGTAATTGTATCTCATTTGAAAACAATCCCAACAGGTCAAACCTCAGCTGAAATAAAATCCTATTTTTAAGCTTTACTTTTAATTTGAAATATAAGTTGCTGTGAGTAGCCTATTAGAAATGGTTACACAACTTTAGAAAGCATCTCTAGGTTTAAAATTCTAATACCTTTCTCCCCCTTACCTCTGGCCCTTCCTGCCTAGTCATGAGGAAATGGAGATTCAGATTCAACTTAATATTTACTGAGTTGGACATACTGCAAAAGACATTTTTTTCCTTAAAATCCTGAGAGGTAGGGATTTTTATTTATTTTATGGAAGAGGCAACAAAGGCTCATAGCTCACTGACAGGGGAGCCAAGAGTCAAATCAGTGCTTTCTGATTCCAAGTACAGGACTCTTCCCATAGTATTATGCTGTATTTTAATTGGTTCAAGACTAGGTCATAGAGTGGTAGAGCTAGAAGGGACTTTGGGGATATTTCCTCTACCCTTTCATCCCATAAATGAGCATGGATCCAGGAGTTGGGCTTTCTGGATTCAAATCTTAACCCCGCCATTTATTAGCCATGTGACCTTGGGAAGTTACTTATCTTATCCATATTTCCATTTCTTTATCCATATACATGGGATACTAACAATATACCTAAGTCATTGGGTGGTGATTATGAGGTTTAAATGAGTTCATATATGTAAAGTACCTGAAAAATACCTGGCACATAGTAAGTGCTTATATTTGTTAAGAGGAAACTGAGTATCATAAAGGTGTAATTACTTCTAAAGATCATATTAAAGTAGCTGAGTTTAAACTAGGATATGGATCTTTTACTCCTACTATTGTAGTTGATGCTTGGCAAAGTGTTTTCAAACAGTTTGGTATATCCAGTCCTCATTATGGCCCTATAAGGTCTACAGGCCAAGTGAAAGAAACCCTTTGATCTCCCAGAGTTGGTTTCTAGAATAGAGATTTCCAGTGCAGTGTATGTGGATGCCATATTTATACAGTGGGTTGTATTTCAGGTTCATAAAGTAAAGCAGGCTTCTCATTTAGCAAGGTAGAGCTCCTCCTTTTTCTAGCCGAACCTTTCACTTTAGTCCAGAGACCTTTTTGAGGTCAATTAATGCCAGAGGGAAAAATTGGGCCTCAGTCATAGCTCTAACACCCACTTAATCTCCCTTTGTCTTGGAAATCAAATTGCCCAAGTGTGTTTTCCCACCCTAAAAATTTCAGCCCTAGTTTCTTCATCCTTTTGGGGATAATGGTAATCCTGGCACTGTTTACTGTAAAGGGATTTTATGAAGAGCTTATAAATCAGTGTTTATGAAGAGGAATTGTAAACTCTGATTTAAATGATAAGCTAACTGTAAAATTCCTGAAGTAGGTTTATTTTGTTACTTTCTGAGAGGGAGCTCATGTCCTCCGGTTTGGGTCAGCTATTACCAGAATTCATCTAGTCCGTGGTAGGCAGGGGTACATTTTATCCTAGGAGAGATGAGCATAGGGAGGCTTGGTCCTAGTCCTGTTTTGGAAATTATCCTTTCATGTGCCCTGTTCTGGCAGGATTTCTAGATTTAGGTACACTCTTTGCCTTCTACACATGGAGTCTGATAGAGATTCCTGACAGACTACTTTTTCTTTCTCTAGAGGAACCGGATTAGCATCTCCCAGTGGGTTCCAGTATGCAGCCGATTGCTACTTGTGTCTCATACACAGGGACAGTACGGCAGGGCTCTGTCTGGTACTTCCCAGGTAAGATTTGTTATTCCTTTGCTTGGTATGAAAAAACCTTAGTGTTTATGTGCAAATGTCATGTATTTATAGATTAGCCAACCAAATTGTGTGATGGAAAAACCTCATGAGACCACTTCTGGGTCTCTGTGGTGCCAGCTCAGGACTGATTCCTACTGTATGGTGTCTAGGGCGTTGCTTCTAAATACCCCAGCAGTGGAACTTAGCCTAGGATACCATGATACAGTCTGATGATTTTTACTGTTGGGAGTGTTTCCAGATATTCATCTCAGAGTTAACTTTTCTTCAATTTTTTCTTTGTAGCCACTTTGTGCCACTTTTATTTGGGGTAAAAAATGTTTCTTTATTTTTTTCCTTTTTATGAACATAAAAATCCAAGGAACAATTATTTCAGGCCTTAGTTTACCACTGATCACATGATTCTTTTTTTTTTTTTTTTTTGCGGTACGGGGGCCTCTCACTGCTGTGGCCCCTCCCGTTGCGGAGCACAGGCTCCGGACGCGCGGGCTCAGCGTCCATGGCTCACGGGCCCAGCTGCTCCGCGGCATGTGGGATCTTCCTGGACCAGGGCACGAACCCATGTCCCCTGCATCGGCAGGCGGACTCTCAAGCACTGTGCCACCAGGGAAGCCTCCACATGATTCTTTATAATGTAGTTTACTTTGGACCCTCCTTGAGAGTTTTTTCTCCTGATTTTTGTTAATTGTACAAATAATTTAGTAATAAAGGAAATAAAAATCACCCATGACTTCAAACCTGAAAACATCTGCTGGTTCTTTTCCAATCCTTAAGTATGTATGTGTGTACTAATTTTTTCCCTAGGTACCTTAACAAATATCCACAGAATTTTATGTTCTGGTGCTTTTTCACTTATTAGAGCAGACATTATTCACGTTGTTAGATCGATTTCATAATTAATTTGTTAAGTGGCTACATGTTATTTATTTAGCCTTTGTTTATATTAAAATTATTTACAGATTTTTTGGTAGACTTTAATGTGGTTACCATTTTATTGTTATATAGTATTTCTTATTTTTAATTATTTATTAAATATAAATTTCTAGTAGGGTGTATCCTAGGTCAAAGGGTATAAGCAGTTTTCCTCTCCAAAAAGTTCTTTTAATTTATACTGCCACCAGCAAGTTTATATAACTAGTTTTTCATCATTACCTCCCCTAAATTGGATGTTTTAAAAAAATTTAAACTAATTGGGTAGAAAATGTTACCTTGTTTTGCTTTGCATTTCTTGATCAGGGTTAAACATTTTTCTGTTTATCAGTTATATTCTGGTTTGTAAAAATTATATACTTACATCATTTCTCTGTTTATCTACTGGGAATTTATTTTCATTACCAATTTATATAAATTCCTTTTGTAGCCATTCACTTCCTTTTTCATATTTAATGCAATGAAAAATTATTTTTGATGTATATAATTATATATTATATAATTTAAATAAATAAATAAAATATATTAAAATACTTAAAATATAGAGTAATTCCCTCCAGCTAGTGTATAAGCCTTGCCCTTCTGAGGACATGTCTTATTTTTACCTGTATTTCCTGGGCTTCTCACTAAGTCTGGCACAGAGAAGGCACTAAATGTATGTTGAATGAATGAAGAATATGCTTGTGCAGAAGAGGCATCTACTTTGGGTAGTCATGTAGCTATTTCTTTTCAGAGTTGGACTAGGTTCTATTTTTATTTTTATTTTCGTGCACTGGAAAATTTTAGTAGAATTTTTCCTATAAGTTCTAAATCATTTGTAAATAATGTGTGCAGAGATGGTGGAAGGAGGAGCTCATTACATCAATTTCAAAAGGCTAGGGACATTGGACTCTAATCTGTCTTTTCTAAGTAACCTCTTAAAGTTCTGTCATACTTTGATGAGTCTACTTAAAAAGTTTTTTTTAACTTCTGAAATAATTTAAACTTACAGAAAAGTTATAAAAATGGTAGTGTTCCCTATACCCTTCATCTAGCTTCCTCTAATGTTATCATCTTATATGACCATAGTGCAGTTATTGAAACCAGGAAGTGAACATTGATGTGATACTTAACTAATCTATACACCTTATTCCAGTTTTACTTTTTTTCCCCATTAATGTCTTTTTTGGGGTCTCTCAATTGGGGTTCGTCTAATATTTTCTTAAAATTAGATTGAGGCTATGCATTTTTGGCAAAAGTGATATTGTTTCCTTCTCAGTGGGTCATATCATGTGATACATGATGCCAGTTATTACTGGTGATGTTGACTTTGATGACTTGGTTATTAAATTGGTGTCTGTCAGCTTCCTCTACTATAAAACACTATTTTCCCCTTTGTAATTAGTAGGTGTCTTGTGAGAAGATACTTTGAGATTATGTAAATATCCTGTTTCTCATCATACTTTCTTTTTTTGAAGTTTTAAAAATAATTTTTATTGAAATATAGCTGATTTACAATGTTGTGGGGGTTTTTTTGGTTTTTTTTGGCTGCATTGGGTCTTTGTGGTGCACGGGCTTCTCACTGTGGTGGCTTCTCTTGTTGTGGAGCACGGGATCTAGGCACAGGCTTCAGTAGTTGTGGCATGTGGGCTCAGTAGTTGTGGCTCACAAGCTCTAGAGCCCAGGCTCAGTAGTTGAGGCTCACAGGCTTAGTTGCTCCGCAGCATGTGGGATCTTCCTGGACCAGGGATCGAACCTGTGTCCCCTGCATTGGCAGGCGGATTCTTAACCACTGTGCCACTAGGGAAGCCCCAGGAGGTAGAGTTTTGATAAAAACTTTTATTTCAACTATTTTGTTCCTTTTTTTGCATAAATATAAAAACGTCCCCAAACTTCCAAGATCTTAGAAGATAGTGACTGAAAGGATCAATCAGTGATGTCCATTTTAAAGGATTAAGAAAAGGTCCAAGAACTACAAAAGATGAAGCAGCCTAAGCTGAATAATTTATTACAACAACTTGTAAATGTTTGTATAAAATGTCTTATAAGGGCTTATTGTTGGGTCCGTGGGCACCCAGGGGTGAGGGGTGGGAGCAGGATTTCTTTCTTTTTAAAGGCTGTATAATATTCCATTTTATCTATCTATCTATATCTATATATCTATATCTATATATATGCCACAGTTTCTTTATCCATTCTGTCAGTGGGCATTTGGGTTACTGCCATATCTTGGCTATTGTGAATAATGCTGCAGTGAACATAAGTGTGCAAGCATCTCTCCAAAATCCTGCTTTGAATTTTTTTGGATATATACCCAGAAGTGGGATTGTGGTATCATGTGGTAATTCTGTTTATGGTTCTTGACTGCAACAGTCATTACTATGGTGTTTGCTTGATGGTCATTTTCTTTTTTAAAAAATTTATTTATTTGTTTTTTTTTGGCTGCACTGCGTCTTCGTGGCTGTGCGTGGGCTTTTTCTAGTTGCGGCGAGCAGGGACTACTCTTGGCTGCAGTGCGTGGGCTTCTCATTGTGGTGGCTTCTCTTGTTGCGGAGCATGGGCTTTAGGCATGCGGGCTTCAGTAGTTGTGGCGTGCGGGCTTCAGTAGTTGTGGCACGTGGGCTCTAGAGCACAGGCTCAGTAGTTGGGGCGCAAGGGCTTAGTTGCTCCGCAGCATGTGGAATCCTCCCGGACCAGGGCTCAAACCTGTGTCTCCTGCATTGGCAGGCGGATTCTTAACCTCTGCACCACCAGGGAAGCCCTATGGTCATTTTCTAATTCCGTCATTGCCTACTACATTTCTTGATTGGAATTCTACTGTAAGGAAGAGCTGTCACTTCCTCTCCATTTATTTATTTATTCAATTATTTTGTTTGTATCAGTATGAGCTAATGCATATTTATTCTGTGAGTTATAATGCGTTATTCTCATTATTTTGTTGATCAAATTGTTCCATGTTTGGCTGTTGAGAACTCCTTCAAGTTCCTTCTACGTGCCTTCATTTTTTGAACACTTCCTTGTTTCTTGGCACCACAAGATGTTTCAGGTTCATGTTGTATTTTCTTTGCTCTAGCCCTAGAGTTAACAGTTTCCTCCCAGGAGCCCTGGATTCTTTTATTGGAGAATGATATTTGGAATATTTAGAAATTAAGATCTGGGTGCTAAGTGTACATGAGCCAGTGTTGTTGAACTCTATGCAGGTTTTTGAAATCAGTTAGATACAGGGGAAAGAAGATAGCTCTGAATACATGTTTTTACCCCTTAATGAACTTTACTTCTTTGAGCCTTAGTGTTCTTATTTCTAAAATGGGAAAAAATAGTATCAACTTTTCAAGGTTGTTGTGAGATAACATAAGTAAAACAGCAAGCATACAGGTGCTGGGCATATGGGAGATCTTCAGTAAATTGTAACTGCTATTTTTGTTGTATTTATGTTCATGCTACTTGGGTAAATTTTCTCCTCACCTTGTAAATTGAAACTTAAAAATTTTTTTTTTAATCCTAAAACTACCTTAAGCAAGTTGCAACCTCTGTGTCTTAGTTTCCTCATCTGTGAAAGGAAAAGGTTGGACTTAGAAGATCTCAGAGATTCCTTCCAGCTCAAGTGTTGTTATTCTAAGTTACTCCTTAGTTCTTCAGTTGCTTTTTCTCCAAGCTAAACAGCTTCAATTTATTTTAACCTTTCCACTAGGACCTTTGATTCATCTCTTTGATCATTCCTGTGGTTCTTTTCTGGACCTTTTCCAGATTGTCCTTCTATTTGGAAAAAAAAAGAAAACCCCACCTAGTTTTTATTGAGTGCCTACTCCATGCCCAGAATGGTGTTGAGCAATGGGACAGAAAATAAAAGAAGTATAAGATAGACTGTCTCCTGGTGGAGCTTATAGCTTTGCTAAAAGGACCAGATACATATAGTGTTGAAGAATTGCTTGAGTCCTGCCCTCCTTTTTCCTTTCCTTTCCTTTCTCTTTTCCTTTCCCCTTTTCCCTTTCTTTCTTTCTTTCTTTCTTTCTTTCTTTCTTTCTTTCTTTCTTTCTTTCTTTCTTTCTTTCTTTCTTTCTTTCTCTTTTCTTTCCTTCCTTCCTTCTCTCTCTCTCTCGTTCTTTCTTTCTCTCTCTGTCTCTCTCTCTCTCCCCCTCTCTCCCTCTCTCTATCAGGGAGGTCTTTTCATTTTTAGAACCTTTTAGGAAGCAAAAAATAAAAGCAAAATCTTAATATGTCTTTTTTTAAAAAATAATTTTATTTATTTATTTTTGGCTGTGTTGGGTCTTCATTGCTGCACACGGGCTTTTCTCTAGTTGTGGCAAGCGGGGGCTACTCTTCGTTGCAGCATGCGGGCTTCTCATTGCAGTGGCTTCTCTTGTTGCAGAGCATGGGCTCTAGGAGCACAGGCTTCAGTAGTTGTGGCATGTGGGCTCAGTGGTTGTGGCTTGTGGACTCTAGAGTGCAGGCTTACTAGTTGTGGCACATGGGCTTAGTTGCTCCGTGGCATTCGGATCTTCCCGGACCAGGGCTTGAACCCGTGTCACCTGCATTGGCAGGCGGATTCTTAACCACTGCGCCACCAGGGAAACCCAAGGGAACCTTCTTGTACTGTTGGTGGGAATGTAAATTGATACAGCCACTATGGAGAAAGTTTGGAGGTTCCTTAAAAAACTAAAAATAGAACTACTGTATGACCCAGCAATCCCACTACTGGGCATATACCCAGAGAAAACCATAATTCAAGAAAACATATGTACCCCAATGTTCATTGCAGCACTCTTTACAATAGCCAGGGCATGGTAGCAACCTAAATGTCCATCAGCAGAGGAATGGATAAAGAAGATGTGGTATATATATATACAACAGAATATTAGTCATAAAAAGGAACTAATTTGGGTCATTTGTAGAGACGTGGGTGAACCTAGAGACTGTCATACAGAGTGAAGTAAGAAAGAGAAAAGCAAATATCATATATTAAGGCATGTATGTGGAATCTAGAAAAATGGTGTAGATGATCTTATTTGCAAAACAAATAGAGACACAGACGTAGAGAACAAACGTATGGACACCAAGGGGGAAGGCGGGTGGGGTGAATTGGGAGATTAGGACTGGCATATATACACTATTGATACTATGTATAAAATAGGTAACTAATGAAAACCTACTGTATAGCTCAGGGAACTCTACTCAGTGCTCTTTAGTTACCTAAATGGGAAGGAAATCTCAAAATGAGGGGATATATGTACATGTATAGCTGATTCACTTTGCCATACAGTAGAAACTAACATGACATTGTAAAGCAACTATATGCCAATAAGAATTAATTTTTTAGAAAAGAAAGAAGTATACAGTATTTAAACGGTTAGTACTCATCTTCATTATCATCATTATATAGTATTTATGAAACTATACAAGTTGAAAGACAACTTTCTAAAAGACTTTTTGTAAGACATTCACTCTAGTGTTCCAAGCTTTTAGAACAGTGCTTTGACATACAGTAGGCATTTAATAAATATCTGTGGCTTGATAGAATGAATAAACCAGTCAGTCAACTATGTGCAATTTTATAGTGCTATGTATTAGTTAGAACATAATTAAATAAATTTTGCTTTTGAGTTTTTTTTGTTTTTGTTTCCATTCTTTTTTTTAAACAACAGAGATGAATTTATAATTTCATACATAAATGCAGATTACATACTATACATCATTTATTCACTTAACAAATGTAACTTGGAAGTAGTTTAATATCTGTACATCTAAAACTCATTTAAGAAATGCTACATCATATTCCATTGCATGGACACATCATACATATTGAAACAGATCTCAATAAATGAACATTTAAGTGGTTTCTAATAATTTGCTGTTATAAACAATGCACTTTTCACATATGTATGATTATACCTGTAAGACTGAGGGTCTAGAAGTGAATACGGTTGCTGGGTTAATGGATATATGAATTTAAAATTTAAAAAAAAATTTTATTTTATATTGGAGTATAGCTGGTTAACAATGTTATGTTAGTTTCAAGTATATAGCAAAGTGATTCAGTTATACATATACATGTATCTGTTCTTTTTCAAGTTTTTTTCCCATTCAGGTTATTACAGAATATTAAGCAGAGTACCCTGTACTATACAGTAGATCTTTGTTGGTTATCTGTTTTAAATACAGCAGTGTGTATAGGTCAATCCAAACCTCTCAGTCTATTCCTCCCCCCTCCTGCCCACTTCTTAAGACTTATCCGTGATCTTTTTTCTGATGACTCCAGATCTTTTCTCACTAAATTTCTAGTGTTTATTGAAGTATAATAAAAATATAAAAAAAGATATGTCGTTAAGTGTATGGCTCAATGAATTATCTCAAAGTGAATATAACCAGCACCCAGAACAAGAAATAGAACCCCAGAAGCTCCTTGGTCCCCTTTTAGTCACTATCCCTAGCCAAGGTTAAAACCACAGTCTTCACTTCGAACATCAGAGAGTATTTGCCTTTTAAACATATGGCATGTATTCTCTTGTGTTTGTCTGCTTTCATTCAACTTTGTTTTAGAAATTCACCTGTTACTCTTTGTAGTAATAGTTTATTCATTCTCATTGTTGTATAGTATTTTATTATATGACTGTACCACAATTCATTCATCCATTTATTTATTTAAATTTATTTTAATAAAAGTTATTTATTTAACTTTTATTGGAGTGTAGTTGCTTTACAATGTTGTGTTAGTTTCTACTGTACGGCAAAGTGAATCAGCTATACATATACATCTATCCCCTCCTTTTTGGATTTCCTTCCTATTTAGGTCACCACAGAGCACTGAGTAGAGTTCCCTGGCTATACAGTAGGTTCTCATTAGTTATCTATTTTATACACAGTATCAGTAGTGTATGTGTATGTGTCAGTCTCAATCTCCCAATTCATCCCCCCCGCCTTAGTGTCCATACGTTTGTTCTCTACATCTGTCTCTATTTCTGTTTTGCAAATAAGATCGTCTATACCATTTTTCTGGATTCTACATATATACATTAATATATGATATTTGTTTTTCTCTTTATGACCTACTTCACTCTATATGACATTTATTTATTGATGGATATTTAGATTGCTTCCAGTTGGGCTTTTATTGATAGTGCTTTTATGAACATTCTTATACATGTTTTTTTGTGAATGTATGTACACATTTCTGTTGGGATATATACTTAGGAATGAATTTGTTGAATCTTACAGAATGTGTATACATTCAGCTTCATAGATACTGCCAAATAATTTTCCAAAGTGATTGTACCATTTTACACTCCCATCAGCAGAGTATGAGAGTTCTAGTTGCTCTGTATCCTTTCTAGTGCTTTGTGTGTGTGTGTGTGTGTGTGTGTGTGTGTGTGTGTGTGTGTGTGTGTGTGTGGTCTTTAAACATATTTTTTTTTTTTTTTTTTTGGTGGTACGCGGGCCTCTCACTGTTGTGGCCTCTCCCGTTGTGGAGCATAGGCTCCGGACGTGCAGGCTCAGCGGCCATGGCTCACGGGCCCAGCCGCTCCGCGGCATGTGGGATCTTCCCAGACCGGGGCACAAACCCATGTCCCCTGCATCGGCAGGCAGACTCTCAATCACTGTGCCAGCAGGGAAGCCCCTTTAAACATTTTTAAATGTGATATTCGGTTCTCTTTCTTGTGTAGTGAGTTTTCTTTCTCTTCACCACAACATTATGAGCTCCATAGGATAGTAATTGTTTTATCTTAAAAACTGGCACA
The DNA here is from genome assembly GCF_026419965.1 of Kogia breviceps. NCBI lineage: Eukaryota > Metazoa > Chordata > Mammalia > Artiodactyla > Physeteridae > Kogia > Kogia breviceps. The sequence continues at coordinate 23,434,812 of NC_081323.1, forward strand.
AGGGGTGGCATATTGTGGGTATTTAATAAAGGTTCGATAAATGAAACATGTATGCATGGCATATGTGTAGATAAGAACAAGAAGGATATAATAAGAAATAACCATACAGGTGGTTGGGTTTGTTCATTCAACAAATGTTTGAGGGTTTCCTGTGTATAATACGCTGTACTTGATTTTGGTACTACACCTAGTTCCTACCCTCATGGATATTTTTGGTGGTGGTGATAGAAAATAAGTGTGTGTAATAAATGTATAATTGTACATTGTAATGAGTACTATGAGTAAAGTGAACAGGGTACTGCTGTGATAGGGAATAATGGGATGATAAGAAACTATTTTAGTTAAAGTGATCAGAAAAGGCCTCTTTGAAAAAGTGACATTTGAGTATTTTGAGGTATTTTTTCTCTTTCACAGAAAGTTACTTTATACCTTTTTGGTTTAAACAGAGGAAAAATTAATGTTTTTAAAGGTCAAGGGAATCTTTTGGGGGGGCAAGGGCAAGAGTGGGTAATACAAAAAAGTATATGTGTGTATTTACAGATATGTTTAGGTATGGGGAAACTAGATGTTGTCCTTGGTGCTAGATGCCTAGGTACTTTGGTTGTTCAATATCATGTTCAGTGTTACCCATAAATAGTGAAAGGACAGCAGTTGGTGAGACAGTCACAGAAGGAATCCATTGGTTACTCCTGGAGCTATAGGGGAAGAAAAAGATCATGACATACACCTTGCCCCAAAGCACAGCTTGTTGAAGCTGCTGTTAGTTGTGTTCTTTGAACCTGTTTAAGTGCTTCTTGTTCTAGTGGACCATTACACTGATATATGTGATGTAATGGGAGGTGTTCTTTGTTTAGTTTCTGTGTTACAAAGCCTGCTTGATACCTGTGAATTAAAGCATAAGTGTTCTTGGGACTGACCAGAAGAATCCTGACTAATCTTTTAATATCCTTGTTTGGAAAGAAAAGTAAACAGTAACTCTCCACATTTAGAAATTCTATTTTTTTCCTTCATTAGGATTAAAGAAAAAATCATTTTCATTTCATGTGTCCCATCTCTTGGAAGAAGCCAGAATTGAACCCTCCTGCTGTTCCTTCCCCACCCCTTTATATTGTAAAGGAAATATAACTACTGAGAGTTTGGAAACTAGATTCTTAAACTCTTCCATAATTCTACCAGCATAGCAAAATAACTCTTTCATTTCTGTGTGTTCCTTTTTAGACTTGTCTCTATGCATTCATGTGTTTACCTATAATTTTATACATATTATGTGTATTTTCATGTTGCTAAAAATAATAATCTCTAATGTAAACTGTGGACTTTAGGTGATAATGTGTCAGTGTAGGTTCATCCATTGTAACAAATGTACCACTCTGTTGGGGGATGTTGATAGTGGAGGATGTTGTGGATGTGTGGGATGGGGTATATGGGAGCAGTCTGTACTTTCTGCTCATTTTTGGTGTGAACCTAAAACTGCTTTTAAAAATAAAGCCTATTAAAAATCTGATTATCTGATTTCCCATTGAGTGACTGTACCTTAATTTAATTAACCACCTCCTTTCTTATTGGACTTATTCCCCAGTTTTCACTCTTGTGAACAATGCTACAATGAGGATCTCTTGCATATTGTTTTTTTCCTTAGGAATTTATTTTCAAAACTATGTTTACACGTCTTGATTATAATAATACCAACCTGGTAGGATTGTGGTGAGGATTAGATAAGGTAATATATGTAAGGCAAATACATAGTGCCTGGCATATAATTTTAACTAATGACTATTGTATTGCCAAAGTGCTTTCAAATGCAGTGTGAACATTGGAGGAAGACAGTTCTGATCTGAACAACAATGATTGATAACAATGGTGATGATGAAAACTTCTACTGTTTATTGAGTACCTATGTTGTGAAAGGTACTTTACGTTCTTTTACTTATTCAGATATTCAACAGATGTTTATTGAGCATGTAGTAGACAACATTAGGAATTGAGTTAAGCAAGGCTAGAAAGATTCTGTATTTTTTTACTTTGAAGCAGCTGTGATCACATTAACCCTCTGAAGTGGATGCTCAGTGTTGCTTACCTCTGTTTTTTTGTTTTTTTTAAATCCCCCAGTGGCCCCAGATGAGCCAGGCCCTCGCATGTGGTGGATCAGTAGTAGACATTCAGCTAAGTAGGAAGTATCATACCACAAATAAGGTGAGACTTACAAGTTCTTTCTATGTCTATAGCGTGCTTTCATACAAGTGTTCTTACTTGAAATTCAGCAAAATTGTTAGCTAGATGAGGCAAGAAATTTTATCAAATGCAGAAGGTGAGGCTCAGGGAAGTGAAGTGACTTGCCCAAGGTCACAAGGATGGGAAGAGACAGACCAACTGAATGTTGGAAGCTAAGGTGTCTGATCCCATGTCCTATATTTCTAACATTGTACTCTCTTGCTTGGAAAACACTTTAGAGAAAAAGTGTTGTAGATTTTTTTATATGTTAAAAATAAAGTAATATTTAACTTATGGAGAATTTCTTATTGGATATATAGCCTGCCTTCATTTAGAGAGGCTTAGCATTAGAATAGGTTTTCCTTTGAATTTATTTGCAAACTACAAAACTTATATCTCCTATAGTCATTAATAAAAAATACAAGAGTTTAAAAACATTTATTCAGTGCATGCTTTGATTGATTATGACTTTGAATGACTTTTGACTGCTTTCAGACAGTATTTTTCTTTCCTTTTCCCATAATGTCAATAAACATAGAACACATTTCTCAGAATTGTTCTTTGGGAGGTGGGGGTCAAGATTTCTTTTTTACAGTACTCTTTTCTATAGAACTTTTATTCTGATACCTCAAATCTATCATTTCCTAGACATGGGTTCATAGACATATGATCAGTGAGGTGGGTATGTCTGCTCTGGAATTTAGAGGACACCTATTAGGGTTCCATATGTGTTTGTACTGAGTGATAAGGTACCCAGAAAAATGAGAATTTAAAATTCTAGGTTAAAAAAAAAATCTAAGCAATAAAAAATGCCCTTAGACCCTAGTGAGAAATAAAAGCATTCTTTTAAAAAAACTTTTTTGCAACTAATTTTGGTTTCCTTCTTTTTGAATAAATAGCTTTCTTCTACCAAGGATTCCCCACAGCCTGTTGAGGAGAAGGTTGGTGCCTTCACAAAGATAATAGAAGCCATGGGATTCACAGGACCTTTGAAATACAGTAAATGGGTAAAGTCTTTTTAAGTTTTTTTTCATTTTTCTTCTTGAGCTTTGTGCTTTCTGCTCTTCACAGAAGAATTTTTTAAAGCTTCTGCTTTGCTTTTTGTGAAATGCTTATATTATTTTGAGAGCTTCAAAATATGTTGTTGTCCCCTTGTCCCCCATTCCAAGTCAGTTCTCTACAGCATGTGGGGCTGAAATAGTCCCTCTACTCCCTTAACCTGATTCCTTAGAAGTATCTCAGTAGCAGGCAATCCAATAACACTGGTCTTTCCAGGTCTTTGCTACATGTTATGCCATATAGATGAGTTCTAAGCAGTTAGATGGGCCAAATGTTCTGATGGGCACTGCTCTTAAGGAAACACTCTCTGTGATTCGTAAGTGATTTTCCCTAGGTCATTGTAGTGACTTAAAAATTTTACTAATAAGCATTTTTAAAATTAATCAATTCTATGATTTATTGTAATTCATATTATGAGGGCTGTTTGCTAACTGTGTCATTCCTAATCAGGTCTTGGCCTAGCATGTTATCTGTTTTATGGTACTTGCTATAAATGAATGAATGTCCTCTCTACATCAGGTGCTACTGCCCCTGGACTTTCATAGCAACGCCTCTAACCAATTAAAATAATAAAACACAAGTCATTGGGTTTTTCTCAGCCCAGTTATCTCCTAGTACTACTGTTTCTCTCTGCAGTTATGGCAAAAGTACCCTTTAATACTTTTCAAGGTTGCTAGAATGTTGGATAAGCCTAATCAGTCGTAAGTTATACATTAAAACAAACCAACACAAAGCAGTAGGGAAGACTTTTCTAGAAAACATCATAACTTTGCCCCAAATGACTAAATTATTCCAGTTACACCATTTTAACAAGTTGGAGTAAAATTAGAATTTAAATTTTATTGTGGACTTTACTTTTAGTTTCTTCTTATAATATCTGGCTCTCTTCCTAACAATTCTCACTGTAGCAAATATAGGCTTCTCTCTATAATCTCCATTTTACATAAATTGAATGGTGATTCCACAAGCATTTTGTTTGTAAGGGGCTTTGAAAAGTATAGAAGATAGCCCACACATTACTAGGTTATAATGATGTCCTCGAGACCCTAAGGTTATGAAGTGTCTTCTTAATCATTAATGAAATATTAGCTATGCTCATTAAAGTTATCTTTTTTTTACATCATAATTCTTTGACAAATGATAATCACTGGTATATTTGGTAATATTATTAACCAGGATCTTTTCCTTTATTAAAAAAATATTTGCGATAATACATTTGGATTGAAAAACTTAAAATGTGTGTTTTGTTTGAAAGTAAGAAATTAAAAGAAAAGGGAAATGAGAACAGAAAGAAAGAAAAGAGAAAAAATTTACTGTTTTATTCATTTCTTGACGGTTGAGTTCCACTTGGTTGCTTCCATATGCTTTGTCTCGTCCGTATTTTTATGATTCCAGGGGGAAATTTGGCTACCATTTGGAGGATTACTAAATCATCAGGAAAATTTCTTCACTGTTTAAGTTAGTGTTAGTCTCTGATTTTTCTTGGTTCCCTTGTGATCTCAACTAAGTTCCTAATATTTGCATTTAAAAACTCTTTTGTGATGTGGCAGTGTCTACTTCCTGTAACCTTCATTTTTAAAATTTATAACATCAAAACATTAAAGTATGACATTCTAGTATATTTTGGGTGGGAAGATGTAGGTATAATTTTCCATATTGAAAGATTGAGAGCCCTTTTCAGCAAATGTTGACTCAGAAATCTATGGCAGACACATGTATTGGGTTGCACTGGCGAGAATCTTTGAATTTTGTGTTTTCTCATGTCTTTCATTAGAGAGTAAAATGTCTGCTTTTCTCTGCAATCAGCAGTATCAGCCAGCTTTCCTCCATCTTTTTATGTAATGTTTTCATGTGTAGTTCCATTTTTCTTCTAGATCCATATTTAGGAATTTAAATGAGGCTTTTCCTTACCTATTTGATTATCCTGAAATAACCATTCTTTTTCATTATCTTTATGGAGCAATATCAGATAAGATAAGGATAACATTTAACTGATTGAGCCACATGTCATTGAATAGGCAGTTTTCAGATTAGCATTAAGCCAAAAAGTTATTCCTGTTCTGAAGGACACTGACAAACTGGAATGCATTCAGAAGTGGGAAGTGAGCCTTGTGAAGTCTTCAGAAACTGTTGAATGCAGAGTGGTTGAAGGAAATAGGGATACTTTGCCTGGAAAAGAGAAGACATAATGGTCCTTCTCAGGTGTTTGAGGGGCAAACGTAAAAAAAATGGAGACTTAATCTGAGGTATTCCAGTGTGAAGATAATGTTTACTGAATGTTACATGAAGTAGATTTATGTTCAATATAACAAAACTTTAGCACGAATTGTCCTCCAATGGGATAGGTAGCCTCACAAGGTCATTGGACTTGTTTGAACAGGGGCCCAGATAGTTGACCGTGAATCAAGAATGCTGTAGAAGGAATTCCAGTACAGAATAGAAAGTTCAAATGACTTCAAAGCCCCTTCCAACTCTCACACAGTTGTTTTAGTGTAAGCCTTTTACTAGATTCTTTTTTTATCTTGTAGGATGGTACAAAATGCATCAGTTAGTGGGAGAGCTGATTTTCATTTCCTAAACCTGTTTTAGCTGCTTGTGTTTTAGTCAAGTAGACTGATGAAGTCTTCCAAAGTTAGAATGAAGTCATCTGAGGACCAGAACAATATGTATTGACTGGATGGAAATTTAGTCCAACTACTTCTTTAACTTATATTAATGCATGAATCTTGAAGCGGTTCTTTCCCCGAGTTGTTATTTCCAGTCCCTGTGTGATGGTCTTAAGGGACTTGCTTTAGAGATTTGTCCAGGAAAATGGCTCACCCAGGTATAAAGGTTTGGCCTCGCTGCAGGAAAAGTGAGGAACTATAAAATGCTCCTGATTGCTAGAGTATGAGCACTGTATAAATACACTGGCCAATCTGGTGAGGTCTTCATTATTTGTAATGAATGCTTGCTTCATGAACATGTTGTGGGAAAAACCTCTTTCTTGTGGAATGATTTGGGCCTTGGAGGCAAGTGTGCCTTTCCTTAGGCAGAGTGATTAATTATGAACCAGAAGACTATATATGAGAAACAGAAGGAAACTGCTGAGTTAAAAAAAAAAAATCAAGACATAGGCCATTAGGAATTATACTTAAAATTATAAATATATTGATAGTTGAACTAGGCTTTAAGTTCCATGAAAAGAGTTTTTAACTGCTTTGTTTACTGCTGTATTCCTAGTGTCCAAATCAGTTTTAGGCACTGAGTTAGGTGCTCAATAAATTATTTGTTGACTGAAACAAAAGCTTATAGATGTCCTAAACTCTCTGTTTCAAGGATAGGAATAGGCCTGTCAAGGCCAAAGCATTAGGATAACGATATCATTAGGATATCATTAGTTTGGTGATGGTACAAACCAGTGCTTCCAAAAATGTGTTCTATGTCAAATACTTCCCAGAACCTCAGGTGTTAAAAAGTTACATGCTTCTTTTCTAGACTGCTGATATGGTGAATTATACTTATTGATTTGTGAATGTTGAATCAACTTGGCATTCCTGGGATAAATCCCAGTTGATCATGATATGATCTCCTTTTAAAATATTGATGTTAGTATTTTGTTAAGGAGTTTTGGATCTATGCTTATGAAGGCTATGGTTTTGTAGTTTTGTTTTCTTCTGATGACTTTGGTTTTGACACCAGGGTAATGTTGGCTCATAGAATGAGCTGGGAAGTGTTCTTTCCTCTTTTTTTCTGGAAGAGTTTGTGTAGATTTGGTATCATTTCTTTAGATATTCGATAGAATTCTCTAGTGATGCCATCAAGCCTGGAGTTTTCTTTGGGGAAAGGTTTTTAGCCACAAATCCAATTTTAAAAATAGAGATAGGACTATTCATGTTATTTATTTATTCTAGTGAGCTTTGGTAGTTTGTATCTTTCAATGAATTTGTCCATTTCGTCTGAGTAATCACATTTATTGGCCTAAAATTGTTCAAAATATTCTCTTATTATCCTATTAATATCTTTAGGATATGTAGTGATGTTCCTCTCCTCTCTGATTCCTGATGTTGGTAATTTGTATCTTCTCTATTTTTCCTTCTTTTCCCCCCTAGATCAGTTCTATTAAATTTTTGTCAATTTTATTGATATTTTCAGAGAACCAGCTTTGGCCTCTTTTGATTTTCTGTGTTATTTTTCTGTCTTCAATTTCATTGCTTTCTGCTCTTATCTTTATATATCATTCTTTCTGCTTGCTTTTAGGTTTAATTTGCTCTTTTATTTTTAGTGTCTCACCATGTGTTTAAATGTGGACTTCCAATGCTGACTTACTGCCCATATAAGTATATCTGATTTCCATTTGTTATATGTTCTGTTCACTTTTCCCCCATATGAACTTATGACTAAAATCATTGAAAACTTAACATTAGCAAATGAAAAAATCTTAAGTGCAATCAAAGGCATAATACTTGAATTTATTATAGGTATTTCTGCCCATCCAAAACTGAAATATGAGTATTATATAGTATTGGATATAGTATATCCTTGGTGACTTTGAACCTTAATAACAAAACAGCTCTGCTAAAATTCTAGATTGGTTTTTCTTCAGTTGCCATTCTCTCTGCATATACATAATTTTTAGTTTGTGAATATTTGAGTAATTTTCTCTGTCATTTTAAGGAAAAATAAGCTTCTACGAGCCATTTGTTGATGGACTAATTTAATTGTATCCTTAAGGAAATATTTTGAAAGCCCTTAGAAATTCTTCTTCTTTTAGCACTGAGTTGGTCTTCAGACCTACAGTTCAACCCTTATAAGAATTTATTTTTCATTTTTAGGTTTTTGTGAAGGCATAATGTACATACAATAAAATATACAAATCTTAAGTATATAGCTCAGTGAATAAATTAAAACCACCACCCAGATCAAGATTCTAAGAGAATTCTTAATGCTTTGGGGAATAGTAAAAGGTTGATCCTTTTACTGTATTTTACATTCATTAGAAACTCTTATTTATAAACATAGTATTCTGTTAATCAGCAAACTATAAAACTAGGGAAAACATTTTAAAAAATGACCCCCTCCCTTCAGGGAAAAAAAAGACTTACAGAATAGTTAATAGGGCTTCTGAGGAAAGATCAAAGGATGGAGGGTTTTGTTTGTTTGTTTTTGGTCAGGAGAATGGGTAATTTTTTTAATATAAAGGGTTTCAGATTATAAAGAATTAATGTGGATGGTTCTGAATGATGGCTTAGAGGCTGAAACATGGTGAAATGGGTTTGAATTAAAGGAGAGAGTTCGTCTAAATATTGGAAAAACCTTTTTGACATTTTGATGCCAAAATCGTAAAATTGTGTGAAGTCTGTGAATGGCTAGAGACAGGTTTGGACCCATCCTTCTAGTTGAAAAAAATATAAGATTCTGTGACCTATATCTAATGGCACTAGAACATTCACTTGGTCATGTCTTGAGTTTGGTTTTATTTTCTTTGTCTAGAAGATTAAGATTGCAGCCCTGCGCATGTATACTAGCTGTGTGGAGAAAACTGACTTCGAGGAATTCTTTCTAAGTAAGTTACTATTTTCGATAGTTGTGAAAAGGAAAATGAATCTACTTTTCATTTTTATGATTGTGTCTTGGTAGGATCGGTTTTTTTTTAAGTTACTAGTAAAACAGTTTGTCCTGAACAAAATGTATAATAAAAGCTGCTTATTTTTCTCTTTTAATAGAATAAACAAAGGCCAAAAGAACCCTATAAATAAGACATTTTAACAAGTTTGAAAAAAGACCTAAAAATTTGTCCAGTACTTTGACATCATCATTCCCCCTTGTCTACACATGCATCTTTTTACATAAGAGTGTTCAGAGTAAACACATCCTGTTTTACGTTCTGGATGTTTTACTCAGTATTTTTGACATGAACTTCTGGCCAATCATTCCTCTTTTATTCCTAGTTTATAATTGTTTTAGTTAACCTGGAATATGCCTCATGATTTTTCTTCTTTCTGTAGGGCTGCTGAGTCAAAAGGCACATATAATTTTATTTTTATCCCATTGATAAATTGCTTTCCAAAAGTGTTTTACTGGTTTAGATCATCATCACTAGCAGTTGATTATATCAATACAGTATTCATTTTGTTAATGTAAACTGTTGTAGTTATAAACAAGTCATTTAAAGCAGATACTTATAAAGTCATTGGGAAAGTTTAAGCTGTTTCCAGTTCCACAGATTTTGGAAGGAAATGTGTTCTGTGCACATCTGTGGTAATAGTCATTATCCTCAAAGCAACAAACACTTAACTAAATATACTTGATATTTTTCATGGACAGCCAATAATTATATATAATTATGTTAACAACAAGAAAGAGATGAAGTTTTGATTATTTAATAACTGGTTTTTAAAAATTAAATGCAAGTTTTGTCGATTTTACTATTTCAGCAGATTGATACAATATTTCATTGGAAACTTAAAATACTGTGCTGAGTTGTAATCCTAATTAGTATCCACCTTCCATTTCTTATTTACTCATAGTCAGGAAAGAAAACTTTCCTCCTTTTTTTGTGGTACGCGGGCCTCTCACTGCTGTGGCCTCTCCTGCTGCGGAGCACAGGCTCCGGATGCGCAGGCAAAGTGGCCATGGTTCACGGGCCCAGCCGCTCCGCGGCATGTGGGATCTTCCCGGACTGAGGCACAAACCCGTGTCCCCTGCATCGGCAGGCGGACTCTCAACCACTGCACCACCAGGGAAGCCCTAGGATGAGGTTTTAAAAAGATCTGATGAAAAATACTTGAGCACATGAATTCAAGAAACCACTTAAGAAAAATCCAGTTTCTAATATTAATAGTCTCTTCATCAGGTAGAGAAAGAAAATTTTCTCTTTTCAGACTAATTTCTCCTAAAGTAAGAAATTGTTAGAGATTTACAAACAAGGAGGGGCTTCCCTGGTGGCGCAGTGGTTGAGAGTCCGCCTGCCGATGCAGGGGACATGGGTTTGTGCCCCGGTCCAGGAAGATCCCACATGCCACAGAGTGGCTGGGACCGTGAGCCATAGCCACGGAGCCTGTGCGTCTGGAGCTTGTGCTCCACAACGGGAGAGGCCACAACAGTGAGAGGCCCGCGTACCACACACACACAAAACACCTCATCCTACACATCTATTTAATATTAAATAACTCATAAACTTATTATAATTATTTTGAAAGGATGTTTACTAGCTATCTTTGTTTAGTTAATCCTCATTATTGAAGATTCTTGAATAATGAGACTTATTACATATTTAAGTTAATATATCATTCTTCAATTTATAATCTGTTATAAACTACTTATAAAAATAAAAATTTATTAAAATTATTAACTATTATATTTTAATAATTCACACTTACATGGTATGCTTTTACTTTTGTCTCATTTAGGAATTACAAAACGTTGTGAGACCGGAAGGGCTTGTATTCTTATTTTCATTTTTCTTTTGTTTTCAGAAACAATTGAAACTTATAAAAAGGCTAAGTGATTTGCCCAGGGTTGCTTAGTCAAGCCCTGATCCTGTGTCATCTGGCTTAAAATCCAGGAGTTTTTCTACTGTAACATATTGCCTGTGAATGAAAATAACTGCAAAATAGAAATTGTAATCCATTTTAATATTTTTGTGTTTTATAATTTTTTGTATTTTATAGTTTTTTTTAACTTTTTACTTTTTAAAGTTTTTATTTATTATTTATTTTTATTTTTGGCTGCGTTGGGTCTTCGTTGCTGCGCACGGGCTTTCTCTACCTGCGGCGAGTGGGGGCTAATCTTCATTGCGGTGCGCGGGCTTCTCATTGCGGTGGCTTCTCTTGTTGTGGAGCACGGGCTCTAGGTATGCGGGCTTCGGTAGTTGTGGCACGCAGGCTCAGTAGTTGTGGCACACGAGCTCTAGAGCGCAGGCTCAGTAGTTGTGGCGCATGGGCTTAGTTGCTCCGCGGCATGTGGGATCTTCCCGGACCAGGCCTCGAACCTGTGTCCCCTGCATTGGCAGGTGGATTCTTAACCACTGCGCCACTGGGGAAGCCCTATTTTATAGTTTTAAAATGAGAACTACCTCTGTGAGATGTTCTGTTAGTATTGTGAACTGATGTTTTTGTATATTAGAGTGTGTACATCTCAGTGAGCTTTGTCCTAGCCTTGCCCTTTGAAGTAGTTATCTGATGTCACATTTTTCAGTGACACCACTCTTACTTCAGGTTTTCTAAGACTCACTTTGAGAATTACCTTTTAGACCTATATCATGTTCCTTTGTATTATGCTCCCTTGTGGTCCATCTTTGTCATTTGTGGTTAGATTAAATTTCAGAATCAAACCAAAGTGGTTCCAAACTGTGGCCAGTGAATAAAAAAGGGAGCAAATCTGAAAAGTACCACTTAGAGGCAGATTAAAGAATATCTATAAAATAATGAGACTGACTTTCTTGCATCTTGGATTCTAAAGAGTAGGCCAGACAGGTTTGGGGTAAAAGAAGAGAATGTGTATAGATATATTGCTTTCTAAGATTACATCTTTAAAGTGGCTATTGCTCCCTTGGATTTTTGGTATTTTAGGGCTTGACTTTTAGAGTCCTGAGAATTCAGTAGCTTTTTAAAAGGATAGAGAGTCCCAGGTAGCTGGTCAGTGTCATTCTCACTCTTCCAACAAAAGTGAGACCAGTTACGTTTCATGAAGATTGAGTTCTTTACTCAGTAAACAATATGCCTATTAGCCTCTTGGACAGGCCCTCACAAAATGTCAAAGTTATAGATACTCTGTCATGTCAGAGCCAAAGTGTTCAGACGCCTTGATCCAGAGACCTAGATATTGGGGATTCTGACTGGTGAGATACCTTAAGAGCCAGCTCTTGTTTCCAAGATGTTCTGATGATGTCATTGTGGCATAAATGAGCGTACCCTCTGTGAGCGGGCGGTGTTTGCTAACTGGGCTTTTGGAGATCATTTCTATTATAAAGAGCACTTAGGGGCAGAGTCGTCCAGCCAATGAATAAAGCTTGTGTTTAATACCACACTGTTGTCTGCAGACTGCTTTGTTTTTAGCCCTTAAGAGTTCATACCTTGGAGAGGAGGCTCCTTAGTGAATAAATTTTGAGTTAATAAAATTGAGGTTCTACCTTTCTCTCTTTCTGCTACTAATACTCAGCTATCAAATATATCAATTTTGTGTAAGTGTATGATAAATATATTTTTTAAAACTTGAAAAAAAAAGATTGAAGTTCATCATTTTATTGATGCAGTCTTAAATAGTGAGTTTTTTCAAAGATAATTTAAACCCTAGTGTTTAAACAATTCACTAAAAAACAACAATAGTGAATATTTATTGAGTACCTATTAAATACTAACTACCTTGTTAAACGTTCTACAGGCCTTATCTCGTTTAATCCTCACAAGAATCCTGTAAGGTAGGTTCTCTTGTTTTCCCATTTTTACAGAGAAGAAAACTGAGGCACTGGGAGGTAAAGTAACTTTACCCAGAGTCACATACCAAGAAAGAGGTAGAGTTAAGGTTTTGAATCAGGATATCTGACCCTGGTGTCTGCGTTAAACAAACAACTATGTTAATACTGCTGCCTCATAATAGTAATGAATTATTTAATTTTATCCAACTTGATGTTGAGCAGGAAAGTACCTAGCCTCAGAAAATAGTGCACTGAGTGTGTACTGGAGCAAGAGTGTGCTCATGGCAAGACCCTATAGCAGGTTTTAACTTTGAAGTGTTTAAAGACATTTCATGAAGCTAAAGAGTCTGCTATGTTGTTGAGTTGCTCACAGTCAAACTTTCAGTGGTCTTGTTTTTTAGGGCTTTACCCCGTGGGTTTCTGTTCTGACCCCAGTGGGTACAGGGAGTCAGTCATATGCCAGCTCCTTTCCCATCCTCAGCCCTGAGCTGACCCCCAGCGGGAAAATTGTGACCCAAGTCCAGTTGCTGGCCTGTCTGTGTGTCTGTGCTTTCCAGCCGAAGAACTGATTCCCTCTTTGAGAAAATTGGAAAGGCTCCTGGAGGCTGCTGAGAAGCTTTGATGTAGAGGTAGCAACTGAACAGATTGTCCTTTAGAAGCAGCCAAATTTCATTTTCCAGATTGAAAGACAGACTTCCAAGAAAACTTTTCTTTTTAATGTTTTGTTCGAGCATCCAAAAAAGACCCAACTTTAGATCTGGGCTTGCGAGCTTCTCGTGGCTGTTCCTGTTCTAGGTGGAGGGTGGTTGGCCCACTCTCAGATGGCATGTGTCTTAATAGCTGAATGGCTAGCCAGGCCAGCCTTCACCTCCCTCCTGCTGGGCTCCAAGAGGAAGTCCACTTGACAGCTGCTGGGCACCTCCCAGTAAGCTCACCAGAGTATTTTGGTGTCAGTTTGTGACAGACCTGGACTGAAATCCCAGCCCAGCCACTAGCTTTTTAATATTGTGGCTGCCCGCAAGTTACTTAGCCTTTTCGAGCCCGTTTCCTTATCTCTAGAATGAGGCTTATAATGCCTTCCTTCAGGGTTAAAGTGAGGATTAAGTGAGATAATGTATTGACATAACTAACGGTGGACCTGACAGGAAGTATGGACCCTTAGTGAATGTTAGTTTCTGATACTAGTATTAGAGAGGCAGTTAGCGATTAAGCCAACAGTGTATGGAATCAAGCAGATCTGAATTTGATCCCAGATGTCTCATTTCATAGCTGTGTGACCTTGGGCAATTGTCATGATCTCTCTAAGTCAGTTTTCTCACCTGTCAAATGCGGATAATATCAATACCCACCTCTTAGGAATGTTAGGAGGCGTCATTGAACTAATGCCTGTAAGGTACCCATTATTTTTGACACATAGTAAGCACACAATGAATTATAGCTCTTTATTATTATTGGCGTTGTTAGTGTACCTCACAGGGGTCCTGCTCTGTGTTTTCTATCTTAGTGGCCCTTATTTGTTATCATGTAGTACATTGTATACTTTGGTTGCTGAAGAGCAGAAGATACTACTTCCTTCTTGAGTCATTACTCCAAAGGAGAGATTCTACTCTAAGGGCCCAAGTTTCCCACTGATTCTCTTATTTATTTATTTATTTATATAAATTTATTTGTTTTATTTATTTATTTTTGGCCGTGTTGGGTTTTCATTGCTGCCCGCGGGCTTTCCCTAGTTGCAGTGAGCGGGGGATACTCTTCATTGTGGTGCTCGGGCTTCTCATTGAGGTGGCTTCTCTTGTTGTGGAGCACGGGCTCTAGGCTCGCAGGCTTCAGTAGTTGTGGCACGCGGACTCTAGAGCGCAGGCTCAGTAGTTGTGGTGCCCGGGCTTAGTTGCTCCGCGGCATGTGAGATCTTCCCGGACCAGGGCTCGAACCTGTGTCCCCTGCATTGGCAGGCGGATTCCTAACCACTGCACTACCAGGGAAGCCCTCTCTTTTTTCTTTATCCTCTTGCTCCAGCTTTTCTCCCTGCTGTGTAATAAGGAGGGCATATTCTGTGGGGGACCCCTTATCCAGCCAGAGGCATTTCTTAGAGATCTGAGAATTGAGAGGCTTGGATGTCTAAGCTCTGAGCTGATTGTTGGTTTCTTAAATCAAGGAGAAGCCCTACCAGGTTTGTCATTCCTGGGGGTGATGAACAACCTTTCATTAGATATTATCTGCTTTCTTATTCAACTGTAGCTCCCTAGAGTCCTGCTTCTTCTGATCATTTATTTTGGTTGAGTCATTTAACATACCCATTGGGTCACCTTAGAGAAAGAAAACAGGAAAGGGAGATGGACAAGAAGAACTTACATTTCTCAGCAGGGCTCAAGTGAAAAAAAGCCTCTAGTTAAGTGGGGTAGGTAAGGTGGTGTCTGCCTAGCTTTCCAGAAGAATTGGAGACCAGGAGGGGAAAATAACATTGAATCACAGTTGGAAGGAATTATAAAGATCGTTCAGGCCTCATTATACAAAGTGAGAAAACTGAGGCTCAGAGAAGAGAAGTGACTTTCCCAAGTCCACACAGCAAGGTGGTAACAGGGCTGGAACTAGCAGCCTGTTTCTCTGACTGCATTCAATGCTCTATCAACGCCTGGGCTTGTCTTGTGGTTCCATTGGCCTTCTCTATGATAGCAGAATCAGAGAGCACTGTGACTACCATATATTTTAGTTGAACAAATTCCTACTGATATTTCAAATATAGTCCATATTCCTCTTCTAAACCTTCACATATTTATACTTTATTGTTATTTTCTAGGGTGTCAGATGCCTGATACATTCAATTCATGGTTTCTTATAACTCTACTTCATGTCTGGTAAGTGAGCAATTTAAGTGAAGTCACCAAATGTATTTTTTTTAAAAAAAACACTGTTGACTTGTTAAGGTATAGCCTTCAACAGGGCTGATTATATGAAATCGCAGTTGTTCAGGCATTAAAAGCTGTTCCTTTCATTTTAATAACTGGTGTCTTGTAGCACATTTTTTTATTAAAGGTCAAAGCATAGTCCCAGAAAGAAACTAATATTTGTAGGATTTTCTCAAAGAACACCTAACCCAGTGAACAATGCTATCAGTATCTGTAAGAGACCCTATGAGCTTGGGTGGAAAGTTCTTTCCCTTCGCTGTTTTAGGAAAGTTCACATTTACGTAAAAGTGGTTTGAATTGTGAGCATCCGTGGTCATTTTCATTGCTGGTCATCAGAAACCTATAACAAATTATAGCACTGACATTTACGCCTGTACCTCTAAAATGTGCATACAGGTTAGATTCATGCCAGGTTTGTTGCATGTAAAAATATTTAACACCTTAAACAGTATATTTTTTCTTCAACTGCAAATTAAGTAGCCAAAAAAATCAATTTTTCATCTAATGTTACACAGTATTAAAGGTCAGAAGGATATAGGAGAGACGTTGAAGTGGGGGCTGGGGACTATTTATTGAACTGCCAGATCTTGGGAAAGTAAATTCTGGAGAACTAAGTTTACTACTTTGACCGTAGTGAGTATCTGAGGAACGTGGGGAATGGTTGCCCTGTCAAAAGGACCCTTGTTTGAGACTGCCTTCAGCTGAGGTTTGCATCACAGGACTGACTACTATATAAAGACTTTTTGGTTTTGATCACCTCTGAAATATTTCTTCTGAACTCACATAGTCAGTGAGATTGGCTAAAGGGCCTAAGGTGGCAGTTCATGTTGTTTTTTCCTAAGCCGGTAGTTTGTTGAGTGTACACTGTGTCCTGGGCAGTCAGTAAGCTATGTCAGGAAGCTCACAGTCTAGTGAGGGAGATAAGACATATATAATAGCCAGTTATAAATTGGACTGGCTAAGTTTTGTAATAAATCTGAGTAAGTAGTGCCTGTAGGATCACAGAGGAAGCTGCAACTATCAAAACCCTTGAAATGTGCCATGTCTTTTAGTCAGGCAGCTAAGAAGGCCAACCACCTTCTGTCTGAATGGTGAAGGTTAGAAAAAGGTTCAGGGCGGACAGCTGGATGTACTGAGAGGAAAACTACTTTTTCAAGAGGAGAGGACTGCAGAGGTGGCCCTGTGGAATTACTCACTGGAAAGGTGGGAGGGTTGAGAGGAGGCTAGGCTGTTCCCAGAGGAGCTCAAAGATAATATTCAGAGTCAGAATGAAAGACTCTTTATTGCCCAATAGCCAGAGGTATCAGAGTGTTAGAGGGAGTGGATGGCAAAATAAAAAATATAATCCTTGTGACCACATCCCAAGGTCAATACCTGACTACTAGCAGCTGAGAGAACCTTGAAACTACTTGTAGTTCTTTCCATTTAGCCACCATTTCCAAATGTGCCTGCTGAGCCTTCCTTGCTGAGGTTGGTTTAATTTCTCAGAGGAGTGGGGAGTACCACCACCAGTTAAGTAGGGGGAGGGAGGCCTGTCTATGCTTGGTGTCCCCTCCATCCTTCCTCCTTGGTTCTCATGATCTGCGGGCTTCAGTGGGATGAATCAGCAAACTCTTATTGTGTTAAGGACTGGGGGGCACTGGAGAGTAGGATATGACATGGTGTGCACCTTCAAGAAACTTAGTCCAGTGGAAATCAGGCACAGTACAATTGCCTGTAATGGATGACAAGGAAAGCAGTGCTGTGCCCAAGGCATAAGCAGACACTATGGAAGGACAAGGAGGTGTGACTAAATCCAAATTTGGTGGATGAGGGAGTATGGATAAAGAGTTGCTCTGTGGTAGAGGTGACATTTGAGATGTACCATGAAGGGTGAGTAGAATTTCTGTCAGAGAAAAGGAGGGCATTTGAGTTGAGGGAATTATTAGGAGCAAGACATAGGACATGTACAAGAACATGCAGTATTTGAGGGCAGCCAAGTTGTCTGAAGCACTCAGGGCTGGTTTGTGGAGGAATGTAGTGGAAAGGGTCACCAGAAAGTTACTTTAGTGTCCAACTGTGCTGTGATCCTCCAAGAAGAATTGGGGAAACTCTCTTCTAGGGGATAGGATTCTTAGAGGGAATAAGAGATCCAGCCCAAGTCTGCAGAAAAGCTATGCTCTTCTAAGTCCTGTTTTCTTAGCCCGAAGCTCCAGGAGGGTAAGTGAGGGATCACCAAATCCAGTATTACAAGGCTCAGTGGACTTGCTAGGGATGTGCAGGGTTGAAATACCTCCTGTGGGTGGTAGTGTGAGGAAGAGGTGGGGAGGCTTAGAAAGCAGTCATAAAAATAGAATCCCCCCGCCCCGCCCCGTGGAAAAAAAAACCCCCACAAAACTAGAATACCCTGGCAGTGGACTTTACAGAAAGCTTGCTTAGGTTCCCAAGGGTGATGACTCCCTGTTGGCTCTCAGAATAGAGAGAGGATTTCTCATATCCTGTTAGTTCCCTGGAAGAGGTGTTGATGTTTCCCTTATCCTGTCTGCTTTCTCTGGTTCCCAAGTTTTTATGTGTATTGGGATTTAGGACTGGGACTCCTCCAGTTCCTAGAAGGCCCTTATGAATTGTATATTCTTGTGAGCTTGCAGCTTCGGTGACTATGTGTCCTTTGTCTTTGCTGAACAAGATTAGTATTCACCATGGCTACTGAAAAAATGCTGAGAGAGGTTGCTGTGTGGGGTTTCCAGCATTCCCATGTGGACTTGATAAAAGTCAGCCTCCTACTTTGTTCCCTATCTGGGACAGTGGCATTGTGATCCATTCAGGTACCCATACCAGAAACCTGGGAAGCCTTCTTGACTTTTCCCTCACTCGCTTCATCTGGTCAGGCACCAGTTTCACCATCTGAAACTTTTTTGACCATGACCCATAGTAACAAATGCATTTTACCTTGCAGTCTAGAACACACACATGTATCTGACACAAAAGTTTTATAAAACTTATCCTTACAATGTCAGATAATGTCTGATATTTTCTACTCCATTTGAATTCATTTAAAACAAATTCAAGATGTCACCCACTAAATTTATTTCACTGGGTTACAAGTAACAGTACCTGAAAACTGGTGTTTGGCCTCCATTTCCCTCTTCCTGTGCCATTGGTCTTCTCAATACAAATTGGATTAGTATACACACACACACACTCTCTCTCCTTAATATTCTCCATTGTTCTCAGGATAAAGTATGTTTCCTAGCATGGCATTCATATCCCACCAAATATGCCACCTTTACCACTCTCGTCTGGTGCCGTTCTAGGTACCACTACCACCATCACTCCCTCCCCTGCAAGAAAAAATTAAACTATGTAATAGAAATTTCAGGTCTTCTGCACAAAGCTTTCTTCTGCCTAGAAAGTCCTTCTCCTTCCTCTCTACCTGACAAACTCCTATTTTTTGTTCAATATCCAACTCAGATATCTCTGCTTTGAAGCCTTCCCTTCCCTCTGAAGGCAGAGTTAGTTCCTCTTCTGAGTTCCTTGAATATTTTGGATACCTCTCTTATAGCACTCATCACATAACATTTTTATATTTTATCGTATATGTATCAATCTTCCTTGTGGATGGTGAATTTATTGAGGCCAAGAATTATATTTATTTTCCTTTTGGAGAGATATGAAAATGAGGTATTTCTTCGGCTCGATAAATGTTGATTAAATAATCTATGGCCTCAGATCTGACTTGGCTCCTATGGCAATTGGAAGGGTTGGGGCCACTGCCTGTTAGTGGCAAAAGCTCTGCACCTACTTAAGTTTCCCTGGGGGGTGAGATGTATGTAGGTAGAATTTATGTTGGTGTTCTAAGTATTAATAGATTTGCAGAGACCCCCATTTTAAAATTTGTCATGGAACACTAGTATGTGATAGATGCAGAAATTAATTTTAGAAAATGGAATGGAACAAATAAAATTAGAATATGCCCGGGTTTCCCTGGTGGCACAGTGGTTGAGAATCTGCCTGCCAATGCAGGGGACACGGGTTTGAGCCCTGGTCTGGGAAGATCCCACATGCCGTGGAGCAGCTGGGCCCGTGAGCCACAATTACTGAGCCTGTGCGTCTGGAGCCTGTGCTCCGCAACAAGAGAGGCCACGATAGTGAGAGGCCTGCACACCGCGATGAAGAGTGGCCCCCGCTTGCCACAACTAGAGAAAGCCCTCGCATAGAAACGAAGACCCAGCACAGCCATGAATAAAATAAATAAAATAAATTAGAGTGCATTTCGTTTAAAAAAAAAAATTAGAATATGCCTATGATGGAGGTAGAGTGGAGAGGAAAATGCAGTTTGTATTTTTAAAAATTATTTTAAAGTCAGGTATATCATAAATATAATAACTACTAGGTCCTTTACAGTACTATATTAAAAATTATTTACTTATATTATCTCACACATTCTTATAACTGCTTTATTCCTGTTTACATGAGAGATCAAAGACTGAGAGCACTCAGACAGCTTGGCCACAGAACTAGTTAGTACATGGTAGAGAGGAAATTCAAGTATGGGTCTGGCTAACTTTGAGTTGCTTTAAGTTGCTTTCCTCATTGGTAACTAAAACTACTGAAGTATCTAATTAAATAATTATTAATACGAATAATATTTAATATTAGTAATACTATTTATTACTTAGTTAAGTACCTGCTTATTCTTAAACATAAATCCATAAAATTACAGCATTTGTTTTCTAATTGAACCTACGGTATGCAGCAAATTTGTTCCCTGCCCTCATAGGGCTGAGGTTGTGGGAGAGAAACCTGAAAGAAATCATTAATAAAATACAACTGGGGGCTTCCCTGGTGGTGCAGTGGTTAAGAATCTGCCTGCTAATGCAGGGGACACAGGTTCGAGCCCTGGTCCGGGAAGATCCCACATGCCACAGAACAGCTAAGCCTGTGCACCACAACTACTGAGCCTGTGCTCTAGAGCCCACGAGCCACAACTACTGAGCCCACACGCCTAGAGCCCATGCTCCGCATCAAGAGAAGCCACCACAATGAGAAGCCCGTGCACTGCAACAAAGAGTACCCCCTGCTCACCACAACTAGAGAAAGCCCACGCACAGCAACAAAGACCCAACTCAGCCAAAAATAAATAAATGAATAAATAAATAAATTTATTTTAAAAAATACAACTGGGATGAGTGCTGTGAGAGTAAGTGACAGGGCTCTGTGGGGGAAGAGGGTTACGTAACTTAGTTGAGGGGGTGTGGCTCACTCAGGGAGGGCTTCACTGAAGAGATGACATTTAAACTGACCCCTGAATAATGAGTAGAAGTTAGCAAGTCAAAGAGTGGATGAAAAAGCATTGCAGGCAGTGTGACCTCATGGGTTTCCATCTATTAACCAGCAGAGCCCTTTTTACAGATGAGCTTTTATGCTCAGCCACAGTGTATGAATAGATAAAAGGATTGCTAGTTGGGTTGAAGAAGTGGGAATGACCTCACTTCAGGTCTTCCCAACACGCCCACTGGTAAGGAACCCTTACGTAGCTCCCTGGAAACTCAGAGCACAGTTTAAAAACCGCAGATCTAGTCCAGTTCCCTCATTTTACAAATGGGGAGATGATCTTGGCAATTTTAAAGGATTTTTCACAGGCCTCTTTATCAGTAATGGAGGATCCGAGGCTCAAATCCAAAACTGACTCTGTGAACTGCTCCTTCTGCAACACTTTGCTTCCTGCGTGTGTGTCCCCTTTCGGTGGTTGTGGGATGGGAGTCCGTGGCCCTGAATTTGAACTGCATACCACCGACCAGGAACTGTATGAAACTGTGTTTCTTAGCACTCACTGTCTGTGTCCTGGGAGAGGCAACAAGTAAACCTGAAAATAGTACAGGGTGCCAAGGGCCGTGTTTGATAAGCAGACATACAGATCTAATGGAGCACAGGGAAGGGAGGCAGCCTGGGGATAGTCAAAGAAAGCAGTTGCATTGGCCCTCTGGGGTCTAGAACTAGAGGACATGGGGTCTTGAGGAGTTATTAGGAGAGGAAGAATTAATTGTAAACTACTTTTTAAGATGTCCCAAGTGAGAAAGAAAGATGAGAGGATGATCACTAGAGGGAGAAACAGGATGGAGGGGGGAAGCATATCGTTATTTGTTTTAAGATGGGGAAACACTGGAACATTTTTATAAGCCTAAGGGAAGAAGCCTCTGGGAACGAAGAGAAAGAAGTAAAGTGTGGAGGTAGAAGGGGTTGGAAAACAGACTGGGTCCAGTCTCAGTCCAGCCAGAGAACTGCCCTGGCAGACACTCCTGGCCTTTTCAAGAGGGCTCTTTAACACCACCACAGCAGTTCTGATGTAGCTGTAGGGCTTTCGAGCTCATGCTGGATTCCAGCAGCTCCAGACCTGCTATATATGGTGAGCCCAGGCCATGTGCACATCCTCTCTCTGCCTCCCCCAGCCAGAGTCGCTCTGTTTAAACACACACACACGCACGCACGCACGCACGCACGCATGCGCGCGCGTAGCTTTTTTCCCAAACCAAAGGCCTACGCAGCATCATTTTACCAACATTGCACAACCTAGGAGCATTGGTACCTGCTCCCTAGGAGCTTGCTCGTTATATTGGATCTGACAGGCAGGCCACAGGCCAGGTGTAGCTCTTGGAGGAGGCTCTCTGTCAGGTGAGATGGCTTAAGGAAGTGCCTTGCCCCACTTGTCTGCTTGCCCACAGACTGTCCTGTGGCCCTCATGCTCCCCACATAAAGGGTTGGCTTGGTGGGGAGGGAGTTTAGGAAACCAAGTGGAGATAGCCATGCACACAGCCCCAGGAAAGGGTCAGCGTGCCAGCTCACAAATAAATAAACTCATTCATTAGCAAACTGCTGAGACTTGAGTGTGGCCATGTCAGCTCTGCTTTCTTGGCCCCAGCCGGTGGCGGAGTAAGGGAAACAAGCTACGTGAAAGTCCCTTTGGGATTCCTTCATAGCAGCCAGAGTGACAGACCTGCCCAAGTGCCCACTAGTCTTCATTGAATACAAAGTCAGATCCTCTCTGAGCGGCTTATAAACTACCATGAGGGAGAAACAAGGCCAAAACGCAACTGGCATTGTCAGAAGGCCCAAGCAGAGCAAGTGAGACAGGATGCTGAGAGCTGCCAGGACATGGCAGGAGGTCAGAGTCAGGAATAACAAGAATTCTTCCCTCCCAGATTTAGGCAGAGAGGAGGAAAGCGTGGCTAGGAAACTCTCCTTCCTTTGAACTCTGCAGGCAGTGTTGTTGTCTTCCTCCAAGTCTGACCTAGCAGGAAGAGGCCCTTGGAGCTGTGCTGTCACGGGATGGGGGAGCAGTCAATACTGACACTGCCCTGGGAGGCACTGTGGCTTGAGGGAGAGAGGGAGAGCCCAGGCTTCACTCCAGCTCCCCTGTCCTTCACTGAGCAACCTTTAGGTACTTAACCTCCTCAGAGTGTCAGTTTTCTTTCCTGTGAAATGGGGACAGTTATACTTAGATGGTGATGTACATTGAAAGAGATGGTGAATGAAAATGCATCTTACAGTGACAAGTCTCATATTGGAGGTCTTAATAAATGGTAATAATCATTATTACTATTTGCCATAAGGCAAAATTTAAATCTTAGCCCTTTATATTTTGAGACTCCTAGTGAATGAGTCTTTCTTCCCTTTCCCCCTGTCTTTTAGATATTAGAGAACCATCAGACTAGGGTTTGAACACTCCTTTTTTTCCTTTACTTTGCTAACTGGGTTATTTGCTTTCCTTATATGTAAAAGAGATCAGTATTATTTATGGGGCACTGGAATCACTGAGAGACAAGGATAGTACTGTGAAGCTCAAAACCTCAATAATAAATTGTGGGTTAAGAACATCATCAAACTCGGGAGGGGCGACTGGAATTGCTCCTAAACAGAGAGTAGTTTATGCATAGATTAAGTCTTACTCGGAGTAGGTACTAAGTAGATACTTGTTA
This sequence comes from Kogia breviceps, assembly GCF_026419965.1. Taxonomy (NCBI): domain Eukaryota; kingdom Metazoa; phylum Chordata; class Mammalia; order Artiodactyla; family Physeteridae; genus Kogia; species Kogia breviceps. The sequence continues at coordinate 23,458,340 of NC_081323.1, forward strand.
AATGAATGATTAAATTAATTATTTAATACAAGAATTTAAAAATTACTAGATTGTCTCTTTCTAAAAAGACTAAAAAATAGACTTTATTTTTTAGAGCAGTTTTAGGTTTGAGTGGAATATTGTCTCTTTTTAAAGTTTCTTTTGCATTCTTAAGGGCAATTTTTATTATGTTTTAACATTGAAGTCTCCCCTCTCCCCCTTCCTCTTCTCCCCCAGAACAGCTCTGAAATTATGAAGTTTAATCAGTGGCAAAATGTAATTTGACCTCTCAACATTTAATTTAAGCATTTATTATGACGAATGCATCCATGATGTAAGTTGAAGTAAAGCCGCAACATTTAATTTAAGCATTTGTTATGAGGAATGCATCCATGATGTAAATTGAAGTAAAGCTGTCCTGATCTTTTATTTAAACCTAGTATTCTCAATTGTGGAATAGTTTACTTAATGACTCAAACATTATTGTATTATGGTCAGAGCCTGTGACACGTGTTGGCTTTGTTTTGTAGTGGGTACCAGGACCATCAAATCTTTTTTGTTTACCATTTTGAACTTGTTTTACTCATTTTCTTTTCACCTTCCAACATACTTTAACCTATTCTGGATCATTCAGGAGGTCCTGGTAACTCTTTTTCTAAAAAAAAAAAAAAAAAAAAAAAAAAAAAAAAAAAAAAAAAAAAAAAAATTATTTATTTATTTGGCTGTGCTGGGTCTTAGTTGCTGCATGCCAGATCTAGTTCCCTGACCAGGGATCGAACCCGGGCCCCATGCATTCGGAGCGTGGAGTCTTAACCACTGGATCACCAGGGAAGTCCCGGTTCTGATAACTCTCAACTGTATTTTGTCAGGCTGCCTTCTTTGAGTTGTACTCGTAGCTATAGCCTCCATGATGAACTGCTGGTGTGTTTGTTTTAAATACATTTTTAGGTTCTTTCCTTTTAGTCTGCCAGCAGTTACTTTTTGCTGTTGTAGGTGTGTTTGCCTCAGGTTAGCCAGTCTTTTCCCTTCTGATATTTTATTTCTAATATGATGCTAGTTTTGAAACTTAAATTATTGCCCTTGTGAGGATTAAATGAAAAACAAAGTAAATGGATTCTGGAAGGTTCGTTCTAGTCATTAAAGAGGCAGAAAAACAGTCTAATTCTGGGATCAGATTATCAGGGTTCAGATCTCAGCTTTGACACTTAACAAGTTTTGTAACTCTGGGCAAGTTACTTCTGTAAGACTCAGTTTCCTCAACTATAAAGTGGGGACAGTAAGAATACCAGCCTCCTGTAGTTGTTGTAAGGATTAAATGAAATAATGTATCTGAATCACTTAGCACAGTGCCTGCCACATAGTTGTGTTAGCTATTCATTACAGCACTTGTCCATTTTTGCTATTAAAGGTTTTTTTTTTTTTCTTTCTTCCTATTTCTTAGTCTTATTAGAATAGGAAAAAATTGCCAGATAAGCTGAATTCAGCCTGGATCAGATGTTACCCTAACAACTGCCAAATAAATTACTACGACTCTATTATCCTAAAAAGGGTTTCACTGGGGTGACTGTAGTATCTGTGGATGAAACACAGAGTTGAAGTTGAGATTTCTTCACCACCATCCTTCTGTAACAGATTGTTTTTTCAACATAAGAAAAGTGTGTGTAGAATGCTACCATTGTGGAAAATGGGGAGAAAAGGGAAGCTACTATTTATGTAAAAAGAGTACATATACACTAAGTTGGTATATATATAGATTACATGTGGAAGGTTTCCTAAGAAGCTGCTAACTGTGGTTGCCTTAGGGAGAGGAACCTGGTGATTGGGAGATGTGGGTAGGAAGGGGACTTAACTTTTTTTTAACATGTGCATGTATTATCTATTCAAAACATTTACTAAACAAAGAAAGGAGTAGACTGAACTTGTAGGCTTCAAGGTTAGGTACCCAAAGAATTGACCTTCAGCTTGATCTGGAAATTCCAGGCAGCTGACTGTCTAAGATGTGGGCCCCAGCCTTCAGCTATGCTTTTTCCTTGAAGAGGACAAACACAAAAGTTCTTCACAACAAGACGACTTTTCTGTCCTTAACTACCTAGAGAATTTGATTCACAAATTCAGGACGAAAATAAGTTGAGCCTTTAGTTAGCTGAGTTTGGTGATGGTGGATGAACAGACAGCCCTGTGGATCAGAATCTTATTTTCCCAGTAGAACTCATGGTTATCTTCAGTACACTTCCTGTTGATGAGAAGACTGATTGTTTTGATTTTATAACTTTAACATGTGAGATGAAATTTACTGTAGAACTTTATATTTGATAGTGTTTTCAAATTGTCATCAATTGTCTACTGAACTAATTAGGTATGGTGTTTTAGGAATAATTAGAATTTGCCCTTCTTTCATTTATCAGGCTTGAATCTATATTTTTTAAACTCTTAGTATCAGCAAAATTAGGTGCAGGTTGCAGCAAACTTTGCTGTTGCATTTCTCTCAAAAGGTAGATGCACACTTAATTTAAATTTCTGGATCAGACAATTGTGAATACCATAGTTCTACTGAAGTAAATATTCACCAAATTTGTCATTTTTCAGCCTTGGAAAGAAAGGGTTTCCAGCTGGGAAGAAAGAAAGGGTTAACTTCTGAGAGACTTATCTGTTCTTAAAGCCAAGGTCTTATTACACCCCTAATCTTATTACACCCCTTCTTCCTGAAAAACATTCAGTGGCTCTCCTTTGTCTACTGAGTGAAGTCCAGACTTTTTAGCATGACATTTAAAAGCCCTTCATGACCTTTCTGGCGTATTTTTTGTTTCCTATACTTCCCTTCCACAAAATCTAGGTATTGTCCCTGTCCATGTGCTGAGCTTTCCGTGGCCCTGTCTTTGCTCATAATGTTCCACCTGCTGGAAATTCTCTTTATCTTTTATTTGTCCAACTGCAGCTCACCTTTCCAAGCCCCAGGTACAATGTTTCATTTTCCATGAAGCTTTCCCTGATCCCACTCAGCCAAGAGTAATCCTCTCAAACTCCATTGCACTTTGTGTTCCTCTCAGGACACTTACTGCATTCTCTCTTAGGGCTCTTGTCTCCCCTAAGGAGACTAACTGCTCCTTGGAAGCTGGGCTCTTGTTAAACATCACTCTGGTCTCCGCACAGTAGGAACTCAGTTTATGTCCATTGAGTGAATTAAGTGTCAGTCAGCATCTTGAAAGTATCTTCAATTTGCTTTACCTTTTCAACCCAGATAACCATTTGACTGTAAGGGCTATAAAACAAACTGCTCTGAAACAAAAAACACTTCACTCCATGTTGATACAGTTAGTAAGTTTATGGTCTGAGAAAATCTGTGCCTTTTAAACCTCAGAGGGCAGGTGTATTAACAAACTACAGAATTTTCATATAAATGAAGAATTCCATTACCTCACTATTGCTGTTGATGAATTGGCCTCTGACGACACTTAAGCATCAAAACACACAGCATCTTTTCAGGTGGAGAGGCTAACTTTGGTTAACTTAAAGAAAAATGTTATGAAAAAGGACTGTTGAACTTTCTCCAGTTTGTTTCTGCCTTGGAATATGCTCTGTATCATATAAAGTGGCCAAGTCTTCTTCCATGACCTGTTTTTATTGTCACAAAGTGTTATTTCTTCGGCACTAACTGGGTTCAGAGGTTACAAATTTAGAATCACAGCATCAGCAAATCCCAAGGTTGGAAGGGACTTTAGAGATCGTGTAGTCGGCCTTCTGGACGGGTACTATCCGACAGAAATATAATGCAAGTTACACATTTAAAAGTTGCTAGTAGCTCCATTTAAAAAAGTGAAAAGAAAAAAAGAAACTAATTTTAATAATAGGTTTTCTTTAACTCAGTATACCTGATAATATTTCAACATGTAAGCAGTGTAAGAAATTTGAGATATTTATATTCTTTTTTCCTGAACTAGATCTTTGACATCTTAAACTTATGCCACATCTCAGTTTGAACTAGCCATATTTAAGGTGTTCAATAGCCACATGTAGCTAGTGGCATCCATAAAAGACAGCTCAGTACTATACCCACCTTTATAGACTGCTCTGTGGTGTTGGGCAAATCATTTTCCTTCTTTAGAACTCCTGTTTTCATCAGTAAAATGAAGGATTCAGACTTAATCTTTAAACAACTAAAAGTGGTCCCTTTCATGTATGAGGGAGCCTTCTGAGGTGCTCTAAATAATCTATGTCTTGATGTGAGTGGTACTTATGTGGGTGTATATTATATGTAAAAATTCATCAAGCTGTACACTTAAGATTTATGTACTTTTCAGTATCTATGTTATAGCTCAATAAAAGATTTTTTAAAATCACTTCTAGTTTTTTGATTCTGTGCCCTTTGCTAAAATCACTCAGATGAGCTGACCTTCAGTGGAAATGAGTGATGTGAAAAATGCAAACAGCCAGTGACTCTTTATGTCTTCTTCCCACCCAGGATGTGTCTAGTCCGAATGAAGCAGGAAGGCCGGAGTGGGAAATACATGTGTCGTATCATAGTTCATTTTATGTGGGAGGATGTTGAGCAGCGTGGCAGAATCATGGGGGTAAGTGAGCGCTATCAGATTCTGGTCCTGGAAAACTCCAATGAGGGATTGCCTGACATGAGTGGAAGTTTTATCTGTTCTAGAATGGCCTGATGTCAAGTGATAATTCACCTAGAGTCACTTCTGCCTCTGTGAAGACTGGCATGCTACAGACACTTTATTTATGTATTTGCACACATTATCATGGTTTGTCAGTGTGAGTACATCGTATGTATGGAGATGGGATTATTAAGTCCAAATCATGGTGATAGGAGGGATGGATTTGGTGAACAGATAAAATCAAATAATAATAATCCAGTTTTAGGACACTTTGCCTTTGATACCAGTTCAGTGTGTCAGTTCACAATTAGTTTGAATGGAAAGACCCTGGCGTGGGGCCTGCACTGTCCTCAGGAACTTAAAAACAAGCTTCTTGATCACTGACAACCTAGAATACTTTGGCAAGTTATCTACTGAAAAGGTACATTAGTATATTTAATAACCTGAGAAAGGAGAATATGTAGTATGTATATAACAGAATATGATGACAATAGAAAACCAAAGCATTAGGATACAATTGGTTATATAAATAGTAATCTCTTCCTTTGTGTGTATTATATATTTTGTGTATCTAGACCGTGTTTTATTAGATTGTAGTTCCTTGTTTTTTCCCATATCATTGCCTCCTAGCTTGGGGGCATCTAAAGCCAAACCATCAGACAGGGTCACAAAATGGGTTAATTTGGTTTTTTCATTACAGCGCAAAGTTCTGTGGTTTTGCATGTATATATTTTATTATATATGATATCATCCTCTATGCACTTAAACGCAACTTTTTTTTTTACTCAACAATATATCTTGGAGATCTTTCCATGCTGCGTGGGAATTAAGTGGGAGATCTCCCATGTCTTACTTTTATCTACTATAATTATTTTCACACACTTCCTATGTTATTGTCTGATGGTATCATGTGCTCACTCTATGTGTGAAATTATAGTCTTTGAGACTAAATCATGGAAATGATGGTTGCCTACTGAGAATCTGGATTGAGGGTATTTTCAGATTCTCATGACTTCGGAGGAAATGTGTGTACAGAAAGCACAGTAGACATGGGTTCATCTTTAGATAGCTTCACTGACATTTACATGCCTTTCTCTGGGACAGCAGACCATTAGTATTTCTGTTCATTCTAAGAAGATGATAGCATATTTCAAAGTTTTAGCTGCTGTCATCATCATCTTCGTCATCATAATCATTATAATCATCTGTTTTGGAGTCAGTATTCACCTGTCTTTGTAATTACGCTCTTTGCTTCCTTCTTCATTTTTTTCACTGTCATACCTTACTGCTGTTTAGCTGCCCAGAGTGGGATCAGCAGTCTTTAAGCTATTCATCCAGCTGAGTGTTCCACATGCTCTCAAGTACTTACTACCCAACTCTGTGGCAGCTCACAGTGGATATACAGTAGTGCTGGCAGTCTCAAATCATCCCATTTAATGATGACCAGTGATACCCCCTGGCCAGCCAAAGCCTCGGCTGTCTGCCATGCAGTTACACAGTAGTTCTTCTATGAGTTAGTCTGTTTTCTTATCACTGTTGATTAAACTCTGCTGGAAGTGGGACCACTAGAGCCATGTGGACCACAGCTGTCCCCAACCTGAATAGCTTAATGAGTCATAGGTTGCCAATTCCTGGACCACAGGAACCTTTTACTCTACCCCACCTCCACCCCCAAATGAATTTCCTTTGGGACCTACATATATATATCTCCATCACAAGGTTCAGCAATTTGAACCTTCTCCCATGTTACTTTATAATGTCCCTTCTACTTGACGGTATGCTTTATAAAGGCAGGAAACCTGTCTTATCCAGTTTTTTGTTTACACAGTAAACATTGGATAAATAAATACTTGTTGAGTGAATGAATAAATTGAACTTCAGCCTCTGAGATTCTGTTTTAAAGCCAACTTATTTGTCAGATAGATCATACTCGGTTTATTAGTCTCTGGTCCAGGTGTACGTCAATGCAGTCCTGCAGGAATTAGCCTTTCTTTTTTTTTCCTCCCATTTTATCCAACCATTTTTTTCTATCTCAATTGTTCTACATATGATGCTGTCCTATAGAGAAGTGTGTTAGACCAGCATTTCTCAAACTTTAATGAGCCTACAGTTCACCTGGGGATCTTGTTAAAATACAAATTCTGATTCAGTAGGTTTTTGGTGAGGCCAGAGAGTCTACATTTCTAAAAAGCTTTGGGTGATGCCAATTCCACTGGTGGGGCTGGGTGGGGGAGGGGCAACCACATGTTGAATAGCAGGGTTTCAGATGATCCATAATGCTCCCCAAGTATAGACTCTTAAATTTGTCTTCATGAACAGAAATGCCAAGCTCAAGTTTAGTTACAAAGACTATAAATAAAAGATGATTTAAAAATAATAGAGGGACTTCCCTGGTGGCGCAGTGGTTAAGAATCTGCCTGCCAATGCAGGGGACACGGGTTCGATCCGTGATCTGGGAAGATCCCACATGCCGTGGAGCAACTAAGCTGGTGCGCCACAACTTCTGAGCCCGCGCGCCTAGAGCCCGTGTTCCGCGAGCAACAAGAGAAGCCCCCACAGTGAGAAGCCCGCGCACCACAATGAAGAGTAGCCTCCGCTCGCCGCAACTAGAGAAACCACGCACACAGCAATGAAGACCCAACACAGCCAATAAATAAATAAATGAATAAATTTATAAAAAATAATAGAGATTTGAAAGAGTTGGGGAATTAATATTATTACATTTCTGTTATAACTGATTTGCTCCTCCCTTTCCAACCTCATGCTATAAACGGACACCCTTTCTACAGGCAAGAAAATTATATATTAGCTACTTCTAAGTTGTGAGTGTGACTGTGTGTGTGTAGAGGGGACCTCAGTCTTTGGCGTTTGTACAACCTAAAGAAATGAGAAGGTTAGGCTGGAGAAGAATGGCATGTGGCTGGAGAAAAGTAGCAGCCAGAGGGAGCCAGTCTGGCCTGGTTCTGACCCTGGCTGGCAAGTCTTTTCTCTTCCCCTTGCTTCAGTTTCTTGGTTAAAAAAAAAAAAAAAAAAAACTTGGGGGGTGGGTGGCTACATTATTTCCAAGTTTCTTTTCAGCTTTGAAAACCTATGATGTGAAGGTGGTAATTTGCAAATCTATTTCTGTGTTATTTGGCATCTTTACGAAAACTCATATAAAAAGTAGAATTTATAAGACTGATCAATGTAGTGGTGATTTTTCTTATGCCAAAGAATTCCTAGAGGCCATTACTTTACTTGAGTGGGTTTGTGTGGGGAAGATTGAGAATGGGAATTAATGACACTTTAGAAATTTGGATCGAGAAATCCTTTGAAATCCAGTCTCATTTGGTGAGAAAATTTTCAGTTTCCAAAAATTTGCTTTTTACCAGCTTTTTAGGAGCCCAACTATTGTGAAAAATATGGCAGCCTCATATATCATCAGTGAAGCTGGTATAAAAACTAAGTGTTAAATTTGAGGTTACAAAAATCACATCAGTAATTTAGAGTGTTCTGACTTTTAAAAAAACATTATTTGGGATTTAAACATATAAATTAGCTGTGGAAATAAAGTTCATTATATCACCTCATCTGGTCTTGTTTTATTTCATTAACTGGTTCTTAAAAACCTTTGTGAGCTGAGTTGCAGCTGAAGAGGTTGGAGACCATTTTTCCTTGGGCCCTTGCCTCACTCCTGAGTGTTGCTAAGAGTAGAGAACTAAGACTTGACACAGCTGTAAAAACAGACAGCGCCTTTGGCCTCAGCACTTTCTCCTGGTGCAGGCAGATTTCAGATGTAAATTTCACTTTCTACCTCTCCTACTAATGAAGTAAGTTTTCTTTTGCTGGGTTTGCAGCCAGGTGTGTCCAGTCTTGTGGCTAACTGGAGCGCTTTACTTAATTTTTCCATTTGTGACATTTCAACCAAACTTAAAAAACAAACATAAAAATTAGCTCAAGGCAGTGGCTCAAAGTGTTAATGGTAACCTTAGGCTGGCTAAATGACTTCCTTTCAGTTCTGTCCTGCCAGACATCTCCACCTTGTGGCTTACAATAAGCAGGTTTAAGCTTTCCAAACTGTGGAGACAAGGTAGGAGTGGGTGGGGATGGGCTTAGTTAAGCAAGTTTATCTCTGTCAGTGGTCCCTGGCATGACAGTTGGCTTCAGCAGGATGTCAGGTGATTTCTTGCTCGCTGCTTTTCTGAGTAAGGATGAACCTCCTGTCAGCTCATGGTCTCCTGCTCTCTCTGTAGCAGAGCTGCTTGATGGAATGGTGCAGAGGGCCTCAAAAGAGGTGGAGGAGCTGTGGGCTAAATTGGACTCCTTTGTAAAATTCTACTTTGCTTTTCAGAACTAGCATTTTGCTTTGTAAAGTCCTCTGATCATACTCCAGACTACCTTTCCAAACTCATTTCCCCAACTTTTCTTGAACCTTAAATATGAGAAACCTCTACACGTGTGTCTGGTACGTAGGAAGCACTCGGTGAACATCACATTCCATCTTTGCCTCATATACTTTTCACTGCAGCCAAGCTGAATATCTTGCTCTTCCTGTCTTGTGTCTTGTTTTGTTTTGTTTTTTGTTTTTGTGGTATGCGGGCCTCTCACTGTTGTGGCCTCTCCCGTTGCGGAGCACAGGCTCCAGACGTGCAGGCTCAGCGGCCATGGCTCACGGGCCCAGCCGCTCCGCGGCACGCGGGATCCTCCCAGACCGGGGCACAAACCCGCGTCCCCTGCATCGGCAAGCGGACTCCCAACCACTGCGCCACCAGGGAAGCCCCTGTCTTGTGTCTTTTCTCGTGTGGTACATATACCTAGATTGCCCTAACATGCCAGCCCCAATTCCTTCGTGTCCCTCCACTTCAAATTGGAAGCCAATCCCAGTTTCCCCTAGCTGTTAGTACCTTAATAATTTATCTTTACCCTTCTTCTGGCTTTTACTGTTTCTGTTTTGCATCAGTGTCATTCATGTATTGACTGCCTTCTGGGTGAATTCCTGGAGAGCGGGATCACATGCATCCCTCTTTTTGTGTGTTTGTTTTTTTGCAGTACGCAGGCCTCTCACTGTTGTGGCCTCTCCCGTTGCGGAGCGCAGGCTCAGTGGCCATGGCTCACCGGCCTAGCCGCTCAGCAGCATGTGGGATCTTCCCGGACCGGGGCGCAAACCCGTGTCCCCTGCATCGGCAGGCGGACTCTCAACCACTGCGCCACCAGGGAAGCCCACACGCATCCCTCTTTGTATTCTCCAAAGTGCCAGTCATTGCTCCTTGGTTGAATGTGTGCCCGGCAAATATCTGATGAAAGGAGATGGTTCTGGAAGCCCACTATAAGTGTTGGAAAAAGTAGGGTGAGGAGGTATCCTTTTTATTCTGAGGACATTTGTTTTCTCATTAGTCTTAAATATTGGAAGAAAAAGAAATGAGAAATTGTCTCCACTCTCAATTTTTCTTTTTCTTTGTCCATGATTTCTCATCTTCTAGTGGAATTATTTGATTAAAAAGAAACAATTTGTAAATAAGGTACTTTATGTTTCTAAACCAGAAAAGCTTTAAATCTATAAAAGGTAGTAGAAAAAAGAATTACATGTACTTTAGTTTTTCTGGAAATTTCCTTCCAAACCTCTGTAATTAACCATTCCCATCTCTTCCTTCCCCCCACAAAAATCTTCAATCAAACTCCTTTGTTTTACCATGAGGTAAAAATTTTGCTATATTTTGCATCTCTAGGTCAGAATTAAAACTCACTGCCAGGGCTTCCCTGGTGGCGCAGTGGTTGGGAGTCCGCCTGCCGATGCAGCGGACACGGGTTCGTACCCCGATCTGGGAGGATCCCACATGCCGCGGAGCGGCTGGGCCCGTGAGCCATGGCCGCTGAGCCTGCGCGTCTGGAGCCTGTGCTCCGCAACGGGAGAGGCCGCAGCAGTGAGAGGCCCGCATACCGCAAAAAAAAAAAAAAAACCTCACTGCCAAAGGTATTGTTTTAAAAGGCAAGGACCACTTTAAGGGTATAGTTTTTGTGGCCAGTAATATGAATGGTGGAGTGTAAATACAGAGCAATCCCATGGGCTCGAAGCTTGTAAAGTAAGAATACATGTTTGTTTTCCAATATCAATTGTTCTTTTGAACATTTTTTAAATGTCCTAAGCTGTTGGAGTGGATACTTATTTATTAGGGGAGAGAAGACTAAATTCTTAGAAGGCAGAGCAATTCCATTTTGGAATTGGCCCATGAATTTGAGCCAGCTGAAGATGTACCTCTAATAGATACATTCCTTTCTCTACACAAGTTTCTTATCCTCAGGCCTTAAGAGGTAGCAAGAGTGCATGGAGTGTATGCTTTAGGTGGTTTTCTAACTGACTGGATGCCTGGGTGCATACAACCAGGATGCCAGTCTGTTGGCTCAGGTCATGTGACCTTCTGAGTGGCGTACTGGATTCACTCCACTTCAGGGAGTGTCCCTAAAAGAGAAGTTATAAACGTTTCTGTATTTGAAATTAAATAAAGCGTGAAACTGCTGTCTATGCACATGGTCATTTATCTCTCTCGTGGCCATTTTTACGTTCCATTATAGATTGTGAGTTTCCTGAGGTCTAATTCTTACTTGTTTGTCTTTGTGTTCCTACGGTGCCTCAGTGGAGCTTTGTGTTTAGTAGGCATTCAGTAAATGTTTCTTGACTGAATAAATAAGTGAATTTCATCCACTTTTTAATCTTCAGTTTACCTCCTGGAATTTCTGTAGGAGAAACAGTGACCTAATTCCATTTTACAAAGCCCTGGCTGACTCAGTGCATGACACAGTCCTGCCTTCCCCTAGTACCTTCTTAAGTACTCCTCATGCTAAGTACTCCCAGTTCAGCTCATCACTGCAGAACTGTTTACCTCTCCAATGCATCACATTTCTTTTGCCTCCAGTCTCTCTGGGTGCCCTGTTCCATTTGGTATCTTTTGTACCATAGTTAGAATACTGCTTAGAGCTGGGTGCATCGGGCACAGCTAAAGCCATTTTCCACACCTCTCTTTCAGGGGTCACTAGTGCTACACCTAAATAAATCTCACTCAGGAGATGAGATAAAGAGCTCCACGAACCTGTTCTTCCTGTGTTTCCTGTCTCACATCTAAGGTCATCACCACCAGTCTAGCCCCCCAAGCTAGAATTCTTATAGTGTCCTCAACTCCTGCCTCATCCTCTGCATCCAGTTGTCTTGTCACTTTTCTGCCCAAAATATCTCTGGATTTTATCCTCTCCTCTGTTCCATTGCTTCATGTCAGTTCCTCATCATCTGTCCTTTATTGGACATGGCCTCCTAACTAGTTCCTGGACTTACCCCCTCTAGTGAACCTGCCACCATATACGCTGCCAGAGGTATTCTTTCTAAATCCCACATCTGATCATATCCCTCCTCTGTCTAGAAATTTCTGAGGGACAAAATTCAAACCTCTTAGCAATGGCATAAAGAACCCTTTGCAGTTATATCAGAGAACCTTCTTGGTTGTAATACAACAACCTTTTGTTGTATTACTCTTACACCTTAAAAAAAAAATAAGTTTTAAGCTTTTCAAAGTGAAAAATTGGGGGAGAGGCCTTCACATTCTGGCCCCAGCCCACCTTTCTACTCTAATTTCCAGCAAACTTCTCCTACATGCAGATGTTCATGCTTGAGCGTGTGCACACACACACTCTAACACATGTTCCACTCATGCCTCGTTTTCACTGGTGCTATAATATTCCATGTTCCTTTATGCTTCTGAGCCTTCGTTCATGCAGTTCCCTCTGTCTGAAGTGGTCTTAACCCTGTCTCCTCTGCTCATGGCACTGTAAGACACAGCTGGATAGTACCTCTTCCAAGGAGCTTTTCCAAGCACCCCCCAGTAATATTAGTATATTTGGCCACTCCCTTGTCTGTATTCCTCCAGCACTTTGCACAAACTTCTGAGATAGGACTTACCATGCTGTACTGTAATTATGGGTTTGTGTAGGTCACGTCCATTAGATGGGATAAGGATCCTAGGATCCCTAGTGCCTAACACAGAATACCTAATGTAGTCGCCCCTCAGATACTTGTTGGGTGTATGTATGTGCTTCTATTATTAATGTCTGCCCAGCACTATCTCCCAAATACTGACTTAATGATCTCTTATGGCACCTGGATTCAATTTCTCTGACCCATCCCCCCACCCCCCCAGAAAAGTGTCATTTTTCTCTCCCTGACCTGCCTCATGGATTCCCTGGCTCTCTCATCATTTATACTTTTAATCCACTTTATAGGATAGATGAACCTTAGAACATTAGACTGGGAGCCTCAGAGATTCTCTGGGTCTGAAGGTGCTCAGGTGTGTGTATTTTGAAAAACTTCCCCAGATTTCTGATGCCCATCTCAGGTTAAGGACTATAGATTTGTTCCCACCCTCTCACTTCTGTGGTGAGGAAATGGAGTCCCAGAGAAGTTAATTGATTTGCCCAAGGTCGTGCAGCTAGAAAACAGCAAAATGAGGACAAAAAACTAGGTATGCTGATTCCCAGTCCAGTGTCTGCTTTACTGTATGATGATACCTCTAGGGGTGAGGGGGAAGTGGAAATCAACTTCATGGCAGGTGCCTTCCCCCCTGTCTTGTTACCAAAGACTTCCAAAGACCAAGAGGACAGCTTTTCTTGAATCTAGAGGTGTTCCATTTCTTCAGCGCAGTCCCAAGCCTGAGGCCCCTTTATTCAGAATTTCTAACCCAATACGGCAGAGGTTTCCTACTCAACAGGACAGATAAGAGATTAAGGGGGGAAAAAAAGATAGACGAGAATGCTAACAATGTTCTGAATTTGTTTCTTTTCCCAGTATTTAGAGTCTGACTATCTCCACATCGTCTGAATTCGCCTTAGTTGATTTTACAATTATTTTTCAGAGACTCCTTGGTTATGTTTTTTCTAGGAGTAGAGGAACACCGAGACTGAACACTGTGCTTGGAGAGGCTGGGCTGGGAGACTAACAAAGGTGGTATTATACTGTGCAAAGCCAATAAATGTATTCAGGAGACACCTAGATGTGTTTCTAGAGGAGGGCATTAGGGGGAGGGGTCTGGTGAAAAGGCAGAATGGTGGGATTAAGGTAAATTAAAATGGGGCCAGCACGTTGGATGAGGGGACAGCTTCTTCCTGTTCCCACCATTGCTTAAGACTTTTCATTCTTCTTCGTTCAAAAGTTAAAAGCAGTCTTTACCATATAACCTCATACCCTCCTGTCCCCCACGGGGAAAAGAACTTAGTTTAAAGACTATTTCAGCCTGATACAGCTGTGTTTATTACTGCAGTGCTACATCTATGGGATGATCCTGGAGAATCTCAGACTTAAAACTGGAAAAGAACCTTGAAATAATCTAATCCAGAGATTCTCAAAGTGGTCCCCACGCCAGCAGCTTCAACATCACTTAGGAACTTGCTGAATGAGAAACTCTGGAGGTGAGGCCCAGCAATCTGTATTTGAACAAACCCTCCAGTTTGAGGGCCACTGCTCTAGTCTGATCCTGTCATTTAAGTGATGGAGAAACTGGCTCTGGGAGAGCTGAGTAAGCTTACATTAGAAACCAACCAAAGAACAGAACTCAGATTTCCTGATGGCCAGCTCTTACTGCTCTCCCTGCTAAGAGGAGCAGGGTCTGGCATGGACTAGTGACATGTGAAAGTTGAGGATTTCAGCATAATACAGAAACAGAGGTCAGCAATAGTAATAGCTAACAATTACTGAGCACTTTCTCTTTGCTGTGCACTTTATAAGCACCATTTCAGTTTTACGTTTTACAACAATCTTACCTATGAAATCCTATCCTCATTTTACAGATGGAGAAACTAAGGATCAGAGAAGTTAGTATATTTAGTTTCCTATAGCTGCTGTAACAACTTACCACAAACTTGGTGACTTAAAACAATAGAACTTTATTCTCATACTTCTGGAGGCTAGAAATCATTTTCACTAGGCTGAAATCAAGATGTTAACAAGGCCATGCTCTAGGGAAGAATCTGTTCTTTGCCCCTTTCTAGCTTTAGGTGGCTGCTGGCATTCCTTGGCTTGTGGCCACATCACTCCAATCTCTGCCTCTGTGGGCACATTGCATTCTCCTCTTCTATCTGGGTCTAAGCACCCTCTTCCTCCCTCTTATAAGGGTGCATGTGATTACAGTTAGGGCCCACCCGGAAATCCAGGATAATCTTCCCATCTGAAGATCCTTAATCTATAGTCCTTTTTTGCTGCATAAGGTAACATTCACAGGTTCCAGGAATTAGGATGTAGCTATCTTTTGGGAGACCGTTATTTAGCTTACCAGTTAGGCAACTGAACAAGACTTAAACAGTAAATATGAGAGCCTGGATTGGAACCCAGACTCCCCAGACTCTAGAGCCCATGCTCTTAATCACTACTCTGTACTGCCTGAAAAGGTCATTGCTAAAAACTGTGGTTCTAGCATTAGCATTAAGATTTTAAAAGTGTTTACTTCTTCCCCAAACTTGCATTGTATTACTGTCATATAACTCAGAACCTGTGAGTCCTTAAGCATCTCTGGTTCTGGCTCCTTCAGTTAAATTACTAGAAGGAAGAGATTGTATTTTTTTTTCCATTAAAAAAAATGGTGATATTATTCATATACCATAAAATTTTGAATGTGCTTTTTTAGTAAATTCACAATGTTATGCAACCATCTCCACTGTCTAAATCCAGGACATTTTCATCACCTCGGAAAGAAAGCCCATGGCCGTTAGCAGTCATTCCCCATTCCCCTTTCCCCCAGCCCTTGTTAACCACTACTCTACTTTCTGTCTCTATGGATTTACTTATTCTGGGCATTCCATATAAATGGAATCCTATAAATATGTGGTCTTTTGTGTCTGGTTTCTTTTACTTAACGTAATGTTTTCAAGGTTCATCCATGTTGTAACATGTTTCAGTACTTCATTACTTTTTATGGATAATCTATTGTATGGATATACCCCATTTTATTATCCATTCATCAGCTGATTGACATTTGGGCTGTTTCCATTTTTGGCTTTTTTGAATAATGCTGCTGTGAACATTCATGTACAAGTTTTTATCTGAACATATGTTTTCAGTTCTCTTGGGTGTATACCTAAGAGTGGAATTGCTGGGTCATATGGTATGCTATGTTTAGCTTTTTGAGCAACTCAGATATTGTATTTTATGTAAAGTTATTTGAATTCCTAGTGTGACATCCATTGTTCATTTGTTTATAATGAAATAACATTCTCATAATTTGTAGTCTTAATCATATTTCTCATCTTATTGCCAAATAAATATTTATACCTGCAATTTTTGACAGTAAAGGGAAAGGATGGTGTGGTATAATGGAAGGAGTTCTGGCCAGCCCGGCCACTCTCTGGGTGAGCTTGAGTAAGTCAAATCACCTCACCTCTCTGGGGAGGAGAGCTTGATGATTTCTAAATTCTCTTCCAGACTTAACATTTGCAACTCTGTGAAAGTCTGAAAAGCTAGCCTTGTGTTAAATCCCAGAGCTTGTGTTCTATTTTTTTAGCAGTTAATCATTCTCTGTCTGATTTCTGTTCCCAGACACAAACAAGGTTTTACCCATCTATCCAACCATTTTATTGTGGTCTGCTAGCTTCCAGGTACTCTGCTAGGCACTGGAGATACAAAGATGACAAAGATATTGTCCCTGACTCCCCAGTCTAGTAGGAGGGGACAAACACATAAACAGGTAATTATAATATTCAGAGATTATGATATTTAAAAATTGCACTGCCCAGAGGAGAAAAGCTTGGGGTAGGTGACATTTGGTTTGTATCTTTTCGGATGAGTGTTTGCTAGACAGGAACATTCTGGGCAGAGGAATGGTGTGGGTAAAGGCAGTGTTCTGTGAGAGGACAAGAGCATGTTTGCCTTTGTTTGGTGGCTTTTTTCCTCTTTCTCCTGCAGTGGTCCAGACTAGACTCTCCAGACCAGCTCCATTTTGAGGTCCTTCTGTGTGTCCAGTATCCACAGACTCATTGACTCAAAGGTCTGCTAAATAACACATTTTGTCAAAGTCCTGGCCACCTATAGGTCTTCTTCCCTGTTTTTTAAGGGCACTTCAGACTCAGTTTCTGAGTCAGGAGATTTACTGAATGGCTAAGGAGCCTTGATCAAGATTTGGGTTTTCTCCATAGTAGCAGCTTAGTTTGGACTCTTGAAAATGCCCTTTTGTCCCCCTAAGGATTTTAGTTACATAAAAATACTAGGAACATGAAATTTTACAATATGATCAGCACAGCACAAACTAAATTTCTAACCTTTGACTAGAAACATATATGGAAGGCTTTGTGTTTTAAACTGCCCCCTTCCCAGCCTCCTAGGCTTCATGAGAGGTCATTGTACAGCTCTTTCCATGGTCCCTGTTCTCTTCCTTTTTACTGGAGGGCAAAACTAGGGCAGAGAAATAATTTTTATTCACTTCTGAAAGGTTACAGTAATAAAGAAACTCTTGTTAACATCAGAGAACGTTGCAGCCAAGAGTTTTCACAGTCTGGCATTGTTTATTTTACATGTAATTTGGAACCTTCTGCACTCTTAAAATATTGGCACAAAAATGTTTTAACTGTTAAAGTGCTTCATTGCATGCAGTGGTAGTGTGGTGTGAGAGAGGCAGCAGGGCTCTGGAGAGCGGCTTGCCCTGTTCCTTGGAAAGAGAAGTGGGGTAAGCGTATGTGTATGTGTGCAGATACACATTCGCTTGTGTATATATGAGTCTCTCTGCACTGAGAATTAAGAACTTTCTCTGCCCTGATGAACTTCTGTGCTTCCCTTGATTTAACAATGAGAATGATGTAACAATCCTGCTTTCCTATTGCCATGCCTGCCAGAAAGTATAGAGCGTCCCTTATGTGGGTATTTTGATATAATTATTCATTATCCCCTTTCTCTCACACACACTTTATTAACACTTTTCTTTTACTTTTATCCATCAAAGGATTTTGGTTGTTGTCTTGTTAGGTCGAAATTAAGATTTGAAAACAATTGCAGAAGGATCACACGTGTTAAATGGGAAGACTGCTAGGCTGGCGACTGGGCTTCCTTAGTTCCAGGCCCAACTTTCCTTCCAGGGTTTGGAGGACCTTCTCCTTCCGCCATCTCTTTCTTGTCCTGGAGCCTTAATATAGAGCTATATATTAACCTGACTCTTGCTAAGACCCAGGGATTCCCTAGGGCTGACTATGCACTCTAGCCTGTCTGGTCTGGGGACAGTAGCCTGTTGCCCCATAAGCTCTTCTTCCTCCAAATCTGGCACTTTGTTCCTTAGCCTCCAAAATGGAGCCTTAGCAAACGAGGCAGAGGTTACCCCCACCAGGTGAGCTCTGCAGAGGTATCTCCAGGCCAGGCCCTTCTCTACGGACCTCCAGCCGGGGGCTCCTTCCCTTGCAGGAGTTCCACTCCAGCTCTGAGAAAAGGATGCTCTGCTGGTATGTATACCATGACCACCATGCCCTGCTCCCACAGGCTGTAGACTTTCTGTCACAGCCAGCCAGGGGATCCCACAC
This sequence comes from Kogia breviceps, assembly GCF_026419965.1. Lineage (NCBI taxonomy): Eukaryota > Metazoa > Chordata > Mammalia > Artiodactyla > Physeteridae > Kogia > Kogia breviceps. The sequence goes on from NC_081323.1 coordinate 23,476,435, forward strand.
CCTCTGACCTGGATCCACTTTCAGTGCCCACCAACAGATGATGAAGTACTCAGGACCTTGCAGTCTTTCTTTGCTCAGAGAGATCTGTGTTCCCTTTTGGAAGACCCTTGACTTTGGCTTCTTGATCCACAAGAGCAGTCCCTGTGGTGGAGGATCCGGATGAGTAAATGCATATGCAATTTGGGGCTGAGGAGACAGGCCTTTCCCCAACAACCTAGTGAGGGCCCATGTGTCCTGCTCTTCACCTCTAAGGTATGGGTACTTTGTGCTAAACTCTCCAAAGACTGTTTTCCCAAGCAGTTACCTCCCGTCACATGGGCTTTGGAGCCAGACAGACCTGGGTGCTAATCCCTGCTTTGCCATAGTGCGCCCTTGAGACCCTGGGCAAGTCTCTTTACCTCGCATTTCTTTCTCTATAAGCCACACATAGTCTGACTTAAACAATATGATAGTAGTGAAGACTTAGCACAGTACTTGGCACATTTTAATGCCACTTGGTAAAGTAAGACTGTATTTGGACCTTTTCTACAGTACCTAGCATAGGCTGCCTTATTTCAAAAGGATTTGTGTACACATCTGTCATGCCCCACTGGATTCTGACTCGCTGGAGGATGGAGATCATACCTTTCGTCTTTGTATCACCCGTTTCCCTGGCATGGGTCATGTGCATAGCAGGCCCTCAGTTGATGTTAGCTGAACCTGTTAGGATGACTTGGACAGATAGGGCAGGCATGAATGTTTTAGTTTCTCCATATGAACCTGGGGAAATAGTAGCCCCTTATTTTGGAGCCTTTGAGGACAATTTAAAACGATATGTGTGAAGTGTTTGGAGTCCTTTGAAAGGAAGGTACTGGGGAAATTAATGGTGTTTTTGCTCTTCTTAGGAAAGCCTTTGTGGTTCCCAGCGAATAAATTACTTGTAGTGAGTTTTCTAACACCTCCTACTCTGCTCTGTTCACTGAGGCTTTAAAAAAAAAATAAATAACTGCTGTAATGCTTCTTTGCTCTGACTTATAAAGAGATATACTTTTGGTTTTGGACTTTTGACCCCTTTCTGCTCCCAGGAGAGAAATTTCTATCAGAATAATAAAAGGTGTAAACTGTGTGTGTTGCCCCTTTTCTGGGCCTTGGGTAGTTCAGCTGCTGGGGTTAAGAATCAACAGGCTTGTGGTTTGTACCTGGTTATGGGGCAAGTAGGAGACGATTCCCATTAAGCACTCCATGGCATTCTCAGTGTCTCCCACACTACTTCTTTTCATCCCTGTCCTATGCCCTTTTGCTAAAATTCTTCAAATTTCACATGAACTCTATTTTCTTTGGTATTTTGAGCATACTTGTTTATGGCTATACCTCTGCTCTTTCAAAGACAGAAGATGTTTATCATCTGCTGTGCTTTAGGTCCCCAGCTGAGTTGCCTGGCAAAGAGGATCCTCCCTCTAGAGGAAACAGGATGGGAAAGTTGAAAAACCACTCACTAGTCTTAGAGCTGGAAGGGCAGGGAATTAAAACTTGGTCCTACCATTTAATCAGCAGGTTCAGATGAAGAACCAGGACCTGGTTATTTCTAAGGGCCCCTTCCAGCTCAGACAAAAATCTGTGAGATAAGAATTTTCCAACCCTGGGGAGAATTTACAAGAGTGAACAGTAGTTTGCCACACTTCCCACTTGTTCTCCAAGCCTCTCTTGCCCTGTAGCCCTGGATGACTGGCCCTGTCCCTAATATCCTCAGCTCAAAGGCCCAAGAGAGACTAGAGTGGTTTGGGGACAGATGTGGGTTCAAACATTAGCTAGAGTAGTCTGGTTTGAAGCAGTGGGTAGATGTGGATGTCAGAAGAATCCCACTTGGTGACGACCCCCAGGGACTGTGTAAAGGAAGTCCAGACTGCTCTGGCTGGTGGCGGGAAGCCCCAGTCAGGGCTAGCCCTAGCTGATCAGATTTGCAAAGCAGTCAGTGTTTATATTTTGTGCCACTTCAGTGGCTGGCAATCTCCTAGAAGCTTGACAGCCACAAGAATAATCCTAATTCAGCCTTTTCCAATTGAGGACACTAAATCCTGGCAAGGAAAGTGGCTTGTTCAGTGTCACATATTAGTAGCAGGGCAGAGAGAAAACTCACCTGCTGGTTCACTTTGTTGCTCTTTTCATTACATCATCCTATCACCTTTGCCATCATCCTGCCACCTTTGCCATTCCCTAGAGCTACCACATACAGCTTCCATTTTGTCTTCCTGTCTTACAGACCTCTTTTGGTCCTTTTAAGGTCAGTGTTCCTGTCTCTAGTGCAGTGCTTTGTACATAGTAGGCCTTTCTCAGATGTTAGTGAACGAGTGAGTGAACTCACAGAGTCTTTTCCTAACTCATTAGAGTCAGCTCCCTATTGCTACCTTTCCTGATAAACTGACACTAGATTGTTGATGGATGTTAACAGGATAACGTTTTAATGGTCCCTGATAACATTTGCATTTGAGTGGGGGGCTTCTTGTAACTAGTGTCTTTGGAAGGAGGAGTGATTGCAGTAGCACTGGGGAGCCCTTGGGGTCAGGGAGGATTGATGATGCCCCCCACTCCATGTCCTACCACAGAGTAGGCAGCTGTCTGCTCTTTTCTCCTGTGGGTTTAACCTGGCACTGGGCACTACCAGAGGGCGATGGTTCTCCTAAGATTGGGATACCTATGTGAAAAAAAGTTCTGGAAGCCAAGATGTCAGACCCAGGATACATTAGAGCTATACATTGATTGCAGCTGCCCTGGATGTGCTGTGAGTATTTCTGGATCGATTGGTGAGACAGCTGCAGCACTCCTTTTCCCGATCATTTTCCTAAATGCTGGCTGAACGATGCTGTGGGGTTGGTTAGAGCTGAAAGGGCCTAGCTGGAAAGCAAGCACTTCTTTTTCCATGTGGATTGCCATCTATTTAGCTGATCTTTTCCGAGTGTCAGCCATATGTGCCGTGAACGTGACATCTCTGATGTTCAGAGGAGCAGGAAGAGCTGCAAGGAGCCCTTCGTTAAAACAACCACTATCAGGACTTCAGTTGTCTTACACTCAGAACAGGTCCTGACCTCTCACCTGAACTCACTGTAGGCTACTTCACTGGTCCCCCTGCCTCTTGACTCTTCATCTCAGTTCCATCCTGCAAATCATGTAACAGCCTGGCTCATCTTCCTGAACACTACTCATGTCAAATACTCATCACACAGAAACCCACAACGGCTCCCTGGTGCCTGCTAGATGTGTGCCATACCCCTTAACCTGTCCTCAAGGCTCCTTGTGGTTCACCGTCATTTTCTTTTCTGCCTACCCCGCTTTTCTTCCAGTCTCTGCCTGTCCATAGTCTACCGTCTCCTCTTGAAATCTTCCCTAACTCATCCAGATTTACGTTTGTGTGTTATTCTACCAGTGTGATTATAAATTTCTCTAGTGCAAGAATCATGGGGCGTCCTTGAGTTGACCTCCTTAGGGCCCAGCACAGAGCAAGGCACATTGTAAGTGCGCAGGAAATGCTTCTTGATGTGATTTAAGAAGTAATTTTGTTGCATTGCAAGGGACTCCAAGGGGAATGGAGCCCTTGAAGTAAATGAAGTAAAGATAATCCTTTCAAAAATTGACACAGGTATCGAGACATCTGTGCTGGGTAAAGTATATTCTGAATGATATTTTTTCTTGATTAATTTTCCTCAACTGTTGCCTTGACCCTTTCTCATCTGGCATGGCGGTGCAGAGCAGAGTGATACATATGGAGGCATGGGGCTTCCCATTTTCCCTTCCTGCAGTCCCCAGATGCCCTGCACCTTCATGAAGTGTTCACTCAGTGCCTGCTATGTGCTGGGGACACAGATGGGACCATGTGGCCTTGTCCTTCAGGAATTTGTAGTAAAGCTTCCATCAAACATCCCTGGTTCTGTCCTTGAGTCATTTCCCTACCTTCACGTCGGTGCTTGCCAAGTATTAGTAGCAGCAGGCTCCCACCCTATCCCCGCATCTGTACACCAGACACAGGCCCTTCCAATCTTAGGGACCTTGAATGACAGGGTTAGGGTAATAACACTAAATTACTATCTAGCATCCTATATATTTTATTTTGCTTATTGTGACCCTCCCTTCCTCCCTAGAATGTAAGCTCTAGGAGTTCAGGAATTATCTCTCATTTATTGCTGTAGCCTCAACTCCCCGAGCAGTGCTTGGTGCATGGTTAGCACGCATATACATTTGTTGAATGATGAAGGCTTTACTGAATTCTTTTTTTCCTCGAGGTCCAGCAGCATTATTAATTTGTGTGGCGCTATTAAGGATTGTTTTCACTCATTTATTTATTCAAGGAACATTTTGGTCTCTCACCACGTGCTAATCCCTAAATGCTGCTGGTAGAGCGTATGCCATAGAGAAATGATCTTACAGGGTTTACACTCTAGTCTTTGCCAAGAAGAGAAATGAAATTGAATCTTTAATAGATTAAGTTCCAAACTAAATAGATGAACAAGTAAGATAGAGTTCACCTGGTTTTTGTTTCATTTTGTTTTGTTTTAGCTGCAGACATCCTAGAGAAGCTGGCCCAGGGCAGGGTTGAGAGTGGTGGCAGGATGGCACAGGGAACTCGGCAGCCCCCAGGTGCTGAAGGGAGGGACGGAGACTGCCAGGCCCTCGTCTCAGGTGAAGGAGTGGGTCAGGTTTCTCACCTCCCTTCCAAGGCAGTGTCACGGTGTTTGAGAGCACGTGGGCACTGAAGCCAGCCTGTTTGGGCTCAGGTCCCACCCCAGCTGGGTGACCCTGGGCAAAGTCTTAATCTCTATGCCTCAGTTTTCTGTCTGTAAAATAGGGATAGCTGTGTTACCTACCTCACCTTACAGCTTTGTGGAGAATAAATGAGCTATCATATGTGAGACTCTCTGAATAGTACCTGGGAACGAGATAGGTGTTTGCTGTATAAACTTTACTACTTATTGTTAAGCATTTTTATCTCATGTGATAATGTAAAAAGAAAAAAGAAAGGCAATTTTGCATAGTTTGAATGGAAAAACTGAGACTCAGAGATTTGTCTTCTGGAGTCACACGGTGGGGAAATGGAGCTGCTTGGGCCCAGAATTTGCTTAGATTTCAGAGTATTTCTTAGGCTGGAGTGGGACTTGAATACAGACCACTAGAGAGAGCATCTCTTTAACAGATACAGCATTCCAGCAGCAGTTTTCTTTTTCCTTTATAAAATGCTTACCCTTTGGGCTTCCCTGGTGGTGCAGTGGTTAAGAATCCGCCTGCCAAAGCAAGGGACATGGGTTTGAGCTGTGATGCGAGAAGAACCCACATGCCACGGAGCAACTAAGCCTGTGTGCCACAACTACTGAGCCTGCACTCTAGAGCCCACGAGCCACAACTACTGAATCCTGTGTGCCTAGAGCCCATGCTCTGCAACAAGAGAAGCCACCGCAGTGAGAAGCCCGTGCACTGCAATGAAGAGTAGCCCCCACTCGCTGCAACTAGAGAAAGCCTGTGTGCAGCAGTGAAGAACCCAACACAGCCAAAAATAAATTTATGTTTTTTGAAAAATGCTTACCCTTTTAAGAACATTGTACAGAAAAAAGAGGACCAAAAAGGATTACCCTATAGAGATGGGGTCACTCTCAGAGCTCATAAGGCCAAGTGTCCACTCCGTTTTCAGGGGGTATTCGGACGTTACTCCTTGCCTCACCTTTGGCTTCCTCATTATTTGAGCAGGAGTGATCATATCACTCCTACCCAGAATCCAGCCTCATCCATTCCCAGGATACTTCTACAAGATTCTATAAGCTATCAGCTGAATGGCAATTCTGTTTGAGTCGTAAAAGAATGTTGGACTAGGAGTCAGAATACCTTGTTTCTGTAAACATCTAGAGCATTTATGAGCTGAGTGATAATTAGGCGAGTCATCTGACCTTTCTGAGCCTTTGTTTCCTCATCTCTACAGCAGGGAACAGCTTCTTTCTCAGATTACCACAGGGTCAGTATTTTGGAAACTGTATGGTGCTGAACAGTAAGCAGTAAGGAAACAACAGTAAAAGACAAGCATTCTGTGATCCATACAGAACAATGGAAATATCCACTTTATTGTTCGGGGCTATGGATTTTTGTCTGACCTCCTCTGCCCAGCTGGAGTCACCCGTTAACATGTGTGATTCAGTTAATTAGGGTTTCCCATCTCTTTTGCTCCCCATTACTGCAGAGAAGGAGAATTCAGGTCTGTTTGATAAAAGGACTCCCAATCTCAAGATCCGGAAGGGGCTAGATTTTGGATCGTCTGAGAAAATGTTGCTGTCCAGGTAACATGATGTCTGTCTTAAAATCGCTGAGTGGGAAAGGACTCTGGCTGGAGCCTGTGAGCTCAGTGTTGCCTCTAGATCCTCTAGGTTGTTTAGATCCTCAGCACCCAGGACAAGTGACAGTGCCCAGGCTCCATTCACAAAGAACTCTCATTGTTAATTATCCATTTTCAGCTGTTTGGTTACATGTCTGTGCATCTGAGATGGCCAGCATTGCTGGGGAGCAAGCATCCTCTAGTTCTCCGCTGTCTGCAGTCTGCCTAAATGTAATAGAAAATCATTAAAAGAGCAAAGTTGTGCCTGCAGCTTTTCTGCACTTATAAATACAGTCATGAGGTCCAGGGTGCAATTGGGAGCGTGCAAGTGCCTCTGGAAACCTACGTGTGTCAGCATCTTCTTGCTGACAGAAATCAGACCTCATGGCTGCAGGTAGAATGCAGAGGACCCAGAGGAATGACAGCCACTGACACGTGGTGAACAGATTACTAGGAAAGGGGCTCAGGCTCCCCCTAGGCCCTGGTGTGCTATACTGCTGCTCTGCTGGAGACGCCTGCGGGCTCAAGCTAAATACACATCTTGCTCATATTACATCTTGTCCAAGTAAGATTTTCCATTACCACAACATAGGAGACATTGAGGGCACCGTGATTGCTAAAACCCTACAAGACTGGTTGTCTACGCTTAGCGCTGCCAGGGTCAGAAAGTCATCAGCTTACGATTGCGTATAACTGTTGCATTCTTTTTTTCAGCTGGCATTCAGTGAAGTCTGATTAGGTGTGAGTCATGGCCTCACCTTCTGCTCCACATTCACTTCATGATCAAATCCTGTTGATCTTGCTGGACTTTTCCTCTTTATTCCTTTCACCACTTACCTTAATTCCAGTTTCTTACCAACTCTCACCTGAGCCATTGCAGCAGCCTCCTCTGGGATTCCTGCCTCCAATCCTTCCCCCAGATTTATGGTTTGTACTTGACGGGTTACTTTTCTTTTCTTTCCTGTTTTTTAAATTTTATTTATTTATTTATTTTTATTTATTTATTTGCTTCACTGGGTCTTCATTGCTGCGCTTGGGCTTTCTCTAGTTGTGGCAAGCAGGGACTACTCTTCGTTGCGGTGCACAGGCTTCTCATCGTGGTGGCTTCACTTGTTGTGGAGCACGGGCTCTAGGCGCGCGGGCTTCAGTAGTTGCAGCACGAGGGCTCAGTAGTTGCAGTGCATGGGCTCTAGAGCACGCGGGCTTTAGTAGTTGCAGTGCGTGGGCTCAGTAGTTGTGGCTCGCAGGCTCCAGAGCACAGGCTCAGTAGTTGTGGTGCACGGGCTTAGTTGCTCCGCGGCATGTGGGATACTCCTGGACCAGGAATTGAACCTGTGTCCCCTGCATTGGCAGGCAGATTCTTAACCACTGGACCACCAGGGAAGTCCCGGGTTACTTTTCTTTTTTTTTTTTTTTTTTAAGACATAATTTTTATTAATTCCTATCTTGTTCTTACACATTTATTTATTTTATTTTATTTTTTTTTTTGCGGTACGTGGGCCTCTCACTGTTGTGGCCTCTCCCATTGCAGAGCACAGGATCCGGACGCGCAGGCTCAGCGGCCATGGCTCACGGGCCTAGCCACTCCGCGGCATGTGGGATCTTCCCGGACCAGGGCACGAACCCGTGTCCCCTTCATTGGCAGGTGGACTCTCAACCACTGTGCCACCAGGGAAGCCCCCGGGTTACTTTTCAAAAACAAATCTATCCAATAGCACAGGGAACTGTATTCAATATCTTGTAATAATATATAATGGAAAATAATCTGAAAAAGAATATATATATTGTTAATTATCCATATATATATTCAGTAATATATATATTACTGAATCACTTTTGCTGTACACCTGAAACTAACACAGCTTCGTAAATCAACTATACTTCAGTGAAGTAACAGTAACAACAAATCTATCCGTGCAGCTTCCCTGTGCTAAGAACTCTTCTTTGTCTTTCCTTCATGTGGCATTCAGGGCCATTTACAGTCAAACGTAAACTGCCTTTCCAGCTCTACCTTCTGCTTCGTCCCATCATGAGCTCTTTGTTACAGATTTTCCTCTGAGGATGCTGTAGTTGTTCCCCTCTCTGTGGCTTTACATGTACTATTTTTTCTGTCTAAAAAGTACAAATCTGTGTCATCCTTTAATACCCAATATAATAAATGTTACCTCATCTCTGAAGCCTTTGAGCCCCCAGACTCACCACTGCCTTTTTTTTTTTTTTTTTTGTGGTACGCAGGCCTCTCACTGTTGTGGCCTCTCCCGTTGCGGAGCGCAGGCTCCGGACGCGCAGGCTCAGCAGCCATGGCTCATGGGCCCCTCCGCGGCATGTGGGATCTTCCCGGACCGGGGCCCGAACCCGTGTCCCCTGCATTGGCAGGCAGACTCTCAACCACTGCACCACCAGGGAAGCCCACCACTGCCATTTTTTACATACAGTATGTTGTTACAGTCATTTGTATGTCATTTCATATGAGATTACAAACTTCTTGAGAACAGGTTCTGTGTTTTATTCATCTTTTAGGCCCAGCATGTACCACAATGCCTAGAATATGGTAGGCACTCAATATATACTTATCAAATGTGTGCAAGGCAATGTAGAATTCTGCACCCAGACAGCTATGGTCTAGCAAGGAACATAAATTGCTTCATGACACTACTGCTCAAAATCGAGAAGTATCATGAGAGGCTTTAATATATGACATACACAATGGTTAAGTCGCAGACTGAAATACTTGTGTGGGAAGAACCATTTGTAATTGGAATTATCTTTTACTGTGGTGAAATATATATAACATTTATCATTTTAGCCATTTTAAGTATACAATTCAGTGGCATTAGATACAGTCACGATGTTGTGTAACCGTCACCACTGTCTATCATAGGATTTTTTTTTTTTTTTTTTGCCTCACCCCCTGGCATTTGGGATCTTAGTTCCCCAACCAGGGATCGAACCTGCACCCCCTGCATTGGAAGTGTGGAGTTTTAACCACTGGACCACCAGGGAAGTGCCACCACTGTCTATCTATCTCCCAAATTTCTTCATCATTCCCAGTAAAAACTTTATACCCATTAAATAACTCCCCCATTTCCACTCCCCCCAGACCCTGGTAACCTCTATTCTACTTTCTTTCTCTATGAATTTGCCTATCTTAGGTACCTACTGTAGGAGAAATCGTACAATATTTGTCCTTCTGTGTCTGACTTATTTCATTAGGCATAATGTTTTCAAGGTTCATCCATGTTGTAGCATATATCAAAATTTCATTCCTTTTTATGGCTGAATAATATTCCGTTGTATGTATATACCACATTTTGTTTATCCATTCATCTGTTGATAAACACTTTGTTTCCATCTTTTGGCTACTGTAAATAATGCTGATAGGAACATTTAAATGTCTGTTCCAGTCTCAGCTTTCAGTTCTTTTGGATATATACTTAGGAGTGGAATTCCTGGGTCATAGGGTAGTTCTATGTTTAACCTTTTGAGAAATCACCAAACTGTTTTCCCTAGCAGCTGTACCATTTTACATTCCCACCAGCAGTGCATGAAGGTTCCAATTTTTCTACATCCTCATCAGTGCTTGTTATTTTTCTTTTTTCTTCTTTTTAAAATTGTAGCCATCCTAGTAGATGTGAATGGAATTATCCTTTGCTTATGCTTCAGATAATTGTCTTGCTAATTGGTTCTAATTTGCTTATTGGCCATTGGTGACCATTAATAAGTTAGACTGTTTTCACTTTCCAAATCTTGTATTTAACGACAGAAAACCAAATCCTGATCAAAACTTTTATGCATTGGCACTTGTTTGCAGGGCATAAGTCCTTTCTTAAACTTGGAAATATAAGCAGAAAAGCACTTCTTAGTTTCCTAATTATTCTTCCATAGTACTTGTTATAGAGCAGGCAGGGATCAAAGGTCTGTTAATGTTTGATCTGTTCACATCAGAGAGTTAGTTGGCTATTATCTTGTTAGAGTGACTAATGAGAGAGGAAAACTCAGTTGCCCACTTTGTGTTTTCTTACCCTGGCAATCATGAAGTTCCTTCTCTTTTCAGTCATAAAGTCTCCTTTTTACTTGAAACTGCTTGTGCATGTATTTTGGGTTCTTTGTTTGTTTGTTTTTTAATTTTTATTTTTTTTGGCTGCACCATGCGGCTTGTGGGATCTTAGTTCCCTGACCAGGGATTGAACCTAGGCCCTCCGCAGTGAGAGCGTGGAGTCCTAACCACTAGACCACCAGGGAATTCCCTTGTGTATGTATTTTGCCTCCAAATCTAGAACTCTATTAGATGGTAGTAGTGGAACTAGAAGTGGTCTTGAAACTTTTTTCAGTGGAAGAGATTGCTTTGAGAGAGGTGTGGAGTTTCAGAGGCCATGTGAAAACAGACTGAAAGGACAGGCGTTGAACCTCTTCTGGCTAGAGCAGAGTTGTATTTGAAAACCATGAAAACAGTAGCAGCATGTATACAAAGTTGCTCAAGCCCTTCCCAAATCCTTGTATTCAGGGAGCTTTCTTAAAATTTGTAAAAAGTATGTGGGCATCAATAATACAAGAGGTAATTATGACAGGAAATATTATATCGATTCATTCTACAGACATGTGCTGAGCAGTGTGCCATGTTTGCCCTCAAGGAGCTCACGCTCTAATACAGTGGGGGGGGGCAACCTGTAAACAGATTATTAAAATAATACAGTGCATCTTCCTGGTGGAAATATTAAAAACCATGTAAAGGAAAAAGCAGTAAGCTTTGGGGAGCTTGAAAGACTTCACAGAAAACGGAGTGATTCCTTTTCTATAAAGTGACAGTAACACCCCCTTTTTAGGATTATTGTGAAAATTAAAGAGATAACCCATATAAAGTTTTTAATATAGTTTCTGGCACATGGTAGGCATTCAACAAATGTTAATTGTTAGTTAATGTTATTATTATGGAGAGGTTTTATTGAGTTGGTGAATGACAGTATATCCATTGATTGCAAGCAACAGAGACTGCAGCTAATTTAAGCAAACAAAAGAGTTCATTGGGGGCTCACTAAAGCTCACAGAATGGAAAGGAGAGTTTAACAGCAGGCCTCAGGAAGGAAAGATACAAGGAAGCTCAGGGATCCTAGTATTAGTAATAGGAATTTAGTAATCTCTTTGGGATGATCCAATTTTAGCTGTCATTTATCTTTGGATGTTTCTACTCAGAAACAAGTCTCATTAGATTAGCTTGGACTCTGGGCCCCTCTCTGTGATGAGGGGACATGGTTCTAGGATCAGCAGCCTACTAACTCATATGGAGTTGGAGAGGAGTAGGAAGGCTCTAAGGAAGGGATGCTGAGAGAGTGAGTGGTTTTCACCTTAGACAGTATCAGAATACTTCCAAGATCTACTGATCCATTGAGGCTGATGATGTAAGCAACCAGGCCAACCCATGGAACGGCCTCTGGGTGTTTCTGTTGGCCATAGAATCGACTGTCCTGGCTTGTGACCAGTGCCAACCCAATGTGATCATTCTAATCTGACATTCTTCATTGAAATTCCTCTGGTTTCTTCATGTTTATTCTTAAGTACTGTAGCTAAAACAAAGACTCTTGACTATTACAATAATAGAGGAAGGAAAACTTTCTGAGCTTTGTATATTGCATTTCTTTTGATGTATTCAATTATGATTACCTTTTCACATTTCTCATTTATCAGCTCATGATCAGGGATTTGCTCTAGGTCTTAATTATGACCACATAGTCAGACCCTTCCTTCATCCTGTTACTTATTTATTTATTTTGGCCTAGGCATGCTACTGTGCATCTGACCTTGTTGAATCTCATCTCAGTTTCTAGGATGATTTTTGAACACTTCAGGGTCATTTCCATTTTACTTTTGTTTTCCAGCGTACTGAAATTAGCAATTTTTGCTTATGTGATTCTCCATTTCTGATATGACTCATCAGAAGCAGAAAGGTGTGACAGTGTAGAGAAGACACTAGATTTAGGTACCAGCTGTCTCTAGCACACAAGCAGCGTGTGACTTTGGGACAAGTTACTCAGCATTTTCGAGCTTCTGTTTCCTTGTTTATAGAATAGGGACAATAGCGCATCTTGTCCTGTGGGATACAATCAAAAACTTTGGAAATCAGAGTAGATTAGAGCTATCTGCCTCTTAACTGTATGTCTTGGCATGGAAGAAAATGAACTTGGCGTGATAGTTTGATCTTCCCAGGACCTTAATGTACACCTCATCAGCTTCTTTTCAAGGTGATTACAGGCTTACTGGTATGTTTTTGTTTGTTTGTTTGTTTTTTCCGGTACACGGGCCTCTCACTGTTGTGGCCTCTCCCGTTGCGGAGCACAGGCTCCGGATGCACAGGCTCAGCGGCTATGGCTCACGGGCCCAGCCGCTCTGCAGCATGTGGGATCTTCCCAGACCAGGGCACGAACCTGTGTCTCCTGCATCGGCAGGCGGACTCTCAACCACTGCGCCACCAGGGAAGCCCCTACTGGTATGTTTGAATGCCTTGTTAAGAGGGTAAATGACTATAATTTCCAAGGACAGCCATCTCTTGCTTTGCTATTTTCCAAGCCTGAGGAAAAGGCTCCTGTGCTTTGTAACCATTTAGAAATTAAGGTTGAGAAAGTAACAACCATGTACCTTGTTTTTCAGGACCTTATCAAGGTATGCACATCTTGAATATTCAGGTCCCAAGCAATAAAACTGGGACTTTCAAAACACATAAATAAATAAATAATACGGAAGAGTAGTTTTAAAGGCATTTCAGTGTAGCAAGCCTCTCTGGTGCATTAAAAGTTTGAAGTGATTTATTAAAATGAGATGTGAGGATTATCTCATGCCTTGTTTAGGTTGGCTTTTCATCACAGCTGGAACATGCTATACTCATATGTTCACATCATTTTCTAAAAAAAGGAAAAGAAATTGTCCATCTTTTCATATTTTATTATTTTTCCTTTTCTTTCTTTCTTTTTGGTATTAACAGTTTTCTCTGAACCTACCAAATGCACACGCATGCACACAGAGAGTTTTATTTGTTGTATTTTGTGATCATTGCTGAAAGATCCTCAGTAGATCTTTTAGTCATAATGCGAGTGAGTTACATGCACACATGTGTATTTGGTCTCTCCGTGTGCCCTTCTCTCTTACTGTCTACTTTCACCCGTTTCTGTGTATTTCATATAATATTGCACAGTGAGCTCATTTCTAACATTAAATTTAAATAGACTGGCTGATGTTCAATGCACACTAGTTTATTGCCATGCAGTGACTGTAGCCCATGGTGTTGACATTGCAAAGTGTTGCTGATGTCATTACTAACCCTTAGAAAGACAACTAAAACCTGACCTGCCATCTTTTGTGCTGCGTTTTAGCCTTATGGTGAGTTTGATATATTCCTTATGCTTCAGTCAGCAACTCTAGGCATGCTTTATCATTCACTCATTGCAACAAATCCTTATTAGCCTGCTACTGTTAGCAGCTTTGCCTTAGTATCCTTAAAGTTTATTCTTATCTCCATTGTCATCAGTTCTTGTGTTACCCATACCAACCTTCTTCCATTCTCCTCTCCTACACCATAATTATACTTTTTCCCCTCCAGTTTACCCAGGAGTGGGGCTTAGCTTATGCTAGAAATGTATGACATATTAGTAATTGGCCACTGATCACCCATCTCGTAGCCCATCTCTAGCTACCACTGTGATTGGGAATATCTGTGTTGTGTTTACCCAAGACCATAGTAGCATTTGCCCAGCCTCTACAGGTAACCTGAGGTATAGGGTATATGAAAGGGCAGCCACATTATTTATGGTGTTTGTTCCAACATAGATAAGCAATGGAATTGAACTACTCTGTATTCTGATCTTGACCCACTATTTCCTAGCTGTATAACCTTAACCTTCCCAAACACCAGTTTCCTCTTCTCTAAAATGGGGACAGTAATAGCACCTATCTCAGAGAGTCACTGGGAAGGATTAAGTGAGCTCATATGTATAAAGCTCTTAGCGTAGTTCTTGGCACATGGTAAACAGTGAATTATGGGAACTGTTTCTGAGACACTTTTGTAGACTGGGGAGAGAGGAGGCTTTTCAGAAGATATAATTTTTAAGTTATGTCTTAGAGGATAAGAAGGAGTTAGCATCCCAGTGGATAAAGAAGGGAGAGGGGTTCCTGGCAGCAGTGTGCTTGAGAGCTATAAGAGACCATGACATGTTTGTGGAAATTGCACATAGTTTACTCTGACTGAGGGTGAGATAAAAGTGGGGAGGTGGGAGGAGGTGAGGCAGGAAAGACGACCAAGAACAGATCACGAAAAACCTTACAGAGCTCACAGAGGAGTTTAAACTTGATCCTCTGTCAGACCCTCCGTCCACATAGTCTGGTTCCTCTGTTAAGCAGTCACATAAATGTCTTTAAGAGCAGCAACAGGGAAAAGGGGAAAGAGGGCAGCGAATTGGCCTCAAATGAACTGGCATCTCTTTAAAGCAAATATTCCTCCTTGAGAATACTACATTAGTTAAACATGTGCCTTGCAAGATTCATTATTGCTTTACTTGTGTTCCCCGTTGGTTGTCTCATTCATTAATCTGCTGATTAGTAACCCTGAACTCTTGTATGCCCCCCTCCCTGACCATTTTTGCATTCCCTTTTTAATAGACTGTGCTGTTCCCCCTGGGATGTAAACTCCAGGACCTGTCCCTGGCCTGCTTATGTTTGTTTTCTTTGCCCCTTGTGCCTGCCTCTGCTATAACATCTGTAGTATGTGTTAAGTAATCCTTAAGGTAACATTTTTACTATGTCATAAAAAGTGCATGGCAAATATATTATAACTTGTGGACTTTGTTTAAAAATGAACGGATAATTTATTGAGTGTGCCACATGAGCCTTGCTCCCCTCCCCATTTCGGCCGAGACTTGCTGCTCGTTTAGCCTCGCCTCCTATTGAGTGCTCCCACCCTGTGACATGCTAGGAAAGCAGACCCGTGGTTGGCTAGAAATGACATCATAGTTTATGTACTCAATAAAAATTTAATTAAGTCATTACAGGAATTGCAGTCATCATTTAACCCTCTGATTTCTTCTGTTTAGTTTATTATTAAACATTCAGTAATACCAGTCACTAAATCCTGATGGCTTTTAAATATCTGCATGAATTTTAGTAGCTTAAATAAATGGGAAAATATGAGTAACTGATATAAAAGGAACCTTTTCCTTGTGGTGGTGCTGTATGTGTGGGTTTTGTTTTGTTTTTAATAGATTTTTTAAATTAATTGATTGATTGATTGATGGCTGCGTTGGGTCTTTGTTGCTGTGCGTGGGCTTTCTCTAGTTGCAGCAAGCAGGGGCTACTCTTTGTTGCAGTGCGAGGACTTCTCATTGTGATGGCTTCTTTTGTTGCAGAGCACAGGCTCTAGGCACGCAGGCTTCAGTAGTTGTGGCACACGGGCTCAGTAGTTGTGGCTTGCAGGCTCTAGAGCACAGGCTCAGTAGTTGTGGCGCACAGGCTTAGTTGCTCTGCGGCATGTGGGATCTTCCCGGACCAGGGCTCGAACCCGTGTCCCCTGCATTGGCAGGCAGACTCTTAACCACTGCGCCACCAGGGAAGCCCCTTATGTATGGGTTTTTAATAAAAAGCAAAGCATTATGGAAAGGATAAGAGTTTAATAAGAGAACAACCCAATGCTAACTGGGGAGAGTTTCTCATCCAGTTTTTCCATCTATGTATTCATGGGCAGGGTGCTCCATATGGAATTACCTGGCAGTGAGGACACGGGACCTGTGCACCAGCAAACAAAAGCTTAATTGAGGGAATAAGATCCCAACAGAGGTTCGCCAGAGGGAATATCCAGCTCCCCTTGGCTGCTGGGCTGGCTAGAAGGGCCCTTCAGGGTGAGTCCAGTAGTTCAGGAAGCTGTTCTCACTTACCCTCACCTGTTGCCTGCAGATCATGTGTCTGCACTGATGGAGCTTCCACCCTCTTCCAGGAAGGGCCCTTTTCATGATCTAATCCAGCCTGGGTGATGATATCTGAAAACCATTTCTAGCTGTGGCAGCTTGCCATCTCTCAGCTAGAGGTGATGGGGAGAGGCAGCTTATAGGTCACTGGAGTTAGAATACAGGACCAGGAGGCAGAGGATCCTTGCTAATAAGGAATTCTGCTCCTGCTCTCCATTCCTTCTGGGCAATAGTCAGCCAGAATGCAGGTGCATCCCAAGAGGAGAAAGTATGTTTGTATGTAAATGAGCCTTGTTGGAAAGCTGGAGTTGAAATTTGCAGATTAATGTGTTGGTGATCTCTGGAAATGCCCTGCAGATGGTGAAATAGGGAAAGCATTCGTCCAGAAACCAGGTTCTTGTGACCTGCAGAACAAGTCCCTTCCCCTTTTGGGTCTCAGTTTACCATTTCCTCAAAGGGATGAGCTAGGTGATATCTGAGGGCCCTTCCAGCTCTAAAGCTTACTGGCTTGATGCAACACATAAGCCAGCTCTGCTGAGCAGGTTCAGTGAATACTTACCTCTGAGAGATGCTGCCTTTGTGCTTGACTTCTCTGACCTTGTCCTTTTGTGGCTCTGGTTCTTCTTGTTGTACAGTTAGGAGAACGACTAGTACGGGAGTAGGGAGAGCCCCAAGATAGGCATCAACAGATCTGGGTTGTAATCCCACCCTCTCATCACAGAAGGAGTTAACTCGAGCTCTGGCTTGTTCCTTGACTCTTCTTTTACCTTAGCCCATTCTGAAAGATGGTGCAGTAAGAAGTTTGGCAGTTCTGAAATTTCAGAAACATGGAAGGTACTCAGCAGTAAAAAAAGGAAACAAACAAAAGGATATTATTGGATAGAACACACTATGTGTGGTACTTAGGCCTTGTGAGGATTCTGTCATCAGCATGCCAGTCTTAAACCCTGCTCTGACCAGGCCTTGGCCTAGGTGTCAGGGGTGCTGAGATTCATCAGACAGAGTTTCTTATGACCTTTGAGCAGCTCACAGACTAGTGGGAGAGACAGGTACAAAAGCAACTCTAAACTGTGTTGTGCCCCCAGGAGACGTGTAGATAGAAAGCTCTGGGAACACAGAGGATGGATGGCTGTTTTGGCCTAGGGTGAAGGTGGGGTGGGAAAGGTCATGGATTTCATAAACAGCTGCATCCAATCTCACATTTTCCAGTCTTGAGCTTCACAATTCTCTTTCCCTTTTTGAAAATTGTCCATGACTATAAAGTATTGGAGCTGGCTTTAGTTTTATATAAACAAACCAGAAGGTATTACTCATAATTCCGTGCATTTGCAGAGCACTTTG
Source organism: Kogia breviceps (assembly GCF_026419965.1). Taxonomy (NCBI): domain Eukaryota; kingdom Metazoa; phylum Chordata; class Mammalia; order Artiodactyla; family Physeteridae; genus Kogia; species Kogia breviceps. The sequence goes on from NC_081323.1 coordinate 23,494,042, forward strand.
CAGCTTACCAAGGCTTTCAGTGTACATTGTGGAGTGAATGAATGAATGAAGTACATGCTAATTCATTTGCTCTACAAACCAGCTCTCTGTATAGGGCATTTAAAAGACAAGGACATAGACTCAGAGTGGTTACTTGACTTTCCCAAGATCACGTCCTATGTATACAGCAGAATTATGACTTGAACCCAGTTTTCTGACTAAATCCAGATCCTTTCACTACTCCTTTCTGCCCTCCTTCAGAGACCAGTTATGAACCACAGGATGAAATCATTCAGTATTTGATTTATGATCCAAAGTAAAATTATCTTCCCGCAGGCAGGAACCTGATGGAATGTCAGGCACATGGACTTTGGATTCAGACTGACCTGGAGGATTTAGCACTAATTTGCTGTGGGATCTAGAGCTAGTCACTTCACCTGTCTGAGTCTCAGTTTTCTGTGTCTATAAAAGCACGACTCTAGCATATCTGCCTCTCTGAGCCCCGGTGGCAGTTAGAGGAAATGATGTCCACAAAGCATCTGGCCCATAACAGGTGCTCTCAGTAAATGGAGGAGATGATGGCGGGCAATGGTCATGGTTGTTAAGCACAAACCTTATTCTCCATGTAAAGTTCCAGGTGGCTTCGGGCTGTTTCTAAAACTTGTCAGTTTAAATAGTCAATGAGTCCTTTCTATGTATTACACATTACACCAGGTTTTCTGCTGGGATCCCAGAGAGGAATGAAATATGGTACCCTTTCCTTTCGCATATTCCCGGGGGGTCAAAGTTTTATCCTCCTGAAGAGATTCCGTGAACTACACTCTAGGTTCTGAAGGCTCATCTGTTCTCTGAGAGAAGTTCTACCTGGGTCTCCACGGTCTCACTGGCATTGCATTTCTAAAACAGTCCATTCACATTAACAGTCTTACTTCTTCAGCCCGTCTATTCTACCCTCCTGTCCACAGCCTCTGGGGCCCACCTTTCTCCTCAGCATCTCACTCACAGCCCTGCCTCTCTTCCTCCTCTTCCCACCTCTGACCACTTCCTTCTTTTGTCCTTTCACTACAACAAGCTCTTTTGAGTAACCCTTAAGACATTTCCTAACCTGGTCCCAACCTACCTTTCCAGTGTTCCTGCCCATTCACCCTCCCTGGTCCTCCCCATTTTCTTTCCTGCCCCTGCACTTTTTTTTTTTTTTTTTTTTTTTTTTGCGGTATGCGGGCCTCTCACTGTTGTGGCCTCTCCTGTTGTGGAGCACAGGCTCCGGACGCACAGGCCTAGCGGCCATGGCTCACGGGCTTAGTTGCTCCGCAGCATGTGGGATCTTCCCGGACCAGGGCACGAACCCGTGTCTCCTGCATCGGCAGGCGGATTCTCAACCACTGCGCCACCAGGGAAGCCCCTGCCCCTGCACTTTGTACAGCTTATTCCCTGTGTCTAGAATGTCCTCTTTCCTCCCCCCCAACCCTCTCTTGTCAGATTCCTCCTTCTCTGGGGTCCATTTAAACATTACCTCCTAGAGAATTCTTCCCAGCCCCACCAAGTGGAGACCATTGTACTAAAATGTATTTATCACTCACCACCTTTGGGATAGAATTTGAGGCAGTACATTGCAGTGTGATTATTTTCTACATGTCTGGGGTTTTTTTGTGTGTTTTTTTTTTTTTTTTTGCGGTACACGGGCCTCTCACTGTTGTGGCCTCTCCCATAGCGGAGCACAGGCTCCAGACGCGCAGGCTCAGCGGCCATGGCTCACGGGCCCAGCCGCTCCGCGGCACGTGGGATCTTCCCGGACCAGGGCATGAACCCGCGTCCCCTGCATCGGCAGGTGGACTCTCAACCACTGCGCCACCAGGGGAGCCCTACATGTCTGTTTTTACTAGACTGTGTGCTCCTCCAGTCAAGAAACGTTTCTTTCAATTTGTGTTCATAGTATCTAGCACAAAGCCCAATGCGTAGCTGGGGCTCAGTTCATAAAACTGAGTTACTGTTTTGTATAATTTGGGACCAGCATCTAAAAGAACCTGTCAAATTGGGGAGAATCCTGACAGATCAGGGAAATGAGGATGGACTGGCAGTTTGACCTGTTAGGGGCCCTCTTTCTCTGTTCTGCTAAGTTAAGAGCCAAAAATCATACTTTTTGTTTTTTTCCTTTATTTTATACTTTTGTTTTTGCCATTTTGTTTCTGTAGGTTAATTCCTATATCCTGAAGAAGAACATGATGCTTATGACAAATAATTTCTATGTGGCAGTCTTGGGATATGATGAGGTAAGCTTATTTACCAAGCCTTAGGCAGAACAATGGCCTCCCCCAACGAAGGCATTTGATGAGAGCCTCTGAGAGAAGCTTCAGGGGCCACCATCACTGCCTGCCATTATGGCTTAGTATTTTACTGTTTCCTCACCTTCACTGACTCAGCAACTAGAATAAGTGTGCGCAGCAGTTTGCCTAGCACTTGAGAAAGAAAGCACTATGTAATGTGGTCAGATCATTCAACTAGTCGGCATTTATTGAGTGCCTGTGGAGTGCTGGATGGAGGGACAAAGGCAAATCAGTCACAGTCTCAGCCCCAGATGCGTTCAGAGAGAGGAAGACGTGCACACATCAACATCACGGTCAAATCACACACTTTTTGGGGGGTTTAATTATAAAAGCAATACATACTCATTTTAAAAATTCATAAAACTGTGCATAAATGGTTGAAATAAAAAATAAAAGGGCCCTTTCCTCTCCTGCCCAATTCTCTGTCCCAGAGGAAAATTTACAAGTGTTACCTGTGCATACACAAGCACCTATGTATTTATTTTCTTCATGCAAATGTAAGTTACACTGCATATACTACTATTCTGCAACTTGCTTTTTTCACTGAGCAATATATCTTGGGTATCCTTCTACGTGAGAACATTTAGATCTCATTTTTTATTGTAAAATTTACATAACATAAAATTTACCATTTTTAAATGTACATTTTAGTGGCATTAAGTACATTCACATTGTTGAGCAGCCATCACCACCATCCATCTCCAGGACTTTTCCTGATCTTCCCAAATTGAAACTCTGTACCCGTTAAACACTATTCTCCTATTCTCTCCCCCCACCAGCCCTTGCGAACCACTATTCTGCCTTATGGCTCTATGGTTTTGACTACTCTAAGTACCTCATATAAGTGGAGTCGTACAGGTTTTGTTCTTTTCTGATCGGCTTATTTCACTTAGCATAATGTCTTCAAGATTCATCCATGTTGTAGCATCTCTCTCATCTTTTTCTCCTCAACTGTTACAGAAATTTCAGATACATGGAAAAGGCAAAAGAATGGTATAATGAACCTGTATGCATACCACCAGGATTCATCATACCTCATCTTTTTAACAAACCATGTGCTTTTATATTCATTTTGTGGTTACCTTCAGGTTTAATGCAAGCATCACCCCTTCTGGGACACAGGCCCAAGAATTTCCCCAGGCTCAATGCCTTCTGCCCTTCCTGGGCTCCACAGCACTTGCTGCATTAGCATTAACTGTCACCCCACTGGGTGAGGATTTCTCATGTGTAGTTGCAGTGTCTACTCTGTATTTCTGTTGCCTGGCATGGTGCTTGGCACATGGCAGGTGAAGAGTGAAGAAGGGATGGAATGCATAAAGGATGAAAGTAAGAAACTAGCGTTCAGGCTGGAGGAAATGTTATCAGCCTGAAGATAATAATTAAAGCCAGGACCTGAGTGTACAAAGAAATTAAGTTAAATGATTTGCTTAGGGTCATAGGACTGGTTAAAATTGAGGTTTCCCCATTCCCAGTCTACTAAATATCCTCAGTTATAAGAGAGCAATTAAGACTGCATACTGCATACATCATTAATTCAATATGAGCTTTGTGGGGTGGGAATTAAGAAACACTGCTTAAATCTGTGCATCAGTTGTTAAATTAGATACATTCTGATTTCAGAAACCTTACAGTATATAAAAGAATGAGGCCCTTTCTCTTAGCATTTGTTTGTGGTCTTTATTGCAGCTGGCTCAGTTGTTTCCTTTCACCCACATTAATAAAGATGTTCTGTCCCCCCATCCCAAATCCATCTTGGCAGAGCCATCTCAGAAACATGCTTGAGTGCAAGAGTCACCTGGGGTGCTTTTAAAATCTAATTATTGAGACCTGCACTAAATATTCCAATTCAATGGGAGTGGGGCCTGGTGTTTCAACAAGCACACCAGGTGACTTTTCAGAGTGGGAAAGTTTGGGAAATAGACTAATTACCTGGGACACTTAAGAAATACCATTATTTGGGCCCTGTCCCTCAGAAGTTCTGGATTTAACTGTAGGTGGGCATCTGTAGTTGTAAAAGTTCCCCAAGTAATTTAAAGGTGTAATTCTGGAACAGTTTTTCATATATTTTAGTGTGCATGCAGATCATCTGGAGTCCTAGGTAAAATTCAGATTCTGACCCAGCAGGTCTGAGGTGAGGCCTGCGATTCTGTGTGGCCCACGAGCTGTAGGGGATGTGCAGCCATTCTGCAGGCCACACCGGGAGTCACAAGGCTCTAGAGCTGTGCTTTCCAGTACTAGCCACATGTGGCTGTTTTGATTTAAATTCATTAAAATTGAAAATGCAGTTCTTAAGTCACACTAGTTACATTTCAGGTGCTCAGTACTTGTGTGTGGCTAGTAGTGGCTACTGAGTTGGGCAGTGCAGCTGGAGATTGTTTCCATCATCACAGAAAGTTCGATTGGACAGTGCTGTTCTGCAGCACCCTTTTCCTAGAACTTTGCTTGCATTGTGCCCCAGCCCTGAACACTTTGTGAACCTTCCTGTTTTCTACTACATTAGGTCCAAATTCCTCCATGGAACTTCCAGGCCTTCTGTGAACTGTCCCCATTTGTGACATGTCCTGTCCGCCTTTATCTCCCATGGCCCTCCAGCGTGTAGCCTTCTTTCTGAGTGAGACCATTTGCCTCACTGCTCCACAGATATGCCATGTCTGATTGAGGCTATCCTGGACAACCAGGTGTGGGGGGCAGTAGCTGAGGCTGTCAGCTTTGAACCTGAGGATTTCAGGGTCTTGCACTTTATAGGCATTCTCTCTGTAAATGTTCAGTGAACTAATATTATTCTCTCTTGCTTAGAATGTCCTGTAGCTCTACAAATAGTCTCCATTCTTAAGGCCCCCTTCTCCACAGAGCTTTCCCTGACCTCTCTAGGTCTGTGTTTTTTTACCCTGAATTTCAATATCCATCCATCCATTTAACAGGTATTTATTAAGTGCCTACCATGTGTGATGCACTGGGGATATGCTGGTAAATAAAACAAACATGGTCTGATTCTTTCCTACCAGAGCTTGTCTCTTAATGGAGAGACAGGCAGTAAATAAGTAAACAAGCAAATAAATATCTAATTACAAATAGAGCACAGTGATAGAGAATAACGGGGTGGGTGTACTTAGTGTGGACTGGGAAGGTCTCTGAGGAGTTTTCATAGAAGCTAAGACTGAAGATTGAGGAACCAACCATGTCTTGACTATTCCTTAGAGTCTCCTGTACAGATTAGCATTTGTTCATTCTCCAGGATTTAATTCTGTGCTGCTGTTTGATGTGCTCTAGCTTTGTCCCTTCAACTAGATTGCAAGCTGCTTGTGAGCTGTGACCGTATCCCTGTGACTCTATGTTCTTACCATCATGCTAAGCGTGTAGTGGTGTCAGATCAGCCCTCACTGAGTGAGGCTCCACCACTTTAAACTCTTAACTATAACCAGGGTCCTCCAGGGCCAGGACAGTCCCTTTGGCTGCCTCTCGATTACTCTAGACCTAGGTGTCTCAATTTCCTGAAGGATGCTTTTTTTGTATCGTGAGGGAAAACACGTAGGCATCCTAGTAGATTGTGGGAAAATTGCTATGCAAACTAATTTTTGCTTCCTAGGCACCCCTTTTTCTTTCCCGCTTCCTCTCTCAGACCAGTTTGTTTTCACTGACTTACTAGAAGTGTGGTGGAAAGAAGGCAGAAGTTGGGTTCGTTGATTTATTCAGCCATTTGTGTTGCACTCCCAACTCTGTGCCAGGTACCGCATCCTGACTAGAGCCAGTCAGCATCATCCCTTGACCTCACCAGTGCATTCTGGTTCCAAATCTGCCACCAATTAGCTAGAGAAGCTCTAAGCCTCAGTGTACTTACCTTTCCAACGAAGGTAATAGCATCGGTTCTTCCTGGCATACCTCGCCATCGGAGCCAGGTGTGTGAAGGAGCTCTGACAGTCTGGAACAGTCAGGTTGCTATCATTGTTAATCTGAGTTCTGAGTCATCCTTTTCCTTCTGACTGATTACGGACTTGGCCCTTCCCAGCCATCTCACCCATCGCCAAGGCTGCCGGTTTACGGCAGGCAGGCCGTGTCTCCCGGGCCTTTTGCTGTCCTCTGCTCTGGGCTCATTTTCTAAGTCCTTATAACACTCGCTCCCACTCCTGTTCCCTCTCGTGTAGCGTATGTGAGTCGCTGCCAGCAGCACTCCGGCATGTGCCCAGGGCACTTCTGACACAAGCAGGCTGTTGTGTTAGCAAATATCTTGGAGAATAGTGATGTGCCTGAGCTTGTCCTTGGCTCCTGTCCCCATCTGTCGGAAGAAGCTGGTTTTCCCGACTCAGCCATTGTGCCAGGACAGTCTCTTGGAATTGTAGGGGTGTTTAGCAGGGGGCATTTGGGACAGGTGGATGGTTTTCCCACCAAACTGTCAGTACCCCATACTGGACATGGCCCTTCCTGGCAGCAGGCCTAAAGCCAGACCTCACGTACTGCAGTGCCTCGGGGGCCAGACCACAGCATGACATCGAATAAGTGATCCTGGCTCTTCGTGTAATGATTTATCACTTACAGAGCCTTTCATGGCCATTGTCTCTTAATTCTCACAACTCTGTGGGATAGGTTTTATTTTGCTTGTTTAGGTTGTGAGATACTGAGGCTCAGGAAGGGCTAGTGGCTTTCCAAAGGCCACATAGCTATCAAGTGACAGAGCTGCCATTTGAACTCAAGTGCTCCAATCCCCAGATCTCACTGTTGTTCCAACTGTATTCACAGCTGCATGCCCAAACAAGCTCCTAATCTTTGTACCTAACATATTACACTTAACAAAACACCTTTACGTTATCTCTTATTATTCAAAGGTGCTGTAAGTAGGGCAGGCATTTTAGTCTCTGCTTAATAGATGAGAAGGTCAAGATTCAGCTTTATTAAATTGCCCACCATCTCTGAGCTTGGTACTGGCAAGGCCAGGACTTGATCCCGTCTTCTAATTGACTTCCAAGCCCCGGTCAGCACTTTGTCTAGTTCCGTACACTACCTTGGCACCTGGACAGAGCAACTTCTCAGGGCCTTTCCCTTTAGTCACCCTTGCCCAGGAAGCAAGACCCTCCTCTCTCCCTCCTCAGAGCTCCAAGTTAGAAAATGGCCCTAGTCCAGGATGAAGGCCTCTGTGATATTTGGGCTTCCCAACAGAGCTCTCTCTCCTCTGTGCCAGGACAGCCGATGTTAGGCACACACAGGCTCTGAGCACTCCCCTGTGGCCCATGGCAATCCTGCCGAACAGCCTGTTCCTCTGCTTAGGGAGAGGCTGGGCCAGCCACAGCCAGCCCAGAGCTGGGTGACAGCGAGGCCAAGGTACCTGGCTCTCATCGCTAAAGAGCTAGCTACCTTGCAGATGTGTGTCCTTGGACCAGGGGAGAAGGTGCAACCTACACTCACCTCTGTTCTTGGGAAGAAATATATACTCACAGTACTCCAAGCCCATCCCTTGTGGACGGCAGTGGAACCACTGCTGCTCCCATCTCTCTTCTCTGCTTCTCAGGTGTTGCCTGGGCCTGGGCGGGCTGTAGAGGGAGTTGTGGCCTAGGAGGGTCCATCAGACATATGCCCCATCTCTGTATCAACCTTATTAGCCAGTCACTTGGCCCCTCTGGGTCCCATGTTCTTCCCCTGTATAAAATGAAGGGGTCCGACCAGATGCTCTCTGAAGACCCCTTCCAAGCTCTACCAAGTACCTGCCCCATTTCTCTCTCATGGTATCTGTAAGGTCCCTCTGAGCTGATTTTGTGTTGCTAGCGTGTTCACAGTATCCCCAGCTTTTGTATCCTGGCTCTGCCATATGTCCCAGAAGAACAGTTGTGCTGTGTATTCTAGGGGGTCCTTTCAGATGATCGTGGGCTGGCTGCTGCCCTCTGGAGAACCTTCTTCAACCAGAAATGTGAAGACCCTCGACAACTTGAATTGTTGGTGGAGTATGTGAGGAAGCAGGTGAGCAGTCCTTCCCCTCCCCTCCAGAGCCTTCTGGACAACAGGTCCTTCCTGAGGTCTGTGGATGCTGACTTTCAGAGGATCATGAGAGGTTGAGTTCCCAGGATCCAGTCTGAGGGAATTCTGACCGGATCATGTCAGCAGTGGGCACCGATCAAGGACACCTTCTGTGGATTCAGCCATGAGCCAGGTCAGGGGTCAGGGAGTAGGAATAGAAGAATAAAGGGAACCAAGAAGTCTGTTGCTTTTATAAACCTGTTGTCTTTCATTTACTGCACATTCGACTGTCTGCTGTGTGCGTAGTGCTGTACTGATCCTGGGCACACACAGTCCTCCTGTAAGATAGCAGCACACGGTGCAGTGAAGCTCCCCTTAGGTACCCACTTTGAGCCCCAGGATTCATGTTTCCAGCTCCTGGCTTCCAACAGGATTGGGCTCCAGGCAGCATTCCATAACATCCTGTAAGCCTCTTCCCACTGGGTGCTGTCTGTCGTCAAGCAGAGTCCCCCCGCTTCGTTCCTCACCCCTCTGGCTGCCCAGGGCTCCCTGACACCAAAGCTTCTAAGAGAAAGCTCCAGGGTGAGAACTGCTTAACTACATAGTTTTCCTCGAGCCCAGGAAGAATTCACTCCTGTTCTCTCTGCCCCCGGATCCTGTATTGATGGGAAATCCATACATTATAGATGAGGGAGCTGAGTGTCAGGGAAGAGGCACATGTAGGCTTTCCCAGGGTCTCCCAGTGAGTCAGGCTGTGCAGCTGATCTAGAGCCCCCAGCTGGGTGATTCATGCAGCCACTGGAGGCCTCAGCTGCTCCAGACCGCTCATCAGCTCAGGCTGTCCCATGAGTCACACCTTTGCTTCACGGGCCTGGCCCCTGGAGCCAAAGGGGCCTCACCTCACAGTTATTCTCTTATTCACCTGTGTCCACGGCCTTCAAGCCTCCAACAGCCAGGAGAGGGAAGGCCAGGCTCTGGCTCCAAGGAGAAGACAGGGCCAGGAGGCCCAGCTGGTTGATTACTGGAAAACTACATACTAAGGCTCTTCAGAGGGTAGAGAACCCCAGAAGCCAGGACTGCTGTTTGACCGTTCTTCAAATCTGCCAAAGCCGGGAAGAAGGCACTGTGGCCAGAGGACCCCACCCACAGAGAATTCTGAGACTCACACTGTTGACTGGACTTGCCCTCGGACAGGAGTAGCAACTGGCAAAGCAAATGCTATGTTTTCTGAGAGACCAGCCCAACTTTTCCATCTACCGCGGTGGGCTTGTGCCAGGGGCCACAACAAGGGCACAGCTGGGACCTCTCCGAGGGCCCTGAAGGAAGGGGCTGCCACACCAATAAGAAGGCCCAGATTGCCCCAGTGAGAGGCAGGCACTAGGAAAACAGTGATGGAGCTCTTAGGGAAGCAGCGAGCTCTGATGGGGACCCAGTTCTGTCAGCAAACCTGTTGAGCACCTATTCTACCAGCCTCTCTGTTGAGAAAGCAGAAATTAGTAAGACCCAGTCCTGCCCTCAAGGATCCAGCTCATGATTTGGCAAGGAAGCCAGTCAGGCACAAGGCTAACCCTGGAATAAGTCAGTCTGCAATGTATACAGGCAGGAGCAGAGTCTATGAAAGGCTAAAGAAAGGAGGGACTAAGTCTGACGGAGTGGATCGGGGAAGGCCAGGAGGCTAGTCCTGGGCCATGATGCCAGTTGGTCTGGTAGATGGCCTGAGACCCAGTCAGAAATCATGCTGAAATTTTCAACCCAGGAGATGGGCATAGTGGTGGCATTAGGGACAGAAATGGAGTAATTGGAAAGAGGAGTGGCTTTTAGGTGAGATAACAGGTCAGTTGATCTCCTTGCACTGGAGACATGTGGAAATCCAGACCTGAGGTGTGTGTGTGAGACTGGGGATGAGTGCGAGGGTCTGCAGCCTAAAAACAAAGCAGTGGGAGTGAAGGAATTCTTGGAAGAGGGAGTCGATGCAAGGCCTAAGATGAGGCCTTTGGACTCCTGCCACCTCTCCTTTCACCCCAGTTGCCTTCTCACCCTCAAATGGCACCTCATCTTTCTGAATCCAGTGCTGACTCCTGCTCTGATCCAGCTCTCGCCCTAGAGTTTGCCTGTGCACTTGAAAGCACTTGTCCTTATTCATATCCTTACTAGCAGGAGCCTGGGAATCCTCCCAGAGGCGGCCTTTATCGCCAAGACTTGCCACTCGTTAGAGCACCTGCCTCTTGCAAAACTGCCCGACCACGCCTCCCTGCAGCTGCGCCTGTTCTCCATCACAGGTGTCCCCTCTCCGCATTGTCCAGGGGGATAAACTCCCTCAGTCATCCTAGAGGGGTGAAGCTGGGGCCCACTAACCATGGGGTCAGGGCCCACTAGAGGACAGTAGAAGCATACACATTTTTTTTTTTTTTAAGTTCCAGTGACTAGCAGTGTCCTTCGTCCTGTGGGGTACACATTACTATGATGGGCCCCTTTCTCAGACAAGGGAACTTAAATCTCAGAGAAGGGAATTGGCTCACCTTGGGTAACATCGCTACCCTGAATGGACAAGCAGACACACAGTTCTTCTGGTCCACAAAGTCAGGGCTTGTGTGTCAGACATTTGTCCATTCAGAGGCACAATGGGGAATTCCCTAAAGCCTCCCTTAGTGACTTGTTTCTTCGAACCCCCTTAAATGAAATAATCCGGGAGATGAGAGACCACTAACCGCCCCCCCACCCCCAGCCCCAGGCTTGGGAGCTGGGATGGTCAGAAGCCCCTCATGCCCCCGCCCCATTCTTTCCTTTGGGAGGCTGGTTCCTTATGCCATCTCACGTCTGTCCTGCCCTTGTCCCTTTCCTGTTTCCTGTTGTCCTGATTGCAGATACAGTACCTGGACTCCATGAACGGTGAGGATCTGCTTCTGACAGGGGAGGTGAGCTGGCGCCCTCTAGTGGAGAAGAATCCTCAGAGCATCCTGAAGCCCCATTCCCCAACTTACAACGACGAGGGTCTTTAATGGGCTGGTCCCTCCGAACAGCTGGCCAACTAGCTCGGAGGAACTGCCAGAAGAGAGGTGGCTGTTTGGCCCAGGATCCTGCAGGAAGTGGCCTGAACTGACCTTTGAATAGCATCTGTCAAATACCTGGCCCCATTTGTGTTGATTTTCCTCTTAGGACGCCCAGGAGTCTGACTGGGTGGGGTACGGTGCTGGGAGAACCCTTATCCCTTCTAAGGTGTCCTCTCCCTCAAGAGAAGCCCTGAGCAAGAGCTCCCCTGCACACACTCCCCAGGTCCCTTCTAGGAAACATGCGATTGACAGCTTTTCCCAAAGGCCACAGAAGGGAATGGGGTAGGTTAGAAAGGGGACACCCCTTACCCCCCCAAGGGCCCACTGTGGCCTGGGAGCAGTTTGTAATGCTGCTGAGTCAAGACGGGTAACCACGCTCTGTCCTCCGGCGTCGAGCCGTGGGGTTGAGTTGGCCATTAAAAGAAACAGAGACTTCTCTCTGCCATGGCTCTGTATTCCTGGGTCTTTTAGAAATTACCTGGGATGGTGGATGCCACGAGCTGAGGAGCACTGCCCAGCTCAGTTAGAGGCGGGGAGGGGGAGAGGCTCAGGGGGGGTCTCTGCTGCTGCTTCTGCCTCCAGTTTGTAGAGATGTCACTGTTCTGGCCAAGGTACAGCCTTCCAGGCCATGACCTTGGGGACCCAGGAGGCCTCTATGACCAGGGGGCTTTGTCACATCCTGAGTCATTTGAAAAGAGGCCTCAAGGGAAAGGTCCCTTTGTCATACACACTCCCATTGAACTGGGTGAGGAACATGCTGCCTTTTCCTCTCTTGGCTCCCCCTTACACGAGGTACTGGGGAGCAGGGGAGAGGAGGAGAACACACTCTTCCTGGCTTCGTTGCTCCGCCCCAGGACGCAGCCCCGTGCCCAGCCTTCCACCCCCTTCCCAACTCCAGGAGCATGTGCTGCAGAGCCACCTTGGTCTGAGCACTTGAGGACCAGTCCCCTCCTCCGAGTGTGGGTCATCTCTAGGGGAATTTTCTTTAAATTGAAGAAAGGGAGCGGAGAACCATATTGCCCCTCCCCCCAACAAACGTCCTTCATTTAACTTGCTATAAAATGAGTCATATAAAGAAACTCTATAAGGGTGAGGTATATCTCACTTCTGTGAAAACATTACAAATCAAACCGCCTTCTCTGAGTTTATTTAAGATGCTTTTGTTGCACACGGAGCTCTAGAGTGAAGCCTCCTGTGTGTGTGAGATAATAACACCTTGTAACTCATTATAGCTGGGCACTATTTACATAAACCAGAGCTGGGCCAGGCAGGAATTTGCTGATTAATTTATTTTTAATGGAGTGAGGTATACCATGCACCAAAATAAACTTTACAGTGTGTACCTAACTGCTCCTGGAATGGATGGAAAAATTAATGGAACAGATTTGGCTCTCAACTCTACACATTAATTTATATATAAAAGTTATTTGAGCCTTAACCCATTTGCTGCCCAGGGAAGCTCCCCAACCACAGATCCCAGCCTGCAGCACCAGTTCAGCTACCGGGCTTGCTTTAGAATCATGGCATCTCAGATTGGAAGGACCGTTAGCGGTCATTTAGTCCAGCCCTGGTCCGGAACTTGACGCCCCTTCTCAACATCCCAGTTGCCTATGTTCATACAGGCCCCATATGAATACCTCCAGCAGCAGACGGCCCCCACCTGCAGAGCCAAGTCCTGTCTCCATAAGAAGAGTAATCACCAAACACTGCAACTTATGCATGACATGCAGCCATGTTTCAAAGAGCCAGTCGATCTATCATGTCTGTGATGTCCCGAAGCCCTCACTTCCTGCCCGTAGGCATCGTTCACTGACTACACCTGCCCCCCGCAAAATAAAATCCAGGCTCCTTGGAAGCTGCAAGGCTCCTCTTAGTTTGATCCTTGTTTGTCTCTTTGAGTCTCTAACCCATTTCTTTTCTGAGCAACTGAACCACTGGGGTTACCTGAGGAGACTACCCTGTATGTTGTCTCTGCCTGGAATGCTGTCCGCTCTTCTGACTAAAGAAATTCCACATGTCCCCTAATACCACCCTCTCCTGTTCACCCCAGGCAGTATTCTCCAGAGGAACGATTTTTTTACATACCCGCCCTCCATCCTGCACTGTGAGTACCTTCAGAGTGGGCATTGGTGTTTGGATCAGTCGCCTTTGTTTTTCCAGCGTCCAGCAGCGTGGCTGCACCTTAGTAGGCATCAGTGTAAGCTTTGATAAATGAAAGAAGGAATGAGTGACTAAATTACCAATCATTATCTATACAAGCCCAACAAAAAGCCCCTTTCTGGACCATTCTGTCAGTTGGTACTACAGTTCAGCTTATTTTAATAATTCAGTACGAAGTACCTCCTTTGGCCTTCTAATAGGAACAAGAGCCAGATGTTCTTTCTATAGCTAAACGTTTTTCTATTGCAAATTGTTATTATACAGAACAAGTAAAAGACATGTTTTCTTTGCTCTCAGGGAGATTGCTCTCTAGGAATAATTTTGTCCTGTATTTGTACTATGAATACTTCCAGAAAGGATCACAGCAAATTAAGAGACACAGGTGTAAAAACTGCAAAACGATTGAAACAAAGTTTAAGAGATAAGATGCAAGTATTGGTAGGTTAGAAAACCTAGCCCGCTAATAACCGACTTTCACGTGACTTCAGCAATTTATAAAGTGTGATCTCACGTGTGCATTGTCTCGCAGCAGTCCTGTAAAATAGGTATTGTTCTCCTGATTCTCATCCCCTTTACGCAAGAGACAAGACGCGACTACAACTCAGAGAGACCTGGAAGATGAACCAGAGTAAGAAGGGGCCTAGAGTGCCCAGCCCGCATCTTCAGCCCTTGGGGCTCTTGCTCTCTCCCCACCCTGCAACTGCTTCCTGCAGGTCAGTGAGGAAATCTGCAATTGAATATAAAACCTTGCTCTGAGCTCCCTGGAAGTAAAAGGCAGAAATGAGACAGGCTGAAGGTTATGTACTTCCCTTTGTCACATGAAAGGAGTTATACTTATTCATCAGAAGAAAGAAATGTTTTCCTTACTCTTCCCAGAATATATTATAGGGTCTTAAAATGAGAAACACTGAACAGTGTTGCGAATAGTACCCCTAAGATTTCAGATTTGCCTAAAATTTTAAAAATTGCAAGTATTGCTTTCTTACATCAAGCTGAGATTAAAGCCCAGGCTACACTTCAGGCAGTGTTTTTTGTGTTTCTGTTCTGCGCCAGACGCTGCTTGGTGTTTTCAGTTAGTAACTCATTTAATCCTCAGTGACAGTTCTGTGAGGTAAGTGTTATTTATAAGTTCATGTTACTGCTGAGGGAGACTGAAGCTCAGGGAAGCCCAGATTCACCTTGCATGCAGACTGAGGCGGTTCTGACACCCAAGTCGAATGCTTTTAGTTCTAGAAAAGGAGTACTAGGTGGGGAAAGGGTCAGTTGTGCTACCTTAAAAAGTAAAAGGAAAACTAAAGCAGTATTCCAGCCACGTGGGCTTCTGTGGGCACATACACATACTAACAGGAAAAGTCAGAACAAGGGAGTTCAGGTTTAAGGTTCAGAAAAGCCTTCGAGGAGTTGGAACATAAAGGATGGGCAAGGTTTAGGTAGGTGGAAAGAAAAACAGGAAGTGTGGCTCCGCGGCACGGAGCAGGAAACTTCAGACTCAAGTGGAGCAGCTGAGTCGGTTGCCAGGGAAGAAAGGGTTGCCGAGATCCAGATGGGGCCACTGCTCAGGGAAGCCTGGGTAACGCTGCATCTGGCAGGGACTGTGACCTGATGGGAGTGCAGGTGCACAGCGGCGTGCAGGGTGGATGGGCGCAGTCAGGAAGGATTCTAGCCATCTAGGCTTGAAGGCCTGGGGGCAATTGTAGAAATAACAGAGGATGGCACTGCAGGGAATAAAATCGTCAGGACTTGATGCCTCACTGAACATGAAACCTGAAGAAAGCTGTTCAGGGTTCTCCTGGGAACAGGGAGATGCTGATGTTTAGCAGAAGACGGGAGCGTGAAAAGAAGAATCTTTGCATTGCGGTTTTTTTCGGGTGCTAATTACATTATCCTATGAGATAGGGCAGGGCAGGGGTTATTGTCCCCATGATGCACCAGGGAAGCAGGTCCACTGAGGAGAAACCACTTACCGGTGCAAGAAACCACTTACAGAGCGAAGCTGACCAGTCTCACGTCTTCAAGCCCCACCCCACTGCTTTGGTGCATGTTGGTTGTGTCTGTATGGGGAGCTGGTCTGACGGAAGATGCATCAGCGGGGGCAAGGCCATAGGGCAGGCCTGGACCTTGGGGGATGATGAGGACCTCGGGGCCAAGGACTTTGGCCCTGCCTTGGGTATAGAAGGGACACCTGAAGTCATGAAACTGGATGAGTTCCCAGAGACGAAATGCGGCGGGTAGAAAAGGGAGTGGGGTGGGCGTGGGAGAAAGCATCCACCGGGGGTGGGTGGGGACGGGGGTAGGAAGATATTAGGAACCAGCGTAGGAGGCGGAATCAGGAGTAAAAGCCAGGCGTGGGCGGTGTCGGTGGAGCCTTCCCGGAGGAGGCTCTTAAGGCCGTTGTGCTGCAGAGCGTAGGGCCGGAGTAAGTGGGCGGAGCTTAAGGGCTTTAGACTTCCAGGAACAAGACTTGAGAGCATGTTATGGCAACAGTTGTGGTATCTTGGGAGACGCCTAGATGAGAAAGAACGGAGAAAAATCGGGCGGGAGATAGGAGAGCAGGTGTTTTCAGCACAGGAAAGAACTGAAGATGTGCATGGGGGTGTCTGATTAAGTGTAAAGCAATGAGTGGAGTAGGAAGCGTCCCTCAAACGTGAGGAATTAGGGTTAGATCCCTCTGGAAGTGGAAGTCTGGTCTGGAGAACAAGGGCCTGGCTTTGGAGGGAAGGAGGGAAGCCTTTCCTGAGACCAGAGATTGGAGGACAGGTGGGGGGCAAGTGATTTCTGAGGTGAGGGCCCAGAGGGAAGGGAGCTCACACTGGTCTCCATGCCTGGGGAACCTAGAGCTTATCAGCGCTTGGGGTGAGGTGGGGAGGGAAGGGGAGTGGTCCGAGAACACGACAGTCCCAAAGTGAACTCTTCCCTTGGGAGCAGCCCTTTACTTGCTACCCTGGTTCTGCCCCCTTCAGCCTTCTCCCACTGCATCCCACTGTGCCCTGACCACTGACACCATGGACTCGGCCTTAGGGAGGACAGGCCAGACCTCAGGCCCCTGGCCATGATCTTCTTCTACCCCCTCACTCCACCCTGGTGATAACCACCCCTCACAAGTTTTCTGTGGCTTCCAGGGGACTTCTCTCAAGCCATGCTGCTGAGCCCAGGGCCCAGACCCTGCCCAGGACAAGGGCCTCCATCCCTCTGATGAGGCAAGAAAAGGTCCTGGAGATCCTGGCCAGGGATTTCCGGGAAGGGAATCTTCAAGCACTGAACCGTTAAGTCAAAAAGTGATAGAACACAAGGTGAGCACTAGAAGGGACTTGGAGACCTCCAGCCTCTTGCTCTACAGATGGGAGGCTGAGGCCTTGAGGGGCTCACTCAAGTTTTCTCAGTCGGGAACCAGAATCACTGACCTGTGCTGGCTTGCTTCTTCCCTCTTTTTCTCTCTCCCTGTGGCCAGAAACAGTTCCTTCACCTCCCAGTCACCATCTGAGAAAGAGCCTACAACAGGGCTGTACTCTAGTTGGCGGTGGAGGGTGGAACATGGTTCCTCTAAGCTTCCAGAATGGCTTATGAGCTCTAAACCCCAAGCAACTGGTTTATACCTCGGCTTATTCTGTGGCTTATGATTATTTCTCAGCCTGCCTTCCCCACTAAACTGAGTTCCTCCAGGGCACAGACCTAGTCTTACTCATCTTTGGGACTACAGTGCTGGCCTACAGTAAGCATTAAATATACGTTGGGTGGACCGAATGGGCACAGGGAGAGGGGATGGGGAGGGAGATGTGGCTGGATCAGTAATGTTGGGGGCTTAAGAGATCAATGGCTAATATATCTTCTTCCCCTCCCAAGTCCAGAATGAATTGAAAAATAAGAGACAGACACATGGACATCAAAATAGGGGCTTTACCAGTATTTCTGATAAAGCTGATTGGAGAATGTAGCTTTTGCTTTTGGGCCAAATGGACTTAATAATATCCTCCCCCCAATAAACATGCACCCCCCGACCCCCCCAAAAGGGGCAGACCTCTCTCCCTGGCAGGGACAGAACCTCCTGTGGAATTTTATGGTGTAGATCAGCGGAGAATATGCTACTTCTGCCTACAGCAGAACCAAGAGTGAGAGAGAGAGAGAGAGAAACCCAGAAATATTTGAGCTCAGCTCCTTCCCTAAGCCACCAATCAGCCAAGCCATTCCCCTTCTCTGGGGAGGATGAAGCCTGTGAGGATTTAGGGAGTGGTCCTCTCACCCTTCCCCTCCAGGAGAGTGGAGTGGGAATTCTCTCCCTTTATGGAAACATGGGGAGTGGGGACAGGTCTCCCACTGTGGGATGGGATACGGTGGACGGATGGGTAGAGGGGGTGGAGGGAAGGACGTGGAGAAAGGGTGAGACCCCATCGTCACAGTGTTACAGTGTGGACCCAGACACAGTCACCTTTCCAAAGCAGAATGCCCAAATCCTTATTCCTTGTGATCGTACTTGCCCAGTGCTCATCTGTGTACGCACAGTGGAGAGAGGACCTGGACTCCTGTGAGCTGGGATGAGAGGCCAAATCTCAGAGCCACACTCCGCTGACACGGCCCAGGGCCATGTTCACCTTCAGGGCTGACCTTTGGTCTGGAAGGGGCCGGAGACGGACCCGAAGGAGCTTCCGTGGTGCTGCTTCGTTTGCCGTCAGGCCTTCACTGAGCCCCTGCCCCTTCATGGCTGGAAAAGCTCTAAATTCAGCACGTACTGAGCTCCTCGTCCTCTCAGTCAGGCACCTGACACAGAGTAGTCCACTTATTCCTCACAACAACCTGGTGAAGGAGATGGTGTTGGTCCCATTTTACAGATTACGCCACTGTGACTCAGAGTTGTGATTGTTTGGCTCGCCCATTAAGTGCCAGAGCCAGTGTGGCCTCCTGAAGGCCTGTGTGGTGCTCAAGAACAGCAAACCACACCATCTGGGTTGCTTCTGGGACTCCTGCTTTGGGCCACTCTGCCCCTGGGGGCCTGCTTCCTAAGTTATCCTAAAATACGGCTCGATGGATCTTGCCAACCTCTGGGCCTCTGCAAGGCCCTCTTCAGGGTGTGGCTCCAGATGGCCTTTCCGGCAGCCCTTTCCCTGCACCCCTGCTCCCAGTACCTTCAGTAGGCAGGCCCCCGCCCCTCTAGTCCTGCAGCCTGGAACACCCAGCCCTCCACCCTGCACGTCTCAAAATCTTTCTCATCCTTTAATACCCAGCTCCAGCCAGTCTCTGGGAATTCTCACAACTTGTCCCTGTGTCAGGCTCTTAGGTCACTTTGCCTTGATTCAAGGGATTTAGGCACACTGTGGCACCCCTACTAGCCCTGGCTGCTCCTCCCAGGAATCTTTTTTTTTTTTTTTTTTTTGAGGTAGGTGGGCCTCTCACTGTTGTGGCCTCTCCCGTTGTGGAGCACAGGCTCCGGGCGCACAGGCTCAGTGGCCATGGCTCACGGGCCCAGCCGCTTCGCGGCATGTGGGATCCTCCCGGACCGGGGCACGAACCCGCGTCCCCTGCATCAGCAGGCGGACTCTCAACCACTGTGCCACCAGGGAAGCCCCTCCCAGGAATCTCGTCTCCCCTGACCCAGAGGTGCCACAGTAAAGGTGTGTGGCAGTGTTGGCGTCAGAGCAGCCTGCAACTGAAGGGCTGCAGCCCAGCTTCTGCTCCCACCAGCCCCACACGACATTCACCTGCCCAGGTGCCACTCAGCTTCTAAGAGAGAACAGACAAGGCTAAATGGCCCCTAGGATAGCAGAATGATGCCAGGCAGGCACCTGACACACCCCCTGGACAGGAAAATACTTTTCGTCCTCTTAATAACAGTTACTAAGGGGCCTGTGCCCGACCCACTGCATCCAGGGTCTGGGCTTAGCTATCTGCATGGCTCTCGTCACCCTGGGTCCCCAGCCCTAGGCTCAGCCCCAAGGCTAGGATATACTTGTCTGCCCTCCCATTGCCCTTAACCCACTCAGCCCATAGGATGGGTGGACAGTCCTGCAGCCCTGGGGGATTTCGTTTGATTTATATGCTTTTATTATCTGGGTATCTGGGATCCCTTGGAGCCCTTTTCAACTCAGTCTTCCCATCCTTGCCCCTCTCAGTGGAGCTCCCTTGTACAGACACTTAGTACCACAGTCCAATGTTAGGGTCAAAGACCACCCCTCCGCCCAGACATTCATGCACACAGATATGCACCCAGACATGTACACGAGAACATACACAGATGCACATGCAGGTAAATATACACTGATGCGCAGCTAGATACTTAAAGACAGCCAAGCAGACACACAGATCACAGATAGACAAACATCACAGATAGACATACGTAATGTACACACATGCCCAGGTATATAGTTATGCATAGGTATAGTGTACAGGCATACCTTATTTTATTGTACTTCACTGTATAGGGCTTTGCAGATACTGCATTTTTTTTTTTTTTTAACCAACTGAAGGTTTGTAGCAACCCTGAGTTCTCAGATGATGGTTAGCATTTTTTAGCAATAAAGTTTTTTTGTTTGTTTGTTTGTTTGTTTTGTGGTATGTGGGCCTCTCACTGTTGTGGCCTCTCCCGTTGCGGAGCACAGGCTCCGGACGCGCAGGCTCAGCGGCCATGGCTCACGGGCCCAGCCGCTCCGCGGCACGTGGGATCTTCCCGGACCGGGGCACGAACCCGTGTCCCCTGCATCGGCAGGCGGACTCTCCACCACTGCGCCACCAGGGAAGCCCAAGTATTTTAAAATTATGGTATGTACATTGTTTTTTTAGACATAATTCTATTGCACACTTAATAGACCGTAGTATAGTGTAAACATAACTTCTGTATGCATTGGGAAAACAAAAAAATTGTGTGATTCACTTCATTGAGATATCAGTATTTGCCTTACTGCGGTGGTCTGGAACTGAACCCATAATATCGCTGAGGTGTTCCTGTATATGTTGAGTTGAGCCATGTGAAATTGCCAATATTCAGTGGTTTTTTTACTTAAAAAAATGGAATCTAATACAAATGTGAGCATGGAGGGAAATATTAAAAAATACAGAGCCAAATTTGTACACCCATGTTCAAGCAGTATTATTCTCAATAGCCAAAAGGTGGAAACAATCCAAGTGTCTATCAGTGGGTGAATGGATAAACAATGTGGTATATACACACAATGGAATATTATTCAGCCTTAACAAGGAAGGAGATCCTGTCACATGCTTCAACATGAGTGAACCTTCATGCTAGGTGAAATATGCCAGTCACAAAAGGACAAAGACTGTATGATTCCACTTACATGAGGTGCCCGGAGTAGTCAAATTCACACTCAGAAAGTACAGTGGTGGCTTCCAGAGGTGAGCAGGGTACTTAGCCTTTCATAGGTAGAGTTTCAGTTGGGGAAGATGAAAATGTTCTGGAGATGGATGGTGGTGACGGTTGCACAGCAATATGAGTGTACTTAATACCACTGAACTGCACACTTAAAAATGGCTAAGATGGTAAACTTTATGTTAATTAAAAATAATTTTTTAAAAAATCCAAAAATATGTACCGTCAGGTAGACAGATACACACTGAGGGATAAACACAGGATCTCAGCAACACAGAAACATGACTCCTCCCCTCCCAGGAGTGCTTCTCTGACCCAGATACGGCCCCTGTTCTCCCCCTAAACAAATCCAGAGATAAGGCCCTGCCACCTCGGCTACCTGCATGGCTTGTTACCCTCCCACAGTCTGGCTCTGTTTACTCCTCCCCCTGCCCCCACGCAGCCTCCCCACGCCCAGGGAAGGGCCTCCTTAGTGTACCCGGGGCTCTGATCTCTGCCCCTGCCCCTCCTGGGCCCCTCTAGGATCCTCAAAGACAAAGCCCCATTCGTCTTTAGTCCCGGGGCCCAGCTTGACGCAGGGAGCCCCTAAATCCCCTTGCCAGCACCCACCCCGCTGTGCATGCATTTGCGCACCAAGTGAAGCTTTGTGGACGTAGAGGAACCTGTGTCTGGATCTGGACATGATCACAGGTCAGTTAAAGCAAGTGCAGCCAGTACTAAATGGGGTCATTGAGACATGGCATTAGGTCTCCTGCTGTCCCGGCCACCCTCATGGGACCTCGTCCCTCCACAGAAAGGTGAGGCTGGCACCGTTGTGACCACTTCTGCCTGGCCTGCGTCTCCAAGTAGCTGCCATCTGCTGAGCCCCGTTCTCCAGCACAAAGCCTCACCCTGCTCCTGAGGACTCTGGGACTAAGGCCCTTGATGGGGGCAGAGAACAGAAACTTGCCTGCTATTTGCCTCTGGACCATGCAGTGTGTCCCACAATCCTCTCAACCAACTTTCTCACTAACCATTGAATACTCAGCCCCTGAGGAGGGGAGAAAGGCTGGGGTCTGGCACCACCAGGTCAAGAGCTTCCCCAGAGTTGAGGGTGGTGGAAACGCAGACATCGGGAACAGAATTTTTCAGGGGCGGGACAGCATTTTTCACTGGGACTCTGGAAGGGCAGGGTTTGGAGGAAACTTGCTGGGAGCCTGGTGGGGATGCAGCAGGGGACGCTGGGGCAGCGGAGGGAGTGTATACTGAGTAAGGACCTGCCCTTTCCCCGGGCGGCAGTCGGGCGAGTCCCAACAGCAGGCGGACAGGTGAGGCTGACCCAACAGGTTCCCGAGGCCGGGGGCAACGGGGTAGAGCGTGGCTCTGACAAAGGGGCAGGCTGGCGGGAGGCAGTTTCTGCTGGTATCTTCTTCCAGCTGCGGCCAGCCCGGGCTGCAGGCCATGGAGACTGCTGGAGGGTGAGGGTAGCCGGTGGGCAGGCGTGTTTGGAGGCCCTGGGAGCTCAGGGCATGGCAGGGCCCCTGCGGTGCCGGGTGGAGGAGCTGAAGCGGCAGCGGTGGCGGGAGAGCTCACCGTGGGTGCTCCAGCACAGCGAGGCAGCCCGGCTGGCGGCCGATGCCCTCCTGGAGTGGGGTGAGGCTGCCTCCCTGTGGGTCCTCTCCGAGGAGCGGGAGCTGCCCTTCCTGAGCCCTCTGGATGTGGACTACATGACCAGCCATGCACGCGGGGGCTCTGAGCTAGGCGAGGCCCTGGGGCCAGGGGCTGCCGGGCCTGACCCCCTCAGCCTGCTCTCCGAAGTCACCTCCGCCACTTACTTCCCCCTGGCCTCCGACATAGACCCCCCCGTACCTGGACCTGGGCTGGCCCGAGGTGCCACGGGCCATGGGCTCCAGGCCCACACAGGCTATGATCCACTTCCAGCGGGACAAAGCCAAGAGCATCAAGGACCTTCTGCATTTCCTCTTCAGCCAGGCCCGCACGGTAAGGGCCTTGTCTCTTCAGACATTCATTTCACAGATGTGGAAACTGAGGCCTAGGGAGGGAAAGTGTGGCCACACGGCAGCTTGGGGACAGCACTGGGACGAGAACCCCTGCCCCCTATCACATCACAAGTTCCTAGAGTGTGGGCGTGTTTTATTTACCTTGGTAACCTCTTGGCACTCGAGGACATTATGAACAAGCTTAGAACAGGGGATGGGCCTCAGGGACTCCACAAACACCCTGAAAACGTGTGCAAAGTGATGCTCATTGCAG
Source organism: Kogia breviceps (assembly GCF_026419965.1). Taxonomy (NCBI): domain Eukaryota; kingdom Metazoa; phylum Chordata; class Mammalia; order Artiodactyla; family Physeteridae; genus Kogia; species Kogia breviceps. The sequence goes on from NC_081323.1 coordinate 23,517,063, forward strand.
AGGGGGATCCTCTCTCTTTTGGGGGAGAGGGCCTATGGCCTTCATCAGATTCTCAAAAAGGTCTGTGATCCCCAAACTAAGAACCCCAACCTTGGTGAGTATCTGAGCCACCCTCCTTGAGTTACAGAGGAGGAAACTGAGGCCAGAAAGGGACTAGGACTTACTCAGGAGGTCCAGTCAGTTGGTGAGATGAAACCCGGGGCTCAGGGAGAGGGAAAGGGGTCTAGACTCAGGCCCCGGGCCCCAGGCACAGCCCTGCCTCCTGACAAATGGTCCCAACCGCACCTCGCTTTGTGCATTGTATCTCCACTGGCCCGAAGCAGGGGAAGGGGCACTGGTGCCTGGGCCTCAGCATGGCCTTGAGGGCTGGGCTTTTAGCTCTGCACTCAAAGGAAAGAGGAGTGGAAGCTGCTGGGCTCAAGGATGGGGAGCAGGGCTCAGGAGAAAGGGAAGCGGCAGAACAGGTGGGGTGTTGGTACCTGGGAAGCCTTCAGCTACAGACTAGCACAGCCTCACTCCTGGAGCCCTGACCCCTGACCCAGGAGGCAGGGAGAGGGATCAGATGACCCTAGGCAGGGTTTGGGGTGGCTTAGACTCAGTGCCCTTGCTAGGGGAGCAGCCCTGAGGGTACCTGCTGCAGATGTTAGGAGCCAGGATGCTGGGATCCTGCTGGTACCTCCAGAGCCTCCCTGGCAAGTCTACCTGCGTCCCAGGCAGGGGAGGGCCAGACCTGATTGGCACAGGGAATGGGGCTATTAGTGAGATGGCTGCTGGCATCACCCCTGCCCCTTTGATCTTTCTTGCTTGTCCTGTTCCCCTCACCCGTGGCCAGGCCTGTGCCATGGATGAGGGCATCCCTCAATGCTTTGGTTCCTCATCCTCCCGTCTAGACCCTCCACCTCTGGTCCAGGAGCCAAGCTTCCACTCTGGGCTGTCACTGACTCTCAGAGTGATCTTGGGAAGTGCTTCCTCCCCCTGTGGCCCAATGGCTTTGTTTGTTAAGGAGGCAGCAGGAGAGGAACATTTATTGAGCTTCTGTGGTGTGTTGAGTATTTTCACATTAAATTCCCCATAAATCTTGAGAGGTAGCTATCATTATCCCCATTTAGCAGATGAGGAAGTTGAGGCTCCCAGGGGTGAAGGAATTCGCCTAAGATCATAGCACTAGGAAGTAGCAGAGTGCAGGTTCGAACCCAGTTCTCTCTGGCTCCACAGCTGGAGTGCTTTGCTCCGCACCTCCTGCCTCTCAGCCTGGACTGGGAGAGGAAGTTCTCACGGCAGATATTGCAAGCCCCGCCTCTCCACCGAGCAGAAAACGTGGTCCCAGTTGTAAGAGGTCACAGCAGATCTCTGCAGCTTCTCAGGGAAACAGGTGGGTCTAGCAAAGGGCACTGAAGACCCCAGTAATTGGCCTGCAGCTCTGATCCGTGAGAAGGGAGCCTCAGACAGACAGCCAGAGCTACAGCTTGAGCTAGTGGGGGGAGTGTGAGGTGCTAGCCTGGGAAGTGGGGTCTGGGTTTTGCTTCTGACTCTTTCCCCCTCTGGGCCTCAGTCTTCCCATCTGTAGAGTAGACCTTTAGACTGGTACAGCTGATCCACAGACCTCTTTGAGAATCAAATGACAGATAAACAAACCGTCCTTAGAAAAATGCACACAAAAACTTTCAAACAGCCTTCTGGGCTTCAAGACAGTGAAACCCCCCAGCTTCCAAGTCAGGAACCCACAGGCTGGGTCACCACTAAAAGCCCTCCCAGTTCAGGTGTTCTCACGGGCTCTGGCCTTCTGCTTTTCAGTCCAGCGCTGTTTCCAGGGATCTAGACTCTCCCCCTGGCAGGGGAGTCACCTCTGCTTGCTCACCCTCGCCCCCTCCTCTCCTTTCCCCGGGGGTGTCTCAGCTCTGTCCCGGCTCCCAGAGAATGGGGTCACAGGAAGCCAGGAGCCTAGCCCCCCACGAGGCCGCTGGGTACCCGGCACAGCCCTGGTGGCAGCGGAGGAGAATAAGGTGTCTCTGAGTCAGAGCCATGGCCAGCTGGATCTCCTCGTCCCCTTCCCCAGGGCACGAGAAGCAGGAGGCCCTGGTTCTGGGGTGACCCCCAACTCAGGCTCCCTATGGCCTAGTGAGCAGGCCCCAGTGGACAGGAGGTTGGCCTCAAATCAGAGATACAACCAGCTGGGCTTCCCTGGTGGCGCAGTGGTTGAGAATCCACCTGCCGATGCAGGGGACACAGGCTTGTGCCCCGGTCTGGGAAGATCCCACATGCCGCGGAGCGGCTGGGCCCGTGAGCCATGGCCACTGAGCTTGTGCGTCCGGAGCCTGTGCTCCGCAACGGGAGAGGCCACAACAGTGAGAGGCCCGCGTACCACAAAAAAAAAAAAAAAAAAAGAGAGAGATACAACCAGCTGGATCTCCTGCCCCAGGCCCAGGGTGCCAGGGGTTCCCCTGAGTCAGGTTCTCCCAGGCCTGGCAATCGGACCCCAGAGGACAAGAGGCTGTCCCCAAACCACAGCCATGGCCAACTGGACCTCCAGGTACAGTTCCCCAAGGTTGGGGGCTCCAGAGTGCCCCCTGAAGGCAACTCCTTGGCCAGGCCTGGCAAGCAGGGTCCAGATGAACAACGGCAGACCCTGGGACACAGCCAGCTGGACCTCATCATGAAGTTTGGCCCATTCCGGGGTGAGGGGCCTGGGTCCAATGATCTCCCCAGACTGAGCCTGCTAGAAAGCCTGGAGTGGACTCCGGGGATGAGAAGCGGCTGACTCTGGGCCACAGCCAGCTGGACCTCATCACCATGTATCATCAGTTACAGGGCACCAGACGGGGACCTGAGCCTGGCCTCCCCGGGGGCCCCACAGGTGGCCAGCGCAATGGCAGTAGCAGTGGCCTGTCTGGGGATGAGAAACGGCTGACCCTGGGCCACAGCAAACTGGACCTCATTACTCAGTACAATAAGTCCAAGTCCAAGCTGCTCCCAGAAAGGACATGTCCGTCCTCCATCCACTGTGACGCTAGATTGGCTCAGGTCCCAGTCTCTGGGGTGGGAGCTCGAGCAGGAGCCTTATGGGGAGGAGAGGGAGTCTAGAGGCCCAGGTTAGACATTCCTTGGGCTTGGGATTCTTGCTCACACACGTACATGCACACACATGGGGAAATGGAACCCAACAGTTACTGGGCACCTGTTGTTTGTCACTGTGCTGAGCCCTTCTCACCAGTTACTTCTCATCCTTCATCCTTACAATACCCTACGAGACAGAGCTGTAGTAGGTGTACAGTTCTAGGATCATAGATATTATCTTCCCTATAATATAAATTTAGAAGCTGGGACCCAGCGAGTTTGATGACTTGCTTGAAATCCGGTCCGAGTAAGTGACGGGGCTCAAATCTGTGTCTCTGACTCTTAATTTCTTAAGATTGTGTTTTTGCACAGACAGGACACACAATATCAACAGTTCCCATGTCCTCATGTGCACAAAATCCACATATAACAGAGATGCTCCAAATGCCTGCACAATATACACTGCACACTGACAGCGTTCACACCCACAAACTACACCCACAGATGCAGTCCATGTGATAAACCAAAACACTCAGGATTCTAGTTATAGGTACTCAAAGTCATTTGGCTAAATGAATGGCTACATTCCGTGCACACTGTAGACCCCTTAGGATCTACAGACCATAAATATGCAGATAACCACACACACACACACGCACGCATACACACACACACACACAGGCATGCATGCACCAACCACTATCTTTTTGTCCCTAAGCTGTGTACCCAGTCCTGTGCTGGACATGCCATAGGCTTCAGAAATGAATCAGACTCAGTACCTGGGAGACAAGGATTCAATGCATAAATGATTGGTGTATCTAATTAAAGGCTTACCAGTGACAGAAGGTGGTAGAGAATGAAGGCCAGCAAGTGGTGGTGATGATGGAGTGGTGAGAAAAGTTTCTTAGAGGAGGCAGCCTTTGAGCCAAGCCTTGAAGGGTGGGAAGGACTTGGATAGATGGAGGCGAGGGTTAGAGGAATTCCTGGTAGAGGCAACCAGCTGAAGAGAGACCAGGGAGAGGACTGAATGAGTGGGTCTGAGATGAACCTGGGAGGATGGAGAGGACGTGGATACACACACACACACACACACACACACACACACACACACACACACCAGCATCATTTTGCTGAGTGTCCCTAGAAGTATAGGCTCTGTCAGATGTAGGTCCTTTTCCTGAGCTTGCAACTTGCCTGGGACAGTATACGTGATACAAATCAATAAAAGCAGACATGCTATGACCCAGCAGCAGCCTGGTGTATCCTGAAGAAGGCAGAGTTATGAAACTGCAGGTTGGGGACAGGGGAAGGGCACCATTCAGGCCAACTATGGAGAGGTCCTTGGAGGAGAGTGGACGGCTGCAGGAGGGCCGGGGGGTGGGGAGGAAAGGGGCTCCAAGCTTCACTCTGCCCTCGCTGAGAGTGACATTCTGAGAGACCCTGGGGCTTTTGTACAAAATGGGGGCCAAGTTCATCCATCCACAGAGCAGGTTTCTTGACTGCCACCATCTGCGGGCGGGGCGGGATCGGGGGTGGGGGAGGGAGGCAGAAAGTGGCTGCCCGTCAGCCCCTACACCCTTGCCCCCTCTGGCCCCTCCCTGACACCCGACTTCGTCCATCCTCTCCTCTCCAATACCTTCTTCAGCATGGTTTCCTTTCCTTCTCTGGCCGCGCCTCCTTCTCCAGCCTCTGTCGTGGTCTTACTTCTCCCCGATGGACACCTTCTCCCTGGGTGACTTCATCCACACCAGGCTTCAGCTCCACATCTCAGCCCTTCAGTCTCCCCTGGGCTCCAGATCCGGCCTGGGCATCTGTCCCACACCTCACTCTGTCCCTCACCTCTCCCACACCTGCTCTTCCTCCTCAGGCTTTACTTCAAGGTATAACTCCATCTGGGACTTCCCTGACGGTCCAGTGGTTAAGACTTCCCGCTTCCAATGCAGGGGCGCGGATTCGATGCCTGGTGGGGGAACTAAGATATCACTCCATCATCAACCCATCTTCGGCGAGACATCCCTGGCTCCTCCATTCTGATGCCTCACATCCAACCAGCACAGGTCTGGGTCGATATTATCTCCTACAAAGCTCCTGACTGAATGAATAAATGAATGAATGCGAGCTTGCTGGAGGCGGGGCCAGGCGGGGTAGAGACCCGACCACTTGCAGCCATAGAGTCCGCCCAGAGGCTGGCGCTAGAGTGGTCGCATGCGTGGCGGCGTGCGTCGCGTTCTCTCGGAAGTCTCCGAGGGCGGAGGCGGAAACGGAAACCTACCGAGGGCCGACGAGGCCTCTTGACGCGTGCGGAGGCTGCGTTTACGTGGTGAGCGGGTGTGGCGGGACACCGGCAGGGTCAGCTCGGGTTGCTTTGGGACGTGAGGGCTGGGGGCCGAAGGATTCGGGGCCAGCGTGTCTGGAGGGGCAGGTGGGCGGGCCCCGAGGGCTGGGGGCCGAGAGGGGCGGGGTCGCGGCGGGGCCTGAGGAGCGGAGGCCGGGGGACCCGGACCCGGACCCAGGGTCGAAGCCCGGGCACCCTGTCCCGGGAGAGGATCCGCCGGCCCTGAGCTCCCTGTGCCGCAGTCCCTAGGTCTCATGGCGGTCCGAGCGTCGTTCGAGAACAACTGTGAGGTCGGCTGCTTTGCTAAACTTACCAACACCTACTGCCTGGTGGCCATCGGAGGGTCGGAGAACTTCTATAGGTGCGGCGGGAGCCCCGGGCCCGCGGGCAGCGTGTGGGTGGGTGGCTGGGAGGGGTACTTGGGAGTCTGGGGCTCGGGCAGAGGGAGGGCTCATCAGGCCCCCCAGCCCCGTGACCACCAAGTCCTTGTCCCTACAGTGTGTTCGAGGGTGAGCTTGCTGATACCATCCCTGTGGTGCACGCCTCCATCGCCGGCTGCCGCATCATCGGGCGCATGTGTGTGGGTAAGCTAGCTGGAAGTCGCCGAGGGAGGAAAGGGAGCCTCCCAGCGCCTTTAATTATACCCCTAGAAGGGACCCCGGGTGACCCAGGGATTCCCAGGCTTTCATCCATTATCTCCAGGGACTACAGAATCTCTCAGGCCTGTGGTGGACCCTAAGTGTCAACAGATCAGGGACAACCTCTGGCAAAGGCTTCTGGATCATTGTAATCACAAATAACATTAAGGGCTTTCACTTTGACCCTTGTTTCAGTCCTTGTTCACGAAGACCCTGGGAGGTCGGAAGTATTGGCCTAATTTGACTGATGAGGAAGCTGAGACTCAAAGAACCCAAGTGACTCGCCCAGTTCCACACCTGGTGTGAGGGAAGATTGGATTGTCATCTCTCCCTGGCCACTGACTCTGGGCAAATTGCTTCCACTTGCTGAGCATCTATTTCTGCCTCTAAAAAATGACAAGCTAAGATTCTGGGGCATACTGTTCAGTTTCCCATTCCAATCTTCAGTTTCCTTTACCATGTACCCCTATATCTCTCAGCACGGTTGACTCTGGCCATTTGTCCTTTCTTTGAGCTGGGTCTGTCTGCCTTTACTGCCTCCCCTTCTTTCTAGTTTTGCTGAAATAGGAGTTTGTTCCTTTATTTTAAATCATAAGCCTGATGATCTTGGACTCAGTATTTTCTTATTCAGGCAGAACATTTTTATCTCTAACCATGACCTTTGGACTTGAAGCTAGTTCTTATGTAACAAGGGAGAACTTAACCTGACCTTTGGTGTTTTTTTTTTTTTTTTTTTATGATGGGAGAAACTCATAGTTGAGAAGTTCAGAGTTGTGTCCTTGCAGAGTTAGGCAGAGGTTTAGTCATTGTTGTCACAAGATAATTGTGGTTCATTCATGTTGCTGTGTACTGTGTTTTGTGTAAGTATACCAGGGTGTATTCATTCATTCTGTTGATAGTGGGTATTTGGGTAGTTTTCAGTTGGGTCTGTTATGAGTATTGCTGCTATGTTTCTTAGTGAACAAATGTATGTATTTCTGTTGGATATATAATACCTTGGAGAGGAATGGCTGAGTATTCAATGTAGTAGATGATGCCACATAATTATCTGAAGTGGTTGGCCAGTTTATACTCCTATTGGTTGCTCCATATATCTTTGCCAACACTTGGTATTGACATTCTTTTAAAAAATTTAGCCATTCTGGTAGATTGGAGTGTTACTTCAGTTTCTTAAAATACAACTAATGCCCAAGAGCGCTTCCTGTTAGTCCTGGTTCCTCCTGGCTGATGATGGCGAATTGGGCAGGATGTGTTGGGACAAACTCCTAGGCAATCTCTGGCCTGCCCAGTGGGACTCCTGGTCCCCTGGGTGTTGTATGGATCAGTGGTTTGGAGGACTGGGGTCTGGGTCTAAAGCTTTGCTGGGGAAGCTAATTGGGCTGGATTGTATCCCCAGGCCCCAGGGCTCAGCAGGCATCTTGTGTATTCATGGTCCATCCTTGTCCCACCTTCCCTAACCTGGGTCTCCCCAGGGAACAGGCATGGTCTCCTGGTGCCCAGCAACGCCACCGACCAGGAGCTGCAACACATTCGCAACTGCCTACCAGACTCAGTGCAGATCCGGCGGGTGGAGGAGCGGCTCTCAGCCCTGGGCAATGTCACCACCTGCAACGACTACGTGGCCTTAGTCCACCCAGACCTGGACAGGGTGAGGTGGCCCAGGAGTCACAGGATACTAGCCGAGTCAGTGGTTAGCCACCATTCTTGCCCATCGGACAGGAATTAGGGGTATCTCTTGTGGTTTCTCTTTATACCCGGGCTCCTGCAGTTCAGACATTGGTTGGAATAGTGAACAGAGGCCTTCCATGGTGTGATCAGTGTCAGAAAGAAGCTAGGGAGTGTATTAGTCCTTCAGAATCAGGGAGATTGACCCATCTGGTCTTGAAGCCAGGGCTAGGAGAGAAGATTGACAGGTGAACTCTTGCCTGTGGGTTAGAGGAAAGGAGGGTAATGTGGCGACCAGCCTCTGGCTCTTCAGGGCATGCATGGATATTAGGGGCTCTATAGCTGGTCTAGACTCTGCTCCAAGCTGTATTCCCTCCTTTTTCTGGGTGAAGCTTCCATATGCAGCTACATAGCAGAGGAATGAGCTTAGGGAGTCATGCCCTGGGTGGGTCTGGGTGTGGAGGCCCTGGGTTCTTTGATCTGCTTGTTCTGGGCGCTGAGCACAGTACCTTTGGCTGACAGGAAACAGAAGAAATCCTGGCTGATGTGCTAAAGGTGGAAGTCTTCAGACAGACAGTAGCTGACCAGGTGTTGGTAGGAAGCTACTGTGTCTTCAGCAATCAGGGAGGGCTGGTGCATCCCAAGACTTCAATTGAAGACCAGGATGAGCTGTCCTCTCTCCTTCAGGTCCCCCTTGTGGTAAGCAGTCTTGTTCTCTGAGCTCTGTCTCCTGCTGGAGCAGATCCCTTTGCCCAGTATTCGGGAATCTAGGTTATTACCTGTCACAGTTTGGGTTTGGGCTGAGGGTCAGGGAGAGGGGCTTGGGGAGAGTCCTCATGACTTTGGCTGTTGGTGCCATGATCCACACTGAGCCGTCCCTTGGCAGGCGGGCACTGTGAACCGAGGCAGCGAGGTGATCGCCGCTGGGATGGTAGTGAACGACTGGTGTGCCTTCTGTGGCCTGGACACAACCAGCACAGAGCTGTCAGTGGTGGAGAGTGTTTTCAAGCTGAATGAAGCCCAGCCTAGCACCATTGCTACCAGCATGCGGGATTCCCTCATTGACAGGTATCTGGGCCTCTCTTCTTTGGAGGGGAGAGGAGGGGAGGGAGATGGCCACCTGTAATGGGAGCCACACTGAATTCATACTGGTAGGTTCTCCTTGCGTGTGAGGCCACATCTGCACACTGCTGAGCAAGCACAGGGTACAGTCCACAAGCATTGCCTGAGTATCTGCCTACTGCCGTCTTTGAAGACGCTGGCTCAGTGTATCCCTTCTGTAGTCTGTCTTATTTTATCACTGACCACATTCTTTTGCAGTTTGTATTTGCCTGTGTGTCAGTGTCCCCAGCCAGTAGCCTGAGACATGAAAGAGCTTTTTAATTGAAGGAGGGAGGGAAGGCTGCTTTTAGGAACTGAGGAGACGCAGGTGCCTAAGGGACTCAGGGGTGTGGGGAATGCATCAGAATCACCGTCATCTGGACTTTGTGGGTTTAAAACAAGAGTGGGTTCTTGGGCCCTAACCCTGGAAGGTTCTGGGGTGTTAGGCTCTAGAATCTCTTCCTTTGGAAGAGCAGCAGGTGCTGGATATTTAGTGCCTCCCCCCCACTCCCCCATTTAGGATGCCTCTCAAGGCACGCCATACCCAGCTAGCACAGGAGTCTTTATGAGGATAGAAACCCCAAAGTAGAGCAACTGTCCAGTAGCAGACTCCCTGCTTACAGGGGCAGAATTTCCCTTCATTTTCCCTCCTTTATTCATTCAATTGCTTGATGTTCATTGAACCCCATGGACAAGACCCCATGTGGGATAGTCAGGCAGCTTAGTGCTACATCCTGCCTCTGTGAGGGACTTAGATTGTAGCAGGGGAGAGAAGATGTAGTGGCCATATATAACTTAGCTACCTTCAAAGAAGAAGTAAAAGGTGGTTTTTGTGGTTTTGGAAGCTCCTGTGATACACTTTCTGGAATCCAGGAAGGTTTTGGGGAGGACAGATCATTTAGTCTGGGCTTCAGGGAATGAGTAGGTAATTGAATATGCGAAGATAGGGTGGGGAAGCACTTCAGACAGAACCAGGGATGGGGAATTGTGGAAGGTGTGAAGGGGAAAGGTTTTATTCCTAGTGTTGAGGACTCTGAATGCCCATGTCAAGAAGTTTTGACTGTAGGTGTTTTGGGGTTTTTTTTTGTTTTGTTTTGTTTTGTTTTGTTTTTGCGGTACGCGGGCCTCCCACTGTTGCGGTCTCTCCCGTTGTGGAGCACAGGCTCCAGACGCGCAGGCTCAGCGGCCATGGCTCATGGGCCCAGCCGCTCCGCGGCATGTGGGATCTTCCCAGACCGGGGCACGAACCCATGTCCCCTGCATCGGCAGGCGGACTCTCAACCACTGCGCCACCAGGGAAGCACAACTGTAGGTGTTTTGCCCTTCAGTTTATGTTCGGATACTTGTTAATGTAGTTTCTTGCCATCACCCCTCAGATACTGATTCCCTCAATTTGGCATGGGACCCAACCATGTGTGGTTGTTTTAATAATCTTTCCTGAGTGATTCTGATGAGGGCAGTTTGGAGACCACACTGACAGACTCTGCTCTCAGCACTGGAGAGCAGTTGAAAGGGTCTGAACAGGAAAGTGGTACCAGTGGTTTTGTTATTTGTTCAACAACTTTTTTTTGAGCACCTACTATGTGCCAGACAGTAGTGATGGGGTGATGAATAAAATATACCCTTCCTCCTCTTTGGAACATTGAACCTCATAAAGAAAACAGTACTTCCACAATTAACCATTTAATTAAAGAACAAAACAAAACTTCTTAGCAACCTAAGAACAGAAAGAAATTTCTGTAACCTGATAATTGTTACCTACTAAACTATAGCAAATGTTGTATTTAATGGTGAAACTTCAGAAACTGCCAGGCAGAACTGCCTACAGTCAGCAGCCCTGGTCAGCATTGCACTTAAGATAAAGAAATGGGTGTTGGAAAAGAAGAGACAAAACTCATTAGCCTCCTTTGGTTTTGAACCTGTTGAGTTTGAGGTGCCCATGAGACCTTACAAGGAAGGTGTCAGGTAGGGGATTAGAAATATGTATTTCAACTTCCCCAAAGTTCTTTCATTTCTCCTATTTAAGATTTTATGAGAAAAAGCCAATCCTAGGAAAACTAAGATAGAATCCAACTTTTTTCGTACTTTAAAGAGAGAAATAAAAACTTCAGATAACAAAAAAACAAACAAACAAAAAAACCCTAAAAGAAATATGTACTTCAGGGAATTCCCTAGTGGTCCAGTGGTTAGAACTTGGTGCTTTCATTGCCAAGGGCCTGGGTTCAGTCCCTGTTCCGGGAGCTAAGATCCCACAAGCCGCGAGGGGTGGCCGAAAAAAAGAAAAACATACTTCACTTTTATAATCATGCACATGATTATCACCTCCGGGAAGAATGTTCTGGCCGCAGCCCTGCCACTAGAGGATTTGGGGCCTGGACGTGTCCCTTCACCTCTCTGAGCCACCTTGTTCCCTTGTCTAATGTCTGTTGGGCTTGACCTGTGAGGCTCTGATTTATGATCAGTTAACGATTTGAATAAGTTATTGAGTTCACCCACCCGAGTGGAGGAGTTACTTTTAGTTTTTAAGCACTGAGAGTGCTAGACTGGATTTGTGACTTGTGGGAGCAGTGGAATCTGGAAGGGGCTCTGTGTGTGGCTCTTCGGGGCTGAGCTGGAACAGAGGTCCTGGGGTAAGGGTGGAGGCAAGCATCTTGAGAATGGAGGGTGAGCTGTGCTCTGTGAAGCACCTACTGACAGTGCTCCTTCTGTCTCTAGCCTCACCTGAGTCACCTTCCATACTCTTCATGGGCTCCTGGCTCTGGACCTTGGCTCCGTCCCCATGCCCCACCCAGACTGTCCTGGATGCTGGCAGGGTGGTGGCAGAGAGCTCACCTGGACTCAGTGGCTGGATGCCCAGCCCTTCTTCACCTGTGCCCATCTCCTGAATCTATAGTTACTGCAAAACTCTGCCACATCATGCTGGCCGGCAGGTCCTATGGCTTCTGGCTGAGAGCTCTGTTGTCTGTGCCAACCCATTAAAGGGCAGCTTCTTCCAGCCATTCTGAATGTGTTATTTGGGGACCTCAGCCTGCACTCAGCCTCCCACCATTGTTCCAGAGGGGAGGTGGGGTAGGATGCACACACACACCCTTAGTTCTACAGTCTCCCACTTCTCTCCCCCCATCACCAGATGGGCGGTTTCATCCCAGGACAAGAGGAAGCAGCACTCTCCACTGTATTTCTCCCATTTTCCACACAACTTCAGCCTCATACTTTTGGCTTCAAAGTTGAGAGTCTGTTTCAACTCTCTCCTAGGCCAGTGTGAGGATCCTGAAGGGCTCTGGGCACCGGGCTACAGGGCAGTCTTGTCCTCTTTGACCCAGGGTGGGTGGAGGTTTGCTGGCCTGGCTGCTAGGTTCCCAGGACCGCCTCAGACCAGTCTCGGTAGGCCCTTTCCTTTAGGGCCTTGGGTGGGTGCGGAGCCGGGCTGGAGATGCGAGGGTAGCTGGGGCGGCTCCAAGCGTCTCCGAGCTGCTCGCGGGGCGGGGCCCCGGGACTTCGGGGCGGGTGTGGCCGGTTGCTGGCGGGTGGCTCTGGTTTGCTGGGCCCCGCCCCTGTGCCCTGAAAGCTTCCTCGCTTGTGGTGGGGGGGGCGGGGTTCGTGCGCCATGACGTCGCGACGCCAGTCCTTCCAGACGCCGCTGCGCAGGCGAGCCGGGAGCTGAGGCCGGCGCTGGGATTCTACTGACCGGCGGCTCGGGCGGTGCGAGGTGAGGGTCGGGCCCGGCCGGGGCGGGGGTGGCGTGTGGTCCGTCCCGTACCTGACGGGCCTCTCGTCCTGCAGAACATGGGAGCTCAGCTGACCGGTGGCCAGGGCGCCGCGCAGCCCCAGCCGCAGCCCCAACCCCAACCCCAACCCCAACCTCAGACCCACCCCCAACCCCAGCCCGCGGCGCCCGAGGGCCCTGGGCGGCCCTGGCCAGAGCCCGGCCCCTGGGGGCCGCTGGACGACGTGCGCTTCCTTATCGTCTGCACCTCCTGGTACTGACTCGTCGCCCTCCGCACTTACCGCCCGCCGCCTCCTGTCATCCCGTCCGCCTCTCCTGCTCGGGTCCTTGTCGTCTCTCCCCACCTTCCGCCACCCCGGAGACGCGCGGAGAGTCGGGGAGCTCGCTGGGGACTGGAAGGAAGCCTCCTCCGCAGCCTCGCCTCGGGGCACCGTCTTGCCTCTGGCCCCTCCCGCTACCCCAGATTCACTGGCTTCTCAGCCTGCACCCAGACCAGCTCAGACCTTCGTGTGCATCTCCACCCCACAGTTTTCTCCAGCCGTCTGGGTGCTGGGGCAGCCTTCCCTGTCACTGGCTTCCAGAACCAGGCCAGGGCTCTTGGTAAGAAGACCCCAAGGCTGCTGACCTAATCTCACCTCATTTTTCCCTGTTGCCAAGAACTGGGCTCTTGCTTTTGTCCTTGGTCATCGCACCATGTGCCTTGACTTCAGAAAAGACCTTGCCACAGTGAACCTGCCCATACCTCTCCTGGGAGGGGTTGCTCTGCCATCCTGGGTGCCACGCTGGCATATCTGGCTGTTTTCCTGAGACCCCAGTAACAGAGGGCCTCCAGGGCCAGCCTTTTGGAGAGAGGGGGCATCTGATTTTTGGCCGGCAGATGAGATGCATGGGGCAGCTCCCAGACAGCCCAAAGCACCCTGTCTCCCAGAAGCTTCTTAAGGCCACCCAGAACTTGATCCTTGTTCCCACGTCCCAGGGAAATGACACACTCCGTATTTTTGTTTTATTTAGAAATGATTTAAAAAACATTATACAAAGGCTGATCAGTTTAAAATGTGACTGACACTGAAATGCTGTGATGTTCCCCAGACTGAGGGGAAGCTGGGCTCTGGGGCCCCCAGTGCTTTGCCCCTCTGTCTGCCCTGTCCTGGGATGATGGACAAACGGATGACCAGAAGGCAGGAGAATCCATGATTGGAAGCCTCCAGGCTGAGCCCTCTCTGGGCCTGGCCCTGCATCCCTCACATCTGCAGCCTGGGCTGCCTGCCTCCATCTCCTGCTCTTTCTCAGCTGACCTCGGTAGTACCAGGAGCCAGTGGGGAGCCTGGGGGGCCTAGAGCTTTCAAGAAGTGAGAGCACCAACCTGAGGAGTGGAGAGGGACCCGGAAGGGGAGAAGAGAGGCCAAGAAAAGATGGATAAAAGAGACACTTCTGATCTCATCTTGGACCCTAGAGGGGTCTAGCAAGCCCACTGGATGGCCTGGGCAAGTAACAGCCTCTCTGTGCTTCATTTGAGGGCACAGTGAGAGTTATCCTTGGCCTCCCAGGGACTGCATGAGTTACATGTGAGCGGACAGGGGTGAGCTAATAAAGTGCTTTGCAAAGTATAAAACACTGTACAAACCTATGAATCACTAATATCTCTGCAGTTGTTCCCCACCCGCCCCAGGGAGCCCGCCCTTGGCCAAAATGAGAAAAAACAAGGATGATGACGGGGAACACAGTGGACCCATATAGGTGTCTCTGGGATGAGAGATTTTGCTCAAGACAGCTCCCAGAGTCCCTGTCTGCTACAGGTTAAGCAGACTCAAAGCCCAGAGGCCACGGGGTGGGGGCAAGGCCCATGCAGGCTTAGAGGCCCTGCCGGCACCCTGAAGACTGACAACTCAGCTTGGATTTGGCAGGGAGCCAGTGGACTTAGTTGAACCCATTGGTTTTGCCTCCGGCTCCTTAGTGACAAGCAGGGCTGCCTCTTACTGGGTTGGCGTGAGGCAAGCCGAGCCCTAGGAATTCCTGCCAGAGACAGTGAGGGGCGGGCCCCTAGGCTTGGGGTTCTTACCAGTTGTGGCTGCCCTTTTCCGAAGAGCAATGCAGGGTGATGGGCCCAGAGAGCTGGGTTAGCAGGGGCCAAGCTCATGGTATAAACACTGCTTCTGGGCTGAGAGATTGAATTGGTCTCAGGGTAGCTAGGGATGTGGGCTCTGAGCACTTCAGAAGGCTGCCCTGGGTCCCTTGCCCCAAGGCCGTGAGAATGTTGGCCCAGAGCTATTTCCGTCTCACCTCACTAGTCAGGCTGAGTCCTCAGGCCACAAGCGACAGGCTGGAGCAGGGCCAGGGACTTGGGGGATGGGGAGAGGAACGGGAGAGTGGAGGACAGCTACAAACTCAGATCAGCCTCCAGAGATGGGGTCAGCTCCTGCTCCAGCCCTTCAGCCTCATTAGCAGGGCCCAGCTCCTGGCGTGTCTGGGCACTAGAGTGGCCTTAACAGCACCTTGGTCCTTATCGCTGGGGGGGAGGGCTGGCCTCATCACCAAGACAGTCACCTCTAATTCACCTAAAGCCTCAAGCAGCCTTTGCAGAATGGGACTTTAAACAATAGTGACAGGACATTGAAATATTCACGACATGACAGCTGGGTCCTTGTCAGACCCAGCTGGGCCACAGCCCTGCCTGCAGCATGTGACCCTAAATCCTGGGTCTCAGAGGAGACTCTGACATGTGGAGCAGGTTTCCTGAGGGATCTGCTGTTGCCAGCAGAGGAAACCCAGGCTTGTTGCCCACTGTGTCGGCAGCAGGGGTCCTGTAGCCTTGGAGGACAGTGGGGTAGGGGTGGGGGGACATCTGACCAGCAGGTGTTGGCAATGGGGGACCAGGACTGGTGGCATCTCCCAGATGGGGCTGAGAGCGCTAGCGCTGGCTTCCCACAGCAGGTGCTGGGTCCAGCCAGGTACAGATGGTGCTGTGGTGCCTCATGGACGCCACAGGGCGCAGTGACCATGGGCCTCCTCCTGGCATGGTCCCTGCCTCCTGATGGGGCCTGGCCTATTCCCTTGAGTAGGGAGCAGTTTACCCAGGACAGAAGGCTGGCAGCTGGGTGCCAGACACCCACCCTGGGGCACAGCTGCCATCACTCCCTGCCCCATGCTCAGCCTAGGCCAATGCACCACCACTTCAGCTACATGACCCCTGGCCTAGGGCCATGCTGGCCCCGGTGGGCAGTGGCCAGAGCTGCCCCTCAGACCCTGGTGAGGAAGGGCCTGGCTGGCCAGACCGAGTGGACAGAGAGGGCTCTGGGCTGCTCACACCCACTCCTGGACTGGCCGCTTATAGTAGGTGACAGGCTGAGGGCCTGCCTTGTTCTTGAACTGGAAGATGGTGTAGACCAGCACCAGAATGCAGAGGGACAGGATGCAGGGGATGACCACGGCCACTGCATTCACAGAGCCTGGCACGTCGTTGATGGTCACCATGATGTCCACATCGTCCTGGGGCAGCCGCCGCTCCTTGCGCCTCTCCACCTCCTTCTGGTTGCAGCCCATCCAGTCACGCAGGATGTTGCGCGGGTAGCCTGGCTCCACGCTTAGTTTCTGGTTGTCGAATTTCCAGTAGTCCCGGCCCTTGTAGAAGTAGGTGTAATCTGCAGAAACACGGCCCATCATCACCATCCCGGACACTTCCCTGCACCTGTTCTGCGCCAGCGTGAGAGGGCCCAGGGTGCTGTGGCAGCGTGGAGGAGGGGTGCCTCTCCCACCTGGGAGGAGCCCAAGAGGAGCTCTGAAAGGTGGGTGGGCACATGACGTGGTGCGGGCGTGTTGGAACTCTTGGAGGTAGGCGTGTGGTGCCTCGCACACCCTGTGAGTGGTGTGGCTGGTTGTGGAGGATGACCTGCCCAGCTGCAGAGAGGCACCTGGGACCTGGAGCAGCCCTCCCTGTCGTCTCAAAGGTGCAGGAAGCCAAGCCACTGAGGGGCTGGAAGTAGCATTGGTAAGCTCATTTTGTGCTTCCCAGACAGGACTCTTCTCAGCGCTGGGTCTCAGCTCTACCATCCTGTGCCCATAGCCTCCCCCCTCCCCCATGTGAGTCAGATCAAGCCCGCAACTTAAGGCTTGGATGACACTGTCTGCATAGCTCTAGGGCTGAGCCAGCTCCTTCCTGAGCCAAGGGAGGCAGGGAGCAGGATTTCTCCTGTTGACGGAGGGCACTACCTCTTCGCAGTTATCATGGACTTTTTTTGGCTTGGCACACGTGACTGTGCAACACAGATTGCAGGGTCGCTGGGACCCTGCTGGGGGAGGGGCTGGAAGGAAAAGAGGCAGCAGGGCTTGGCAACCACCACAAGGCTCCCTGCAGCAGCCTCATGGCCCCACCAGTCCACAGACACAGCGCAACTCACACTCTCCTATTGGCCGGCTCCCCACCTTGGCTGGGATTTTCACTGGCTAAAGTTCTTGATGTCACCTGTCTCTGAGGCTCCCCAGAAAGTGAGACCATGTGTGTAAAGCATCAGGTACACAGGAGAGCCACCAAACAGCAGCTCTGCCCCTGTGGCTGCTGGCTTTCTTACCGGTGACGTCTCCTTGGAGAGCCCTTCCTGATGACCCTCTCTCACATGGCCCTCTGCCTAGATGCTCTCTCGCAAATGATTTCCCTTATTGCATTTGTTGCCACTTTATTTGTTTTTTGCCTCTAGACTGGAGCCAGGGATGCAAGGCAAGTCTTGTTCCAAGCTCCATCCCCAGCCCTCCCACACAACCTGCCTCTCAGCAATTATTGTGGAGTGAATGAATGACACCTGTCATTCCATAAAAACTAAAACAAGATGATAATGATGATAACAGCTAAAACTTACATGGCATGGGCCAAGTGCTCTACATAATTTATCTTACTTAATCCTCACAAAGCCCTATGAGGTAGGTACCATTATTATCCCCATTTTATAGATGAAGAAACTGAGGAGACTTAGGTGATTTGCACAAACTCTTAGTAAGTAGTGGAGGTGGGATATGAAACCAGCCAGGCTGGCTCCAGGGTCTGTGCTTTTGACCAGATGAGTGGAGATAGATTCAACAAATATCCGTGGATAGCCACTCTGCACCTGGCAAGTCCCAGCCCCTCTTCTTGAGAAGCTTCTAGTCTGGAGGGGGGAGAGGCTGTGAGTCAGCCTGGCCTCCAGGAGGAGCTTAGGAAATGTCTCATAATTAGAAAATGCTGCTCTCTTATCTTTAAGCCCTGTGAAAAAGCACCTTTGAACCACCACATCCATCATTTCAGATCTGATAACTTGAGGGACTCCTGGAGTACACCTGAGGACCACTGTTTGAGAAATGCTATCTGAGGGAATGAAGTCAGTCTGTGAAAACATCTCTCAATTGCGACTGATCCCTACAGATGAGAAACTGTGATTTGGCCACTGGTAAGAGAGGATTCATTTACTGTGTGAACATGGGTCGATATGAGGCAGTTG
The DNA here is from genome assembly GCF_026419965.1 of Kogia breviceps. NCBI lineage: Eukaryota > Metazoa > Chordata > Mammalia > Artiodactyla > Physeteridae > Kogia > Kogia breviceps. Next base: position 23,535,048 of record NC_081323.1, read on the forward strand.
TCTTTGCCACCAGGCGGTGTTTCTCAAACCTGCGTACCTTGAGAGTATGCCCGTGGGCCCCGGTGAGACCCACGTGAAATCAGATCCCCCCCACCCCCCCGCTTCACAAAACCCGGCTGGGTTCTTACGTACATCCTTCCTTGCTGATGAAGGCCCCCTGGGGAGCCTGGGGGATGCCCTTCCACACGGTGATGGGCTTGGGATAGCCAGGGTCCGTGGCCCGCCGCTCCTCGCTGTAGCGCCAGTACCGCTCGCCTTTGAAAAAGTAGGTCTTGCCCACAGGTTCCCAGCGCAGAGCTGTATCAATGCCTTCTCGGGGCAGACAGCTGCCCAGCTCCCCCAGGCTGTGGGGGTACCCAGGCTCCACTGTCACCTCCTTAAACACCCAGTACTTGTCACCTGTGGCCAAGAGGAACCCAGGATTAGCCTTCCCCGGTCATTCATGCCGGAGGGTGTGGATAGAGCCACTGGCCCATCATCCACTGGGACCGAAGTCATTCATGAAGCCAGTGTCAGGGGGAGACAGCCCAGGTCCTGCTTGATCCCTGTGGCGGAGGAGGCTGAGGCCCCTTGGCCCAGGCAGAGCTTAGGGGGCAAGAAGCCAGAATCCAGTCTCAGATCCTGGGCAACTCACCCCACGCCGCCCAGGCTGCGTGCCTCACCCTCTTTTCCTTTCGTGTGACTTGCTCCTTTTTCCTTTCCGGGTGACCTCAGCCTCTCATGGCTTCACACACACACTAGTACTCCCCCTACCTTCTACCAGTGACACCCAACTCTGAGGCTGCCGCTCTCCCAGTGGACCTGGGCACCAGGCCCAGGACCCTGACTGCCCACCGTCCTCTGGGTCGGCTTCCGGAGTTCCTCCTCTGCACCCCAGGGGCTCCCTCCCTCACCACCTGTCTGCCTCCCAGGGTCCCCAGGAAGGTGGCATCACCCTGTCTTTCCTTCTCCTCTCAGCACTTAGCCTCTCACAAGGCCTGTCAACCTCCTATAGCCTCACTGCTCCTCCCTGGTACAGGCCTTACAGACATCGCCTCCTCAGCTCCAGCAGCCGTCTCAGAAACGGCCTCCTGCCTCTGCCTGGATTGCAGCCTGCCCTGTGGCTCTCTGCTGCTCAGAAACAAACAGTGAACTTCCAGCATTGCCCTGATGGATTAAGACCACAGTCCGGCTGGGCAGCCAGGGCTGCTCAGGACTCTCCCCTAAACTACCTTCCCAGGCCACTTCTCACAGCTCTCTGGTGGGGCTCCATGGCTGTCTGGTGGGTCTTCTAAAGCCCTTTGAGCTAGTCCTTTGCCCATGCTGTTCCTTCCCCTTGGAATGCTTTTCTCGTTCCTCACTATCTGAATCTTACCCTTCTGAGGCCTGGCCCAGGTCAAGATAATTGAAGTGAAACAAGCTAGCACAGGGTGGGCCTGCCATACAGCTAGTTCCCCCTCCTCCCCTGGCCTCTCCAGCCTGCGTGACCTCCCCGCTCCAGGCTCTTACAGAACTCACAGGGTGGCTTTCCAGGGAGCACTGGATGGTCTGTTGTCTGCACCACCCTCTACTTTGTGGGGGTGAGCCTTGTCACCCCACCAACTTCGGCACATACAGACCCGCAACAATCACTCCCTGACTTAATTTCCCTGCCTGCAGGGATCTGTCCTGTCAGATGGCAGTGTTTCTGTTAGGGCTAGAAGAACCCTTGCAGCTCATCTGCCTCCCACCCTGCCTCTTCCAGTTTACAGGTGGAAAAAGGGGGTCCCGAGAAGGGCAGGAAAGCATGCCAGGTCCTTCTGCACAGGCCACGTTACCTTTGAAGAAGACAAATCTTCCATCAGCCCTTTCATAGGCTGCGTCTATGCGGGCGGGCAGGCCTTTCCAGAACTGCTCGATCTGCATGGGGTAGCCCTCCTGTACCCGGTTATTACGCAGACGCCAGAACCAGCGATCCTGGGGGTTAAGGCAAGGAAAGAAAGAGGCATAGCCTTTGAACCCAGTGATCTCAGCCCTGGAGCTCAGGCCCCAACAACCCAACACGTTCCCCTGGGCCCAGCCTTGCAGCCCTCCCTGAAGTCTGTCCATTTACTGCTTCTATCGTTCAGAGCCCAATGAGGAAGATAAAATGCCCATCAACTCTCTTCTAAGAGACTTAGAAGACAAGCCTCTCTTCTAAGGCTCCTGATGGCTCTTGCTGCCCAAGGGGCCATGAGACAGCCAGCAGACAGGCCTGGTGGGCAGAGGAGGCGTGGGGGGAGCTGGAAGGGATGATGCAGGGCCTGGGATGACCACATGAGGGCAGCGGAGAGTCACCGACGTCAGCGGGGCCCCTCCCCAGGCTGGTGGGAAGCAGGGGTTGGTCACTGAGCCCGGGCAGAGTGCCCTCCTCACGGCTGGCTCCAGCCAGCAGGGTAAGGTCTGTGGGAAGCAAGCCATGGAAATTCCCCCAAGCCCCGGGTGTGAATTCAGTTTCCTCCTCTTACAGTTGCATGACCTGGGGCTCAGTACTTAAAGAGCCTCACCTGCAAAGGGGGGTAATAGTGGGGGGTCATGAGAGATTATAGGTGAAGTGCCTAGAACAGTACAGGGCATATAGTCAACGTTAAGTAAGTGGCAGCTCAATAGGCCAAGAATGTGAAAAAAGCCCTCCTCCTCAAATTGGTGCCTGGTCCCACTGCAGCCCTGGTTGGTAGGCAGTCTGGGTGAGGCCTGTAACCTCCTAGGACCTCGGTTTTCTTATGTGTGAATGGGAATGATAAAACCCAGACTTGCTTAGGAACCGTTCAGTTGGAGGGTCCAAGGGTGCAGAAGAGTTAACATGATACATAAAAATGGTACAGGGGCTTCCCTGGTGGCGCAGTGGTTAAGAATCTGCCTGCCAATGCAGGGAACACGGGCTCAAGCCCTGGTCCGGGAAGATCCCACATGCCGTGGAGCGACTAAGCCCGTGCGCCACAACTACTGAGCCTATGCTCTAGAGCCCGCGAGCCACAACTACTGAGCCCACGTGCCACAACTAATGAAGCCCGTGCTCTGCTACAAGAGAAGCCACCACAATGAGAAGCCCGTGCACCGCAACGAAGAGTAGCCCCCGCTCGCCGCAACTAGAGAAAGCTCACATGCAGCAACGAAGACCCAGTGCAACCAAAAAAAAAAAAGGTACAAAAGCTAGAAAAGATTTTTTTAAGGTGTTTTACGAAGCACTTTCACATCCAGATTTTTCAACCTTATTTTGACTTTCACAACTCCTGTTAAGTCGATCTGAGATACACAGTCTTAGGGAAGGCCAAGTGACTCTCCTTGAGCCACACAGTGAGAGCAGGACTGGTGCTGACCCCTGTCGCCTGATTCTTGGTCAGAGCTCAAAGCTTGCTGGGGAGAATTCCACAAGGTGAGTGGGGCAGCTCTCCGCAACCAGCCAGTGTGACAGAGACACACTGTCAGCGGAGGGCCTCTTGTGCTGGTGGCCGGGAGTGTGGTCAGCGGGCAGTTTTCAACTGTCAACCTCGCTGGGGATGGCCTAGCTCCAGAGAGCTCCCCCAAGGTCATGCCCCCCGCCCTAAAACCAGTTGACTGAATAAAGTTCCAGCCATTTGGGGCCCAACACGGGACAACTCTGACAGGCCATTCTAGCTCAGAACTTGCTGTGGGCGTGGCCAGGTCTGCAGTGGGTCTAGTTGCTGCTTATCTTCTCCTGCCTCATCGTGCTTCCCTCCCCTCCTTCCCACAGATGTGGATCCCAAAGGTGCTCCCTAGTCAAAATCCTGTATCCCAAACACCGTCCCAGAGACTGCTTGCCTGAGAACCCAACGGCAACACACTGAGCAGGCTGCCACCCTGCAGCCCATGGCTAGAGGGACAGGAACAGACCAGGGGACGAGCTGTAGCCTGGCCAGCTTCCTGTCAGGCGCTCCTCTGAACCAGCCCTGGCAGGGTCCGGAGACAGATGCAGCCACTGCTGTGCCAGCCCCTACTCCAAGCCAACATCTTCACAGCCATGACTCCTTTGATCTGCACATGCCCTTCGTTAGAGAAATGACCCTCCCAGCTCTCAGATGGAGAAACTGAGGTCCAGACAAGGGAGGTGACTTGCTCAGAGTCACAGACCGGAGGCCGGTCTCCAGCACTTTTCCCCCAGCGTTAACCCTTGGGAAGGGGCAGGGTCACCACTTCCCCCCTCCCTCTTGGAAACAAGTCCACTCACCCAGCAGCACCAGGAAGAGACCCGCATGGCCTGGCCGCTGGGCTAGCTCCCCTCCAGGCCCCACAGCAGGCCTAATCCCAGAGCAGCAGCTCTCTCCCGCCCCCTGGTGGGGGAAGGAGTGGGAGGGGAGCACAGAGGTCCTACCTTAAACACAAACATCTCGCCCCGGAAGAGGGCCACCGTGTTGAAGTTGCCATCACAGATGTTGGGTTTGGCGCCCGGTGTGGCTGGCCGGTCCCCCAGGGGCGGCCGAGGGGGCCTGGGCTGGCGCTCATGCTTCCTCTCAGACGGTGAGTGGATCCTGCGGACGGGGAGTGTGGGGAGGGGCCTTGTGGGCTCCAGGGGCTCTGCGGGGGGTCCTGGAGAGAGGGGCTGCATCTTAGAGAAGGGCCAGGCATGCCCTGCCCCCCGCTGCCATTGCCTCATCGTCACCCGGGCAGCTCTGAGGCAAGCCTGTCACACTCCAGCCTCCTGTCCCCCCTCTCCCATTGTTTACTCCCCGCAGCCTTTGAGAAAACCCATGAAAAGAGCCATTAAATGGGAACTCCCATCTTTCCACCCCCAAATCTGGTATCTTCTCTTTCTTCTCTCCTGTTACAAAAGAGGACGTGTCCCTTCTTATGCCCAGTGTCCCCTACCCTCTCTGTCTGCTCCCCCCATTCTCTATCCTGCTCCAGTATGGCCTCCGCCTCGTCACCCACTGAAACTGCTGTCGATATCACCAATGACCTCCATGTTGCCAAATCCAACATTGCTTGACCCAAACTTTGATGTCCATATGAATCATTCAGGGATCTTGATAAAATGCAGATTGTGACTCAGAGGGTCTGGGGTGGGGCCTTAGATTCTGTGTTTCTTCAAGCTCTCAGGTGATGCCAGAGTTACTGGTCTGAGGCCCACACCTTGAGTAGCAAGATCATACACACACTTTCCTTAAAACACTCTTCTCTCTTTTCCAGAACCCTGCACTCTCTTGGTTTTCCTCCTACCTCGTGTACTGTTCCTTCTCAGCCTGCTTTGCTGGCGGCCTTTCCTCATCCACCCGGCTCTAAAAGTCGGCATGCCCCTGGGTCCTCTCCTCTCCCTTCCCCTCCCCTTCTCTCTGTCTGTCTCTCTATATATTTTGGTCCCTAGGTCAGTGCTTCTCAACTTGGGCTGCGTATTAGGACCACCTGGGGAACTTTTAAAACCCCTGGTGTTCAGAAGTCACCCCAGACTAATTAAAACCAAATTTCTGGGGGTGAAGGCTGGGTATCAGTATTTTTTTAAATTGAAATCCCAAGGTGATTCCAATGGACTGCCAAGTTGAGAATCACTACCCGAAGTGATCTCATCCAGGTTCATGGCTTTAAAGACCTCTGTTCATACAATGTTCTGTGATGACATAAATATTCTATATATCTGCACTGTCCAGTACAGAAGCCTCTAGCCACGCGTGGCTATCGAGCACTTGAAATGAGCGACTAGTTACCAGTGTGGCAAAAGAACTGAAATTTTAATTTTTTTTTTTTTAAGAATAGTTGGGTTTTATTTTATTTACTTGAGCCCAGCTGCTCCGCGGCATGTGGGATCTTCCCGGACCAGGGCACGAACCCGTGTCCCCCGCCTTGGCAGGCAGACTCCCAACCACTGCGCCACCAGAGAAGCCCTGAAATTTTAATTGTATTTAATTCTAATTAATATAAACATAAATAGCCACATGTGGCTGGTGGCTACCGTATTGAACACCAAAGATCACAGATCAATATCCCAGCCCAGATCTCTGAGCTACAGAGGTCAATCTATTGCTCCACAATTACAAAAGCCAGAAACCTCACCCCTGTGTCTAATCTATCAGCAAACAGGGTCCGTTTTATTTTCAAAATACCTCCTAGTCCCCACCACCTGTCCAGTCCTCTGCTGCCTCACCTGTGGAGATCCTGCCCATCCTCTAGGCTTTGGGTGGGGTGACCTCCTCTGTGAGGTCCTCAGGGCCTCCAGAGAGAGCCCTCCTCCCGTACCCCACAGCCTGGGGGCTGTAGGGGCTGTGCCATGTGGACATGCGTTTGCTGTAATAAACTGGTCTTTCTGTCTCAACCGACTTGACAAGAACAAGAACTTCCCACACCGGTGTGAACAGAGAATGGGGTGGCGTGGTAGCAGGCCCCTCAAATCTTATCAAGATATCAGCCTAATTTGTCCTTTTCTTGTTTAAGAAAAAAGCTCTATCTTATATCGTATCACCATTACTTGTGCAGATGGGTGAGTCTCTCGGCTAGAGGCGGGACCCCTTGAGAGGGAACCACAGGAGGTGAGAGGGAGGTGTGTGGAGGTGGGGGAGGCTCTCTGTTCACTTTTGTCCCTCCCAGTTGCGGCTCAGACCCTCCCCTAGGTTTCCCAAGTGTGCAGGGAAGGAGGGGGTGGGGGAGGAGCCTTGCAGACAGCAGTCAGAGACCCAGGTCCCCGGCCTCTCCCCAGCCCCCCGCCCCGACAGGCAGGCAGTTATGGCCCAGCCCAAGGAAGGAACGGTGGCCCTTCTCCCCTGCCACACACCGTAGATCTTCTGGATGCCCTGGAGATCATCCTGAGGCAGCTTGAAGTTGTGTGTCTCCATGTACTGGTAGAAGGGTGCCATGATGGCGCTGGGGTCGTTGGAGTGCTCCAGTCCCAGCGCGTGGCCCAGCTCATGCACAGCCACCAGGAAGAGGTCATTCCCTGTGGAGGGGGAGATGGGGAGGTGCCCAGGGCACCCACTCAGGTGTCAGTCAGTCAGTCAATCCATTACTTCAGCAAACACCTAGCATAAGCTTTGTGCCAGGCCCTGTCCTGGACACTGGGACATACACACCCCTGCCTTCCAGAACTCTCCATATAGTGGTGGATAGGGACAGAGAAACAAAATAAGTGAAATTAGTGTTCCAGGTGCTTCTACAGCTGTCTATAAGGGTCGAGTGAGGATTCCGAGGAGGGAGGAGTCATTTACGCTTGAAGGAAGATGTTCAGGGAAAGCTTCATGAAGGTGAAGCTTAAGGTGAGTCTAGAAAGATAAGAAGTTAGTCAGCAGAATGGATTCAGTGGGAAGGAGGGAAAGAGGGGCAGGGGTGGCATTCCTGGCTGAGAGGATGCTATGAACAACGTCCAGGGACAAGCAGCTTCATTCCACTTGGCTCCGGAACAAAGCAGGAGGGGAGGGCCGGAGGGAGATGAGGTCAGCCAGGCTGGCAAGCAGGGCTTGTGATGCCATGCAAAGGAATTTGGGTTGGCTTCTTGGCCAGTGGGGGTTTTAAGCAGGTTGGTGTCGGTGGGGGGTGGTGACAGGATGAAATCACTCTGGCTGCAGCTGGAGGAAGGATTAGAGGGCGATGAGAGCAGAGGCGGGGGATCAGTGGGGTTGGTCTGGAAGCCAGTATGAGGGTCCCCGTGAGAGACGAAAAGAGCCTGAGCCAAGGCAGAGGGGATGCGCCGGGCAGAGGGGAGTCCTGGGGGCGGCAGGCTGGCGGTCATCTTCAGAGACCCAGGGGAAGGCGGAGCCTTGGTCGTGCAGCAGCTCTCGGTCCTGAAAGGACTGAGCTATGGCCAAGATCAATGCAGGGATTCAAATGCGAGTGAAAACGAAAGGTCCAGGTACTGAAAGTGGGACACGGGATCCTGAGGGTGAAGCTGAGGCAGCAACACAGCAGAGTGGTCGTGAGCCTGGGCCCCTGAATAGGACAGGTCTCGTTCATTCCCAGCTCTACCCCAGTGAGCTTTGTGAACTGGGTCAGAAGGTCTACCCTCTGAGCCCCAATTTCCTTCTTTGTACAATGCGGAGGTCATACCTACTTCAGAGGGTTGTGCGAGGACTGGATAGGATAAGATGTGTAAAGGGCACGATGCTGCATGGCAGCTGTTGTCACCGTGCGTAAGACAGGAGCTTGGTCCCTGGAACAAGCCCGTTGACCAGAAAGGAAGCACGAGGCACTTGGGGTCCCAGCAACCAGATCCTCTTAAAGCCAACTCCCCTGAACTTCTGGGTCAGGCCTGGGACAGGGCAAGGCCTGACTTTGGGGGGATTAAGCAGCCCTGGCTTTGGGAAGGAAATGCAAGGGGCAGGGAGTGGAGCAAGCCGTCGAATCAACAGTCCTGACTCATATTATGTCCAGTTAGAGACTCCTGCTTGCCTCGACCTCTGGCCTTTGAATGTCCCTTGAGCCTTGCCTCTGTTGCCCAGCCCTAAGGCATGTCACAGCCCAGTCCTGCCACCCTGAAGTGCAGGGGAGGCTGCCAAGAGCCCAGGAGGCAGTCAGGAGGCCTAGAGCTCACTCTGGCCCCAGTGGCACTGGCCAAGCTGCCCTACCCCAGCCCGGCTGAGGGCCCCACGAGGGTCAGATGAGTCTGGCGATTGTGTCTGGCCTTCCTGGCTAAGGTCTTGGGAAGAGAGAAGAGCCCTATGGGGTGGACTCCGTCACACACATGCATGCCTGCCGCTCTGCGGACACCACAGGTACCTTCAGCGAAGGGTGGATGGGCTAGATCAGGGGAAGTTTGGCCAAGAGCCTGGGGCTGGCCTTCTGCTGGGGAAGGGCAAGCTGGCATGAGGAGGCCAGGCTGCCCCCAGTTCCTTCCTCAGGTCCTGGCCCCTCTGGCAGCGGGGAAGGGTGAGCTCATCTCTGAGCTCCATCCCAAACAAAGGTGGCTGCTAGTGCCAATGGAAGGCAGCCCTGCTTCCTGGGGTCCGGTCCTGGCTCTGCTCCCGGCCTGTTCTGTGACCCGGGACAAGCTGTTTGGGCCTCTGTCTCCTGACTAGGCTCTTCCTCAGGGAGCATCCACAGAGATTTCAGCTGAGAACCAGGGAGCAGGGCTCTGAGCACCTGGCTAGACTCTAAACCTTTGTCCTCAGCCCGTGTCTATTACTCTGTTAGCCTCTGTGCTGGGTCTCTGCAGAGAACAGGAGTAAGCCCTTGAAGGAAAGGGGTCTGTGGGTTTGTTCCAGGGACCAAAAGGCAGAGGAGAGCTGGGGAGCTGGCATCCTACTGCACAGAAACCCGAGAGACCTGTTAAGTGGGGGCTGCTCTGGGGAGATGGAAGGAGAGTGGGGAGGGGCAGGAGAACTCCAGAAAAAGCAGAGGGATGGAGAAGACCCACATGCTTAATGGGCAGGAGGCTGGTAAGGGCTTCACCACCCAAGAAGGTGAAAGGCAGAGAAGCAAAGTGGTCAGAAGTGTAGTCCCTGGGGGTCTGACCTCCGGGATTCCCGGCTCTGCCATGTCCTAGCAGTGTGACATTTTAAATCTCTTCCTCTGTAAAACAAAGGGATTAATGGTACCTTCATCATAAGAATGGGGTGAAGATTAATGAGGCAAGGTACAGAAAGCACTCACACCACCTCCAGGCACAGAACTATCACGGTTAATTAGCAAGGTCATGTTAAGCTATGCATGAAGGACCAGCGTCCTCAACAGGGAGAGTTCCCTCGAGCTGGGAGCTCAAGTCCTTGGGCTTCCTAGCAAGCACCCAACAGTCTACTTGGCTACTCCAGTGTATCTTGTCTCTGCTTCATTTCCTTCTCTTGGGACCTCCATCTTTGGTGAGTCCCATCTCATTGACTCCTGAAACCCTCCCAAAGGTTACAACATTTCCTTTTGCCTCTATTCTTTTGCCAATGCTGTCCCCTCTACCTGGAATAACCTTACTCCTTCAAAGTTCAGCTGAATGCCACATCCTCCAGGGAGCCTTCCTTGATTTCCCTAACCAGCAATGACTGCTTCCTCCTATACACTCTCCCAGCAGTGTATCTGTACCATCTTTATGGCCCTGACCACTTTCCACCCTACATCGTAGCCAGGAGCACACACTCTCTTCTGCCCCAGGACTGTGAGCTCCTTGAGGGAAAGCTCTGCGCTGGACAAGCCAGGATGGAACAGTGCTAAATGTTCACTATTTTTCCAGGCGTTGTCTTTGGACCATCTGCAGCAGAACCAACTGGGGTGATTGTTAAGAATTCAGAGTCCTGGGTTTGAGGCAGCTAATGTCTTCTTTGGATGAGAGTCAGGACTTTGCTCTGGAAAACCAAGCATGAACTATCCAGACGCAGTTCATAACCCCAGCAATAGACCGGTAGGAACCGGAACGCAGCCATTGCCCTAGGATGGTTTTTGGAAGGACAGCAAAGGAACCAAGATTGATTGAGCACCTATATATTATCTCGTCTAATTTCCACATAAACTCAGCGAGGGCGTGATGCAGCCTCCCGGGAATTTTTGTTTGTTGGCTTTCTTCTCTACTCTTCTGCCTCTTACTGTGTGAACGTCTCAACCGCTCAGAACTCTCCTTTCCTCACCACCCTGCCCAGTCGAGCTCCCAGGGTGGGGAGGAATCACTGTAGTAACTGCGGAAGGACTGTCCCCTGTGAAGGGCTGGTCCCCATGACTCTTCCCGTCTTGTCATCTTCCCCGGGGCTGGGCTCCCTCCCCAGCAGAGCTTAGTGAATTCTGCTGACTTCACTGCTTGACCCATTGGAAAGGGATGAGGACACAGGGTGCCTGGGAGACTCCCCGAAATCAGCTTAAAGGTGTGGTGGGCCAGATCGCCCCTCACACGGACTCCAAAGAGGTGGAGAAGCAGAATCCCCTTTACATTCTAGTGGTTCTCCAGGAGAGCCTTTTCAACACACAGGTGGAGGGGATTCTGATTCAGGAGTTTGCGGTTTAGGGCTTAGGCAACCTTTTAAAAATAAAGTCCCCCGCGGGAATTTTATAGTGGTTGGGTCAGGCTGACACACCTGAAGCAACTGTTCAAACTTCACGTTACTAAGAGTGGGACGGCCTGTGTCACACGTGCTTCCTAACGTGATGTAACAGGGGGGACCAGCACCACCTGGGAAGCATTCTCGCCATAAAAGTCCATCCAGTCAGGCCTGTAGATCTATTCAGGCTATATGGGGAAGAGAGACATGGTAAAAGTGAACCTAAGTCAGACAGAGAAAGACAAATATCATATGATATTGCTTCTATGTGAAATCTAAAAAAAAAGGGTACAGATGAACTCATCTACAAAACAGACATAGTTATAGATGTAGAAAATAAACTTATGGGGCTTCCCTGGTGGCGCAGTGGTTGGGAGTCCGCCTGCCGATGCAGGGGATACGGGTTCGTGCCCCGGTCCGGGAAGATCCCACATGCCGCGGAGCGGCTGGGCCCGTGAGCCATGGCCGCTGAGCCTGCGCGTCCGGAGCCTGTGCTCCGCAACGGGAGAGGCCACAACAGTGAGAGGCCCGCATATCACACACACACACAAAAAAACAAAACACTGCTATATATAAAACAGATAACTAATTTCTTCAACAAGTACAGGGAGAAAAGAGAAGCAAGGTGACTGCTGTAAATGAAAAGGGCCTTAAGAGACGAATGGTGTGTGGATGCTCTTTGGATCCTGATGCAAGCTAACAACCGTTAAAGACATTTTTGAGGTAATTTGGGAAAATGAACACAAACTGGGTATTGGATTTTAAGAAGTTATTGCTAATTTTGTCGGGTTGGTCATGATTTTGTGGTTGTGTTAAAGATAATCTGTTAGAGGTACGTACTAGAGTATTTAGAGGTGAGACCTGAGATTTTCCTTAAAATACATCACCAAAAAATATAGGGGGTCGGGGAGGGTAGATGAAACAGCACTGACGTAATGTTGGTAGCTGCTGAAGCAGGGTGATGGGTGCCTGGGGGCGTTCACGTTATCATTCTCCCTACTTGGTAAGTTTAAAATTTTCCGTAATGGAAATTTAGAATAGAGAAGAAAGCTAATAAACAAAAAATTCCCGGGAGGCTGCACTCATGCCCTCGCCGAGTTTATGTGGAAATTAAACGAGATAACCTATAGGTGCTCAATCAGTCTTGGTTCCTTTCCTCTCCTTCCAAAGGCCGTCCTACGGCAATGGCTGCCTTCCGGTTCCTAGCGGTCTATTGCTGGGGTTATGAGCTGCGTCTGGATAGTTCTGCTTGGTTTTTCCAGAGCAAAGTCCTGACTCTCGTCCAAAGAAGACATTAGCTATCTTGGAATTTCTATCCGAATTCTTGGTCATTCGTCAGGATGGGGTGGGACAGATAAGAGGGTGCTGGGATGGTGCCCATCTACAGGTCCCAGCTCCTTCCCACACACACCACCAGAAGTTCTCAGGATTTTGAGACTGGTCCAAGGTCTCCACCAGCAAGGAGCAGTTGTGGGAAGTGCACACCCAGAGCTGGGAAGGGCAGGGTAGAGGAGGAATGTCCTTAATAATTCATGTATCTCTATCAGGGCTATGACTCTTATCAGCTAACAGTGCCTGGCACTAAACAGTGGCTCAGAAATGTTAGTTCTCCTCTCTTCACACTTTATCAGTTAGCACAGACCACCATTGGCTGACACTGATCCAAGAATAAGAACAAGATAAAGAATACATGTTTGTTCAGAAAGCCAGGAAACACATCCGAGACATAAGGGAAAGGATTCTTGGGCTGAGGAAATGGAGCTGGATAGGAAAGAGGACCAAAGAAGAGGGTGGGGGACAAAGAGAAATGTTGCAGTGTCATAACTTTGCCTAGGCTGAGCCTTGGTCACATCACCTCCTGAACCACCCTTTGACAGACAGGACAAGAGTCGTGATCCCTGATCCATGCAATGATATGAAATGCTTTCAGGGAGGCAGTCCCCACCTACAGACAGCAGACACAGCCTCTGAGGAAACGGGCCTTTAAAGTCTGCTCTCAGCCTGAAGCATCGCCAAGGAAAAAGAAGGCCTAGTGTTTCCCCAACTTGCCTAAGCTTAAGAATTGGAATTTCCAGGGGAAGGGCCTGGGAATCCATGTTTATAACAAGAAGCTGGTTGATTCTTATGATCAGGCAAGTTAGGGAAACTGTGGGGACTAAGACAGTGTTTCCCAAGGTAAGGGATGTCTGCCTCAGAAGCACTTGGGGAATTTATGAGACCATGTGTAGATTCCCAGGCCTGAACCCAGAACCAGAGAATCAGAATAGCAAGAGGTTAGGGGCCTGGAATCTGAATTCTTAAGAAAGGTTTCTAGGTGATTCTGGTGTGCCCTGCAGTTGGAGAGCCATGGAAACAGCATGGTAGCAAAGAGTATGGGCTCTGGGATCATCATGTCTGGGTTCGAAAACGTATTTCCCCATTCACCAACTGTGGGACCTTAGTAGGTTACTTACTGTTTCTCTACACCTCAGTTTACCTATCTGTAAAATGGGGATGATAATAACATATACATATTATACAGTATGTGGAAAACACTTGACATGGCCCTTAGAATATTAACATACTAATTCTAATCTATTATAATCTAAAATAGAATTGAATTGAATCCCCTGTCCCTCTTTCCTCCAGAGTCCTACAGCATTTTCTTGGTACTTCTGCTGAGTCCTTCAGTACAGTCTGCCTTGCGACAGGGTGACTTACATATACATCTGTCTCCCCGACTCGACTCTGGACTTCCAAAGGGCAGAGGCTGTGTCTTTTTTAAAATGTTCAAACACATGCATCATGTTCCATTAGAGTCAGAAGGGACTTTAGAAGTCACCTAATCCAGCCCCTCATCTGACAGATGAGACGGAGGGTGAATGATGCGCCCCTCGTCACATGGCCAGTGGTTGAACTACAGTCTGAGCCCTGGCACTGCTGCCTACCAGCTATGCCATCTGAGCCTCAAACTCTTCATTTTAAAAAGGGCATAACGATGCACAGATGCCAACTTACTAAGCAGTTGCCTTGCAAGTTAAGTACTGATGAGGATCTCCTGCAACCTGAGAAGTATTGTTACGATTACTGCAGAGAGGATGCTTGAGTAATTACGGGGCCTATTATTCACTTGTGAGGTTGACATAAGGGAGAGAGTCTGTCATGTTTTCCCACAGCATGGCCTTTGAAGCCCTCATCAGTCAGGCCAGAGCCTACCACTTTCAGCTCTAAGCCTTGTAACCTTCTCCTCCAGCCTCCGATCCATTACTTTATTGTCTTATTCATGGCCTAGACTTTCCTCCGAACTCAGTCCAATTAGACCATTTACTAAGTGATCTGACCCATCTCCCTGGCCCTGGCCCTGATGGATCAACTGTTGGATATTATCAGAGACCACAGTTCCCACCCTCTTAGGGTCTTTGTTTTTGGACAAGAAGCTCTAGAAACCAGGAAACTCAACTGTGGTATCCTCCAAGCTCTTCCTCAGGGCTTCTTTCCCTGACAGCCAAGTAACCCCTTGTCCCCTCATGACCTTACCATCATGGTTGGCATTTCCTAATGTCCACGGCTCGTCTGAATCAAAGTGAGTGTCTCCACCGATCCCTGGGCCAGGGAAGTAGGCATGAGCCAGGAATCCCCCTTCGCCATCAAACGGGGAGCTGTCGCCATGGAAGCCAGAAGCAAAGAAGATCATGATGTCGGCCTCCTTCCGGTCACTTTTGATTTCATGGTAGGGCACCTCTTCAAAGGTCAGCGGGGTCACCTTCTGCCACACATCGAAAGCCTGGCGAATAGCTTTCCGCGTGTCTAACTCACCCACCTTTGGGGTGTAGTTGTGAATGCTGGTGAGAGAGGGGAGGATTGATAGGGAGGAACAGACCAAGAATCAGAGACCAGCAGAGCTAAAAGGAACACCAGAGGCCACGTGGGCCTAGAGTTCTGCTGAGGTACCTCACGGGTTGATGAAGAGGTTGGGGGGGGGCAGGGCTCTGGGTCCCCACCCCTGCCTTTTACTTAGCGTTTTTATATTTGATCTCTGAAAAAGTTTGTGTTGAATTTGTAGGAAAAAAAAATTAAGTTGTGCATGACATTTCCTAAATTTTAAGTTTTTCTCCCAATACATAAAAATGTACATTTATAAAATTTATAAAAACACTTAAACAGGGACTTCCCTGGTGGTGCAGTGGTTAAGACTCCATGCTTCCGATGCAGGGTGCCCGGGTTTGATCCCTGGTCAGGGAACTAGATCCCACATATCGCAACTAAGAGTTCACATGCCACAACTAAGGAGTCCGCCAGCTGCGACTAAGGAGCCCGCAAGCCGCAGCTAAGACCCAGCACAACCAAATAAATAAATTAAATAAATAAATATTTTTAAAAAAACAACACTTAAACAGTCGGAGAGTTTAAGTCAAATATCCTGTAAAAAAATCTTTGGCACCAACTACTACTGTTTGTCTACAGAGAAGCTGGTATAGGGTGGCATGTGATTAAATCAGTTATAGGTTTAACTATGTAAGGTTACTGTATCCATATTGCATGGTTCTCCACGATGGAACATCACCACTTCTGGCTGCTCTGCCCCATGAACACCTGAGGCAAAGACTATTCACCCATTCTACAGGTAAGGAAACTGAAGCCCAGAGAGGTTGCGTGATAGAAGTTAAGGTTAGAATTGGGTTAGAAGCCACTTCTAACTCTACTCTTCAGGAGACTCTAAGTCTATGCAGTTACTAACCCAGATTCTTCTTAAGTTTCCTCCTCTTGTCAGATTTCTGAAAAAATCCTGTTCTGGTCTCTACAGCTTGTGAGCAGGAGAGTCCTTAGCTCAACCCAAAGGATCTCTGTCTCAGATCCTACTCCTGAACCCAGGGATCCACCTGAGATGGAATCAGAGACTTGAGAGGTGCCAAACAGGGCCCAGCTGAGCCTGCCCTATGCCTGGCCCTGACCCCACCCCATCTGAATCCTGATGTCTGCGTCTGCTCTGATGGGTTCCATCATCCCTGCCCTTGGTCACTGGGCTGACTTGGAGCCTGATCCTGCTTTGCCGAGACAGCCAAGGGATGACAACTGTTGCAATTCAGTTCCCGGCTCTTTATGCTCCTTAAGAAACAATTGGAACTCTATGCTGGGAATCTCAGCTGAAGTCCATCAATCAGGCTAAGTGGGGAATGGATCCAGATCAGAGGGAGTGGGGTTTGGCAAGCCGCGGTAGAGGGAGGATGAGTTCAGCCGTGGTTCTTTATCCCAGGTGAAAGTTACCGAACATACCCCACTTTCCATAACTAAAAACTCTAGGAATCTGAACAGAGCATAACTCATGAGCCCCTAAAGAACCAAACAAACCTGAAGCTGGACACATAGCATCCTCTGGACGCTACAAGGAGAACAAAGTCATGGGGTCTCAGAGCCTGGCCCTGATCACAGACCCACCTACAGTGTGAGCCTCAGAAACTCAGGCCAGGAAAAATCAGAGTGAGGGTGAAGCCAAAGCCAAGGAGGAGGAGAGGGAGTTGAGGCACCTGTAGGTGATATGCTTCTGCCGCCACTTCTGTCCCGTCAGGGCATAGCGCTTGTTTCTCCGCCTTCGGCTCAAGTGCGGGTGATCAGGGACGCCACATCGGGGTTTCTTCATCCACCTGGGCAGAGAGAGGACACACAAACACACCAACACTGTGGCCCCTGGACACTCTAGGAAGGCACTGGAGCTCCCCGGTCCCAGGCTGAATGGCAGCGTGCACACTCAACCCAGACTCTGGGCCCCTGGCTCTGATGGGGTCCCCGAAAGGAACACGATCGACTGCTCAATTCATCACTTCTAACTGAATATGAAGAAGCGCTGCTGCATAAGAGACTGGGAGTCAGAAGACACGGGCTTGCTAGTTCCAGCTCCGTCACTAATCGTAGGAGCCCGGGTCAGCGACCGAGTCAATGTGAGCCTCAGTTTCCTCCTCGGCAACATGAGAATTCTAGTTCTCGCTGGTCTTAGCTTGTGGGGAGCCTCCAAGGAGGGAATGCACGCGGAAATGCTCTGTAAATGAAATTAGATCACATCACTCCCTGCTTTAAAACCTTCCAATGGGGCTTCCCTGGTGGCGCAGTGGTTGAGAGTCCGCCTGCCGATGCAGGGGACGCGGGTTCGTGCCCCGGTCCGGGAGGATCCCACGTGCCGCGGAGCGGCTGGGCCCGTGAGCCATGGCCGCTGAGCCTGTGGGTCCGGAGCCTGTGCTCCGCGAGGGGAGAGGCCACAACAGTGAGAGGCCCGCGTACTGCAAAAAAAAAAAAAAAAAAAAAAACCTTCCAATGATTTCCCCAATCACCTAGAATAAAACCCAAACTACTCACGTTGGCCCACAGCCCCTGCATGACCCGCAATCTAACCCCCACCTACGTGTGATGACACCGCATGCCCTGCTTCCCCACAGGCACTCCGCTTCAGCTCCAGTGGCCTCCCGGCTGTGCCTTGAACATGCTAAGACCATTCAGCTTCAGGGTTTTGCATTTGCTGTGTCCTCTGCTTGCCATGCCCTTCTTCTTCACACGGTTTGTTCCCTTACTTCATGAAGGTCTCTGCTCAAATGTCACCCTTTCCAAGAGGACTTCCCTGCCACCCTCTCTAAAATAATTTCCCCCTCCCCATCCCACCTCTATCTGTTTATCCCGCTTAATTTTTCTTTATATCCTTTATCATTGCCTGAAATTACATCATATCTTAGCTTTTTGTTTCTTCTTTGTCTCTCTTACCAGATTCTAACTCCATAAGGACAGGAACCTTGCCTGTATCCCCAGTGCCAGCCCAGTGCCTGACTCAGCAGGTGTTCAAGAATGATTTGTTTAATGAATGCATGGGAACTATCCCATTGTAGAAAGGCATAGCTTGGAAGACAGTAAATTCTCTTTCACTCCAGGTGTTCAAAAAGTTGCTGAACAACTGTAGGACTTGGAGTGTAATTATCCGCAGCACTTAACTACACTGCATTGTGATCTGAAATCTATCAGTCTGTTGTCTCTAGTAAATAGTAAATTCTTTGAGGACAGGAATTGTTTTGTGTTCATCATCGTGTCCTTAGAAGCTAGCCCTGTGCTTGGAACTAAGTAAATCCTGATAACTGTTTGTCGTCAGGTTAAGTTGCATTAGGGAACAGTGAGCCTGGGACTTCATTGGGGATATAAAATAGGGGCCAGGATAGGAGATTTAAAAGATCACGGCTGATTGGAAGGGTCATCCTTGCATTTCATGTCTCTGTGCTGCCCTAATGACCAGCTCACTGAACTATAGATTGAGATCGCTGGGGGAAAAACAGTCTGGCCTTATTTGCAGTTGTTGAAAGCAGTTGCCTTTGGCAATAGAGAGAAAAGGAGACAGAGACTATTTTAACCAAATATTAAGGAACTTGAGGGACTTAACCAGGTCTTACTCATTTTGTATGCTTTACATCACCTAGAATGTCCACACTCGGAAATCAATAACAAAAGACAAAATAATAACAATAACATGCGTGGGTATAAACGTTTATAATTTTCACAGTGTTCACTTTCTTTTTTAAAAAAAATAAATTTGGGCTTCCCTGGTGGCGCAGTAGTTAAGAATCCGTCTGCCAATGCAGGGGTCACGTTCGAGCCCTGGTCTGGGAAGATCCCACATGCCACGGAGCAACTAAGCCCGTGCACCACAACTACTGAGCCTGCGCTCTAGAGCCTGTGAGCCACAAATACTGAGCCTGAGTGCCACAACTACTGAAGCCCACGCGTCTAAAGCCCATGCTCCGCAACAAGAGAAGCTACCGCAATGAGAAGCCCGCGCACCACGGTGAAGAGTAGCCCCCTATTCCCACAACTAGAGAAAGCCTGTGCGCAGCAACGAAGACCCAGTGCAACCAAAAATAAATAAATAAATAAGTTTGATTCTCAAAACAACTCTGTGAGGTAATCAGAAATGATTGATCCCAATTTTACAGACGAGGGAAAAGGTACAGAGATAAATCGAGTAACTTGCAAACTATAGCAAACTGTGAGGCACGACTGGGACTTTGTCGAATGAATGAATGAACTATTAATTAATGCAATTTGAGAAACAAAAGCTGGGGCTTTTTTTTTTTTTTTTCTGTGCTTAGCACAAGTTTGGGTTAGAGGAACCATGTTGAATGAATGAAGGAGTGACTAATGTGTGACATTTCCCAAGGTAGGCACTCAAAAATAATACTTTAAAGTGCTAATCTAGGGCTTCCCTGGCGGTGCAGTGGTTGAGAGTCCGCCTGCCGATGCAGGGGACGCGGGTTCGTGCCCCGGTCCGGGAAGATCCCACGTGCTGCGGAGCGGCTGGGCCCGTGAGCCATGGCCGCTGAGCCTGTGCTTCTGGAGCCTGCGCTCCACAACGGGAGAGGCCACAGCAGTGAGAGGCCTGTGTACCACAAAAGAAAATAAATAAATAAATAAATAAAGTGCTAATCTAGCTTCCTTTCACTGACAGTCCCTGGGAAGAGACCCAGGAGGCACCTCCAGGAGGCTGAACTAGACCTGGAAGGGCCCCCAGGGACGAAACAGGCCCAGAGAGAGGCAGCGATTGCCCAAGGTCACAGAGCTGGGGCCAAAACTAAGGTCTCCAAGTTCTACCTGCAAACACCCTCTGCATCAGGTCTGGGATTAAGTGCGAGCAACTTTCTCCTTCCCAAGCCTCCAAAACAGTGTTCCCCCGCCTTCCTACAAAGAGCTGGGGGCAGAGCGGCAAAAGTGGGAAATGCCATCTTCCTCCCTCAGATCTCTCCCTCTGCCTCCTTCTCTTGCTGCCACCTGCCACTCTCTGAAGCCTGTCCAACAGGCCTGCGGCTTCTGGAACAGAGCGAAACCCAAGGCCAGGTGGTGCCTCCGCAGACACACCAGTGCTTCTGCCCCGGGATGCGCTGCCATGAGGCCTGCACAAAGCCCTCAAAATAACCTCCGCTTTGAAAGGCAGTCAGGCTCTCTTTGACCAGCTGGCTCGTGAGGCCACAGGGCCAAGGAGTCCACTGTACTCACAGCATCATAGGAGCGGTCAAATGTATTATCTCAGAATTTCACAATCTCACAATCAGAGAATCTGAGGAATAGAAAATGTTCACACAGAATTTTAGTATCATAAAATCCCAGACTCGGACTTCCCTGGTGGCACAGTGGTTGAGAATCTGCCTTCCAACGCAGGGGACAAGGATTTGAGCCCTGTCTGGGAAGATCCCACATGCCGCGGAGCAACTAAGCCTGTGCGCCACAACTACTGAGTCTGCGCTCTAGAGCCCACAAGCCACAGCTACTGAACCCGTGTGCCACAACTACCAAAGCCCGCGTTCCTAGACCCCGTGCTCCACCACAAGAGAAGCCACCGCAATGAGAAGCCCACACACTGCAACAAAGAGTAGCCCCCGCTCGCCACAACTAGAGAAAGCCTGCGCACGGCAACAATGAAGACCCAATGCAGCCAAAAAATAAAAAAAAAAGAAGAATCCGCCTTCCAATGCAGGGGACGCGGGTTCGATCCCTGGTCGGGGAACTAAGACCCCACATGTCGCGGGGCAACTCAGCCCACGCACCGCAAATACTGAGCCCGCGCACCACAACGAAAAATCCCGTATGCCGCAACTAAGACCCCACACAGCCAAAAAACAAAACAAAACAAAAAAACCCCAGACTCACTAAATTTTAAAAGCTTAGAGTAATGGAATCTAGAATTTAAGAGTCAAAAATCCAACACTTCCCCCACCCACCCCAGTGTAAATGAACAAGATGAGGTCCAGAGAGATGCTTATCTCAAGGAATGACTCACCCAAGGGATGGATTGATCCTGGATCCACAATTGTCTAGATTTCCTGTTCTCCACCCACTGACTTCCCCGCTTCCTCCCCCAGCCCCACTCCTTCTTTCCACCTGAGCTCGGGCTCTTGCCCCTCCCCCACTGCTTGGGAAACTCACTCCAGCTCTTGGTCATGCCTTCGTTGCAGCTATGGCTTTTCTTAAACAGCTTTAATAACTTTCATGGCTATTCCTTAAAAAAATATATAATATACTCAACTCTCTCCCATCTTAAACAAACAAAAATTCATCCCTCTCTAGCTCTGACCAGGGATTGAACCCCGGCCACGGCAGTGGATGCCCGGAATCCTAACCACTAGGCCACCAGGAAACTCCCACTGATCAGCTTCTTTTTTTTTTTTTTTTTTTTTTTGCGGTACGCAGGCCTCTCACTGTTGTGGCCTCTCCCGTTGCAGAGCACAGGCTCCGGACGCACAGGCTCAGCGGCCATGGCTCACGGGCCCAGCCGCTCCGCGGCATGTGGGATCTTCCCGGACCGGGGCATGAACCCGTGTCCCCTGCATCGGCAGGCGGACTCTCAACCACTGCGCCACCAGGGAAGCCCTGATCAGCTTCTTGAAAGTTGTTCCTACCTTTGTCATCTCCACTCCTCACCTCCCCTTCTCCCCACGGCAATCTGACTTTCCTGCCACCACTCCAGGGAGGTTTCAACAGCCAGCCTCTTTGTTTCTAAACTCAGCAGACACCTTTCAGTCTCCTCCTGTTTGACCACCATGGCAGCCGACCCTGCTGACCATCCCCCTTCACGGCCATGGCATCCCCGCCCCGGGCTTCCTTCACCTCTCAGGCTGCTCCTTCTCGGCTTGTTTTGTGAGTTCCATCCCCAGCACTCTTCTCTCCCTCCTCTTTATCCTCTCCCTGAGTATAAAACCATCCCTGTAGCTTGGCTTACTTGTCATTACCTCCTAAGTATCTCCCTGAACCTCAGTGTTTCCTTCTGAGTTCTAGACCAGTGTAGCTAGATGATGCTGTCTTTCACTAAATGGGGAGCCTCTGGAGGGCAGGGATCGAAGGACCAAGCCCAGTGCCTGGCACACACAGGCATTCAGCAAATACTTGATAAATAGGAATAGTGGAATAAGACTTGCCAACTCATTATTATTCTAGAGTTCTCTGCATCCAGTGAAATGTGTACATCTCAGGAATGCCAGAGGGGTGACTCACAGACCCACAAGTTATTAGTGTCAGAGGAGATTTAAGACCATCTATAATCAAACCCCTTATTGTGCTGATAAGGAAACTGAGGCCCAGAAGGGTTAAGAGTCTTGTCCAAGGTCACACAGCAAGTTTACGGCAGAGCACATCCCCAGCTCACGTAGGAAAGGGCACCTTGGGGTACTCCCTCCCACGATGACACTGCAGGGGTAAAAGATAGGAAGGTAGGATGGGCATGGTATACAGGTGAGGTCATGACAAATGTGAGCCCAAATGTATGTCTGGAAAGTTCAAAGGCACAATGTCCTATGCAAATCTTACTCGATTGTTGTCTGATCCAACACACCGGTGACTGGGATCCCGTAAAACTGCTGCATAGTGGCGACTGCTGACTGTAAGGCCTTCCCTGAGTGCAACGCAGATGCCCGTGAGTCATAGGGCAGCAGATAGCCGTATGACTTTAACCAGTTCTGAAAGACATGTGAAAAGAAAAGGATGAATTACGCGAGAGAAGGCTCTGTTCTACTCGGGCAGAGATTTGCCCTTGAAACCAGGGATCATTTTACTGGAGGGACTTGTGGACTCAGCCTCTGATTCCTGCCTCCTTCACTCCCTCCTGCAGACACTGTCAAATTAACCTCCAGAAAGCCTAGCTCTTGTTGGCTGACTCTTCTGCTATAAAACTTTCACTGGATCTCTACTGGCTGCAGAATAAAGATTAAATTGCATTCCAGGCTTTCCAGTACCCTGCCTCTTTACCATGTATGTGGTTTCCACTGACATATGACTAGACATGCAAGAGCACCAGAACAGTTCATTCTCGGAAGCAGACTAGCCTGATAAAACGCTGTGCCGCCCAGAAACCCACTGTGTCCAAAGGCAGAGTCTGCTGAAGAATCATACTGTAGAATATTAAGAGAATTAATATTAATTCTATTAATATTAATAGAATATTAATCTCATATTAATATGAGATTATCCACAGTCTTTATTGCTAATCCCTCCAAAAGGAGTAAGCCATTATAAATAAATATAAACAAAATAAGCAAAACAATGTATTATTTAATTTAAATATGAGTACACAAATATATGCATAGAAAAAAGCCTAGAAGGGCGCACATAACATAATAATAGTATGGTTATGTAAGAGAATTCTTTGTTTTTAGGGAATACATGCTGAAGTATTTCAGTTTACATAACGGTGCACAATGTCTGCAACTTTTTCTTCAACAGCATCAGGGAAAAAATAAGAGAGAGAGGGAGAGGAGAGAGAGGGAGAAAAAAACCACAAATGTAGTAAAATGTTAAGAGTTGGGGAATGTGGGTGAAACGTATTCAGGAATTCTTGGTCCTATTCTTGAAAACTTTTCTGGAAGTCTAAAATAAGGTCAAAATTGTTTTCAGTAAAAAAAGAATTAATTTGAATATCCTTTGTTATAGTATCTTGGGGGACTTTTTTCTGTGCTTTTCTAAGTTTTATGCATGAAGTCATTTTCTTTTTAAAGAAGGAGAAAAACTTTCAAAGGGCAAGAGAGTCTGAAAGTAGCTTGGATGAAGAAGCTCAAACAATGAATCTGAAGGACAGCAAAGTAAAGGTGATTATTTCCACCAACAAGCACGAGGGATGGAAACAGAAGAAATCACAGCACCAGGAAATATCTGTGGCACCAACTGGAAAACGGGGAAAATATCCACATATCTATGGAATCTGCAAGCATGTCCTGTAAGGAGCACACCTATACGCTGGTCCATAAACCACAGAGAACCTGCTGCTTATCCTCAGAGGATTATCTTGAACACCAAGTAAGCGAATGAAGCAAAAAGATCTTAGGAAGCTGTATTATGTCCTTCCCACCTGTAGTTTTGTTTCTTGTTTCTATATGAACAGTCTTATTGTGGATGCATCTGTTACAAGTCAAATCAAACCATTTTGGGAAGGAGGCAGACCAGAAACTATAAATCAGTTATTATTTATTTCATCCCAGGTGGCTATTACATCTTTACTGCCTTGTGATGAAATCCATCTGACTGAGTAAAAACAAAAGTCATGGGACTTCCCTGGTGGCACAGTGCTTAAGGCTCCGTGCTCCCAATGCAGGGGGCCCGGGTTCAATGCCTGGCCTGGGAAATAGATCCCACATGCATGCCACAACTAAGAGTTTGCATGCCACAACTAAGGAGACTGCCTGCTGCAGTTAAGGAGCCCATGAGTCGCAACTAAGGAGCCTGCCTGCCACAACTAAGACTCAACCAACCAAATACATAAATAAATAAATATTTTTTAAAACCCCCAAAACAAAATAGTCAGAATAATAAAGTCTTAAAACATCCACAACAGAGCGACAACCTTACCTTTTTCATGTTTGAGATCCAAAACCTGTTTTTCATTCTAAATTTTGGCACGGGATTTCAATACTTCTTGCACTTTCCCAAACTTTGAATCTCTTTCATGCCTTTGTATGTTTCCCCCATCTGCATGACATATTCCATTGTAACCATTTTATTTAGTTTTTAGAAATGCTCTATTTATTTATTTATGGCTGTGTTGGGTCTTTGTTGCTGCACGCAGGCTTTCTTTAGTTGCAGCGAGCGGGGGCTACTCTTCTTTGCAGTGCACGTGCTTCTCATTGCAGTGGCTTCTCTTGTGGAGCACGGGCTCTAGGCACACGGGCTTCAGTAGTTGTGGCTCTCAGGCTCTAGAGCACGGGCTCAGTAGCTGTGGCGCACAGGTTTAGTTGCTCCGCGGCATGTGGGATCTTCCCGGACCAGGGCTTGAACCCGTGTCCCCTGCATTGGCAGGAGGATTCTTAACCACTGCGCCACCAGGGAAGTCCCTATGCCTGGCATATTTCTGAGTTTGGCAAAAAGCTTTCATTATTTTAAGGTTCAGTCCATAAATTACTCCCTCTGAAAGACTTGTCTCACTCTTCAGCCTGTTATTTTCTTCCTCTTCTGTGGTCCCTAAATCCCCTGTTACAGATGGTGTAGCTCTTATAATATTGGGCTCTAATCATCACATTATGTATCAGACTCTGAGTTCCTCCAGGGAAGGGTCTGTGTTTTACTCATTTCTCCATATCCGGTGCCCAGGAAGTGCCTGACAAAGTAGCTGATCATTGTCTCCATTCAACAAACATTACTGGGCACTGAATACCTGCTAGGCACTGTGCACGGCTCTGAGGATACAACGATGAATAAGGAGCTCACAGACCAACAAGTAAACCCGCCATGAAAATACAGCACTAAAAATCAGATGTGTAGAGGGTTCCATGGGAGAACAAAGGTGGGGGGTCTTATCCACATGGAGGGGTGGGGATGGGAGCAAGGGGGAACTCAGGGGAGGCTTCCAGGTGGAGCTAAGTCTTGAAGGATTCCCTGGTGGCGCAGTGGTTGAGAGTCCGCCTGCCGATGCAGGGGACACGGGTTTGTGCCCCAGTCCGGGAGGATCCCACATGCCGTGGAGCGGCTGGGCCCGTGAGCCATGGCCGCTGAGCCTGCACGTCCGGAGCCTGTGCTCCACGACGGAAGAGGTCACAACAGTGAGAGGCCTGCGTACCACAAAAAAATAATAATAATAATAAAAGAAATAAAATAAAATGGCTGGAACTTGCGGGAGAGGAGTGTGGTGATGAGTGGAGAGGATTGGAAAGGAGGGGCATGGGGAGAGATGATTTGCCATTAATTATCTGTTCACAAAGTGGGCAACTTACAGAGAATCACTTGTGACTTGACTGTGGTCTCGGATCAGCCAAAAACCTCAAGTAAAGCATCTGGAAATGGATATGATAGGGCAACTGACAAGTTAACTGTCCATTCATCCAGCTCCAGTTTCTATTCCCAGGTCAGTTATGTCATCAAAGCATTAAGTTCCTGCACAGTATTCCTCAGCCCCTCCCAGCCAGCCTGCCACATTCCGTTCTTTCTTTACAGAAACTTCAATGAAGAATTGTTGGGTTGAATAAACAGGGCGGTATAGTGGGAAAGAGGCACACAGTCCTGAGATGGAATCCTGGCTTCACCACTTGCCAGCTGTGTGACTTTGGACAAACTGAGCTTCAGTTTCCTTCTTTGTAAAATGTAAACGATGACCTTCCTCCACTGGTAAGATGGAGGAAGATGCTGTTAAGATGAAATGATCAAATGTACCTGACATATAATCACTCAAAAGTGATTTGTGGGCTTCCCTGGTGGCGCAGTGGTTGAGAGTCCGCCTGCCGATGCAGGGGACATGGGTTCGTGCCCTGGTCTGGGAAGATCCCACATGCCGCGGAGCAGCTAAGCCCGTGAGCCATGGCCGCTAGGCCTGCGCGTCCGGAGCCTGTGCTCCGTGATTCGTTTGCTATCCCTTTGGATGGTGTCTCTGTTACCTTTTGTAAAATCAACGTGGAAAACATGGTCTTTGACTCCTTCCTTGCCTTTTTTTTTTTTTTTTTTTTTTTGTGGTACACGGGCTTCTCACCGCTGTGGCCTCTCCCGTTGCGGAGCACAGGCTCCGGACGCGCAGGCTCAGCGGCCACGGCTCACGGGCCCAGCCGCTCCGCGGCATGTGGGATCTTCCCGGACCGGGGCACGAACCCGTGTCCCCCGCATCGGCAGGCGGACTCCCAACCACTGCGCCACCAGGGAAGCCCCTCTTCCCTGCCTTTTGAAATCTAGTCATCCTGCCCTCCCCCTGGACCAAGAGCCAGTCCTCGTGGGTCCTATGGAGGGTAGTGCATCTGTCACAGTCAAGTCTACCTGCTCTCAGGTGACCTGTGGGCATGACCATCTCTCACACAGCACTGGGAACACTGCACGCAGAGAGATGACAGCTGACTTGAATTGCTCTCTTCTCCCTGTCGCTCAGCTTTATTGGGAACAAACACAATCACTTTCTATCAAGTTTTAGCTTGAGGAAAATGGTTTCCTTATAGGAGATTCTGCATACTTTCTGGTTTCAGAAAATGCACACTGGGTAACCCAGTGGTTTTCCATTTTTGGCCTTTCCGCCAGAAATCTTTCAGTCAAATTTGTAGCATAAGTGTTGAACACGATGATGCTTGGAAGTAGCTATTACTTTTTAAATCTTTCCAACCACCAAGTTATGTTTCATCCTTAAAAATCTTACTTAAAAACATTGCTTCACTCTGTAAACTGCCTCAAACCCTTCCAAAAAGAGGTGTGGTACAAACTAAAATCCAATTCCTCCCTATCTGTGGACTCAGTTAGTTCTCTTAAAATCCAATTAGGATGAATTACAGCATTTGGGAAATGGCTGGGGAACTTTGGACAGATAATTCTGACAAACCAGTCAACCGACCGAGTATTTTTTGAGCACCTACCTCCAAGCTAGGATGGAATTTAAGGATCTTCTTCCCTCCTGCCCTCATTACTACGTATGGTAGGAGATAGGGAACAGGGAATTTTTGGCATAAACTCTTTCCAGCCTTCTAAAACTTTGGGGAATTGAAAGTAGCTCCTCCTCTGTAAAGGGCAACCTGGTTTATCCAGCTCCTTTTTTTGGATACTCAAGCAAGGAGCATCTCAAAGCCAGTCAGGATCCATTACGAAGTTCTCAGCAGTGTCAGGAGTTAGGATCTAAGGACTCAGGTCTTAGGCAAATGTCTAGTTCAGGGCCAAACATTGATGGATCAGCCTTCTCTGGGTTCCGCTGCCCTCCCAAGTTCACTGGGAGCTCAGGGGCAGACCCTTAAGATGGGAAGGAACGGGTCAAATGACAGCTCTAAGCCAGGGAACAGGGCATTGAGACTGGATCTGGGTTGTGCGTGAGTGTGTGTGTGTGTGTGTGTGTGTGTGTGTGTGTGTGTGTGTGTGTTACAGGGTGGGAGGCTAAGGACTAGGCATTAGGGACCAGACAGTCCCAACTTCTGCTGTTTAACCCTGTCTCTGCCATTCACCTGCTCTGTGACCCAGGCAATCCTCTGACTTCTCTGAGCAGAAGCTCCTGATGTTGAAGGAAGTCTTCTACACTCCAGTCATCCCAAGTCCAGAACATTCCCTGCCCTTTCACACTTCCAGGCTGTTCCTCCTGCCAACAGAGCCCATTCTCTTTATGCATGTGAGCAAACTCATCCTTCAAGATCTAGCTGAAGGGGCTTCCCTGGTGGCGCAGTGATTGAGAGTCCGCCTGCCGATGCGGGGGACACGGGTTCGTGCCCCGGCCCGGGAGGATCCCACATGCCGCGGAGCGGCTGGGCCCGTGAGCCATGGCCGCTGAGCCTGCGCGTCCGAAGCCCGTGCTCCACAACGGGAGAGGCCACAACAGTGAGAGGCCCGCATACCACAAAAAAAAAAAAAAAAAATCTAGCTGAAGTGTCACCTCCTTTGGAAAACCTTCCTTAACTCTCCCTGGCAGAGCTAGGGGACAACCTCTTTACTCCTGCAGTGCTTACTTCTCTAAACGTTGCTCTAACTACCACGGTGTATCACACCTGTTGGTTGATATGGTTTCCCCACTAGATTGAGTTCCCAAGGAGCAGAGACTGTCATATTTATTTTTATATCTGCTACAGTACTTAGCACAGTGCCTGGCATAATAAATAATCACTGAATGAATGAGTGAGTGAAGGAAGGAATGAATGAGTGAACAAAAAGTTGGTCTAGGAGGTACTGTCTGGGTACCAACGAAGGGATTTTATCTTGGGAAGGTTTAATGAGTAATACACATGAAAGCACCAAACATAAACCTTGGTATCTATTAGGGACTGAAAAAACCGTTTGCTGAAATTCAACCCTTTGTGGTTTGACTTCTTTGCCTGATGAGGCAAGAGGCTCCACTGTCCCATTTAAAAAAAGATAAAATCCACTGAAGGAAAAAAAAAAAAGCCCCATTCAGTTTGAAACAGAATGACCTACCTTTCATCTTTTTACACCTGGACCCATTAATCAATCACCAGCCGTGTCAGAATTCTAACCTTTACAGCTCAGTTAACCAACTCTAAGATGTCTGTCACCCTTTAAGTGCTGAAAAAGGTGTAAACCCAGAGGAAAGTGAGAAAGATCTCAGAGTGTGAGCAGGGACCAAAATAGCTGGGTTGAACCGAAGATGGAGAGATTACCAGCAACACCGCGTGATTGGTCCGCTGGCCAGAAGGCGGGATTTTGGTTCCCGAGAAGCCGAAGCTGAGACGTTTAGCTGCAGTGGCAGGCAAAGGAGAGAGCGGAGAATAACAAGGAGAAAAAAAGTGGCCCGAAGAGGGAAGAGAGCGGCAGACAGCAGAGGCGGTGGTGAGATTAGAAGTGTCAATGGAGGCGGCAAGTAGCAGATCAACTGGTGTGCTGCCGTTTGCTCTTGGAAAACAGAGATGGCCATGGGGGAGGAGAGAGATGGATCGGTCAAAACAGCGTCTCCTGGAGCTGTTCAGGAGCATTGCATCTGGTTGGGTGTGAGCCCAAACCAGACTGTACAGGCCTGGAGAAGGAGCAGGGGAATGATTAGGACCTGGTGTTTGGTCTGGAATCCAGTGGGTCTGAAGGAAATGTCAGAAAGGCCAGAGGCAAAGTCTACAAAGAAGGGACAGGCAGGAAGGTGTTAAATTTTGACGCATGGGCTGGAATGAGAAAGAAAGAATCAAAGATCTTGATCAGGGCTTCCCTGGTGGCGCAGTGGTTGAGAACCTGCCTGCTAATGCAGGGGACACGGGTTCGAGCCCTGATCTGGGAAGATCCCACATGCCGCGGAGCAACTAAGCCCGTGCGCCACAACTACTGAGCCTGTGCCCTGGAGCCCGTGAGCCTCAACTACTGAGCCTGCGCTTCTGGAGCCTGTGCTCTGCAACAAGAGAGGCCGCGATAATGAGAGGCCCGCACACCGCAATGAACAGTGGTCCCCGCTTGCCACAACTAGAGAAAGCCCTAGCACAGAAACTAAGACCCAACACAGCAAAAATAAATAAATAAAATTAATAAACTCTTAAAAAAAAAATTCCTCCCTTGCCTCATCAGCTACCACTCCCCTTTAAAAAAAAAGATCTTGATCAAAGAGTTTGTGCAGCTGAGTTCATAATCTAGGGTGACAATATGAGTAACAGGAACAAGGCATCGACCTCAACACGCATGGGAAGTCCAAGTCCAGTTCTAGAGGGACAGCGACAAGCTAGATAGAGCATGACTAAGGGAGAGCGGCCAGGAGAGTAAGGCAGTCATTCATAGGAACCATAGCCCACGAGGAAAGATGAGGGATGTTTAGGCTGGAGAAGGGAGGACTGTCTTCAAAAAGCCAACGACTATGGATGAAGGAGATTTATTCTGGTTGGCAGACGGCCAAGCTAAGACCAGCGCAGGAGATCACAGGACATAGATCTTGACTCACTCAAATAAATAACTTTTTAACAGAAATGTTCTAATTATAGTAACAAGGATATAGCTACTATTATTAGAACTCCTACTACATACCTGGCACTGTGCCAGGCCGTCTAGACTGCAGCGACCCCACAAGGTAGGAATTATGATCCCCAATTTGCAGATGAAGAAACTGAGGTTCAGAGAGGTTAAATAATCATCCAGAGCCACAAAGCTAATAAGTAGCAGGACTCAAACCCAGTTGCCTCTGAAACCAGGCATTTCACACTGTCAGACCACTGGACAGGCATCCCTTTCCCCTCACAGGACTTTCTATAGCTCACGCTCCTTTCTGTACCTTATCTCGGATCACCGTGAGCTCAATACCCTTCTGCTGTGATTCCTACGCCAGGTTTTGGCACCACCCCCCACCCAGTTATCAAACCGGAAGCTTCATATGACACACGTCTCCCCACTCTCCTTGGTCCACATTGTCTTTTACCAAAGAACTTTTTTTTTTTTTTTTTTTTTTGCGGTACGTGGGCCTCTCGCTGCTGTGGCCTCTCCCATCGCAGAGCACAGGCTCCGGACGTGCAGGCTCAGCGGCCATGGCTCACGGGCCCAGCCGCTCCGCGGCATGTGGGATCCTCCCGGACTGGGACACGAACCCGCGTCCCCTGCATCGGCAGGCGGACTCCCAACCACTGTGCCACCAGGGAAGCCCCCAAAGAACTATTGGCTCTACCTCCTAAACATCGAATCTGTTTCTGTCTATTCATTCAATAAGTATTTATTGAGGACCTACTACAATGTCCAGGCACTGTGGGCTAGGCTTTGGGATAGAACATCGAACAAAAACACTCTCCTTACTCTCTAGCTACAGTCTAATGGATGAACCATGTTGCAATAAGTGCTATGAAAAATAAAGTAGGGTAAGGAGACGGAGAGTGATGGGACAACGTTTTTACTGAGGATGGTCAGGGGACGTCTCTGAGGAAGTCACATCTGAGCAAGAGACCTGAAGGAGGCGAGGGAGTTCCAGGAAGAGGGAACAGAAAGTGTAAATACCCTGAGGCAGCTTCAAAGTCTTCCCATCAAGAGCTTTTGAGGGAGGGGGAAACAGGAGGTATTAGTCAAAGGGTACAAAATTTCAGTTACATAAGATTAGTAAATCCTGGAGAGCTACTCTACAGCATAGTGTGCCCATAATCAACAATACTGTATTATATACTTAAAACATTTGCTAAAAGGGCAGACCTTAAGTTCTTAGCACAAGGTGATGATGATGGTGGTGGCGATAATGACGATGATGCTAGAAATAAAGAGGACAGGAGGAAACTTCTGGAGGGGATGGATTTGTTTATGGCATAGATTGTGGTGATGGTTTCACAGGTGTATACTTAGGTCCAAACTCATTAAGTTGTATGCAGTAAATATGTGCAGCTTTCTGTATGTCAATTATACCTCAATAAAGTGGTTTTAAAAAAACCAAGAGGCTTTATGATATGGTCTCTGACTACCTCTGCAGCCTCCTTTACCACTCCCCACCAAACACTCTGTGTTCTAGTGTGTTCTAATTCTTCCAAACCCTGACATACATAGTTCCTTCTGTCTAGATCACACTCCTCTCTCTTTCTCTGGGGAAGCCTTCCTTGACCCCTTAACTCAGGAGTTCCTTCTACATCCCTGGTCAGTACCCATCCTTCTCCTTATCACGATTCTTATCACACAGTGTTGCAATGGAATCGCTTGTCTCCTCTCCTTGACTACACAATGCCCGAGGGTGGGGCCCATAGTCTTGTCTTCTTCACTATTGTATCCCCCACACCTAGCACAGGGCCAGCATACATACCTCTTTATTGAATAAAACAAGTTGAAGTGCTCAAGGAGAGGATGAGTGATTGCTGGTCAAAATTTGCGATAGAACAGAGTTTCTCAATCCCGGCGCTACTGGTATTTTGGGCCAGATAATTCTGTTGTAGCAGGGCCGTCTGGTGCATTGTAGGACATTTAGCAGCATCCCTGGCTTCTGCAACACGATGCCAACAGCACCACCCCCTCAGCTGTGACAACCAGAAATGTCTCCACTGGCCAAAGAGTTCCCTCGACGGTGGGCAAAACTGTCCATGTTGAGAACCACTATTATAAAGGGATTCCCATATAGGGTTGCCTTGAATATTCTCTAAGCGTCCTTTCAACCCTAGATTCTGCACTAGGCATTTAGGGAAAGCACTAGGCATTCAGTCAATAGCCTCCTAGGATGGGGCTCAGAAGGAGAACTGGTTTCCTTACCTGAGCAGGTGGACATGAATGGTAGTGAGGTGTGGAGAGCAGTGAGGAGCGAGGCAGCTTGAGAGGACATTTAGAGTAGGGTTAAGAGTACACACTCCAGGGACTTCCCTGGTGGCACAGTGATTGGGAATCCACCTGTCAGCGCAGGGGACATGGGTTTGAGCCCTGGTCCGGGAAGATCCCACATGCCGCGGAGCAACTAAGCTCATGCACCACAACTACTGAGCCTGTGCTCTAGGGGCCGTGAGCCACAACTACCGAAGCCCGCGTGCCACAACTACTGAAGCCCCAGCGCCTAAAGCCCGTGCTCCACAACAAGAGAAGCCACAGCAATGAGGAGCCCGCACACCACAACGAAGAGTAGCCCCCGCTCGCCACACCTAGAGAAAGCTCAGGTGCAGCAACAAAGACCCAACACAGCCAAAAATAAATAATAAATAAATTAAAAAAAAAAAAAAGAGTACACACTCTGGAGACACACCGTGCTGGGCTCAAATCCTACTCTCCCATTTACTTGTTACACAACCCTCAACGAATTATTCAGCCTCGCTACTGCTCACATCAAGCTCCATCTGCATAATGTCCTTAGCATGTGTCCCATGGAGTGGTTGTAAAGATTAAAGAACATAATACGTGGTATTGAGCGCTCAGTAAAAGATAGCAAGAATAATGGCTGTTATTTTCCCGATAGGTGACAAACAACTCTAAAGCCCTCACTGCACTGCAGCCCCAAACACTGAGGCTGTGTTTCTCACTGGGCAGTCCTTGTGCATCATGGGCTGCCAGCGTCACATCATCCAATGAACTTGTTAAAAGTACGTATTCCCAAACGTGAATTTAGACCTGCAAAATCAGACCCTCTGAGGTTGGGAACTGGGAATCTGCGTTTTTAAAAAGAGAGCACCTAAAGCGATTCTGTTGCCTACTAAAGTTTGAGAACCACCGCAGTAAGGACGGCTGGGAGTGAGGACCCTGTGCCGTGAAGCATGGGCAGGTTATGTTCAGTATCACCTCTGATTTGCTAGGACAGGAAGCATGTTGCCATTTAGGAAAACCTTCTATTAAAGTTGGCTCAAAAGCCAGCCCCTGACCTCTGTGCCTCGGCTCTGCTCTCATGCCTGGGTCCTTCACCCACCTGTCTCCTCAGCCAGCCCTTACAAGTGGGTTTTGGCCTCAGTTTCCCTGGCTGGCACTCAGGTCCTAAACTGAGATTGTAAGGACACTAATCTGTTTCTCAGGACCTCAGGTTCCCTGCCTGGTTCTCAGTGTCCTTCAGAGAGTGAGACTCTAGTCCTTACACACCTGGGAGCTGAGTGAGGTTGTATGTGAAAAGGCAGGTCACTTGGGACCAAGATGCCACCATATGCCAAATATTACTTAACTCTGCTCCTTCCAGCTGAGTGTCCTTGGGCAAATGACCTAACTTCTTTAAGCCATCATTTTTATTCATCCGTTACATAGAGGATATTAAAAGAAGGGTTGTTAGGAGGATTCAGTAAGATGATGATTCAGTAATAGCTAAAATTATGGCCCTTCAGAGATGTCCACATCCTAATTCCCGAAACCTGCTATGTTGCCTTACATGGTAAAGGAGACTTTACAGGTATGATTAAGTTAAGGATCTTCAGGTGGGGAGATTAGCCTGGCTCATCCAGGTGGGCTCAGTGTAATCACCACGGTCCTTATAAGAGGGAGTCAGGACATCAGAGTCAGAGATGGAGACGTCAAGACAGAAGCAGATGTCACGTGCCACAACATTGTCGAAAGGGGGCCACAAGCCAAGGAATGCAGGCGGCCTTTAGAAGCTGGAAAAGGCAAGGTATGAATTCTCCCCTGCAGCCTCAAGAAATAATGCAGCCCTGCTGACACCTTGATTTTAGTCCCTTTAGTCCCATTTCAAACTTCAGACTGTAAGATAATATTGAATAAGAGCTAATAAATTTCAGAACTGTAAGAAAATAAATTTGTATTGTTATAGGCCTCAAAGCTTGTGGTAATTTGTTTCAGTAGCAGTAGGAAGCTAATAGATGAATGTAAAGCATTTAGCAGATCCTGGCACATAGTAAGCGTTCTCACAATGTTATTGGCTGTATTTTTCTCCCACACTCTTCAGCAGTACATGGACCTCCACCTTTGGTCATTACTGCTGGACCGAATCACTGTGTCCTTTGGTGACTCCTCAGAGATCAGCCTTATCACTGTGGCAGTTCCCTCCAACTCCTGTCCCACCAAAACCCCGCTTCCTCCTCCACCCACTGAACCGAGGTCCCAGCCTTGCCGCTGAACCCACCTGAGTTATAACTAATTTTTTAAAACTTCAAACGTGAAGGCCTAACCATGGAGGTATCTAGAAAATGCACTCATCAACAAATACTTAGGGATCATCTAATTTAACACGCTTATTTCGCGGAAGAGAAAAACAAAACTCAGGGAGAAATGACTTATCCAAAGTCACAGAGCAAATTGGTGGAGGAGCTGAAAATGGAGGCTAGTGTCCCTGCCTCCCAGGGAGGGTTCTCTCTGCCATGCTACACCCTCCACGCTAGCTCTGGTTTGCCTCCAAAGGCTGTGTTTTTTAAAATTTTCTTCTTTTCTCACTCACAGCCAGTCTAAAAAGGGCCCTCAGGATCGCCCACAAAGCCCAACTTAGCTTCTTGACAAACACCTTAATGGCACGGCATTGCCTCTTGGCTGCCACCATCTCTCGAGTGGGTGGAAAGTGCACCAGCGGGAATTCCCTGGCGCTCTTTTCACAGTGTCCTTGGCCCACTCCCAGGAGGCCACCACAAGCCAGACAATCACCATGCCCAGGGAGGTGGCACATTTGGGGTTTTGGATCAGCCAGATACTGGGATGTCTGAGTTTCCCAATTCTGGGGAGGGTTCCTCCTAAGGCCAGGAGGGTAGCCATGCGCACATTCACTCTTTGAGAAGTGAGGCGCCTGAGTCTTCCTTGCCCTTTCCAGTGCCTTCCTGCAAATCTGCCATCTTTTCGGTCTGATGGGGCTTAACTTATTGATGAGTTTAGAAAAGGGAAGAAGGAAGACAAAGACTGTGGTCAGGCCTTAGTTTCTCAACTGAAATAGGCAGATGGCTGAAGTAGATAACCTCTAAGTAATTATATAAAGTTCTATTACTTCAGTTTAATTGAATTGAGCGTGGAGCTGATCCTCACGGCCAGTATTAAAGTCTAAGCTCCTCAGCACGGCACTCAGCAAGCCTCACATTCTGATGCCAATGCACCTTTCTAGCCTTACCCTCTGACTTGTATGCCCTACCCTTCTATTCCCTACCCCAAGTGCCCCCTCCTCTAGCTACTGATCTACTTGTGTTACGTGAACACATCCTGCAAGTTCCTTCCTCTCTGCCTTTTTTCACTCCCTCTCCGCCTTTTTTCACTCCCTCTCCCTAGAAGGCCTTTCCCACGTGGATACTGGCCTCTCCCTGATGAACTAATAGATAAATTTCCTTTGAAATGCAACTTGAATGTCACCTCACTTGGGAGGACTATCCAAGGTTAAACGGACTTCCTCTGTGCTCCCATATGCACCCCTTACTTACAGCATCTTTCATAGTACATTATCAATAGTGGTTTCCATGCCTGTCACTCCTACTGAACTCTTCCTCATGGAGCTTACAGCCTGGAGGGGGAGGGAAACATGGAAAGGCGAAATGTTTCATTCCAACGGTGATAAGTGAAGGAAAAGGAGAAGGTGCTGGGAAAGAAAGTGTGTGACAGGAGATCTAGGCTGTGACGTCAGGGATGGCCTCCCAGAGGATGTGACATCTCAGCTGAGACCTGTGTGAGAGCAGAAGAGGTGAAGGTGAAGGTCAGATAATGAGTGCCCCAGGAAAAGAATAGCTTATTGAATTCCTGAGATGGGAAGGAGCCTACCTATTAAGAAAAGAGAAAGAAGGCCAGGGCAGCTGGAGTTGACAGAGAAGCTGGTATAAAAGTGAGCAGAGACGGTGGGGGGGTGGGGGGGCGGTTTGGGGTAGGTAGGACTCGGTGATGCAGGGGCTCAGAGGCCTGATTAAGCAGCCTGGGGGGTTGCTGGGTACAAGGGGCTTACGACACTATTTGTTCTACTTTTGCGTGTGTTTGAAATTTTTCCATAATAAAAATTGAGAAGTGGCCATAGTATTGTAATATTAATTTAGCCTTTACCTTAAAAGCCATTTTAAACAAGGTGAGATGAGAGTGGGAGTCACATACCAGATTTTTTTGTTTAAAAATTTAAAAAAATTAATATTATAAGCATTCAGAGAGGCATAAAAATAATTTTTAAAAAACCCTTGGATCATCACCAACCGGCTTTGTTAAATCTTGCCTTTTGCCATATTTGCTTCAGATATAACTGGCCCCTGCGTAGATTTATTTATTTATTTAAATTTATTTATTTATTTATTTTTTACTGGAGTAAAAACTTGCCTTACAATGTTGTGTTAGCTTCTGCCACACAGTGAAGTGAATCAGCCATATGCATACACACATCCCCTCCCTCTTGGACCTCCCTCCCACCCCCACCCCCCACCCCACCCATCTAGGTCGTCACAGAGCACCTAGATTTATTTTTAAAAGGTCACTCTGGCTGCCTTGGGAAGAAGGATTAGAGGCAGGCAAGCGAGGTGGATCAGGTGGGAAGTTTCTGGAATCCAGGTGAGACAGGACGGAAGTTTAGACTAAAGTAGAGGCGACAGTGGTGGAGAGAAGCGGCCCCAGGGAAGATCTGTTCAGGAGGTGGAAGTGCTGGGCTGGTGGCTGATTCTACTGAGGCAGGTGAGAGGAAGACCAGCTGAAGGATGGCTCTTTCTGGCCCAGTGCTTTTGGGGCACAGAAAATGGTATGCATGTGAGTGTTTGTGGTACAGAAGTGAGTTTTAAAATTATTATTGCTGGGACTTCCCTGGTGGTCCAGTGGGTAAGACTCTGCGCTCCCAGTGCAGGGGGCCCAGGTTCGATCTCTCATTGGGGAACTAGGTCCTGCATGCATGACACAACCGAGAGTCCGCGTGCTGCAACAAACATCCCACGTGCCACAACTAAAGATCCCACGTGCTGCAACTAAGACCTGGCATAGCAAAAAAAAAATTAATTAATTAAAAAAATTATTGCTAACAGAGTTGTTAATAACTATGCCTTGCTTTTCTCTACCTACTTTGTTATAACAACGTGTCTGATTTTTGAGAAAATATTATCTTTTATAAATGTGGCTTTGCTGTTATCCTATAGATCATCAAAGCCTAGTTCCAAGTTGCCCTTGAAAATGAATGCATGGAGTAATGATGAAGAAAAACCACGGAAGGACTTGAACAAAATTGATCCTGAGGGCCAGATGAAACCAAATGATTTGTTCCAGAATTGCTCAGCTGGGGAGGGCCAGAGCTGGGGTGCACAACTTTTCTCCACACACTAGAACAGGTATACAGACCTGAGTTGTGTGAAGAAAGCTAAAAGCGCCCAGGGCAGCAGCCAGCTCCCAGAACAACTCAGAACAGGCCTTGGTGCCTCCATCCCCTCAACGCGGCTCTGAGAATCTGAGCAGGTCACTTCTCTGCTCAGAAACCTTTCATGACTCCTCTCAGTCTTTGCACAAAAGCCCGTTTCACAGTCTGCTCTCAGCCTCCCTTTCCAGCCTCTTCTCAAACACTCTTACTGGAAATAGCAATAACTCAAGGCCTCAGGCACATCAAATCCTCTGCCGTTTCCTAAATACGCCCTGCACATGTGTGGATCCTTGGTTCATGTTTTCCTTCCCTCTGGACTGCCCCACTCACCGTTCTTTGTCCGTTTCCTCCCTCAAAGGTTCATCTTCGATACCAACCTTCTTCCTAGAACATTCCCTACCTTCCCCAACCCCATCTCCTCCCCCTTTGGTGCTTCCCCAGACCTTTAAACCTCTAGCATACATTGATTTTTCTTCAAAAAAGGTACGGACTTTTGCGTGCCAAGCGCTATGAAAGAAGTTGGTGGGGGACACAGATAATACAATCGATTTAAAAATATTTATCAAGTATCTAGAATGTGCCAGGCACTGTGCTAGGTCCTGAGGAGTCTGGCTGCAGTCTATTAAGAATTGCTTCCTCTGATTTTGAGTCTAAACTATACCATATCATAAGGCTAGGTTTAATCTCTAAGATTAATCTCTCTGGTACAACTATAATTTACATTTATTTGCTCTAAAACTACCTCTTTCAATGACTGGAGTGGGATATACCTGAAAGTGGAGGAGATTAGCTAAAAGGCTATTATAATAATCCAGAATAGGACAGTTTCATATATGGGGAAAACCTCAGATCTGGGACAGAAAACCCAGCTTCTGGTCCTTGCTTTACTGTTTATTAGCTCCATATGGGTCTCTGGACAATGTGTGGACAAGCCACATCATCTCTCTGAGTCTCCGTTTCCTCTCCTATAAAATGAGGACAATATCTTCCTAGCCCACCTCACGGTGTTGTTGCCAGGATCAAGTGGGGCCAGGCACATAAAAGCATCTGGAAAATGCAAAGTGCTTTACAGATATGAGGCTATTAATGTGACAGGAAAAACCATAGTAGTAATAAGAGAAAATGATTTTAAAATGCAGCAGAGTAGACTCAGGTTAGGTAAAAGGAAGAACTTCCTAACAGTGAGAATTTTTTTTCAGACAAAGAATGAAGATATATTGGAGGCCATGATCACACTGAAATACATTTTTGGCTTGGGAGTCTGTTAGTGCTTCTTAATAGGCCTACTCCACTCCTAAACTCATTTAGGGCTCTAACTTTCCTTGGCTACGGGTGCAAACTGAGGAACTTTCTCCATCTGCCCAGAGCAGACCCCTCAAAACCAGTCTACAGAGCAGGAATCCATTAAACCCTGGGTCACACTCTGTCACTCATGTGGCCTGTGCTGATTGGCTTGTCTCTTTCTGCCTATACTGACCTTCCTCAGAATCAAATTGGAAGTTAGGAGGGCCAAAAATCTATTTATGGGGCATTCTACTCAGCTAATAATAAGAGAAAGAGATGCTTTAAATAAACCAAACACAGGAAGCCAATCAGAGAATCAGTGGGATCCCTCAATGTGCAAAATACAAAAGAAAGACTCAAGAAAGCAAAGGAGGGCTTCCCTGGTGGCACAGTGGTCGAGAGTCCACCTGTCGATGCTGGGGACACGGGTTTGTGCCGCGGTCC
Organism: Kogia breviceps; assembly: GCF_026419965.1. NCBI lineage: Eukaryota > Metazoa > Chordata > Mammalia > Artiodactyla > Physeteridae > Kogia > Kogia breviceps. Next base: position 23,574,663 of record NC_081323.1, read on the forward strand.
AGGAGGATCCCACATGCTGTGGAGCAGCTGGGCCCGTGAGGAGCCATGGCCGCTGAGCCTGCACATCCGGAGCGGCCACAACAGTGAGAGGCCCACGTGCCGCAAAAAAAAAAAAAAAAAAAAAAAAAAGCAAAGGAGAAAAGAGATGGAACAAATTTTTTTTTTTCGGCTTTGTCTCTTGGTAATAAAAGATCAGGGATATGAAATCAAAGCCAAAGATAGTGAAAATGCTTTCAACCAAGAAGTCAGGAAACCAGGGAAAAGTCCTAGTTCTGAATCACCTATCAGGCTTAGTGACCTTGGGCAACTCACTTATGGCAATTTACAAAGTATCTGTTAAGTATCTGTTAAGTGTGCTTACTTAGGGATCTCTAAGGTCATGGCCACCTCTCAATTCCTCTCTATTGTATATCACTACCACTTGATGATAGCCTATATGAAAGAACTCAAGGGTGTCATTGTGGAACCACTGACAAGTGGAATAGCCTCTGTTTTCATTGAAGGAAAGACAGGCAGGCAATGAGTTTTATCCCTAAGAAGGGTTTTAGAAGGCACCTTGAGACCACATGCCCATGAGTGTCTATTTCAGATGCATGTAACTTTTTTGGCCTAAAGGATGAAAAGAATCATTGGATGCTTTCTGAGTAATTAACAACGAGCATTGAGAGTTGAGGACTGTGCTGGATCTAAAAACATAAAGCACTTTGGTTGGGGAAGGCCCTGCCTAAGAACCACAACCCTTTTCCTGAAAATAATGTTTAAGTATTAAAAAAAAAATTAAATGACAAGCTGGCTGGAGCTGCCTCAAAGTGCTCTTCTGAGAAGAGAGAAATAAATGCCTAGAGAAGTCAGGGAGAGTTTCCTAGAGAGCCAGGGCTTGAGCTGGAACTTTAAGAAAGGAGGCAGATGGATGGGGGGAGGTACAGCATGTGTAAATGTCCAGGGAAACATGGGGAGCTTATCTTAGGATAAAGGAGAGACAAGCTTGTCTGGAGTAAGGATGTGTATGGATGAGCAGGGGGAAAGGCAGCTTCTAGTGAGGCGGTAGGGTGGAGTCAGACTGCAGAGGCCTTAAAAGACAGAGAGAGGACTAAGCAACATTATCTGCTCGCTGAAAAGCAGCAATATTTCTATAAGGTTTCAATCACGTGATCCACTAGGATTCAATGAGGGGATAATAGTGTGCAAATTGTTCACAAAAGGAGTGGCTATAATTATCTTTCAGAAAGTTTTGGACAATATATTAGAAATGGAAAATGGAGACACCATGGAACTGAGGGTGATGAGGGCCTGAGAACTCAGAGAGAAAATGGTAGAAGGAAATAAACAATAGAAGGCAATAAATAAATAGGTGGAAATAAATAAATAGATGGAGCTGGTCACGTCTCTAAATGAAAGGAGATTAAGAATGCAGGGGGCCCCAAGAGACCATGCTGGGACCTGTCTGATTTTAATTTTTTATCAGTGATCCAGAAGAAGTAGAGCAAAGTGAGAATTTCAGGACTGCAGATCATACTAAGCCCTTTCAGGTAGGGACATGCTCTGCCAAAGGAGAGAGCGGGGGCGGGGGTGGAGAGAGAGCTGAAGGAAGGTACTGAGTGGGACACAAAATGGCAGATAAATGTCAATGTGAGAAATGTAAGGTAACAATTTACTCCGGTAAGAATAATACACAGATAGGGCACTGTGTTCCAGGCTATCAGTTTTGACCCAGGAAAGGAATGGAGAGCTACTGTGGATTGTTTCCTAAAGGCAGTGTCCTAATGTGTTGGGATCAGGAAGGCTGACAAAGAGATAGGCAGAAGCAGGAAAGGACCTAAAAATCAAAGAGGAAATCATCCTCCTTTGTGTAAGATGACAAGGTCCCATATCTGGGGAGAATGGTCAGGTTGACATCCATTGAAAGTTAGGACCCAAGTATATCTAGAAAAGGGTAATTAAACTGATTCACGAGGATGAATGTGACTATTCTAGAGGTGGCCTATTGTAAGGGGGAAAAGTATGAAAAGACAAAGACTAAGAGAGGTGGAACAATCAAAGCCTATAAAACTGATAAAGATAAGGAGTGGGTAGCATTATCTTCTCTCCAAATCCTAACATATTCAACCAAAAAGCCTCCTCTTAATGCTTGAAATATCATAGGAATAAAAGGGTTTCAGAGAGTTGAGATCATTTAGCCTTATCTCTTTGTATTAGAGATGGGAAAATTCAGGCTTAGAGAGGGCAAGGAAATGGCCCAAGGTCACAGAAGCCACCAGGAGCCAAGGTAGGATTAGAAGCCCAGGCCTCCTAAATCCCAGGCTAGGGTCTTTCCGCCTCACCCTGTGCATTCAGGAAGACTAAAGGAATCCTACTTTTTATAGGGTATAAACTCATGAAATGCATTACTTTGAGAGGAAATAAAGCTGAAAACACAAACAAGCTAGGGAAAGTTTTCACTAAAAGTCAACAGCAATTATAAGGCATTTGGAAGAAAACTACCAGCAGGACTAGAGACTTTCTACACACCCTAATTTGGGGGGGTGGATCATGTACCCCTTTGAGAGTCTGAAGAAATCTAGGGATCCTCTCCAAGAAAAACCCATTTGCACATACAAACACAATTTTACACAAGATTTCAGACTCCCTGAGTCCCATGCCCAATTAAGAATTCCTGTTCTGGCAGATTCTTCTGAACAAATAGACTGCTTCAACAAACACACTCCATCTCTTATGATAAGTGAGGCAATCACTCTGATATTCCTAAGCAAAAAAAAACATTGTCTCAACGTCACTTATCAGAATTGCAGACCTGTAGGTTGGAAGAGACCAGAGATATTACCTAGTCTAACTGCCCCCTGCCCCCCTTGTATGACATAGGATAATATCATGGTTAAATATGTGAAGAGTAGAGTAGGCCTGCCTAGGTTAGAATCCCAACTCCATTACTCACTAGCTGTGTGATCTTGGGCAAGTTACTTAGTTCTCTGAGTCTGTATCCTCATCTGTAAAATGAGGAAAATAATTACAATTATCTCGTAGCGTAGTTACGAGGATTAAACGCGATAATTCACATAAAACTCAGCCCCAGGCCTGGCACATAGTGAGTGCTCAGTCGATGCTAGCTGGCATTATTGTTATTATTATGCTTGTATCCAGGCAGGTATTATGCATGCATCCATCCAGTCCCCTCCTGGAGCTTTTGCTTGCACATGTCTGCGATGAGCAGCTCCGATTGTTACAAACTTCTTCTCATGTTGAGCGAAATTCGCCTTCTTGCGACCCTTATCCCCACCCCTGTTGGCCCTAGTTCTGTCCTGCGGGGCCACGCAGAGCAAGGCCGTCCTTCCTCCACGTGACAGCCCTTCAGATACGAAGACAGAGATCGAGTCCTTCCCCCGTCCCCAGCCGCCCTCCCCGCCCTGTCCTCTCGTCTCCAGCTTGAACATCCTCGGGTTCTTCTCCCAAACCACAACAGACTGGCTGCGCTTACTATTTACTCCCAGGCGTTGTACGGCTTCCCTCACACATAGGCAGGCCACACGCCACACCGCCACAGTTCCGACCCTCCCGCTCCGCCCCCGCCCGCTGCCCCTGTCCGCGGTGCTGAAGCGGCTCCGGGACCCCGCGGGCCTGGCGCGGGCCTTCCCAGCCCCCGCCCTGGGCCGCCAGCCCGACCCCCGGCGCGGACACCCGGCACGCCACCTCCGCGCCCCGGGCGGCCGGCGCGGCCCGGCCCAGGCCCGGCCCCGGCGCCGCCCCCCGCCCTGCCCGGAGGTCCCGAGCCCGCGCCCCAGCCCGGCGCGCCAGCCCCACCTGCCCGGCGAAGGGCGCCTCTGCCTCGGCCGCCCGCGCCGCCCGGTCCCCGGCCCCCGCCGCCGCCGCCGCCGCCGCCGCCCGCGCGGCGCCCGGGAGGCAGCAGAGCGCGGGCAGCAGCAGCAGCAGCCGCTCCGGGGCCCGCCAGAGGCTCCAGCGCGGGGCCAGGCCCGGCGGCGGCGGCGGCGGCAGCCCCGGCGCGGCGCGGCCGCCCCGGCTCTTCGGCATCCCGGCGGCGGGGCCCGGCCGCCCGGCTGCGATGGCGGCGGCGGCGGCGGCGGCGGCGGCGGCTCCGGCCGGGTCCTCCCGCTGCAGCCGCTGCGGAGCCGCCGAGTCACCGCGCCGCGGACACGCGCCCGGCCTGCCTGTCTTCGCCGCCGCCGCCGCCTCGGCAGCCAGCGCGCCCCCGCCTCCGCGCGCCGCGCCCTGGCGGGGGACGGCCAGGGGCGCGGGGGCAGCACCCAGGCGCGACCCGCGGAGCCGGCGGCTCCGGGCCAGCCCGGAGACACTGGCCGAGGAACGACGCTGGGGTGGGAGTCGCAGAGGCCAAAAGAACCGCTCTGGAGGCAGGGTCCAAAGGGGTGGAACTGGAGGAGGGGGGCCTGAGTGGCAGCCCAGGGGGAGGGGGAAGAGGCTAAATAAATAATCCTAGAAATAGAACCACGCCGCGGCTCTGGGAGAGGATATCCGGGGTTGGGGGTCCGAAGCCAAAGGCATAGTCCTGGGGGAGAGGGTCTGAGGCGGGACACTGCAGGAGGGGGTCTGGGCCTGGGGGAGGGGAATGAGGAGCTGCCCTGGGGTAATGGTGAGGTTGGAGGGAATGAGCTAAAGAAATAGCCCTGGAGGAGAGGGCCTGAGAGGGTGGCAGTGGAGAAGGGAGGGCAGGGAGGGTGAGAAACTAAAGAATAAACCCGAGGAGCATTTCAGGGAGGTAGCCCTGGAGACATTAGGTGAAATTAAGGTGACACTCATTCTCTCACCCCCAGAGGGAGAGACATCAACCAGTTGGGAAGATCATCTTTCATCCAAAACAACCCATATTTATTGAACACTTTCTATATATATGTAGGGCTCTGGGCTACTTGGGATACAAAAAAAAGGGGGGGGGGGAAGAGGCTGATTCCCTGAAGTGTAGATGTTTACAGCTTGGTGAGAAAACATAAGTACAAAGAAACACAGAGTGGCAAACACCAAGTGTCAAAAAGCATACAGGCAGGTGCTCCAGGGATCAGGGGAGGCTTGATGGGGGACTGGAGAAGTCAGGACAGGAATTAGGGGTTGGGTGGCGGCAACTCTAGCTAAGCCTTGAAGGAAAGGCCAGACTTAGACAAGGGAAGGGGAATGGAGAGGGCATGATGTGTAGAGAACTAGTCTAAGACTGTAAACCCTAGGAAAATGAATTTGGTTTGTGTTCTGAAGGGAAATGGGAGTGGTTGTGATTGAAGGTTTTTTTGAGCAAGATGGTGTGTGGAAAATGATGTTTTATGGTTACCTGGTAATTTGGAAGTGTGGAAAGGGAACAGGCTTTAGAGTCAGACTTATGTTCAAATCTCTTGGCTCTGTTCATTTTTATAAAATGATGCTGATATTACTGCGTAAGGTTGCTGTAAGGATGAAGTGCCTAGCACTTAATAGACGTTCCATATTAGTTCCCCTCCCAGTATATAGAATAATGACCAGAGGAGGCAAAGAGATTAGTTGGGAGATTACTGCAACCTTCGGCATACAAGGGAATGATGATAACAAACATAATTAGCATTTATTGAATATCTACTATGTATCAAGCACTGGGTTAAGCCCTTTACTGTATTATATCTCATTTAACCACGACTCATAAGTGGCAGAACTGCAGCAATCTGACCTCAGAACCCAAATTTTTTTTAAGGGTGGGGGGAAAAGAAGAGACAAATTTAAGACACATTGGGCAAAGAAGAAGAGGGAAAGGAGTTTGGAGTAATGACAAGTCCAGAAAGATGGGTGGTGGTGTCTTCACAGAAATGGCGTTGTCATAAGGAGGGACCAACTTGAGGGAATTGACAAGGGCTTTGGTTTTAGGTTTGCTGAGGTTGAGGTGACCACAAGATCCCTGAGATGGGTACAGCAATGAGTTCAGAGGAGGGTGGAGAATAGGTATTTTGGAAACATTCAGGTCAATATGATAGCTGAAACTGAATGATAGGAGTAGGAAAGAGCAAAAGCCTGAGGGCCCCCTGTTGAGACATGTTCAGTCTAAAGAGTGGTCAAAACGATTGAGGAATCAGGGTTATGGAATATACAGGAAGGGGGAGAAACGTTTCAAGGAGAGGGAGAGGGGTTGGCAGTGTCAGGGAAATCAGAGATGGAAGAGTGTGTGCACAGCATTGAATTGAACAGCTCACAGTCTAGGAGGGAGACAGACATAAGCTAATCATTTTGGTTACGTGATAAATTACGGCAGTGATGAGAACAAAGTGTTATGGAAACAATGAGGAAAGAGCAACAAACTGCTCAAGGTTAGAAGATTTGAGAGAGGGTATATTCCAGAAGGAGGAAATAGTACATTCAAAGAGTGAAAGGAGGGGCTTCCCTGGTGGCGCAGTGGTTGAGAGTCCGCCTGCCGATGCAGGGGACATGGGTTCGTGCCCCGGTCCGGGAAGATCCCACATGCCGCGGAGCGGCTGGGCCCGTGAGCCATGGCCGCTGAGCCTGCGCGTCCGGAGCCTGTGCTCCGCAACGGACTGAGCATCTAAGAATAAGATCTGTCTTATTCATCTCCTTACTCCTAATGCCAAATGCTCATTGAACTGCTAATGAGAATGTAGGGCTCAAGTGGTAGTGGCCATGAGCTATCTACCAAAGGTGGTAGATGCGAGTGGCTGTAGGTAATTGATGATAAAGAAGGAAGACGTTGGATGCTTATAAAATGTAACCCTAAGGTAGGTCCCTAGTGGGAAAAGTCTAGAGAGCATTGTGAAGCCAGCCCAAGAAAAGGTTTAGCAGGCTTCAGAGTAACAGCCTAAGATGGAATCACTAGGGCGCTGACTTCTCTTTTCTCCTCTTCCAGGGAAAAAGCACTGGACTTAGAGTCAGAAACCTGGATTCAATATTGGCTGTCACTAATTTGTAATGCATCTTTGGGCAAGTAGTTTCATCTCTTTGAGCCTTGGTTTCCTCATTTGCAAGGTAAAAGTAATGTCTCTGCCCTCTCCACTTCATGGGGAGGACCATGTGAAAGCTTGGGATTCACTTTGTAAACTATATAGTTAACTGAGCCGATGTTAGGAAAAAGTTAGGTATTGATAATCTTATCAAGAAGCATTATTTATATCAGTGCCAGAGCTCCCTGTAGGGAAACTGGAGCCCTCTCTTCCCTTTACCTCCTCTCTTATTTCTTTATTCAGCAAATATTTATGAAATATCTTTTGGGTGTTAGCTGGGCTGGGGGATATAAAGGAGATTAAGTTATAGTTGCTTCCTTTAGAAAGATAGTCGTTTGGGGAGATAGACACTTAAATAGACACCAAGAAGATAACATAGTATGTACTATAAGAGAGAAGACAAAAATATTATGGGAGTAGAGAGGAGGGAACAACTGTCTAGAGCTGTCAGGAGGTGAGATGGGTCTTGAATGACCAGCAGGGATTTGCTGGGTAGAGTGAGAAGGGAACTGTATACACAAAGGTGTGGATATATATGAATGCCACGCTAAGGAGTTTGGACTTCATGTTCTAAGCCAACAGTTCTCAAAGTGTGGTCCTGACCCTTTTAGTGGGTCTGTGAGATCAAAACTATTTTCCTAATAATACTAAGGCATTATTTTTTTTAAACTCTCATTTTCTCATGAGTAGACTGTGTGATTGTCCAGAGGCTTTATGACATGTCACGACAGATTGCCTGCAGAAGTAGGCATAAGAAGACATCTATCTACTATTTTTATTATTTTGAGATTTGTGGGAGTTTTCTCTTTTTTTAAAAAATTTATTTTTGGCTGCATTGGGTCTTTGTTGCTGCACACGGGCTTTCTCTAGTTGTGGTGAGCGGGGGCTACTCTTTGTTGTGGTGCACGGGCTTCTCACTGCGGTGGTTTCCCTTGTTGCGGAGCGTGGTCTCTAGGTGTGTGGGCTTCAGGAGCTGTAGCACGCAGGCTCAATAGTTGTGGCTCACCGGCTCTAGAGCGCAGGCTCAGTAGTTGTGGTGCACGGGCTTAGTTTCTCCGCAGCATGTGGGATCTTACCGGACCAGGGCTCAAACCCGTGTCCCCTGCATTGGCAGGTGGATTCTTAACCACCGGGCCACCAGGGAAGCCCTATCTTCTATTAAGTCAGACTTTAAACAGGTTTTCAAGACTTTAAAACAATACCACTCTTCTCACTAAATTTTTTGTTTTGTTTTGGAAAATATAGTTATTTTTCATAAAAATGTTATGTTGATGCATTTATCATTTAAAATGAATTAATATGTAAATATTTTTAAATGTCTTAGCTTTTTTTTTTTTTTTTTTTTTTGTGGTACGCGGGCCTCTCTCTGTTGTGGCCTCACCCGTTGTGGAGCACAGGCTCCGGACGCTCAGGCTCCACGACCATGGCTCTGCGGCATGTGGGATCTTCCCGGACCGGGGCACGAACCCATGTCCCCTGCATCGGCAGGCAGATTCTCAACCACTGCGCCACCAGGGAAGCCCAAATGTCTTAGCTTTGACTTTTAGTGTGGTAATTGTCAATAGATATAATCTACATATTCTAGGTGCTGGGATAGAGCAGTCAACAAATCAAATCAAACGCCCCACTTTCATGGAACTTATACTAGGTGTGACAGAAAACAAGCAAAATAATTAATACATATAGTATGTTAAATAGTAACAGCTGTTGAGAAAAGCGGGGAACTAGGATATGAAAGCTGAAAGCTGTGTGTGTGTGTGTGTGTGTGTGTGTGTGTGTGTGTGTGTAATTTTGGATCGAATAACCAGGGAAAACCTCAGTAAGAAGGCGTGTTTTCAGTAAAGAACTGAAGGAACAAGAAGGGAGTGGATCATGCAGCCATCTGAGAGAAATGAATTCAGAAGAGGGAACAGCAAGTGAAAACGTTCTGGGACAAGAACATGCCTGGGAGGTTTGAGGAGCATCTTGGAGACCAATGTGGTTGGAGTGGAAGAAGGTTGAGGGTATTAGAAGATGAGGGTTATGGAGGGAAGGGGTGCTCTCCCTGAGAAAGAAAGACAATAGAAGCTTTTGAGAACTGAAGAGACATCTTCTGACTTACCTTTAACAGAAGCACTTTGGTTGCTGCTGAGAACAAGTGAAAAGTCATAAGCAGAAAGGCCAGCTAGGAGGCTATTGCAATAATCCATCAGGTGCAAGATGATGGTGGCTTGGACCCGAGTCCAAGTGGGGATAGTGAGATGTAGTTGGATTCTTAATAGATTTTGAAAGTAGAGTTGACCAAACATACAATGTATTGGATATGAGGTACTAGAAAAAGAGAAGGGACTTCCCTGGTGGCACAGTGGTTGAGAATCCTCCTGCCAATGCAGGGGACACAGGTTCAAGCCCTGGTCTGGGAGGATCCCACATGCGGCAGAGCAACTAAGCCCGTGCACCACAACTACTGAAGCCTGCACACTCTTTGGCCCGCGTGCCGCAAGTGCTGAGCCTGAGTGCTGCAACTACTGAAGCCTTTGCACCTAGAGCCTGTGCTCCGCAACAAGAGAAGCCACCGCAATGAGAAGCCCGCGCACCGCAACGAAGAGTAGCCCCCACTCGCCGCAACTAGAGAAAGCCCGCACAGCCAAAAATAAAAATAAATAAAATAAGTAAATTTTTAAAAAGAGAGAAAACATGAATAGAGGAGAGTGAAGTTCTGATCTGGGGTCTGAAAGGAAGTATAGATGGAGGCTGGAGAGCACGATCCAGTTCAGGAAGACTTCTTGATTTCTTTCCTTCCTCTGAATTCCTATTACAGCAGCTGACATTTAATGAGGGCTTATTATGTGCAAAGCAATTTATCTTTGTTACATCACTTAATCTTCACAGTTATCCTGTGAGGCAGATTCCAAAGAAACGGTGAGAGGAGAAGCAATTTACCCAATGATACACCTAGAAAACGTCAAAAGTGGGAATAAAGCCCAAGTGTCTGACACTAAAGCTTATGTCCTTATCTGCTTGTTCTTTTGTTCATTCATTAATCACCTCAAAAATTCTATAAACATTACTAAGCAGCCATTCTGGAAGGTGCTGTGGCGAGTGAGACTGTCTTCAGGTAAAAGAGCTAAGACCTGAGCACTCATAAGATGTGACAAATAACCACAGCACATTACAACATCCTATAGGATTTCAGAGGGAGTGAAGTCACTCTGGCTGGGGAAAATCAGAGATCAAGGAAGGCTTCCAAAAGGAATAGCATTTGAGATGAGCCTATCTAACCAAGTAATATGTTTAAAAATAATTGTTTTATATGCAATATACACTGAATATTACCACACATGTGTTTAAAGGTTATAAGCAATGTAAGACTGACTGTGAAGTTTTAATTGGCAGAAAATAGGGGTGAAGGCATGGAGGAAGGAAAGGGTCTGATTGTTCAGGATGTAGGGAAGCCCCAGTTCAATCCCCTGCCTATGTCTCAGAATCCAGCCTCAAATGACTCCAAGGTATTTTCCACTTAGATTTTTTTCCCTTAAGAGCATTCTCAAAGTGATGTGCATTCAATAAAACACACTCAGTCATTTAAGAAAATGAGAAAGTATTTTATGAACTGTTAGGAAATTATTTCCAAAATGCAATGTTAAATGAAAAAAAGGAAGGTGCAGAATACTGGTTATGGTATGCTACTATTTACGCAATAATGGGAAGAAAAGAGTGTGTGTGTGTGCATTTGCTTGTTTACATGTCAAATATGGAAGGATACCCAGGGCACTGATAACAGTGAATACCTTCCCAGAGAGGAATTATGTGGCTTGAGGACAGGGTGAGAGCTCCCTGTATACCTCTTTTTCATTGTATACCTCTATGACTTTTTAACCATGTGAATATATTATCTATTAAAAAAATACATAAATAGGGCTTCCCTGGTGGCGCAGTGGTTGAGAGTCCGCCTGCCGATGCAGGGGACACGGGTTCGTGCCCCGGTCCGGGAAGATCCCACATGCTGCGGAGCAGCTAGGCCCGTGAGCCATGGCCGCTGAGCCTGCGCGTCCGGAGCCTGTGCTCCGCAACGGGAGGGGCCACAACAGTGAGAGACCCGCGTACCGCAAGAAAACCCCATAAATATAAGTTAAACTTTTGAAAAAGTAAGTGTATTAGTCTCTAAAGGAAATTCCCTGAAAAGAGGGCATTTATTACGGTATGATATAAGCAAAAGCAGTTCACTTAGGTGGGCAGTTTCAAAAATTCAGGCCTTAATTTGCTTGGCAAAAAAAATACCAGAAATAAAGTAAAAAAAAAAAAAAAAAAAGAACGGTAAAATATTTATTATTAATTTTCTTAACATAAGACAGCTCTTTAGAAATCATTAAGCAAAGGACCTATTACCCAGTTCAAAAATGGCAAAGGATAAAATGGGCTTCATGTAAACAGAAATGTGGACTTACATTCTTTGTTTTAAAGTCCAACCTTATTTGTAATTAAAGAAAGGCAAATTGGAACAATGAGCTATTGCTTTCTCACCCACGAGACTGCAAATATCAAAAAGTTGAATATTACAGAGTGTTAAAGAGGGCACGATTAAAGTACTTTGAGAAGGGATATAAACTGGTAGATGTTCTTTGGAGCACAAATTAGCCATGCCTTTCAACCTTGAAAATGAGCGTACCTTTGACTCATCATTTCTAATTCTGAGAATTTATCCTAGACAGATAATCTTTGCATATGTACACAGATAGATGTACAAAATTATTCACTGCTGCATTCTTTGTAATTACAGGAGATCAAAATCGACCTAAATATTTTCCAACTGGGGAAACTGCTACCTCTAAACAGAGACACACTAGGTAAGTGTTGAAAAGAGCAGCGTGCATCTATATTACTGTTATGACAAGATTAATTTATCCCTCTCATTATCTCTTATTTGGGCTACAGTGTCCTGACAGGTTTCCCTGCCTTTATCTTGCCCCCTTGCAGGACCTGCTATGTAATTTGCAGGCCCAGTGCAAAATGAAATTTCAGGGCCCCTTGTTTAAAAAATAGTACGAATTCCAAGATGGTGAAAGCAGAGCATTAAAACAAGTGCGGGGACCCTTCTAAGTGCAAGGCCCTGTGTGACTGCTGCTGTCACATGCCCATGAAGCTGGCTTTGTTCTTGGAGTGCCAACTTAGACACTGGCTGCCAAAGTGGCATGCTGCTTCCTCCGCCTCCCACATCTTTCCCCCACCATCTGATGTATTACATGCCTGTCAAGAAATAACTCAAATGTTTTGGGAAGTTTTCTTTGACCCTCTCACCCAAGACACTCTTTCTTCAGTGCTCCCCTAGATCTTGCCCATCGTTTCATTAACTCTTTATTACAGTGTATTATGATGATTTGTTTAAAAATCTCTCCCTCTAAGCTTCTCAAAGTCTTGGCCTATGGGTTATGCTTGTTTGCTTATTTGAGTAACCCTAGAACCTCATACATTGCTGGGGACCTGGGAGCTGAGAGAATGAATGAATTGGAGTGGATCTGTTTGGGTGGGTGTGTTAAATAATCAGTTGTTTTGCTTCATGGTTACACCTCACCTTTATGTTGCTAAATTGGATTGGACTCTAATTTCACTGAGGCAAGCAAGCCCTGATGGCTAGCTCTTGATTCTAAGAGCCGTGATATAGTTGCAGATGGTCCCCTGGAGCGGAAGGAGCTGCCTGAACCTGAAAGTCTTTGGAGGATCCCCCAAGCCACCTATCCCTATCTCTGCATCTCCTTATACCCTTCAGGCATTTAAAAATGGGGGTTTGATTTCATCAGGTCCAGCTGACCCCATCAGTCAGTTCCAGATTCCAGAAACCTGGCAGTAGTTTCAGATTGCCTCTAATCCTTTGCAACACTGGCTTTCAAATGGAGGTATGAGATACCCCTATGATATAGGAAGACTTTCTATGGGGTTCTCATGTACTGATCATTTTAAGGACATTAATTTCCAGGTCCTCAACTTCCATATACCTGAGAAAGTTCCTGGGATTGAGGCTCCAAGCTGGCTTTTCTTTCATAATTGTAATTCTTCTATTCTTCATAAGAAAGGCATATCCTGGGTCAACATGAATCTTACTGTGGTAATCTATTGCCTGGGGCAATTAACAATACATTTATTGCATGGGGCAATAAAAAATACTGGAAGTGAATTCAAAAAGATACATGCACCCCATGTTCATTGCAGCACTATTTACAATAGCCAAGACATGGAAGCAACCTAAATGTCCATTGACAGAGGAATGGATAAAGAAGATGTGGTACAGATATAAAATGGAATATCACTCAGCCATAAAAAAGAACAAAATAATGCCATGTGCAGCAACATGGATGGACCTAGAGATTATCATACCAAGTGAAGCCAGTCAGACAAAGACAAATATCTTATGATACCACTTATATGTGGAATCTAATAAAAAATGATACAAATGAACTTATTTACAAACCAGAAAGACTCATAGATCTCAAAATCAAATTTATGGTTACCAAAGGGGAAACATGGGGGAAAGTAATAAATTAGGAGATTGGGATGAACATATATACACTACTATATATAAAATAGATGGCTAATAAGGACCTACTGTAAAGCACAGGGAACTCTACTCAATATTCTGTAATAATCTGTATGGGAAAGGAATCTGAAAAAGAATGGAGATATGTATATAAAACTGATTCACTTGGCTGTACACCTGAAACTAACACATTGTAAGTCAACTGTACTACAATAAAAACTTTAAAATAAAATAAAATAGTCTGAGAAAGAAAAAAAAATACTGGAAGTGACAAAGAGACAATTAAAAATACCAGTTTCAGGGAAACACCCTTTTTTAATTGAAGCATAATGACCTACAACACTATGTTAGTTTCAGGGGCACAACATAGTAATTTGATATTTCTATATATTACAAAATGGTCACCACAATAAGTCTAGTTACCATGTGTCACCATACAAGGTTATTACAATATTATTGACTATATTCCCTATGCTGTACATTTCATCTCTGTGAATCATTTATTTTGTAAGTGGAAGTTTGTACTTCTTAATTTTCCTCACCTATTTCACTCATCCTCACATCCCCCTCCCCTCTAGCAACCACCTGTTTGTTCTCTGTATCTCTGAGTCTGTTTCTGTTTTATTATGTTTGTTCATTTGTTTTGTTTTTTAGATTCCACATATAACTGAAATCATACGGTATTTGTCTTTCTCTGTCTGACATTTCACTTAGTATAAAACCCTGTAGGTCCGTCCATCCATATTGTCACAAATGGCAAGATTTCATTCTTTTTATGGCTGAGTAATATCCCACTGTATATATACACATCTTCTTTATCCATTCATCTGTCGAGGAACACTTAGGTTGCTTCCTTATCTTGGCTATTGTAAATAATCCTGCTATGTATATATCTTTTTGAATTAGTGTCTTTGTTTTCTTCAGAAAAATACTCAGAAGTGGAATTCCTGGGTCACATGGTCGTTCTATTTTTAACTTTTTGAGGAGCTTCCACACTGTTTTCCACAGTGGCTATACCAATTTACATTCCCACCAACAGTTCATGAAGATTCTCCTTTCTCCACACTCTCACCAACACTTGTTATTTGTTGTCTTTTTGAGGATGGCCATTCTGGCAGGTGTGAGGTGATATCTCATTGTGGTTTTGATTTGCATTTCCTGATGATTAGTGATGTTGAGCATCTTTTCATGTGTCTGCTGGCCATCTGTATGTCTTCTTTGGGAAAATGTCTATTCAGGTCTTCTGCCCATTTTTAAATTGAGTTGTTTGTTTTCTCTGATATTGAGTTGCATGAGTTCTTGGTATATTTTAACCCCTTATCAGATATATCATTTGCAAATATCTTCTCTCATTCAGTAGACTGCCTTTTCATTTTGTTGATAGTTTTCAGGGAAATATCTTTTAATTTGGGGGTTACATCATCTATGAAAATTTTGGGGGTGGTATGTGAAAAAAAAAAGTATGAAGACCACTGGTCCAAGACAACACACTATGGTAGCCTCTGGAGGTTTTTCCAGGAGATCCTGGGCTTCTCGAGCTCTAGGCCTCTACAACTGGACTTCAATTTTACTAGGAGAGTCAGGTAAATAATTTTTACTTGATTTTTAAAAAAAGCGTATTTATTTATTTATTTTATTTGTACTTGATTACTTCCATTACAGTTGACAGTCTCCCTCTTATTATTTTAAAATATATTTATTTAGTTTATTTATTTTTATTTTTGGCTGTGTTGGGTCTTTGTTGCTGAGCGTGGGCTTTTCTCTAGTTGCGGCGAGCGGGGGCTACTCTTTGTTACGGTGCACGGGCTTCTCATTGCGGTGGCTTCTCTTGTTACAGAGCATGGGCTCTAGGTGCACGGGCTTCAGTAGTAGTGGTGCATGGGCTCAGTTGCTCTGTGGCATGTAGGATTTTCCTGGACCAGGGATTGAACTCGTGTCCCCTACATTGGCAGGTGGATTCTTAAACACTGCACCACCAGGGAAGCCCCGACAGTCTCCCTCTTAAAACACATTCTTCCCTTGGCTTTTATCACACTCTGATTTTCCTTTCAACCTCTCTGGCCCCTCATTCTAACTTTCCTTTTCTAGTCCCATCTCTTCCAATTGACCTTTTAAATTCAAGAGCTTCTCATGGCAGTTATAAGCCCTCTTCTCTTTCTGTGTTTTTTTTTTTTTTTCTGCCTTTGGTTATTTTTATTTCTAGCAATTTATGTTAACAAACAAGTCTTTCTTCATTGTTTTTCCTTGAAAGTAATACTTTAAACGAATGCCAATGGGCATTGAGTGATTTTCTCCAGACTCATAATCCAGCCACTAGAAACACTTTTCCTTCCTCTTTCTGTTCTTTTCTTACAAAGAGATTTCATCCATTAACCACAATTTTATTTTTTAAAATTTTTTAATAAAACTTTTTTTTTTTGGCTGCATCAGGTCTTAGTTGTGCACGTGGGCTCTTCGTTGTGGTGTGGGCTTCTCTCTAGTTGTGGCGCACAGGCTCCAGGGCATGTGGGCTCTGTAGTCGTGCCTCGCTGGTTCCAGAGCGCGTGAGCTCAGTAGTTGTGGTGCACGGGCTTAGTTGCCCCATGACATGTGGGATCCTAGTTCCACGACCAGGGATCGAACCCACGTCCCCTGCATTGTAAAGTGGATTCTTTACCACTGGGCCACCAGGGAAGTCCCCATCACAATTTTAAATACACAATTTTAAATACCACCTGCAACCCAACTCCCAAATTTCTATCTCTAGCCTAGGACCTTGCTCCCAAACTCCTAAATCCAATTACTTCTTCCATATCTATACCTGAAGGTCCCACAGAATTTACAAACTGAGAAAAACCAAAGCCAAGCTCATGTTCTTCCCAGTCAGAATCTCGTCTTCTGCTATAGGCTTCCCCAACTGAGTCACAGTATTCCTTCTGCTCCGTTCATGCCAGAGGCCTGGGAGGCATCTCTGAGACCTCCTTAACCTGCTCCATAGCCGATAAATAATCTATTCCTATAGATTACACTTCATGCAAGATTCCCCTAAGCCTGCAGACTAGACTACATATACTCCTATTCTATACCCTCATATAGCACCTTATACTTCTAGTACTCATCCAAATTGTAATTATTTATGTAATTATTTCTCCCCCTCCTATATCACAGGCTCCATAAGCACAAGAACCATGCTTGTCTTTTTTCTGGCACATAGTAGGACCTCAATAAATATTTGTTAAATTAACAAATATAAACCCTCAGATTGTATTGATAGCAGCTGTGTGTTGTCTGCTGTTTAGTGCCTAATGCTATGTGCACAGTAGGGGGCAGCAGAGTATAGATAATGGAAAGAGTTCACTTCAGTATTGAAAGGGTGACTTCAGGTAAATGATTTAACTTTTCTGAGACTCTATTTCCTTCCTCGGAAATCAGGACTAATTCTCCTCCCCGTGGCTCAAAAAGGATAAGCAGATATAAAAGAGCTTTAGTGCAAACAGAAGAGAGTATTATTGGAGTCAGTTGTGATAAATATTTGTTGAATAAATGGAGGCAGAGGAAGAAGATCTTGGTTACAGATTCATAAGAGATGAAATGAAAGCTCAAGGAAGAGACTGGCCTAAGTCCATAGCCAGCGGGAGGCAAAGCTGTTATCACAGTGTGTTCTTGGCAGGCTCGTATCTCTGCTCTCTGATCACTGCCCTCCCACCTCCACCTCTGGCCACTGGTGCCCTATCATTGTCCTGAGCTGCAGGCCTTTCTTTCCCTTTCCTCCCGTCAAAGCATGTCTGTCCTGTGTCCTAGCCCCTCAGAGGCCTACTCATTGCCATCCACAATGACACCTAGTTCAGCCAATAAATGGGTCCCTGCTAACGTGCTAATGGCACATGGTATGTTATTTTACCATTCCCAATAATAGGAGTTGGACCTTCTTGAGACAGAATAACCTACTCAAAAAAGAATAAATTTCAGATGATGAAGTTTTAGGTTCTATGGAATAAAAGAAAATGGAAAGTTAACTGGGATTAAGGCAGTCCTAATCTTGGTCTCAAGAAAAATAATTGTACAAATACAAAATCTGTTAGATATGACTTGATATGAGGAGAAAATCTTCTTTAAAAATTCATAAATCCATCCATCCATCCATCCATATAATATATGTATCTGTATATATAACTTAATTGTAATTTATATCAGTACAATTGACTTTCTGGTGTATAGTTCTGTGAGTTTTGCACTGTCGTGTAACCACCACAATAAAAATACAGAATGGTTCATCATTCCCTAAAAATTTCCATGTATTAACCCTTTGTAGTCAAAACCTTCTCCCACCCTTAAGCCCTGGTCACACTGATGTTCTCTCTATCCTGTGGTCCAGTTTACCAAGATTTCCTTTTATGAATTTGGTTTAATGTTGCATTTAAGAATTCTTTCTAACCTAAGGTGACAAAGATATTTCTCCTTTGCTTCCTTCTAAAAGTTTCATAGGTTTACATTTAGGTCCAAGATTCATTTCAACTACGTTTTTAAAATAGAAAGTATAAGATATAGGTCAAGGTTTACATTTTTGCATAGGGATGTCCAGTTACTCTAGTATCATTTGTTGAAAAGACAGTCTTTCCCATTGCACTTCTGTAAAATAATCAATGGGCCATATTGGTGTCAAAATATTTCTGGACTCCCTGTTCCATTCCATTGATCTATGCATCTGTCCTTTCACCAGTACTATGCTATCTTTATCAATGTAGTGGTATTTCTCCACCAGTGTTCCACTTTTCCAAAATTGTTTTAGCATTCTAGTTTCTTTGTCTTTCCGTGTAAATTTTAGAATCAGCTTATTGATATCTACAAAAACTGCTGGGATTTTGAATGGGATTGTATTGAATCGGCATATCAATTTAGGGGGACCTGATGTCTTAACAGAATTGAGGCTTCCAGTCAGTGAGCATGTTATATCGCTTTGATTTCCTTCATCGGTGTGTTGTAGTTTTTCAGCATAAAGATCCATCATATATTTTGTTGTATTTATCCCTAAGACTTTCATTATTTTGGTGCAACTGTTAATTATTATTTATTTAATTTTGTTTTCCAATAGTTCATTGCCAGTATATAGAAATACAATTGATTTTTGTATTATGACTTGTATCCTGTGACTTTGCCAAACTCATTAATTAGTTTTAGGAACTTTTTTGTAGATTTAATAGAATTTTCCATATAGGCAATCATGTTGGCTACTAATAGAGTTTTATTTCTTCGTTTCCAATCCATATGTCTTTTTCCCCCCCTTGCCTTGTTGCATTAGTTAGAATTTTCTGGATAATATTGAATACACAAGAGTGAGCATCCTTTTGTGTTCCCAATATTAGGGAGAAATCATTCAGTCTTTAGGTATGATGCCCTTTTTGTACATGTCCTTTTTTTAGGTTAGGGAAGTTATCTTCTGTTCCTAGTTTGTTGAGAGATTTTATCATGAATAGATGTTGAATTCTGTTAATGTGTTTTCTTCATCAGTTGAGATTAACATGTATTTTTTTTTTCTGCTTTAGTCTGTCGATATGGTTAATTACATTAATTGATTTTTGGATGTTGTATCAGTATTGAATTACCTGGGATAAACTCCAGTTGGTAGTGAAGTATTATCCTTTTTATATGTTTCTGGATTCCATTTGCTCATAATCTGTTGAGAATTTTTAGTCTACACTCATGTGGAACATTGGTCTGTAGTTTCCTTGTAATGTCTTTTTTTTTTTCATTTTGGTGTCAGGATAATGCTGGCCTCATAAGATGAGTTGCAAAGTGTCCCTCCACTTCTATTTTCTGGGGGAGTTTGTGTAGAGCTAGTATTATTTCTTCCTTAAATGTTTGGTAGAATTTGCCAGTGAAACTCTGGGCCTGGAATTTTCTTTGTTAAGAAGGTTTTAAACTACGAATTCAATTTTCTTTAATATTATCCCACAGGTCCCAGAACTCTGTTCATTAAAAAAAGATTTTTTTTTTCCTGTGTGATCTTCAGATTGATCTATCTTCAAGTTTACTCATTCATTCCTCTGTCATCTCTATTCTACTAATGAGTCCCTCCAGTAATTTTTTTTCTTCATATAATTTCCATTTTGTTCTTATTTTATTTTTTGGTTCTCTACTGAGAACTTCTACTTCTCTATTCATTTCAAAGGTGTTTACTTTTACTTCATGGAGGATGGTTAAATAGCTTTAAAATCTTTGTCAGGTAATCTCAATATCTGGGTCATTTTAGGATTAGCATTTGTTTATTTTCCTTTCCTTTGAAGACTGGTCATATTTTCCTGGTTCTTGGTATATTAAGTAATTTTGGATTTATCCTGGCCATCTTGAATATTATACTGTGGGACTTTTAAAAAATTAATTAATTAATTAATTTTTGGCAACATTGGGTCTTTGTTGCTGCGTGCAGGCTATCTCTAGTTGCAGCGCGCAGGCTTCTCATTGCGGAGGCTTCTCTTGTGGGGCACAGACTCTAGGCGCGTGGGCTTCAGTAGTTGTGGCATGCAGGCTCAGTAGCTGTGGCTTTGGCTAGAGTGCAGACTCTCTAGCTGTGGCACCTGGGCTTAGTTTCTCCGCAGCATGTGGGATCTTCCCGGACCAGGGCTCGAACCCATGTCCCCTGCATTGGCAGGTGGATTCTTAACCACTGTGCCACCAGGGAAGTCCATATTGTGGGACTTTGAGTTCCGCTAAATCTTCTGGATGTTGATTATTTTTATATTAACAATCAAATCAACACAATTACTTTCAGATTACAAGTTCTGTCTCCCCTTCTATGGGTGGTGGTTCCAGTGTCAGTTCGTTTTCAGAGTTTTTCCTTAGCTGTTTGGACCCGACCCTGTCATGTGCTGCTCAGGGGTTGGTCTGGGACTTAGGTGATGGTTTATATCATAGTTCATTTCCCAAAGCCCTTACTAAGCTTCTTGGGTGTGTTCTGCTACTTGGGGATGAGCCCAGAATTTCTGTTGGTTCATGCACAGAATTAAAGGGTCCCCCTTCTCCTGCTCCCTCCTCCCTGGGATTTCTCCCTCACTCTGGCTCCCAGAGGCCCCTTTTTCTGAATCCTCTGTCTAGAAAGTTGGGGTTCTCTCAGAGCTCTAGCCTCCCATCCTGTCACACAGTTCCATATGACTCAGCCCACCTCTGGGGTGAACTAGCAAGAGAAAAGAGGGAAAAAAGGTGGAGGATGGGGTTTCCCTGGTGGCGCAGTAGTTGCAAGTCCGCCTGCCGATGCAGGGGACGTGGGTTCGTGCCCCGGTCCGGGGAGAATCCCACGTGCCTCAGAGCAGCTGGGCCCGTGAGCCATGGCCGCTGAGCCTGCGCGTCCGGAGGCTGTGCTCCACAACAGGAGAGGCCACAACAGTGAGAGGCCCGCGTACCGCAAAAAAAAAAAAAAAAAAAAAAGTTGGGGGATTCCCTCCATAGTCTCCACAGTTTTAACCACATTTTCTAGTTTCTATATTTTGTGCTTTGACATCTAGGGCCTTGCTGCCTCTTTGAGGGTTAGCTGATTCTTAGAAATAGGAAATGACTCTCTTTCCTGTGTGCCATTCATATGCAAATTAACCAATACCGAGGCCCTACCTCAGAATCACCTCTGGGCCCCTAAATCCTAGAGGCCCTAAAATTATTCAAACTAATCTATCTTAAACTTGCTTACCCTGTCTCCCTCACTCCTTCCCTCCAAAACCAAAAAACCAAAAAAATTAAAGGCATCCCTCCAGGTCTTCTCTCTGCCTGCAGTGGACCTCAGTATTCTCTCTGTGGCCCCAGTGGCCATCTTTTCTATGACAATCATCTCCTGATCTGTTGGCTTCACCATACCTGAATAAAAATAAAATCTACATTGAAAAACATTCACACAAAAAACTCAAAATGGATTAAAGACCTAAATGTAAGACCAGAAACCATAAAACTAGAAGAGAATATAGGCAGAACACTTGTTAACATAAATCATAGCTGTATTTTTTTGGATCTGTGTCCTAAGGCAAAGGAAGCAAAAGCAAAAATAAACAAATTAGACCTAAGTAAACTTAAAAGGTTTTGCACAGCTAAGGAAACCACTGACAACACGAAAGACAACCTGCTAAATGGAAGAAAATATTTGCAAATGATATGAACAATAAGGGGTTAATATCCAAAATATATAAACAGCTCATACTACTCAACATCAAAAAAACCAAACAACCTGATTTAAAAATGGGTAGAAGACCTGAATACACAATTTTCCAAAGAAGACATACAGATGGCCAACAGGCACATGAAAAGCTGCTCAACATAGTTAATCATCAGAGAAATGCAAATCAAAACCACAATGAGGTATCACCTCACACCTGCCAGAAGCTATCATCAAAAAGACCACAAATAACAAATGTTGGTGAGGATGTGAAGAAAAGGGAACTCTTTTACACTGTTTGTTGGAATGTAAATTGGTGCAGACACTGTGAAATGGAGGTTTCTCAAAAAACTAAAAATAGAGCTACCATATAATCCAGCAGTTCCACTCTTGGGTATTTATCCAAAGAAAACAAAAACATTAATTTGAAAAGATAAATGCACCCCAGTGTTCATAGCAGCATTATTTACAACTGCCAAGATACGGAAGCAACCCAAGTGTCCGTCAACAGATGAATGGATAAAGATGTGGTATGTATATACAATGGAATACTACTCAGACATAAAAAAGGAATGAAATTTTTCCATTTGCAACAACATTGGATGGACTTGCAGTGTATCATGCTTAGAGAAATCAAAGACCAACACTATATGATATCACTTATAAGTAGAATCTACAAATAAAACAAACTAGTGACTATAACAAAACAGAAACAGGCTCGCAGATATAGAGAACAAACTAGTTACCAGTTGAATAAGGGAAGGGGAAATGGACAAGATAGGGATAGGGGATTAAGTGTTACAAACGGGCTTCCCTGGTGGCGCAGTGGTTGATAGTCCGCCTGCCGATGCAGGGGACATGGGTTCGTGCCCCGGTCCGCGAAGATCCCACATGCCGCAGAGCGGCTGGGCCCGTGAGCCATGGCCGCTGAGCCTGCGTGTCCAGAGCCTGTGCTCCGCAACGGGAGAGGCCACAACAGCGAGAGGCCTGCGTACCGCAAAAAAAAAAAAAAAAAAAAGAGTTACAAACTACTATGTATAAAATGAATAAGCTACAAGGATATATTGTACAGCACAGGAAATATAGCCAATATTTTATAATAACTATAAATGGAGTATAACCTTTAAAAATTGTGAATCACTATGTTGTACACCTGAAACTTATATAGTATTGTAAATCAACTACCCCTCAATTTAAAAAAAGAAAAAAAAATCCACACAACAGTGGTCCCTTTTCCAGATCCTCTGTCTAAAAATGGGTTTCCTCCAGAGTTTTAGGTGGCCATAATGACAACACCACTCCCATAGCAGTGCAGGGACTGGGAGAGGAAAAAAATAGGGATTCTCCCCACACTCTCCAGCTCAAAATGTCTACTTTTCCGATCCTCTGGACAGAAAGATGGGGTTTTCTTATTTTTTTTTTTTGTCTGCACCTACTGCAGAGTTCCCAGATTTGACCCACCCTCGGGTAAAAGCCAGGGGTAAAGGAGAAAAAAGTCCCAACCAAACACCACTAGGAAATTCACCACTGCCATAGTGGGCATTCTTCAAGTTTTGACTTCCTTTCCCAATCTGTCTGCTATTATTAACTTTTCAGAGTCTTCAGACTGTTTTTGTTTTGTTTCGTTTCATATTTTTGGTTAGAGATTTTTAGCTGTAATTGGTGAGAGAGAAAGGCGGTAATGGGTTTACTCCATTTGGCCAGTGCCAGAAGTATAAACCAGATATTTTGATTAATAATCAATTTGTGTACTGTTGGAGAGAAAACACTGTATACACAACCCAGAAAGTAATAGTTTCATTGGATAAATATGATGCACTTGTCAAATGCTACCTATAGAACTACTGTCCAATTCACACTTGCACTCTTCCAATCTCCAAGATGATTGTTTCACACCTCTTTCCAAGCCACCACCATCACTGTGTCCCTCTAATGCTCAGATGAAAATTGTGCTTCCTAATTCTCTGGGAAAACATTTTCCACATCTACTGATCTATTAGCATCTATACCCATTTGCTCTGTCTCCCCTCCAGTTACTATGAGTGAACTGTCTATTCTCCCAGCCAAGTCAGTTTCTCTATCTGTGCCTTAGATTCCATCCTTTCTCACCTCCTCAAGGACACAACTCCAGTGACCGTCCTTTTTCCTGCATCATCAAAATTTCCCTCCTGATTGATTATTCCTATAAGTGTACAAACATGCTATATTATCCACCTTCTCAAAAGAAAAAAACTTCTTTTTTTTAATAGGAGATGGAGCAATCTGCTCTTTCTCTCTTTTTAAAAAATTAATTAGTTTATTTATTTATTTTTGTCTGCTTTGGGTCTTCATTGCTGTGCGCGGGCTCTCTAGTTGCGACGAGTGCAGGGTACTCTTCGTTGCGGTGTGTGGGCTTCTCATTGCGGTGGCTTCTCTTGTTGCGGAGCGTGGGCTCTAGGTGCACGGGCTTCAGTAGTTGTGGCTCGGCTCTAGCTGTGGCACATGGGCTTAGTTGCTCTGCGTCATATGGGATCTTCCCGGACCAGGGCTCGAACCTGTGTCCCCTACATTGGCAGGCGGATTCTTAACTACTGCGCCACCAGGGAAGTCCCCCTAAAAACTTCTTTTTACTCCACAGCCTCTTTTAGATACTTAATCCCACACTTCTAATACCCTTAATTAATACTCTATTTTATATCCTACTTCTCTGCTCCCCTATGAAACAAGCCAACTCCTCAAAAGAGTTTTTTATACTCTTTGCCTCAAAATAGTTTCCCCACTTTCTTTCTTAATCCCACTCCAATTAGGCTTTTTGCCCACCCCACCACCCAAACTGCTCTTACCAAGTCACCAGTGACCTCCATCAACAATCCATCCTCAATCCGTACCTTACTCCACCTCCAGGAACATCTGTTACCGTTGATCACTTCCCCCTTGGAACCTTTCTCACCTGGCTGCTGAGATGACACTCTCTCTTGGTTCTCTTCATACCTCCCTGGCCACTTCTCACTTTTCTTTGCTGGCTTCCCCTCCATCCCAATCATTAGAAGCTGGGGCTCCCCCAGGGTGTAGTCCTCGGGTGTTTTCTCGGTCTTCACTATACCTTAGGTGATCCCATCCAGCTTCATTGGTTTACGCATCATCTATATGGTGAGCTCCCATATTTAGCTTCCAGCCTAGACTTCTTCCCTGAACTTCAGACTTGCATACCAACTACCTGTCAGCATTTCTGCTTGGATGGAAATACTAATAAGTAGTGTTACAATATCAATAAGTATCTGATTAAGTATCAAACTTAATGTATAAAAATTGATGTATTTCCCACAAAAACGTGCTTCTCCTATAGCTTCCCCCTTTCAATAAATGATAACTCTGGCCTCCAGTTGCCCAGAGCAAAAACTTCAGTGTTCTGTCTTTTTAACACAGGCTTTATTGAAACATAATATTAATATAGAAAAGTACACAAATTATAAATGTATAAACCAATAAATGTTCACAAAGTGAGCACATTTATATAGTCAGCAGTAGATCAATAAACAGACCATTACCCCAGAAGCACTCATGTTCCCCTTCTAATCAAGGGTAACCAATATCCTGACTTCTTATAGCACCATAGGTGAGTTCTATGTATCTTTGAAATTTAATAATTGGAATCATTTAGTAAATACTTTTTGTGTGTCTGGCTTCTTTTTCTCAGCATTATATTTTTGAGATGAATTCAGTGTAAGCATGTAATTTAAGTTTTTTTTTGAATTTAATTTATTTTTTTATACAGCAGGTCCTTATTAGTCATCAATTTTATACACATCAGTGTATACATGTCAACCCCAATCGCCCAATTCATCACACTACCACCCCCGCCACCCCCACGGTTTTCCCCCCTTGATGACCATACGTTTGTTCTCTACATCTGTGTCTCAATTTCTGTCCTGCAAACCGGTTCATCTGTACCATTTTTCTAGGTTCCACATATATGCGTTAATATACGATATTTGTTTTTCTCTTTCTGACTTACTTCACTCTGTATGACAGTCTCTAGATCCACCCACGTCTCTACAAATGACCCAATTTCATTCCTTTTTATGGCTGAGTAGTATTCCATTGTATATATGTACCACATCTTCTTTATTCATTCACCTGTCGATGGGCATTTAGGTTGCTTCCATGACCTGGCTATTGTAAATAGTGCTGCAATGAACCTGGGGGCTCATGTGTCTTTTTGAATTATGGCTTTCTCTGGGTATATGTCCAGGAGTGGGATTGCTGGGTCATATGGTAATTCTATTTTTAGTTTTTAAGGAACCTCCATACTGTTCTCCATAGTGGCTGTATCAATTTACATTCCCACCAACAGTGCAACAGGGCTCCCTTTTCTCCACACCCTCTCCAGCATTTGTTGCTTGTAGATTTTCTGATGATGCCCTTTCTAGCTGGTGTGAGGTGATACCTCATTGTAGTTTCGATTTGCATTTCTCTAATAACTAGTGTTGTTGAGCAGCTTTTCATGTGCTTCTTGGCCATCTGTATATCTTATTTGGAGAAATGTCTATTTAGGTCTTCTGCCCATTTTGGGGTTGGGTTGTTTGTTTCATTAATATTGAGCTGCATGAGCTGTTTATATATTTTGGAGATTAATCCTTTGTCCGTTGATTCATCTGCAAATATTTTCTCCCAATATGAGAGTTGTCTTTTCATCTTGTTTATGGTTTCCTTTGCTGTGCAAAAGCATTTAAGTTTCATTAGGTCCCATTTGTTTATTTTTGTTTTTATTTCCATTACTCTAGGAGGTGGATCATAAAAGATCTTGCTGTGATTTATGTCGAAGAGTGTTCTTCCTGTGTTTTCCTCTAAGAGTTTTTTATAGTGTCCAGTCTTACACTTAGGTCTCTAACCCATTTTGAGTTTATTTTTGTGTATGGTGTTAGGGAGTATTCTAATTTCATTCTTTTATATGTAGCTGTCCAGTTTTCCCAGCACCACTTATTGAAGAGACTGTCTTTTCTCCATTGTATATACTTGCTTCCTTAGTCAAAGTTTAGTTGACCATAGGTGTGTGGGTTTATCTCTGAGCTTTCTATCTTTTTCCATTGATCTATGTTTCTGTTTTTGTGCCAGTACTATATTGTCTTGATTACTGTAGCTTTGTAGTATAATCTGAAGTCAGGGACTCTGATTCCCCCAGCTCTGTTTTTTTTTCCCTCAAGACCGCTTTGGCTATTCTGGGTCTTTTTTGTCTCCATACAAATTTTAAGATTTTTTGTTCTAGTTCTGTAAAAACAGCCATTGGTAATTTGATAGGGATTGCATTGAATCTGTAGATTGTTTGGGGTAGTATACTCATTTTCACAATATTGATTCTTCCAATCCAAGAACATGGTACATCTCTCCATCTGTTGGTATCATCTTTAATTTCTTTCATCAGTGTCTTATAATATTCTGCATACAGGTCTTTTGTCTCCCTAGGTAGGTTTATTCCTAGGTATTTTATTCTTTTTGTTGCAATGGTAAATGGAAGTGTTTCCTTAACTTCTCTTTCAGATTGTACATCATTAGTGTATAGGAATGCAAGAGATTTCTGTGCATTAATTTTGTATCCTGCAACTTTACCAAATTCATTGATTAGCGCTAGTAGTTTTCTGGTGACATCTTTTGGATTCTCTATGTATAGTATCATGTCATCTGCAAACTGTGACAGCTTTACTTCTTCTTTTCCAATTTGTATTCCTTTCATTTCTTTTTCTTCTCTGATTGCCATGGCTCGGACTTCCAAAACTATGTTGAATAATGGTGAGAATGGACATCCTTGTCTTGTTCCTGATCTTAGAGGAAATGCTTTCAGTTTTTCACCACTGAGAATCATGTTTGCTGTGAGTTTGTCATATGTGGCCTTTATTATGTTGATATAGTTTCCCTCTATGTCCACTTTCTGGAGCGTTTTTATCATAAATTAGTGCTGAATTTTGTCAAAAGCTTTTTCTGCATCTATTGAGATGATCATATGGTTTTTATTCTTCAATTTGTTAATATGGTGTATCACATTGAATGATTTGTGTATATTGAAGAATGCTTGCATCCCTGGGATAAATCCCACTTGATCATGGTGTATGATCCTTTTAATGTGCTGTTGGATCCTGTTTGCTAGTATTTTGTTGAGGATTTTTGCATCTATATTCATCAGTGATATTGGTCTCTAATTTTCTTTTTTTGTAGTATATTTGTCTGGTTTTGGTATCATGGTGATTGTGGCCTCATAGAATGAGTTTGGGAGTGTTCCTTCATCTGCAATTTTTGGAAGAGTTTGAGAAGGATGGCTGTTAGCTCTTCTCTAAATGTTTGATAGAATTCACCTGTGAAGCCATCTGGTCCTGGACTTTTGTCTGTTGGAAGATTTTTAATCACAGTTTCAATTTCATTACTTGTGATTGGTCTGTTCATATTCTCTATTTCTTCCTGGTTCAGTCTTGGGAGGTTATACCTTTCTAAGAATTTGTCCATTTCTTCCAGGTTGTCCATTTTATTGGCATAGTGTTGCTTGTAGTAGTCTCTTAGGATGCTTTGTATTTCTGCAGTGTCTGTTGTAACTTCCCCTTTTTCGTTTCTAATTTTATTGATTTGAGTCCTCTCCCTCTGTTTCTTGATGAGTCTGGCTAATGGTTTATCAATTTTGTTTCTCTTCTCAAAGAACCACCTTTTAGTTTTATTGATCTTTGCTGTTGTTTTCTTTGTTTCTATTTCATTTATTTCTGCTCTGAACTTTATGATTTCTTTTCTTCCACTAACTTTGGGTTTTGCTTGTTCTTCTTTCTCTAGTTCCTTTAGGTATAATGTTAGATTTTTTATTTGAGATTTTTCTTGTTTCTTGAGGTAGGCTTCTATAGCTATAAACTTTCCTCTTAGAACTGCTTTTGCTGCATCCCATAGGTTTTGGATCATCATGTTTTCATTGTCATTTGTCTCTAGGTAGTTTTTTATTTCCTCTTTGATTTCTTCAGTGATCGCTTGATTATTTAGTAACGTATTGTTTAGCCTCTATGTGTTTGTGTTTTTTACGTTTTTTATCCCTGTAATTTATTTCTGATCTCATAGCTTTGTGGTCAGAAAAGATGCTTGATATAATTTCAGTTTTCTTAAATTTACCGTGGCTAGATTTGTGATCCAAGATGTGATCTATCCTGGAGAATGTTCCATGTGTACGTGAGAAGAAAGTGTAATATGCTGTTTTCAGATGGAATGTCCTATAAATATCAATAAATCTATCTGGTCTATTGTGTCATTTAAAGCTTGTGTTTCCTTATTAATTTTCTGTCTGGATGATCTGTCCATTGGTGTAAGTGAGGTGTTAAAGTCCCCCACTATTATTGTGTCACTGTCAATTTCCTCTTTTATAGCTGTTAGCATTTGCCTTATGTACTAAAGTGCTCCTATGTTGGGTGCATATATATTTATAATTGTTATATCTTCTTCTTGGATTGATCCCTTGATCATTATGTAATGTCCTGCCTTGTCTCTTGTAACATTCTTTATTTTAAAGTGTATTTTATCTGATATGAGTATTGCTACCCCAGCTTTCTTTTGATTTCCATTTGCATGGAATATCTTTTTCCATCCCCTCACTTTCAGTCTGTATGTGTCTCTAGGTCTGAAGTGGGTCTCTTGTAGACAGCATATATATGGGTCTTATTTTTGTATCCAGCAAACCTGTGTCCTTTGGTTGGAGCATTTAATCTATTCATGTTTAAGGTAATTATCGATATGTATGTTCCTATGACCATTTTCTTAATCGTTTTGGGTTTGTTTTTGTAGGCCCTTTTCTTCTCTTGTGTTTCCCACTCAGAGAAGTTCCTTTAGCATTTGTTGTAGAGCTGGTTTGGTGGTGCTGAATTCTCTTAGCTTTTGCTTGTCTGTAAAGCTTTTGATTTCTCCATCGAATCTGAATGAGATCCTTGCTGGGTAGAGTACTCTTGGTTGTAGGTTTTTCCCTTTCATCACTTTAAATATATCATGCCACTCCCTTCTGACTTGTAGAGTTTTGGCTGAGAAATCAGCTGTTAACCTTACAGGAGTTTCCTTGTATGTTATTTGTCATTTTTCCCTTGCTGCTTTCAATAATTTTTCTTTGTCTTTAATTTTTGCCAATTTGATTACTATGTGTCTTGGAGTGTTTCTCCTTGGGTTTATACTATATGGGACTCTCTGTGCTTCCTGGACTTGGGTGGCTATTTCCTTTCTCATGTTAGGGAAGTTTTTGACTATAATCTCTTCAAATATTTTCTCGGGTCCTTTCTTTCTCTCTTCTCCTTCTGGGACCCCTATAATGCGAATGTTGTTGCATTTAATGTTGTCCCAGAGGTCTCTTAGGCTCTCTTCATTTCTTTTCATTCTTTTTTCTTTATTCTGTTCTGCAGCAGTGAATTCCACCATTCTGTCTTCCAGGTCACTTATCCATTCTTCTGCCTCAGTTATTCTGCTATTGATTCCTTCTATTGTATTTTTCATTTCAGTTATTGTATTGTTCATCTCTGTTGGTTTGTTCTTTAATTCTTCTAGGTGTTTGTTCTTTCATTCTTCTAGGTTTTTGTTAAACATTTCTTGCATCTTCTTGCTCTTTGCCTCCATTCTTTATCCGAGGGCCTGGATCATCTTCACTATCATTATTCTGAATTCTTTTTCTCAAAGGTTGCCTATCTCCACTTCATTTAGTTTTTTTTCTGGGGTTTTATCTTGTTCCTTCATCTGGTACATAGCCCTCTGCCTTTTCATCTTGTCTGTCTTTCTATGAATGCAGTTTTTGTTCCACAGGCTGCAGGATTGTAGTTCTTCTTGCTTCTGCTGTCTGCCCTCTGGTGGATGAGGCTATCCAAGAGGCTTGAGCAAGTTTCCTGATGGGAGGGATTGGTGTTGGATAGAGTTGGTTGTTGCTCTGGTGGGCACAGCTCAGTAAAACTTTAATCCGCTTGTCTGCTGATGAGTGGGGATGGGTCCCCTCCCTGTTGGTTGTTTGGTCTGAGGGGACCCAACTGGAGCCTATTGGGGCTCTTTGGTGGGGCTAATGGCAGACTCTGGGAGGGCTCATGCCAAGGAGTACTTCCCAGAACTTCTGCTGCCAGTGTCCTTGTCCTCACAGTGAGACAGAGCCACCTCCCGCCTCTGTGGGATACCCCCCAACACTAGCAGGTAGGTCTGGTTCAGTGTCCCCTCGGGTCACTGCTCCTTCCCCTGGGTCCCGATGTGCACACTACTTTGTGTGTGCCCTCCAAGAGTGGAGTCTCTGTTTACCCCATTCCTGTCGAAGTCCTTCAATCAAATCCCACTAGCCTTCAAAGTCTGATTCTCTAGGAATTCCTCCTCCCATTGCCTGACTCCCAGGTTGGGAAGGCTGACATGGGGCTCAGAACCTTCACTCCCGTGGGTGGACTTATGTGGTATAAGAGTTCTCCAGTTTGTGGGTCACCCACCCAGCAGTTATGGGATTTGATTTTATTGTGATTGCACCCCTCCTACTGTCTCATTTTGGCTTCTCCTTTGTCTTTGGATGTGGGGTATCTTATTTGGTGAGTTCCAGTGTCTTCCTGTCAATGATTGTTCAGCAGTTAGTTGTGATTTCAGTGTTCTCTCCAGAGGGAGTGAGAGCCCGTCCTTCTACTCCGCCATCTTGTACCAATCACCGTAATTTAATTTTATTCATTTTCATCATTGTATATTCTATTTTGTAAATATGGCATAGTCTGTTCAATCATTCTATTCTTTTTTTTTTCATTTATTTTTTAGCCGTGCCACGTGGGATCTTAGTTCCCCCAGCAGGGATCAAACATGCGCCCCCTGCACTGGAAGCACAGAGCCTTAACCACTGGACCACCAGTGAAGTCCCCGCAATCATTCTATTCTTGACAGCTGTTTGGGTAGTGTCCAGTTTGGGGCTATTACAGATAATGCTGCTATGACTAAACATATGTGTGTTTTTCAATAGATATATGTAAGCATTTCTATTAGGAATATACCTAGGAGGGATATATTCAGCTTTAGTAGGTGCTATCAGGTTTCCAAAGTGGTTGTACCAGTTTACATTACCCACAGCAGAGTAGTAGGGGTCTAGTTGTTCTATAGCCTCACCAATACTGTTTTTCCCTCCCTCCTCTCTCCTTCCCTTCCTCCCTAGTCTTGTCTTTTTCCTTTTAACTATTCTGGTAGGTAGGTAGTGGCATCATATTGTGGCTTTAATTTTCATTTCTTAGAGTCAGTTTTTTATTCCTCTATTTCTCTCATACCCACATGCAATCTGTCAGCAAATTCTGTCAGCTCTATCTTCATAATATATCCAATATCCATGTACTTTCACCATCTCTACTGCAAACACCCTGGTCCACAACACCATCATTTTTCACCCATATTATTGTAGTATCCTCATAAGAGGAATGTATGTGTGCTTGGGGCTCCCTGAGTGTGTCTTTGCCCCTGAGCCCTATTTCCCCTATGGTAGCCACAGTGATGCTCTTCAAACAAAAATCAGATCACATCACTCCTCTTCTCAAAAGCCTCCCATGGCTTCCCACCTCACTTAGGATAAAAATCAAAGGAGTTATAATTGCCCTACAAGGCCCTAAGGGATGAGCGTCCTGCTACTTCTCTCTCCTTTGCCCAACCATATACTATAGATAAACGAGCCTCCTTGTTAATCAAATAAACCAAGCTTACTCTCGGGACTTTTGCATTTGTTCTGTCTACTTAGATTAGATTGTTCTTCCCATGGCCATGTGATGGTTCATTCTCTCTCTTCCTTCAGATCTCTGCTCACCTGTCATCCTATTTTAGAGGCCTGCCCTGACTGTGCTGTATAAAACAGCAACTCACCACACCCTGGCACTTGTTATCTCTTTATTACTGTCCCTCACCTCCTTTACTTTTCCACATAGCACTTATTATCACTGACATTTTAAAACTTTACTTGTTTATTGTCTTTCTCTCCCAGTAGACAGTAAGTTCTATGAAGACAGACACTTCATTTTGTTTTCTGCTATAGTCCCAGCTCCTCAAATGGTGTCTGAAACATAGTAGACACTCAATAAATATTTTTGGAATAAACTCATATAAATTGACAAGCCGTGATAAGTCCAGAAGAATAATACTGGGATACTGAAAAGCCACATCACATAAAGAACCCTTGAGGGAACCAGAGATGTTTAACCTAAAGAAGAGAATATTTGGGGGAACAGGATCACTGTCTTCAAAAGTATGCAGGGCTGTCACATGTGGTTTTGGAGGTCAGAACTTGGACCTGACCCATTTGAATATTTCTAGTGACAGGGAGCTCACTATTTTGTGAAGCTGCCGGTTCTGTTATTGGATGGCTCTGTTAGAAAGTTACTCTACTGAACTAACATTTATTTCTCTATGACTTCCTCTTACTCATTAATCTGTTCTCGGGAGCTTCCAGACCAAATATCCTTCCCTCTTCACCTCTAACTGGATGAAATGAGACACCAATAGGGGAAATTCGCTGGCAGTCCAGTGGTTAGGACTTCAGGCTCTCAATGCCAAGGGCTGGGGTTTGGTCCCTGGTTGGGGAACTAAGATCCCACATGTTGCATGGCGTGGCCAAAAAAAGAAATATATATATATATATATATAGAGAGAGAAAGAACACCAACACGTATGCCTGGGGAAATTTAAAAACCAGAATAAACCAAAAAAAAAATGACATGACTTTTGTTTTGCAGAAAGGAATACACATACTGAAAAATGGGAGGCTTGAAAAAATAAAGGGTGTTGTTGCTTGTTGTAAGTGGGAAGGTATTGTGAAGTTGTGAGAGGAAAGACAACGAAGATGAGTTGATGGCTCGGGAGAGGAAACTTGGGGAAAAGGACAGAAATATCTAAAGGAGAATTTGTTTAAGTTTCTGCTGTATGGGGCAGGCATGATGAACCTTTTTACTAGGTTCTCCATTAAGTAATCAGTAAAATATTCCTGCACTGTAGAGTTGGATCTGTTTTGGGGGGAATGTGTGGAAGTCTTGAGTCTGGTGAGTGTGGAGCCAGGCTGAGGCTGCTCATGAGAGGACTGTCATATGCAGGTCCACATACATCAGTCCTTCAGCCAGACGAGGGGAGATCAGAGGAAACAGAGTTTTGGATTCTGTGGAAATGAGTTTTAGATACTGGAAATGAGAATAGTAACATCTGCCAGGAAATGAGCATAATAACATCTGCTAGGAAATGAAGATAATACCTGCCCTTTTTTCCTAATAAACTTGTTTGCCAGATCAACAAAAATTTCAACAAGATAATAGAATAAAAATATTTCTATCATGATAAAATTATACATAAAAGGGATTATTATTATTAAAGTTAGTGGAAGACTGGATGAAATAACGTCCTTTCTCAAAAATTGTCCATTTATTTATTCATCTAGTCATTTGTTGTCTATCTTCTAAATCCCTGGCACTCTTCTAGATCCCTGGCACTCTTCTAGATAGTAAGGCTATAACAATGAACAAGGGTTTTTATTTCCCTAGAGAAGGAGCTAGTTAACTACTGCCTGTAGAATTAAGTATCACTTCTTAGCATTGCATTCTTTTTTTTTTTTAATTGGCCACACCACGCGGCATGTGGGATCTTTATATTTTAAAATTCATTTATTTTTATTTATTTATTTATTTTTGGCTGTGTTCGGTCTTCGTTGCCGCGGCGCGGGCTTTCTCTAGTTGCGGTGAGCGGGGGCTACTCTTTGTTGCGGTGCGTGGGTTTCTCTTTGCGGTGGCTTCTCTTGCTGTGGAGCACAGGCTCTAGGTGCGTGGGCTTCAGTAGTTGTGGCACGTGGGCTCAGTAGTTGTGGCTCGTGAGCTCTAGAGCACAAGCTCAGTAATTGTGGTGCACGCGCTTAGTTGCTCTGCAGTATGTGGGATCTTCCAAGACCAGGGGTCGAATCCATGTTCCCTGCATTAGCAGACGGGTTCTTAACCACTGCGCCACGAGGGAAGCCCGGTATGTGGGATCTTAGTTCCCCGACCAGGGAATCGAACCCTTGCCCCCTGCAGTGGAAGCACGGCGTCTTAACCACTGGACTGCCAGGGAAGTCCCCAGCATGGCATTCTTAATCTGGCACTCAAATGACCCATTTTATCTCCCGTGACATTTCCTTACGTAAACTATACTCAGAGCAGCCACATGGGACCATTTATTATTCCTCAAACATACAGTTCTCTTTCACCTTCTTTGCCTTTATGCTTTTATGTCCATCCAGAATCCAGTCATTATTCATTCATCGAACAAACATGTACTGGACTCTTTCCTTGTGTTGTGTTTTATGCTGGGACATGTCAGGAGCTTTTTTTTTTGGCTGTGTAGGATGTTTATTTGCAGCGCACGTGTTCTTCACTGAGGCACAGGGGCTTCTCTCTAGTTGTGGCTTGGGGGTTTTCCTCTTTTCTAGCCGAGGCGCGTGGGTTCCAGAGCGCGTGGGCTCTGTAGTTTGCGGCACGCGGGGCTCTCTAGTTGAGGTGCGCGCAAGCTCTGTAGTTATGGTGCAGGGCTTAGTTGCCCCGCGGCAGGTGGGATGTTAGTTCCCCAACCAGGGATCGAACTTGCGCCCTCTGAATTGCAGGACAGATTCTTTACCACTGGACCACCAGGGAAGTCCCAGGAACATGTTGGTAAATAAGATATAAGCTTTGCCCTCAAAGATCTTAGCCTGGGAGGGGAGAAACATCTTTCCCCGCTTCACCTACTGAAATCCTTCTCTTCCTTCAAGGCCCAGGTGAATCTATGGCCTCTGTATAGCTTTCCCAGATCCTTTCCCTCAGTACATGGCTTATAATTACTTTGTACCCTTTTCAAAGGGTACAACACACACAACATTTAATAAGTTCGCCAACTTATATGAACACAGTTCATGGAGCCCCCAAACAATTACAATAGTAACATCAAAGATCACTGATCACAGATCACCATAATAGATGTAATAATAATGAAAAAGTTGAAATACTGTGAGAAGTACCAAAATGAGACACAGAGACAGGAGGTAAGCAAATGCCGTTGGAAAAACGGCTCTGATAGACTTGCTCAATGCAGGGTTGCCACAAACCTTCAGTTTGTAAAAACTGCAATATCTGTGAGGTGCAATAAAGCAAAACACAATAAAACAAGGTACACCTGTATTGAGATATAATTTACGTACCATAAGATTCATCCATTTAAAGTATGCAGTTCAATGTTTTAACTATATTGTGCATCCATCATCGCAGTCTAAATTTAGAATATTTTCATCACCCCCAAAATAACCCTGTGTCCTTTAGCAGTCACTTTCTGTCACCACCTCCTCCTCCCAGCACTAGGCACCACTAATCTACTTTCTATATCTATGGATTTCCTATTCTGGACATTTCATGTAAATGGAATCATACAAGATGTGGTTCTTTGTAACTGGCTTCTTTCATTTATCGTAATGTTTTAAAGGCTCATTCATGTTGTAGCATGTATCAGTACTCATTTTTATGCTTGCAGAGTATTCT
Source organism: Kogia breviceps (assembly GCF_026419965.1). Classification (NCBI taxonomy): domain Eukaryota; kingdom Metazoa; phylum Chordata; class Mammalia; order Artiodactyla; family Physeteridae; genus Kogia; species Kogia breviceps. The sequence continues at coordinate 23,610,702 of NC_081323.1, forward strand.
ATTGTAGAAATATACCACAATTTGTTTATCCATTCATCAATTGATAGGTATTTGGATTGTTTCCACCCTTTGGCTGTTATGAATAGCGCTGCTATGAACATTCTTGTACAAGTATCTGTGTAGACGTGTTTTCAGTTCTCTTGAGTACATACCAGGAATGGAATTGCTGAGTCAATTGGTAAATCTGTGTTTAACTTTTTGGGAATTGTCAAATGTTTTCCGAAGTGGCTGTACCATTTTACATTAACACCAGCAATATCTTAGGGTTCCACTTTCTCCACGACGTCACCAACACTCGTTTATTGTCTGTCGTTTTTAATTTTAGCCATTTTTGATGGTGTGAAGTGGTATCTCATTATAGTCTTGATTTACATTTCCTTAATGACTAATGGTGTTGAGCCTCTTTTCATGTGCTTTTGACTACTGGTATATATTCTTTAATAAATGCCTATTCAAATCCTTTGCCTATTTTTAAATTGGATTATCTGTCTTTTTATTTTTGTGTTGTAAGAGCTTTTTATATATTCTCAATACTAGATCCTTATGAGATATATGATTTACAAATATGTTCTTCTATTCTGTGGGATATGTTTTCACTTTGATAGTGTCCTGTGAAGCACCAAAGTATTTTATTTTGAAGAATTGCAATTTATCTATTTTTTTTCTTTTGTTGCTTGTACTTGTTTTATCATATCTAAGAAACCATTGCCTAATCTAAGGGCAGTATTTACACTTATGTTTTCTTCTAGGAGTTTTATGACTTTAGATCTTATATTTAGTACTTTGATCCATTTTGAGTTAATTTGTGTTTAGGGCGTGAGGTTGGGATCCCAACTTCATTCTTTTGCATTTTGATATACAGTTGTCCCAGCACCATTTGTTGAAAAAATTATTCCTTCTCCATTGAATTACTTTAGCAAATTATAGGAAATCAATTAACCACAACATAAGGGTTTATTTCTGGAGTCTCAGTCTTTTTCCACTGATCTATATATCTCTTGTTATGCCAGTAAAACACTGTGTTGATGATTGTAGCTTTGTAGTTAGTTTTTAAGTCAAGAAGTGTGAGACCTCAACTTTTTTTTCAAGATATTTTTGGGAGCTATTTTGGGTCCCTTGCACTTTCATATGAATTTTAATAGGGGCTGCATTGAATCTGTAGATTAGTTTGGGTAATATTGCTGCCTTAACATATTAAGCATCTGACCAAGGAATGCAGGATTTGTTAATTTATTTAGGCCTTCTTTAATTTCTTTCAATAATGATTTGTAGTTTTCAGTGTGTAGGTCTTATGCTCCTTTTGTTAAATTTATTCTTAAGTATTTTATTCTTTTTCATGCTATTATAAATAGATTTCTCTTCTTAATTTCATTATTGGATTTTTTATTGCTAGTGCATAGAAATACAAATGTTTTTTATCAATATTTTATTTTATTTTTTAAAATATTGTTTTATTTTATATTGGGGTATATTTGATTTACAATGTTGTGTTAGTTTTGGGTGTACAGAAAATGATTTAGTTATACACATATCTATTCTTTTTCAGATTCTTTTCCCTACGATTGGTTTTTATATATTAATCTTTTATCCTGCAACATTGCTAAACTTGTTTATTAGCTCTAATTGTTTTTTTTAGTACATTCTTTAGGATTTTCCATAATATAAAATCATGTCTTTTCTGAATAGATATACTTTTACTTCTTCCTTTCTAATACAGGTGACTTTTAATTTTTTTTTTTTTTTTTTTTTTTTTTTTTTTTTTTTTTGGTGGTACACGGGCCTCTCACTGTTGTGGCCTCTCCCATTGCGGAGCACAACCTCCGGATGCACAGGCTCAGTGGCCGTGGCTCACGGGCCCAGCTGCTCCGCGGCATGTGGGATCTTCCGGACCGGGGCACGAACCCATGTCCCCTGCATCGGCAGGCGGATTCTCAACCACTGCGCCACCAGGGAGGCCCTACAGGTGCCTTTTATCTTGCCTGATTTTACTCTTGCCTGATTGCTCAGGCTAGAACCTCAAGTACAATGTTGATAAAAAAGTAGGGAGAGCAGAAATTCTTGTCTTGTTTCTGATTTTAGGGAAAAGGTTAAGTATGGTGTTAGCTGTGGGTTTTTCTGTAGATAACATTTATCAGGTTGAATAAGTTCCCTTCTGTTTCTAGTTTGTTGAGTGTTTTTATCATACAGGGTATTGGATTATAACAAATGCTTTTTCTGAATCTACTGAGATGATCATGTTGATTTTGTCCTTTATTTTATTGATATGGTGTATTACGCTGACTGATTTTCATATATTGAGCCAATTTTTCATCCCTGGAATAAATCTCCCTTGTTCATGGTATATCATCCTTTTTATATGTTGTTGGATTCAATTTGTTAGAATTTGTTGAGGATTTTCGTGTCTATAAGATATTTGTAGTTGTCTTATAATCTATCTATATGGTTTTGGTCTCAAAGTAATACTGGCCTCATAGACTGACCTGGAGAGTGTTCCCTTTTCTGTTTTTTGGAAGAGTTTATCAAGGATTAATGCTAATTCTTCTTTAAATGTGGTGGAATTCACCAGTGAATTAATTTGGGCCTGGGCTTTTCTTTGTGGGAAATTTAAAATTACTAATTCAACATCTTTACTTGTTATAAGTCTATTTAGATTTTCTGTTTCTTCTTAGTCTGTGTTAATTGTTTGTGTTTTTCTAGGAATTTGTCAGTTTCATCAGCGTTGTCTGATTTGTTGGCATACAATTGTTTGTAGTATTCCTTATAATCATTTTTATTTCTGTAATGATATTTGTAATTTGATCTTCTCTCTTTTTTTCTTGATAAGTCTAGCTAAAGTTTTGTCAAATTTGTTTATCTTTTAAAAAATCAACTTTTCATTTTGTTGATTTTCTTTATTATTTTTTTAGTCTCTATTTCATTTATCTGCTCTAATTCTTATTACTTCCATTCTCCTGCTTGATTTAGATTTAGGTTGCTCCTCTTTTTCTATCTTCTTTAGGTGGAAGTTTAGGTTATTGATTTGAGATATTTCTTCTTTTTTAATATAGGCACTTAAACCTATACATTTCCCCCATCTCTAATTAATCTAGCTACATCTCATAGGTTTTCATATGTTGAATTTTTGTTTTCACTCACCTCAAACTATTTTCTAGTTTACCTCATAATTCTTTGACCCATTTTAAAATTTAGGAATGTGTTGTTTTTAATTTTTTTTTTTTTTTTTTTTTTGCATTACACGGGCCTCTCACTGTTATGGCCTCTCTCCCATTGCGGAGCACTGGCTCCAGATGCACAGATTCAGCAGCCATAGCTTATGGGCCTAGCTGCTCTGCGGCCTGTGGGATCTTCCCGGACCAGGGCACGAACCTGTGTCCCCTGCATCGGCTGGTGGACTCTCAACCACTGCGCCACCAGGGAAGCCCGGAATGTGTTGTTTACACACAAATTTGTGAATTTTCCAAATTTCCTTTTATTGTTGATTTCTAATTTAATTCCACTGTGCTCAGAGAACATACCTTTAATGACTTTCTTTTTAAAATATTGAGACTTGTTTCATGGCCTAACACATGATCTGTCCTTGAAAATTGTCCATTTGTGCTTAAGGAGAATGTATATTCTGCTGTTGTTAGATGGAGTATCCTATAGGTACGTCTAGTTGGTTTATAGTGTTGTTCAAGTCTTCTGTGTAATTGATTTTCTGCTATTATTAAAAATGGAGTATTGAACTCTGCAACTATTATTATTGAATAGGAGTTTGCCAGGGAGAGAAAAGAATATGACATGAAATGGCATGACCAGAAAGGACAAGGTATGTTGGAGAAAACAAAGGTGGTTTGGAGGGGCTAGAAGGTAGGTTGAGAGAGAAGAAGGGTACTATAGACTGAATGTTTGTGCTCACCTCCCCAGTTCATCTGTTGAAACCTAATCCCCAATGTGATGATATTTGGAGATGGGGCCTTTGGGAGGTGATTAGGTTATGAGGGTAGAACACTCATGAATGGGATAAGTACCCTTAAAAAAGAGACCCTGGAGAGCTCCCTTCCCCTTTCCACCTTATGAGGACACTGAGAATATGGCCACCTGTGAACCAAGAAATGAGCCCTCATCAGACACCGAATATGCCAGCGTCTCGATCTTGGACTTCCTAGTTTCCGGAACTGTGAGAAATAAATGCTTGTTATTTAAGCCACCCAGTCTGAACAGACTAGGACAGAGCCGTTGAAGATGAAGTCAGAGAAAAGATAGGTTGGTGCTGGATTGTGGATGGTCTTGAACTCCATACTAAGGAGTTTAAATTTTATCCTATAGACAATGGAAGAACTAAAGAATTCTGAGCAGAAGACTAGCATGTTTTAGAAAAAACATTCTGATGGCAACTTTTTGAGGGGACTAAAAGAGAGTAAGCTCTGATTCTAATAGTCTAAGTTAGAGTTGATAAAGTTCTGAAATACCGCGGTTCCAGCATTGATGAAATGGGGTAATGTAATATATCAGAGCCTGAGTACATCTGACTCACTCTTCAAGATTTCACTCTTTTCCAGGCTGACTTCTTCCCAAATTCTCCTTTTCCTTTTGCTCCCTAACTTGGGAGAAGGCCTAATCTAGACTTTTAAAAAAAAATATTTAATTTATTTATTTGGTTGTGCCGGGTTTAGTTGCAGCAGGCGGGCTCTTTTGTTGTTGCTTGTGGGCTCCTTAGTTGCGGCTTGCTGGCTCCTTAGTTGTGGCATGCAAACTCTTAATCGTGTCATGCGTGTGGGATCTAGTTCTCAGACCAGGGATTGAACCTGAGCCCCCTGCACTGGGAGCATGAAGTCTTAACCACTGTGCCAACAGGGAAGTCCCAGGCCTAGTCTAGTCTTGATCTGAACAGTGTTGAGGCAAGGTCCTTAAGCTTGGGGTCGATGGGTCTCAGTCTATCTGAAGCCCCTTTTTTACAATGTAGCTGAGAACTTCCCTGGTGGTCCAGTGGTTAAGACTCCACACTTCCACTGCAGGGGGCGCGGTTCCATCCATGGTCAGGGAAATAAGATCCCACATGCAGCAGGGCACAGAGAAAAGAAAAACGCAATGCAACTGAAAGGGGAAAGAAGACTTCAGCAGTTTTCTATCCAACCAGCTTTGATAATTCCCCAGGTTTTTACCACCTAAAAGACACACTCTTTCACCAGGCTTTAGAGGTCCAGTACAATGAAACCCCAGCCTGCTTTCCAGTCTCATTTTCCACCATTCTTCTATTCTCCAGTCCCACTGGTCTGGTTACCTTCCCAAAATTTACTCTGCTTTTTTCTAACTCTATGCCATTATTTAAGCTATTCTGTCTATGTTTCCTATCTGTGCATGGTCATATCTTACCCATCCACAAATCCCACCCCTTCCCCCTCAGATTCCTCTGATTCCCTTAGCTTTAGAAACACTAGAAAAAGCATAAATTCTAGAACATGAAGGCACGGGTTTGAATTCAAAGAAACCAAAGATACTTAAAGTTTCCCTCCTCACCACCTCCTTATAACTATGGCAAAGGCAACATGATCTAGGCCTGGCTATTTGAATGCTTCCTTCAGGACCTTGAATCTTGAACAAATAGTGTAAGACACAAGGGACAGGGTAGTATTCATTTAAGATGGAACCATGCAGTGATGATGAAGGTAGTGGTTTCAGCTGTGGTATCCTTAACTAGACCATTCCTGTGCTGTGACTTTGTCATCCCTGGTTCTATTTTCTGAGCTTGATTAGCTGGCCTTCCCCCAAACTCTGAGGATTACTTGATAGCCTTCTGATATATTTATTTCCCCCTTAACTTGGCAGAGTTGATTTCTATTGCTTGCAACTAAGAATCTTGGCATACCTTTGAGGTAAGGTTTTGGGGAGAAGGGGAAAGCAGGGGTCTTTCACTTTTCTCTTTGTAAACCTCTGTGTTGCTACTGTTGTTGTATTAGTTCTGTCATTTAAAAATATGCTTTTAAAATTGGTAAATCTAAAGCACAGTTGGGTGAAGAGAAGTGGTAGGGAAAAAAATTTGAAAAGTAAGATGGGGCCAGATTTTACAAAGGCTTGACAGTCATTTTGCAGATTCTGAATTTAGCTCAATAAATATGGGAAATTTGAAAAACAGAACAATGACATGATCAGAACTATATATTTTTATTGCCATATAGAGGATTAGAGAAATTGGAGACCAGGAGAAAAATGAGGAAGAGCTATTGCCATGGTCCAGTCAAAAGATTGATAAACTTTCTTAATTTGGAGACAGACAGAGAGAGAGATTGTCAATCACAGGTTGGGCCTTCTGGAAGCAGATGCCAAGACAGGGTTTGAGGTGCAAGATATTATTAACTAGGGGGAGGAAGCAGGACTGAATAGAGGAAGAAATCAGACTGCAGTGTAGATCCAACAAGACCCAGCCAACCTGGTGAGGAGCTCTGGAATGAACACAGCTCATCAGAAATACAGTGGGTCAGAATGGCTGAACCGGGCTTCCCTGGTGGCGCAGTGGTTGAGAATCCGCCTGCGGATGCAGGGGACACGGGTTCGTGCCCTGGTCCGGGAAGATCCCACATGCCGCGGAGCGGCTGGGCCCGTGAGCCATGGCCGCTGAGCCTGCGCGTCCGGAGCCTGTGCTCTGCAACGGGAGAGGCCACAACAGTGAGAGGCCCACATATCACCAAAAAAAAAAAAAAAAAAAAAGAATGGCTGATCCTTTATACACCCTGCTTTGTTCAGCTACTGGATGAAGACAGCCCCAGGATGAGCATGACCTTGTGCAGGACTGTTCTCTGTGGGTGAGGCAGACCCTGAAGGAACTGAAGCATCTAGAGGCTATCTGCTGATAGCCTTTCCTTGAAGGCAGAACTGGGTGGTATACCTCTGTGTCTACCAGAGAGAAAGAGATGAATTATGACATCTTGAACAAAAGCAATAGAGTGGAAAGAGGGTGAGGATTCTACAGATATTGTATTTTATAGGTTGGGATAAAAAGGGACTAAATAAAGGTTAACAGTGAGGTCTCTACATTGATATGATTTGATGGTAATTCTGTTTAACTGAGAGTAAACAGAAGAGGGAGACCAGGTTTGGGGAGAGAGATATGGAATTTCATTTTGAACATGTTGACTCTGAAATGTCTGCAAAATATTAAGGTACAGATGATTTTCAAGAAGCAAGGCAAATAGGGGGGTCTGGAGGTCAGCAGCAAGGGCTATATTTATTGAGTATATATATATATATATTACCTTATATATATTATCTCATTTAATACTCATAAGGCCTCTATGAGATAGGTATTGTTTTCATTATATCCTTTTTGTATATTTTATTATACCTTTTGTTTATGAAGAAACTGAGACTTGAAGAAGTTAAATGCCTGGCTCATAGAGGTAAAACTCGAGCCTGTCTTATGACAAAACACATGCTCTCAAAGACACCATGACATCGTTTCCCCATGGAAACCACCACATAGAGACAGTATTTGAAGTCATGGAAGTTAGTAGGTCACCAGAAAGGGTACAGTTTAAAGGGTAACAAAAGGAGCCAAAAAAAGGAATTCTAAGGAAGTCAACATTTCAAAGGTGAATTGAGGAAGATGACATAGGCAAAGGGATTGACTGAGCAGCCAGAACAGTTTTTAAAGATGAGAAGTGTGCTATCTCAGAAGTTGGGGTAAAAAGAGAGTCCTAGTCCACAAAGTGAAATGTTGCAGATATCATGGAAGATGAAGGTTTCACAATTAGAGGTCATTGATAATCTTAGAGCAGTTTACAGAGAAGTCAGATTGCAGTGGGTTGAAGAGAGAGTGGGTGGTGAGGAAGTAGAAGCAAAGGGTATAGACTACTTCCCCCAAAGTTTTGCAAAGTAGAGGAAATAATAATGCTCTATACATGAGCAAGGAATTTCATTAATGTTATTATTAATTGATTAATTAATAATTCCTTGCTCCCATATTACTTCGATTGCACACTTCCATCATTTCTCTGGTTATTTCTACCTCTATTGTAAAATACCAATGTCCCTTCCCAAGTCTAACATACCCGGAAACACTGAATGTTGGTTGTTTGGGTTGTGGATGACTTGTTTTATTTGGTTATGTGTTTTGAATGCCTCAGGTGATTCTGTCTTTGGAAGATGGGTGGGCCACAGACCACCTCCATTGCCCCAACTCCATCATCTGTTTTCCACAAACATAGATAAGCATTCACTTCTCAGACCAGTTCAGCAAAGGTGCCAGTTCTTAGGTTCTTAGCAAACCAACTACCCTGTCTACCAAGGCTCCTCCCCTCCCCTCCCTCAAACTCTTGGTGGGCGGGTCTCAGAGAAGAAATGAGCTGCCACTCTAAATCTTCTGGAGTATAATGTCCCAGATGGAGAATCTGTACAGTTTTGCAGTGAGCTGAGATCTTCCTTTGAGAGGCCCCATCAGTCCAGTTCTTTTCCAGAGAGGGCTGGAGAGTAATTAACACCGCCGCCGTCCACCTGTGCACAAGAAGATGCCTACAGCCACTCCAGTGATGATGAAACAGCCCACCAGGATGCCCAGGACAAGCGAAGTGTAGGAGCGGCCTATTTGGCTTCCTGCAGAACATGCGGAGAGTTAGCTTGAAGAACATACCCCCAAGGAGTCCATGGTTTGAGTCAAAACCCAAGGGATTCCTTCCCCAAAGGACGGGGGGCGGGGAGGGTTAGTTCACCAGTTTACGGAAGGTGTGTGTACTCTGTCCCAAACTGCCAGCCTTGGGCCTCCTGTTGCTCAAGGTATCCATCCTTCAGGTCCACACATTTGCCTGGAACCCACCCAACGCACAGGACCCTCCGCGATCCCACCATACCTTTCGAGTTGTTCCTGGTGATGTGTTTCTGCACGTACTGCACACAGGTGTCCTGCAGAAATTCCCGCAGTTCGTACCGAGTACGATTGTACTTGTTGAGCTGATCCAGGGCGTAGGTGACCACATCGGAAGATGCCTGAGACCTTGCCGTCCATGAAGCTGTCTTCGGTTGGAAACTCACAAAGGAGCTCCCATTCACAGACACTTCGAAGAAGACACGGGCTTTCAAGCTCTCAGGAGGCAGCTCACATCCCAGGAAGCAGCGAATGGTCAGAGGAACTGTAGATGGGGTATTCAGGGTCAGGGGGCTATGTGGAAGGCATGTCCACCGGGGGAAGTGAGCTTTCAGGGTGCAGGGTGAATCAGGGACAGGGCCTCTTAACAGGGGCTACCTCGAGGTCATGCCAGCAGGAAGAGGGCCTGACGGACAGTACAGTACGTCAGCTAGGACTCCCACTCTTCTCCAGCCTCAATCTCCCACCCAGCAATCAGCAAAGGCAAAAAGATTACTCCCGGCAAGGACACCCATCCCAGAACTTGGCCCCGCCCGGTTCTTCCACAGACCCGCCCCCCAGTTATGTCCCGCCCATAGGCCACGCCTCCCACTTCAAGGGCCCAACCTCGCTAGCCCCCGCCCCTGCGTGCGTCACTCACAGGCCACGCCCCGCTCGTAGTGCACCACCTGCACGAGACCCAGGAACTCCTGCAGGTAGCGATTCAGGATGTTCTTTGTGAGAGCCCAGCTCTCGGGCTCCTGCAAGGGCTGCAGCTGTTGGATTGAGACGTTGTTGCCCGGGCCTTCCAGAACGTGCGTCAGGACCCCCCCCAGCGTCGCGTTGCCCCGGTGCCACACTTGAGAGGGGTTGAGGAAGTAGGAGACCTGGATCATGTGGAGGTACCGCGGGCCTGGGGGCAGGAGTCAGCGCATCGGGCCCAGGCCGAGGTGGGAGGGGTCGGCGTGTAACCCGAGATAATAACCCCCCACCCAGAGGTCGGCCGCCCACCTTCTTGGCCCTTCCTAAACCGTAAAGTGCCCTCCCACCCTTCCTTCCATTTGACGCTCTCAGGAACCCTGCCAGGAAGGCAGGACAGGGGTTATTATCTTTGTTTTTACAGATGAGGAAAATGAGGCTAGATGTGCAGGAGCCAGGATAATCCAGACGGTCAGTGGAAGAGCCACTCTGGTCTGCTTTCTCTTCCTCCCCCCCCACCATTTCCGGTTGGTTAACAAATCCTGACCTACAATGAAGTCCCAATTCCATCTCCCGTTCTCTGTCTCCTCTGCCACTGCCCCACTTCAGGCCTCAGTGGTTCTCATCTGTCCTGGAGTAGTAACTTCCTTCCTCATCCCCCCTCCACTCATCTTTCAGTCTCACCCCTCTAATCTGCCCTCCACCTGGACCAGAAATAAGATTATGTCCTTCTGCTTAAAAATCCTCCAGGGACACAGTCCCCTATCAACAACAATAGTAATAGCCATTAAGTGCTTATCATGACCTGGGCACTGTACTTTACATGCACCATTATCTTATTTGTGCCTTCCTTCCATTAACTTGATGTAGTAGCTACTATTATTAACCCCAGTCCATGTGGAAAACAGGTGAAAGTGGTATAGCAGAGTCAAGGTTAGCATGCAGGCAGTCTGAGCCTGGCACTCTTAGCCACTCAACTATACTGTCTCCCCATAGGATATCTGTCTATAGAATCAAGTCCAAAGTCTTTAGCCTGACATTCAAGGCTGCCGGAGACTGGGCCCCACCTGCCTTTTTTTGCCTCTTCCCTGTGCTTAGATAGTACCTCAAAGTACTAGGAGTCCATCATGCTGCCTTTCAGGTGACATGTGAATAGCATGCCAGGGTTGCTGTGCCTCCTGGCAAACTTCTGTTCATGCTTTAAGACCCAGCTCTGTTGCCCTGTCCTTGAAGAAGTTTTCCTAATGCTTCTCCTCTTTACCCTCCCAGACACAGTGGGTCAGTTTCATCGATCCCAGATTCTGCATAACTGTCTCCAAACACACAGGCTTCCATTCCTCTAGGCTATGGAATCATGTCTGGTTATCTCTGCCTCCTACACCCACTAAGGGCCTGGCATGGAGTTGGTGCCCAGAGAATGTCTGAGGGGGGAATGAGTCTGGTGTTGTAAATCTCCGTGGGGACATGTGTCTCGTCCACGTTTGCATCTGAGAAGTTGTTCTCTGTGTCTGCAGAAGTGAACGAGTATATCTGTGTGGGTCACCCCCAGACAAGGTTCTTAACTGCTTTGTGACCAGTCTCCTCCTTTGTAAAATAGAGATAATAATATCACCCACCATGTAAAGATTTTGTGGGAGTGAAATTAGTCAATACACGTATTAAGCATAGTGAGCACTGATTGAATACTGGTTATTATTTGCTCCCTCTCTGAGGGGGAGACTGAAGCTACAGAGGCTGTGGGAGACAAGAGACGAGGCCCCTGTGCAATTACAGTGCAAGGCAGTAATTCCCCTTCCCTGCTTAAGTGGAGCCACTGTGGCAGCCTGGTCCCTCAAGTTCTCCCGTCAACCGCAGCTTGTCTCTCCGCTGGGTTTCACCTCACCAGCTGCCCCCAGTCTTCCTCCACCTTCTCTAGTCTCCTCTTCTGCCTCACAGATCTCAGCCCCAGTCTTTCCCCAAGTCTCCCATCAGTTGTCCCAGTGTCTCTCATTCCTTCCATCTCTTGTCTCATCCCTAAGTCTCTTCCCATCTTCCCTAAACTCACCTCCATCCACCATCACCCTCAGACCTCCCTCTCCAGACTTTGCCCCATCTTTCCCCTCTCCCCACGGCTAATTCTCTCCCCTTTCTACAATCCCCTTTCCCATTTTTCCAGTCTTGTTTCCCCCCAGCCTCCTGCATCTCCGCCTTCCCAGGGGCTGAACTATGCTTCCTCACCTTGGCTTTGGGACACGAACCAGTCCCCAGGACCTGCCTGCCCCCTGGAGAGATCCAGCCGGCTGGAGACGCAGACACAGACACTGTGGGATGAGCTCCCCTCTGGTCTTGCCTGAGTACCCAGACAGGCTGAGGGTCTACAGAACCATCCCGGGGCACGTGATATGCCCTCTCGACTCACCATCTGAGGCTTCCTGGCTACAGAGGGCCCAGCGGGGCAGGAGTAGTAGTGGCAGCAGGGGCAGTAGTGTTGTCAACATCCTGTAGCTGAGGTTCTCCACCCCACTTGGGCTCTTGGCTCTGGCAGGCTGGGGGCTCCGGCTGACTGCAGCCTAGGGGAAAAAGAAGTGAGGACCGTTTGGGAGGGGAGGAGACTTGACGGAGGAAGCTGGAAGGTGGCCAGGGCATGGGAAGAGAAAGAGGTCGGCAGGCTTATAAAGTGTTATTCTTACCCGCTCTCATTTCCTACTGAGGGGCGGGCCTCTCTCTTTCCCTCCCTCTGCGCCACCCTGAATCACACTCTCCTGCCTGCAGAGGCCTGCCTTTTCCCTTTTCCCTGGGCCACTTCTGATGAACAGGGAGCGGAAAAGGGGGAGAAGGGCCAGAGAGAAGTCCTGCCTTTGCTGAGTCAGGGGGTGGGGCATCAACTTAGAGCAGATTCTAGGATGTTGAGATCAGCATGTTCCTGGTGGGGAAACTGAGGCCCAGAGAGATGTAAGGAATTGAAAAAAAAAAAAAATAATGACATAGAACAGTATAAAAGTTTTCGGTGCATCACCCTTAATAAGGGTAAACATTATTTCATGAAATATTTGTTCAATTGTATATGTGTGTGTGTTGGTTCTGTGTGTGTATATTTCTATGGTGGATATTGGGTAGCAGTGTAAACTTTATTTCTTACTCTAGGAAGCAAGTAGAAAAATTTGAAAGTCACTCTCCCAAACTATGTTCATCTATACTGTGGGATACTGTGCGGTTGTTAAAAAAACCCTTTCTACCCAATGCCCACTCTGTTTTCATCATATTACTTAGCACTACCAGAAATGATTTTACTTATTCATTTACATGTTTATTGTCTGAATGTCCCATCAGAATGTAAGCTCCATGAGGATAGAGGCTGTCCATCTTATTTGCTACTGTGCCTGGAACAGTGCACATCACAAATAATAGCATAATAAATAATAAATATCAGCTAATGGATGACTCAGTGAGATAGTGATTATATGCATAAATCGCCAAGAGTAAGTTACAGAATATTATGTACAGTTTAGAACCATTTATGTGTCAGCCACGCACACAACAGCTAAACAACCTATTTCTTTATGGGAGTAAAGGAATCTGGAAAGATGTACATCAAATATAGCAGTAGTTCATCTCCAGGGAGGGGCCTGAGATTAAGTGTAGGGTTGTGTGTGTGTGTGTGTGTGTGTGTGTGTGTGTGTGTGTGTGTGTGTTTGGTGTATGCGTTAGGGGTGACAATCTTGTGAAAGGCTTTCTCTATTTTGTGAAGGATTTTATCACTCTATCTGTATTGTTTGAAAATTTTGCATCTAGAATGTGATCATATATCTCTTGTTGAATTAAAAATAGAAGTTTAAGTAACAGATTGTGGTAGAAGACACATTATGAACTGATGTGTTGACATGAGACACTGAAAAATGAAAAAAGGAACTGCAGAACAATTTATATAGTAAACGATACAGATACATATAGTAAAATTCCATCTATTTTTAGTTTAAAATTTTTTACTTCTGTCCAAGTAATCCATATTTAATTCCATTCTTATATTTAAAAACACTTTATGTGTGTATCTATGTTTTTATATATGCATAGGGAAAATGCCTGGAAGGGTACATCAGTAGAGATTACCTCTGGGGAATGGAATTAGATAAAGGGCTGAGGCGGGACTTTAACTTTTTATTTTATATACTGTTTCTTGGAGGGAGAGTAGATGTCATAGTAGAATTGGGGAGAACCCTAGGTACATACCAGACTCCCAGTCTCTGAGCTGAAAATATGCAAGAGTGTCCATACTCACCTCTCAGTTGTTATAAACCAGCATAGAAATAACAAAGTTTTTTCCAGCTCGTCAAAGTGGTCTAGTTAGAAGGAGAATGGGGGCCTTGTTTTCCTGGACTGGGACTCAGGAAAGCAAAAGGACTTAAATCACTGCCAATTATATTGTCTTGCCTTTTGTAAAAAAAATTATGAAATAATTCATATTTGAGAATTAATTCACGCTTGAATTTTATTACAAACATACAAGGCCCCACTACTCAGCATAAGAAATAAAATTTTACCAATATAATTGCAGCCCCCTCTGTACTCCTCCCCAACTGCATCTCTCTCCCCTGTGCCCCACCACCAAAGTAACCACTGATCAGAATTTGCTATTTTTTATATCCTTACATTTCTGTATACTTACACAACATATGCATATATCCTTAAGTAATATATAATGGTATTTTGCATAAGTTGAGCTTTATAGAAATAGTATTGAAGTGCTCGTATTTCTCTGCAGTTTGCTTTTTTTACCTGACATATTAATGATTCATTCATATTGCCCTGTGTAGGTCCATTAATTTCCACTGCTCTGTAATATGCCATCTTAGGACTATATCACAATTTATTTATCCATTCTCCTGTTGTTAGACATTACAGTCTTTTTTCCAGGTTTTTGCTGTTATAACATTACTGATATGAATGTTCTTATAAACATTTTCTTGTGCATGGGTGGGAGAGTTTTTGTAGGTGCAAACCTGGGAGTAGCATTGCTGAGTCATAGGGTATATGCATACCTTCAATTTTACTAGATATTGCCAAACTGATTTACAAAGCGGTTGGGCCAGTTTATACCCCAGCCATGCGTGAGAGTTCCCTAGCTCTACCTTCTTGCTAGCCATTGACGTCAGATGGTTGGGTGTAAAATGGCACTTTGTTTTGGTTTTACTTTGCTTTATCTGATTCCTAGTGAGTTTGTGCATTTTTGCTTTGCCTTTTTTCTCCCTTGGGGGCTTAGAAGGGTATTTTGGGATGGAGGGTAATAAAGCATATGATTGAACCAATTTGGAATTGAGGGCTGTGAGTCTTTGATCTAAGCAGATAGGGCCTGGGTCACTGGGGTTAAAGTGGATCCACACCGATATGCACAGAGCTAATTACAGAGAGATCTTTCCCACCAAGCTAAGATCTGTCATGGACAGAAGTGGCAGCAGCAACAGCTATTTCCCAAGCACCCTCCTCACACACCAGTGCCCTGAAAATTAAATAGAAGAGGCAACAATTATTATAGGTAACATTTATCGTGGCTAGGAACAGTGTTAAGCTCTTTACACAAATAATCTCACATTATTCATATGCCAGCCCTACCAGGTTAGTTTCATTAACATCATTTTACTAATAAAGAAACTGAGGCTTTGAGAGGGTAAGTGACTTACCTAAGGTCGTATAGCAAAAGCTATAATCTGAACCCACATCTCCCTGATGCCAAAGTTTGTGAATTTAACCACCACATAGTATCTCAAAAATTTGAGGAGATAACTCTCCATCAGTATATTTTTGAACACATACTTCCAACGTGCTTGAATATTATGTATAATA
Source organism: Kogia breviceps (assembly GCF_026419965.1). NCBI lineage: Eukaryota > Metazoa > Chordata > Mammalia > Artiodactyla > Physeteridae > Kogia > Kogia breviceps. Next base: position 23,626,033 of record NC_081323.1, read on the forward strand.
TAAAATGTGCCCCAAATTCATACTAAGTGCTAGACTAGACCTTTATCGCTTCCTCCGGGGCAGATAGCACCAGGCTCGTTGTCTCCATGTGACGGATTGGATAATTAAAGGACAGAAAGTGTAATTAACTTGCCCAAGGTCACAGAGTTGAGAATTTCAGAGCAGAGATTGGAACTCAAAGAGGGTGGGTGTATGGGGTTGGGTACAGGGAGAACCAAGAGAGTATTGGGGCTGGGGAAGCTGGTAAGTGGGGGCAGCTTAAGGGGCGTCCCCATTCCCTTTCTAAAGCCAGGGGTGAGGGTTGGAGGCAGAGCCTCTGCTGCATCTGGCCTGGGTGGCTGAGGGGCAGAAAACCACTGAGCAGAGTGGGCACAGGGCCAGCTGCTGGGATCTGACTGCGGCCTAAAGAATGAGGGTCCTGTTGAGTAACGGAAGCAAGTGGTAGCATTTCCCACTGCAGAGCGCATATGTGGGGGGTAGATAAGGGAGACAGGAAGGTGAGCAGGGGCCAGTGCCGGTACAGCCCTCGTAGGTGAGGAGAGGCCCTGCCGGGGCCGTAGGAGCTAGGCTGAGCTGGGGACTGGCAGGGTGCCCAGAAGGACTTCACAGGACCAGCCTTCTCCCCCCGTGTTAGCTACTGAAGAGAGGCAGTTGAAGCAACCAGGCCCAACTCAGATAACAGATAACAGCGGAGTATGGTCCCTTCAGAGATCACCTCCCCCTTAGGATGTGAAATAATAACGATAACATGTATTGAGAGCTTACAATGTGCTAAGCATGGTTTGTTTTTTTTTTTTTTTTTGTGCTACGCGGGCCTCTCACTGTTGTGGCCTCTCCCATTGCGGACGGAGCGCAGGCTCCGGACGCACAGGCTCAGCGGCCATGGCTCACGGGCCCAGCCGCTCCGCGGCATGTGGGATCCTCCCGGACCGGGGCACGAACCCGTGTCCCCTGCATCGGCAGGCGGACTCCCAACCACTGCGCCACCAGGGAAGCCCCTAAGCATGGTATTAAGTCAGCAGAGTACTTGTGTTTTATTCTCACTAGTGCCCTATGAAAAGTAGGAAGACATAGCCCAGTTGAGGACACAGAGGCATAGAACAGTGACTTGACCTGCTGGAAGACACCCAACTAGTAAAGACAGATCTCAAATTCAAGTGAGTTGTATCCCAAATATGTTTTCTTAACTATCAGGCCATCCTAAAAGAGTAAATGAGATGACGCATACAAAGTGCCAGAACACAGTACGTATTCAGTAGGTGGGAGAGATAAGAAAGGAACTTGGCTTTGGGGGGCAGCAAACAGAACCGACTGTGCCATAGGAAGAATGGAGGGCAGACATTAAGTAGGATTTCCTGAAGGAGAGGCAAAGGAATAGATATGAACCTTCCTCAAGATTTCCCCCTGTACACACTCACACACCCCAACTTAGGAAACACGAAAAGAAGCCCCTAAAGTACGATGATGCCAGCTCCTGCCTGCCTAGCAAGTGGTGGGAGCCTGGCATTCCTGGCTTGGTACCTGCTTATCTTTCCAGCCTTATCTTTCCACGTATTCCAGTCTCAGCCAAACCTGCTCCTTCTGGTTTCCTGAACAGAGAGCACACAAATGTTATCTTTTCACTTTCTTTATCTTATCTGTAGATAAACAGAAATTCCTAATTTTAAGATGGTCAACTTTATCATCTTTTCTGTTAGTTCATGCTATTTGTTCCTTCGAGAAATCCTTCCCTGCTCTGGGATCATGAAGATATTCTATTTATTTTCAAAAGCTTTATACTTTTGTCTTTCACCTTTAGGTGTATGATGGGAAATAGAGGTCAAGATTAGTTTCCTTCTACCTCAACATAATAAAGGCCATATACAACAAACAGACAGCAAACATCATTCTCATTGGTGAAAAACTGAAAACATTTCCTCTAAGATTAGGAACAAGACAAAGATGTCTACTCTCACCACTATTATTCAACATAGTTTTGGAAGTCCTAAACCTGGCAATCAGGGAAGAAAAAGAAATAAAAGGAATACAAATTGGAAAAGAAGAAGTAAAACTGTCACTGTTTGCAGATGACATGATACCTTACATAGACAATCCTAAAGATGCCACCAGAAAACTACTAGAGCTAATCAATGAATTTGGTAAAGTTGCAGGATACAAAATTAATGCACAGAAACCTCTTGCATTTCTATAGGCTAACAACAAAAGATCAGAAAGAGAAATTAAGGAAACTCCCATTCACTACTGCAACAAAAAGAATAAAATACCTAGAAATAAACCTACCTAAGGAGGTAAAAGACCTATACTCAGAAAACTATAAAACACTGATGAAAGAAATCAAAGATGACACAAACAAATGGAGAGATATACCATGTTCTTGGATCGGAAGAATCAATATTGTGAAAATGACTATATTACCCAAAGCAATCTGTAGATTCAGTGCAATCCCTATCAAATTACCAATGGCATTTTTTACAGAACTAGAACAAAAAAAATCTTAAAATTTGTATGAAGACACAAAAGACCCAGAATAGCCAAAGCAATCTTTGTTTTTTTAAAATTTATTTTATTTATTTATTTATTTTTGGCTGGGTTGGGTCTTTGTTGCTGCGCGCAGGCTTTCTCTAGTTGCAGTGAGCGGAGTCTACTCTTCGTTGCGGTGCACGGGCTTCTCATTGTGGTGGCTTCTCTTGTTGCAGAGCAGGGGATCTAGGTGCGTGGGCTTCAGTAGTTGCGGCACGCAGCCTCCGTAGTTGTGGCGCACGGGCTTAGTTGCTCTGCGGCATGTGGGATCTTCTCAGACCAGAGATCGGACCTGTGTCCCCTGCATTGGCAGACAGATTCTCAACCATTGTGCCACCAGGGAAGCCCAAGCCAAAGCAATCTTGAGGGGAAAAAAATGGAGCTGGAGGAATCAGACTCCCTGACTTCAGACTATACTACAAAGCTACAGTAATCATGACAATCTGGTACTGGCACAAAAACAGAAATATAGATCAATGGAACAGGATAGAAAGCCCAGAGATAAACCCATACACCTATGGTCAACTAGTCTGTGACAAAGGAGGCAAGGATATACGATGGAGAAAAGTCTCTTCAATAAGTGGTGCTGGGCTTCCCTGGTGGCGCAGTGGTTGAGAATCCGCCTGCCGATGCAGGAGACACGGGTTCGTGCCCTGGTCCGGGAAGATCCCACATGCGCGGAGCAGCTAAGCCCGTGAGCCATGGCCGCTAGGCCTGCGCGTCCGGAGCCTGTGCTCCGCAACGGGAGAGGCCACAACAGTGAGAGGCCCGCATACCGCAAAAAAAAAAAAAAAAAAAAAAAAAAAAGTGGTGCTGAGAAAACTGGACAGTTACATGTAAAAGAATGAAATTAGAACATTCCCTAACACCATACACAAAAATAAACTCCAAGTGGTTTAAAGACCTAAATGTAAGACCGGACAGTATAAAACTCTTAGAGGAAAACATAGGAAGAACACTCTTTGACATAAATCACAGCAAGATCTTTTTTGACCCACCTCCTAGAGTAATGGAAATAAAACCAAAAGTAAACAAATGGGACCTAATGAAACTTAAAAGCTTTCAAACAGGGCTTCCCTGGTGGCGCAGTGGTTGAGAGTCCGCCTGCCGATGCAGGGCACACGGGTTCGTGCCCCGGTCTGGGAAGATCCCACGTGCCGCTGAGCGGCCGGGCCCGTGAGCCATGGCCGCTGAGCCTGCGCGTCCGGAGCCTGTGCTCCGCAACGGGAGAGGCCACAACGGTGAGAGGCCCACGTACCACACACACACACACACAAAAAAAAAAAAAAAAAAAAAAAAAAAAAGCTTTCAAACAGCAAAGGAAACCATAAACAAGATGAAAAGACAACCTTCAGAATGGGAGAAAATATTTGTGAACTAATCAACAGACAAAGGATTAATCTCCAAAATATATAAACAGCTCATGCAGCTCAATATTAAAGAAACAAACAACCCAATCCAAAAATGGGCAGAAGACCTAAATAGACATCTCTCCAAAGAAGACATACAGATGGCCAAGAGGCACATGAAAAGCTGCTCAACAACACTAGTTATTAGAGAAATGAAAATCAAAACTACAATGAGGTATCACCTCACACCAGTTAGAATGGGCATCATCAGAAAATCTGCAAACAACAAATGCTGGAGGGGGTGTGGAGAAAAGGGAACCCTGTTGCACTGTTGGTGGGAATGTAAATTGATACAGCCACTATGGAGAATAGTGTGGAGGTTCCTCAAAAAACTAAATATAGAATTACCATATGACCCAGCAATCCCACTACTGGGCATATACCCAGAGAAATCCATAATTCAAAAAAGACACATGCACCCCAATGTTCATTGCAGCACTACTTACAATAGCCAGGTCATGGAAGCAACCTAAATGTCCATCGACAGGTGAATGGATAAAGGAGATGTGATACATATATGCAATAGAATATTACTTAGCCATAAAAAGGAATGAAATTGGGTCATTTGTAGAGACGTGGATGGACCTAGAGACTGTCATACAGAGTGAAGTAAGTCAGAAAGGGAAAAACAAATATCGTATATTAACGCATATATGTGGAATCTAGGAGAATGGTACAGATGAACCAGTTTGCAAGGCAGAAATAGAGACACAGATGTAGAGAACAAATGTTTGGACACCAAGGGGTGAAAGTGTGGGAGGGTGTTGGGATGAATTGGGAGATTGGTATTGACATATATACACTAATATGTATAAATAGATAACTAATAAGAAACTGCTATATAAAAATAAATTAATTAAATTAAATTTAAAAAGAAAGATTAGTTTCCCTTATGTGGATAGCCCATTGTCCCAGCAACACTTCTTGAAAGTCTGCCCTTCCTTACTGATCTGCAGTGACGTCTCTGACTTATAGTAAATGTGTTTCTTTTGTTTCAGTGGCCTATTCTTCTCTCTCTGCACCAATGTCACAGTGTCTCAATTAGTATAGACTTATAATACATTTTCATTTCTTGCAGATCAAGTCTTCCCATCTTGTTCTTCAAGAGTGTCTTGGCTTTTTTTTTTTTTTTTTTTTTGCCACACCACAGCCTGCGGAATCCTAGTTCCCCGACCAGGGATCAAATCTGGGCCCTTGGCAGTGAAAGCATGGAGTCCTAACCACTGGACCACCAGGGAATTCCCATGTCTTGGCTACTTTCGAATCTTGAATTTCTATACATAAATTTTAGAATCATTTTGTCAAGTTGTTGGGATTTTAGTTGGTATTGCATTTAATGTGTTAATGGCTTTGGGGAATATTGACATCTTCACAATATTGAATTGTCCAACACATGATAGAGTATATCTCTTCATTTATTTCTATCTCTTTTGGTGTCTCCCAGAGTTACATGAGTTTCTCTCCAGACATCTTGCCCATCCTTTGTTAGATTTTTTTCCCTAGGTCCTTCATATTTTAAAATGTTATTGGCAATGGTAATTACAAGAAATTTCATGTTCTGTTTATTGCTGGTATATAGAAATACTGATACTTTTATTGCATTGATTTTGTATCTAGAAACCTTAACTATTTTATTTCAATAATTATTTGTAGATTCTTTCGATTTTCTATATACATAGTCATATCATTAGTAGATAGTGATAGTTTTATTCCTTCCTTTCTAGTTTTTATACAGTTTCTTTTTCTTAACTTATTGTTCTGGCTCTGATCTCTAGTACAATGTTGAATAGAAATGATAGAAAATATAAGTGAGTATTCTTTTCATTTTCCTGGCTTAAAAAGGAAAGCTTTTATGATGTTTGCTATATTGAAAAAAAAAAACAGATACCCTTTATTAGAGTAAGAAAAATTCTTTTTTTCTTTAGGAAGATTATTTTTATTCCCAGTTTGCTGAGTTTTTATCATAAATGTTTTGAGTTTTTCAAATCCTTTATCATCATCTAATGAAATGATCATATGATTTTCCTTCTTTAATTTGTTAATGTGGCAAATGCATTGTTTCTAGTGTTAAACTAACCTTGCGCTGTTGAAGACAATTCTTCATGAGGTATTATCCTTGTTACATATATTCTACTCTTCTGCTGTTTTTCTCTAGACTTCTCCATGTCCTCTCCATTCCTTCAAAGCCCTGCTGGGATACCACTTCCTTCTGAAAGCCTTCCAGGATGCCCCCAGCTATATTTGACTTCTCACTCTACTCACAAAACCAATGGAACATTGCCTCCCCTGGTAGCTTCATTGTAGCTACCTTGTCACCTTCTATCCCCTTGTCTTCTCTCCTGGACTACAAACCCCTGGAGGGCATCTTTGTGCTCTCTTCTCAGCCTGCTTCCTCCTCCCAGGACCCAGAGTAGAGGTGGAATTGAATGTAACACCAAGGATGAGGCCATGGGCTCTGGGGTAAAGCTGCCTGGGCTCACATCTCAGCTTGGCCACTTGCTAGCTGTGGGATATAGGGCATGCCACCTGGCCTCCCTGAGCCCAACAGTTAAATAGGGAGAATACTAATACCTGTCTCATAGAGACAGGTATTAGTCTCATAGAGTTGTGGTGAGAATGAAATGATATAAGTGAACCACATAGTACAGGTCCGGGCACTTAGTATTTTTGCTATCTTAGTCCATAGCAATTGCCACTACACTCTATGCTTCTCTTACTCTGAACTGCTTACAGTTGATTTCCAAGAGGAACCTCTTTTTTTTTTTTTTTTTTGGTCGTGCCGTGTGGGATCAATCCCCAACCAGGGATTGAACCTGGGCCACAGCAGTGAAAATGCTGAGTCCTAACCACTGGACTGCCAGGGAACTCCCTATTTCCAAGGACTTCTGAGAGCCATCTCGTCTTCCTTTATTTCCTCTAAAACTGTTCATAGGCTGCTTCATTCTTTCATTCAGTGGGCATTTATTGAGCACTTACTGTGTACTAGGACCTGAAGTAGACAAGATCCCTCTTCAGGAAGCAGACAGTCAAGCAGGGGAGAGAGACGTATAGGCAGACAGTGATAATACAGTGTGATTAGTGTTAAGAGAGAGGGCCAGGGAGGTGGAGGACTGGGGTTGGGGAGCATGAGGGGGATCGAGCTTATGAGAGTAGAGTCCTCTAACTTCGCCTGGGGGTCAGAGAAGGCTTCTTGGAGGAGGTGATGCCTAAGGTGGTCCTGCAGGGCAAATGAGGGATGGCAGTGGGGGAAGGGCAGAAGGTATGGGGAAGAGTTGTTTCAGAGAGAGGGAGAAGAAGGTGCAAAAGAATGTAATATGAGAGGAGAAAGAATATGACATGCTTGAGAAATTAGTAGTACTTAAGTGTGGCCAAAACGGAATAGGTGGGCAGCGGGGAGGGCCAAGTGATGTGAAGCGGTAAGCAGGAGTTTGATGAAGAGTCTGTCATACTACACTAAGGAATGGAGACTTTATCTTCAGATGATCCTCACCCCCTTTTTGCCGCACCTAACACCTATTAGAGTAGGTATGTCTTACTCCAGGAAGCCTTCCCTGATGTCACACAAATTTGTGTTGGATATTCCCTCTGTTCTACCATAGCCCTCTCCCCTCATCACAGCTAACTTCTTTCCATGATAATTGTCTGTTTAAGCATCTCTCCTTCATACCAAAAGCTGTAAGAGGGCAGGGAATGGGTTTTAACGTTTCTGTAACACAAGGCTAGTAGAGCACCTGGCACATGGTAAGTGCTCAATAGATATTTATTGGATGAATGAACAAATAAATAGAACATCTAGGGAAGGAGAGAAAATTGTGACCAGCAAAATGCCTGGCACATAATTGGCCCTTAGAAAATTATTTAATCTTTTATTGTGTGTCAGCTTTCTCATCTGGAAAATGGGAATAAAAATAGAAACTACCTCAAAGGGGTATCATGGGTCTGTGAATTGCTTAACCTAGGATCTGACACTTAGTGTAAAGGCTAATTCTCAGCATGTTAAAAACATAATTCTCATACAAACAGTGAGCATGGGTCAAAATTTCATTTAACTCATTAATAAGGGGGCTAGCAGGATGACAATGCCAGTTCAAAACAATATAAAAACTTTTTTAAAAAAATTTATTTTTTTATGCAGCAGGTCCTTATTAGTTATCTATTTTATACATATTAGTGTATACATGTCAATCCCAATCTCCCAGTTCATTCCACCATGGCCACCCCCCCCCACCGAAAACTGGGGGTTTTATAGTCACTGAAAAAGAAAAATATTGAAATGATATTGCTAAATTATATTCAAATGGATTAAGGTCCTACAGGGTAATAAAACCATAAGCTTAAGGATTATCTTCTCTACTGGACAGAAAAGAAAATCATCATGTCCTATTACTTAACAGAATTGTGAAATGTGTGAGCCCTAATCAGTTGTGTAAATAATGTTAACTTTCTCTTCAGAGGCAGGTGACTCTTGAGTAGACTTGCTGATCCATGCTTTATTGTGACATCAAAAGGTCACATAATCATCTTTTTACTTTAATAACATGTTTTAGATAGTTTTTCTTAACACTGGTAAGTTTAGTTTAGTAGATACTGTTATTATTATAAGGCTCTCAATAAATATTTGCTGAAAGGATTTTCATTCTGTTAGGCTTTTTTTCCTTCTCCCCAGCATCAGAGTTGGGACCTACAGAACTGGTAGACTGAGTGGGGAACCCGGCAGGACCCTATGCTCTTCCTTCCTTCAGCCTGGGGTGTTGTAATGCTAATTCTGTCTCATTAAATAGGCAGAAGAAGTATCTGCTTTGGGCATCAGCAAAGCAGGCACATATCCCTCCCCTCCGTAAGAACATATATATATATTTTTGAAAGAATTGGATATTTCCAAAAAGGCAGTGAAGTAGGCACCATGGAAAAAAATCAGAAATTTTGGGGACCACTATCCATTTATTTTTTTTTCAATTTTTCAATTTAGAAAATTGTGATAAAATACATATAACATAAAATTTACCATCCTAACCATTTTAAGTGTACAGTTCAATGGCATTAAGTACAATCACATTGTTGTGCAATGATCACCACCATCCATCTGCAGAACTCTTTTCATCTTGCAAAAGTGAAACTCTGTACCTATTAAACAGTAACACATTGCCCTTCCCCTAGCCCCTGGCAACTACCCTCTACTTTCTGTCTCTATGCATTTGACTACTCTAGGTACCTCATATAAATGGTGTCATACAACATTTGTTCTCTTGTGACTGGCTTATTTCACTTAGCATCATGTCCTCAAGGTTCATCCAAGTTATACCACGTGTCAGAATTTCCTTCCTGTTTAACACTGAATAATATTGCATTGTATTTATATCACATTTTGTTTATCCAGTTATCCATTGATGGATGCTTGCATTGCTTCCATCTTTTGGCTATCACCTCCCTTTATTTTATAGCATAAGATTATTTTTGTTTTGAATTGCATATGAGGGATGGATACCATTTTCAAGGCTTGCGATCTCAAAGATTATAATCTGGCTCAGGGCCTGGGACTTACCAGACAATGAGACCATCTGTGGGTGGTTCATTTCTTTATTTTGTACTTTTGCCTAAATACAACCAGGATGACTAAGTTTCTCCAGGCAGATTTAGCCTAGAGAATGTTTACATGGAATATGAGTGTTAAAAATGTGTTCTAGGTCTCTGACGTGCTCTAAATTTTGTATATACTGGGGACAGGGGAAATTCGAGCATTTCTACAAAGCAACAGATGGGAAATTTCCCAGGAACAAACTAACTATCTCTTGGCATTCCACAAGTATGTAGTATGCAAGCTCTGCTCTGGGAGTTGAGAGAATTTGCTTGAACCACACGACCTCCAGATGCTAGAAAAGGAATTTCCAGATACTTCCCTGCTAAAAGTAGTTAAGAGTACTGGGTCAAAGGAGAACTAAAATGCCTGGGCTTCCAGCTTCAGGGAATTGAACCTTTTATTCTGACTTTCCAGCAAAAAGGAAGGGAATGGTGAATGTAGAATCACATGAAGCTAAAGTTAGAGGATACTGCCGAAGTCAATCAGATCCCCACGTTTTAATTCTGTTTTGGACTTTTATTTATACAATTGTCATTAATTTCATCAATGTAGTAGAATATAGACTAGGTCTGAATCTTGGCTCTACAACTTATTCAGTGTGAGACGTTGATTATTACTAAACCTCTCTTCAATTTTTAAAATCTGTGTCTCAATTTTTAAAATCTTTTAAATGGTAATAATAATAATATTGTCTCAGAGGATCGTGGTGAGGACTAATGTCCCAAGAACAGAACCTGGGACATAGTAAATGCTATATAAATTCTTGCTATTATCAATACATTTTGGCCTTCCCCTTCTCCTCCTCCTCCCCTCTCCTTCTCTTCTTCTTTATTATTATTATTATTATTCAGTTGGGAAATAATCAAATTTTATTTGGAGTGTCATCCTACAGTTTTATTCTGCTTCCTGATTGTTTCTGGGGGAAAATTTCTGGAGTTAATGTGTATTGAATTCTGCTTCTTGATTTTTTTGCAATAACTCTATGAATCTGTTAACGTTTTCCTTGTACTGAAAGGTAGTCTCATTCTCTCATTTTCCAGATTTGGAAACTGAATGCCCAAAAGGGAAAGTGACTTGCCCAAGATCACACAGAGACAATGACTAAACCAGTAATAGAACGAAGGACTTCTGACCACGAGTCCACGGCTTGCTCCACTCGACACAGTTCAAGAATACTGACCTGGGATATTAATACACTCTGCCTATCCTCCAAACACACACAGGAAAACATGAACACTCTGTGATTCCAGGTATTCTCCAAAAGATGTCTTTCCTTTCTATCAAAATTTCAGGAACTTCAAGGGAAAGGTCTGTGGCTTGACTTGTAATCTTCGTTGTATACCCAGCACTGTGCTTCAAGTTCTTGAGGGCAGAAATTATTGCCTATAACAGCTGGGATTATTACGGACAGGTGCTCAATAAATGGAACTAATTAACATACCCCCACTTTAAAAAAAAGAGGACTGGGGCGCAGGGAAGAGAATATTTATTAAGAAATTAATACGTTCTAGTCACTGTGCTAGAATTTTCACCACTATCCCATTTAATCCCCAGACAGCCTTTGTAGCATTGTCAATTTCCAGATTTTGAATCAGAAAATTAAGGTTACTCTGAGTCTTCGTGAATAAATATTCAAGAATGACATTTCTCTGATGGACCACAACCTTTTAGAATCTAATATGATAATCACAGAGTGAGAGGTAAAGCCAGGAAGGAAGAGACCTAATACATTCCAAAAGGTTAAAAAAAAAAGAGAGTTTTTTCTTATGAAAAACCATGAAATCAACCATATAAATTGTGAAAATGTAAGTCATGATTGTATTTGCTCTGTGACAATGTGGAAATGCACATTTTTATCAAGCTAGAAAAGGAAAACAAAAATTATGAGTATTTCAATCTTGCTCATCAAAAGAGACCCATCATTACCAAATCCAGGCACCTGGCCCCACTCTCCCTGCAACCATTTAATCCACGTGAGAGTTTTGAATGGAGACAAGAAGATAAGTGACAGGACTTATGTAGAGAAGAGAAGGACACTTAGGCCTGGCTGAGTTTCATAGCATGGAAGGGCCCAGACCCGAAAAATGCTTAGTACCTATGCTAGGCTTAAAAAAAATGGCCCCCTAAAGACAATTAGGTCCTAGTCCCTGGAATCTTTAAGTGTACCCTGTTTGGAAAAAGGGTCTTTGCCAATGTGATCAAGTTAAGGATCTTGAGATGGGAGATTATCCTGTATTATCTAGGTAGGGCCCAAATGCAGTCACAGGTGTCCTTAGAGAGGCAGAGAGAGATACGATACTAATCCACAGAGGAGGAGGTGATGTGAACACGGAAAAAGAGATTGGAGTGACGAGGCCACAGGCCAAAGAATGTCAGTAACATTCTCTTTTCCCTGGGAAGCTGGAGAGGCAAGGAGCAGGTTCTTCCCTAGAGGCCCCGGGCCTGCCAATATCTTGATTTTGGCCCAGTGAAACTAATTTCAGACTTCTGGCCTCCAGAACTGTGAGAGAATACATCTCTGTTGCTTTAAACCACCAAGTTTGTGGTAATTATAATTTGTTAACATAGTCGCAGAAAACTAACACGGTGCCCCTGTGTTGTTATCCAAGTCTCAGTTTACTGTCATCTCCTTTCCCTTCCATCTGGTACTTCCAAGAAGAGTTTCCAAAAACATCCTAATATCTTTTGTTTGTCTCTTCTGAAAGGCACTGTGACAAGCACTTTATATGCAGTAGCTCACTGAACCCTCATAATCCTGTTAGGTGAATATAATACTAATATTATTCCTATTTTACAGATGAGTAAAATGAGGCTCAGAAGAAAAGCTGGTGGGGCCACACTCCTAACAGGTGATGGAGCTAGTATTCCAACTCAGGTCTGCTCAAATCTATTTATTTATTTATTTATTTATTTATTTATTTATTTATTTATTTATTTATTTATTTTTGGCTGTGTTGGGTCTTCGTTTCTGTGTGTGGGCTTTCCCTAGTTTAGTGAGTTGGGCCACTCTTCATCGCGGTGCCCGGGCCTCTCACTGTCACAGCCTCTCTTGTTGCGGAGCACAAGCTCCAGACACGCAGACTCAGTAGTTGTGGCTCATGGGCCCAGTTGCTCCGTGCCATGTGAGATCTTCCCAGCCCAGGGCTCGAACTTGTGTCCCTTGCATTGGCAGGCAGACTGTCAACCACTGCGCCACCAGAGAAGCCCAGGTCTGCTCATATCTAAAGCCCACACTTTTAACTTCTGTACTGTACTACCTGAAGATCTCTGGGGTAAGTCAAGGTTTTAATTCTCGTACCTACTGGTGAAATTTTGGGATATATATCTGAGGGATATTTTCAAGGACTTTGGACCAAAGGAGACCAAACATGCCTTCACTGCAGCTCAAGGAACTGAGCTGCCATTTTTTAGCAAAGAGAAGAGGATGGCCAATCCTAGCATCACAGAAAGCTCAGGTTAAAAGGACCTCAGAGATCCATTTGTTCAAATTCCTCATTTTACATATGAAGAAGCTGGGCTCACAGAAGGGGAGGGCCCTGCCTAGGGTCACATATAGAGGCTTTAAGTGATAAAGTTGGGATTGAAGTCCTGGTCGCACTTCAAATCTAGGGTTGATTCTACTGCACATCACACTGCCCAAAGTCATGTGTGTTGCTATGGTCCAAAGGACTGACAAGACTCTGGGAACTTGCAAAAAGGAAAATGGAAAAATGGGTCACAACCTTCTCAAAGCTATAGTGTCCCAGGTCTTCATTCTCACATGGGGTAACCTACAGGGCTGCAGCCCTGAGGTGCAGGGCTGAGATGGTCCAGGGGATTGGGAGGGGGTAGCTTCTGCACTGGGACGGAGACTGAAGAGACCATGATGATGTGACCATGTCCCAAATGGGAGAAAAGGAATGTCAAGATTTCATGAATTCCTAGAACTGAAGGGATTTCTGAAAATCTTGAGAGTAGCAGCTTTGGAAGTAAGTTGTATCTTACATGATTAGCAAGGAACTTGTTTGGGGAACTCAATAAAATTCTAATTATGATAAAGGCTGAACATTCTTCATCCATCTTTAAATACATCCACTAATAAATATTGAGGCTCCACTGGTCTCTGCCTTCATGCTTAATAAGGTGGTTTTAAAAAAAGATAATATATTTAAAGTACCCATAAGTCTTAGTACACAAGTCCTTTAAAATGCTGTTACTAAGGAAGAAATTGAAGATGTCACAAACAGATGGAAAGATACACTATGTTCTTGAATTGGAAGAATTAATATTTTTAAATGGCCATACTACCCCAGGCAATCTGTAGGTTCAATGCAATCCCTATCAATCTACCAATGGCATTTTTCACAGAACGAGAGCAAATAATCTTAAAAATTGTATGGAAACACGAAAGACCCTGGATAACCAAAACAATCTTGAGAAAGAACAGAGCTGGAGGAATCATGTGCTCTGACTTCAGATAATACTACAAAGCTACAGTAATCAAAATAGTATGTCACTGGCATAAAAACAGATTCATAGATCCATGGAACAGAATAGAGAGCCCAGAAATAAACCCACACACTTATGGTCAATTAATCTAGGACAAAGGAGGCAAGAATATACAATGGAGAAAAGGCAGTTTCTTTAGTAGGTGGTGCTGGGAAAACTGGACACTTACATGTAAAAGAATGAAATTAGAACATTCTCTAACACCACATACAAAAATAAACTCAAAATGGATTAAAAACATAAATATAAGACCTGAAACCATAACACTCCTAGAATAAATCATAGGCAGAACATTCTTTGACATAAATCACAGCAACATTTATTTGGATCAGTCTCCTATAGCAAAGGAAATAAAAGCAAAAATAAATAGGACTTAATCAAACTTAAAAGCTTTTGCATATCAAAGGAAACCATCGAGAAAACAAAAAGACAACCTACTGAATGGAAGAAAATATTTGCCAATGATATGACCAATAAGCAGTTAATATCCAAAATATATAAACAGCGCATACAACTCAATATCAAAAAAACCAAACAACCCAGTTAAAAAATGGGCAGAAGATCTGAATAGACATTTCTCCAAAGAGGACATGCAGATTGCCAACAGGCACATGGAAAGATGCTCAACAATGCTAATCATCAGGGAAATGCAAATGAAAACCACAGTGAGATATCACCTCACACCTGAAGGAATGGCTATCATCAAAAAGACAACAAATAACAAATGTTGGCAAGGATGTGGAAAAAAAGGAACCTCTGTAAACTGTTGGTAGGAATGTAAGTTGGTGCAGCCACTGTGAAAACAGTATGGAGGTTTCTCAAAAAACCAAAAATAGAACTACCAAATGACCCAGCAATTCCACTTCTGGGTATATATCTGAAAAAAACAAAAACACTAATTCAAAAAGATACATGCACCCCAATGTTCATAACAGTATTATTTACATTTGCCAAGTTATGGAAGCAAGCTAAGTGTCCATCACAGATTACTGGATAAAGAAGATGTGGTATATGTATTCAATGGAATACTACTCAGTCATAAAAAAGAATGAAAATTTTGCCATTTGCAACAACTTCATTGGACTTGGAGGGCATTGTGCTAAGTGAAATAAGTCAGACAAAGAAAGACAAATACTCTATGATATCACTTATATGTGGTGTCTAAAAAAAAAACAATAAACTAGTGTCTATAAGAAAAAAGAAACAGACTCAGATATAGAGAACAAACTAGTGGTTACCTGTGGGGAGAGGGAAGGGGGGAGGGGCAACATAAGTGTAGGGGATTAAGAGGTACAAACTATTACATATCAAATAAGCTACAAGGATATATTGTATAGCACAGGGAATATAGCCAAATTTTATAACTATAAATGGAGTTATAAACTTTATAGATTGTGAATCACTATACTGTACACTTGTAACTTATATAATATTGCACATCAACTATACTTAACTAAAAATAATTAAAGAAAGCTTTTAAAAATGCTGTTGCTAAAACATTAATTAATAATAGTAGCTGTACTAACCCCTATCTTTTAAGACACATTGATCTCCGCTTGAGACTACATATCCCAAGATGCTCTTTGCTTGGGTTCCACCGCCCATTGCATCCTGGGGCTTGTAGTCCGGAAGTGAGAGGATGATTCATCGGCCCGCAGGCGCAGTGCTCCTAATTCCCGGAAGAACCAGCAGAGGATCGCAGAATGTGCGAGTGGCGGTGGCTGCTGCTGCAGCGGCGGCGCTGACAGGGCACGCGCTCTATGCCTTTCCGGCTGCTCGTCACGTTTGGCCTCCTGTGTGCGCTGCTGCCCCTGCACCATGGTGCGCCCGGCCCGGATGGCACCGCGCCCGACCCCGTCCACTACAGGTGAAGGGGGTCAGGCTCCCCGCTCTTCCATAGTTGGGGAATGGGAATCTCAGACCTGGTCCCTTCCCCATTCCCTCCATCCCAGACCCCCCACCCTGACCTGCTGGGACCCCGCCACTGGGCTCCTCGCAGAAAGCAGGTGGTGATTACCATTTTCCGCCCTAATTCTTGTCCTTTCCTCTGCCTGGTTTCGTTTGGTGGCCCTCTGCCTTATTTCTCGTACCCCGCACCAGGGAGCGAGTCAAGGCCATGTTCTACCACGCCTACGACAGCTACCTGGAGAATGCCTTTCCCTACGACGAGCTGCGACCTCTCACCTGTGACGGGCACGACACCTGGGGCAGGTAGTGCGAGCGGAGGAGCAAGGGGGGCGGCCTGGGTCTGGCAGTCCGGTCCTAGGCGGGCGGGTATGCTGGAGCTGGTGGCTTCATGATCTCACCGGTTCCAGAAAAACCTCCTAGCCAGGGTGGGGTCGCGTTCCCCCCAATTCAGGCCAGCACCACCAGGATCCACCCAGCCTCCTGGAAATTGGATTCCCATAGTGGAAAAAGGCTGGGTTAGCCTGGTGGTCTGGACCTCCGGGCTCTGGCCACAGCAGTGACAGACACCAGCTGTTGGGACTGGGGCAAATCTCTGGAGGCTTAGGATATGTGGAAGGGCTTCAAAAAGTCAGAAGACCCAACCCCTTCATGTTATAAGTGGGCAAACAGGCCCAGGAGGGGATGTAACTCTCCTAAACATGAAATTTCAGAGCCTTTGTTGTTAGAGTAACTGAAACCCACTTCCCCCATTACCCTCACATCCCTGACTGCTTCTTGAGATCTCAGCTCAAACTGTCACCGTAGCATCAGTTCCCCTAAATACCCACCCTGTACAGGTCACTCTCACAAACCACCCTTTTTATTTTCATCGTAGCACTTCTCACTCTTGATACTGTCATTTTCACTTACGTGTTAGTTTGTCTTTCTCACTTCCACTAGAATAAAAATCTATGAGAGATGGAATTCTCTGTCTTGTTCCTTGCTGAGTAAGTGAAGAATCATTGCATTTAGCTGAAGCTAACCTTGATTAAACACTGTGCTAAGCATTTTACTTGTGTCATCTCATTTAATTAACACCCCTAGGAGTTAATTGCTGTTATCTCTGTTTTACAAATGAATATGCTAGGGACTGGAGAAATTAAGCTCAACACAAATTGTGCTGGTTTTCATTTTTTAGTTGAAAAAAGTAATACAAGTAAATGGCAAATTCAAGTAGTACAATATCATATAATAAAATAAATATGTCCCATACCCTAGAACTCCAACCACTGTTAACTTTCTTGTGTATCCTTCCAGAAATATTTTTGGCTTATACCATCATATAGGTATATATATGTGTATCTTTTAAAATAACCTTTTCAAGGTGTAACTTATATAAAATGCACCCATTTTAAGTGTGTAGTAACCACCATCACAGGATAGAGAACATTTCTGTCACACTGGAAAGTTCCCTGGTGGCCCTTTATAGTTAATCCCTCTACCACCACTGGCCCAAAGTACCACTAATCTGCTTTGTCTATATGTCTCTTTTTGAAAAATGCAGTTAGAATACGACACACGACACTGCCTATTCTGTACTTGTCTTTTTCATTTAACTATATAATTTGAATGTCTTCCCCTTAGCCCATAGAACTCTTGATAACAATCTTTTTGACCACCTCATAGTTTCGCATTGTTTGAATGTATTACAGTTTGGTTAATCACTTTTCAACTGGTATACATTTGGGTTATTTCTAGCTTTTTGCTGTTCTAAAAACAATATTGCCATGAGCATTCTCAAGGCTACAGTTCTGTGCATTGCGAGATAAATTCTTAGATGTGGAAAGCCTGCGCTCTGAGCTACACAATCTTATACTGCCTCCCTATGGTGGAGAAGAATGCCAGAGAATATAGACAATGTGTTTAACTACAGTTGAGCTATTTGCATAAGATGTTATACGTCAGCCCACCTCCCAGGTACGTTAAATGGGTCAGAGGTTCCCAGTGATTTTCACGATGGCTTCTCTGTTGTGATTTCAAGTGGGACTGGCAGAGGCATCGCTGTGCTTCACTTATTAGTTTTTGGGGTCTCTGATCTGAGGCAGCCTTAATAACTGGTGTTTGATTTTCTTACTAAGCAGCTGGGGTTTTTGTTCTTTTACAGTTTTTCTCTGACTCTTATTGATGCTCTGGACACCTTGTTGGTAAGTGTCTCATCTATTCCTTTTCCTCTCCAACATTGCTTAACCAATATCCTTCTTCTTTTGGTAGTTTGACTGTGGGTGAAAAATGAATTCTTCACCTGGGCCTTTTATTTTCATCTTTCATTTTGATCTTTAATTTGGGGGCAGTGGAAAGCCAGTGGAATTTTTTCAAGAAGAGGGTAGGAAATGAGATTCCTGTTTTGAAAAGATCACTGGCTACAATGTGGAGAAAGATTCATGTCATCATTTAACAAACATTTTTTGAGTAATTGCTTCATGCACTGTGCTCAGCCCTCTGGGGGAGTGCAGGAATGAGTGAGGCTCCTGCCTATGCAAAGATTCTCATAATGTGGAAAGAAATAGATGCCCTAAGAGTTGTGGGGATAAACTTGCTGGAGTCTTTTAAAGGAAGAAGAGGTTCATTTCAGCTGGAGGAATCAAAGGATTACTAGAGAAGGTGACATTTAGATAATCGAAGATAGGTTGGATTTGGAAATGGGAAGACATAGGGTGAGATTTCTGGTAGAGGGAACAGCATGTCTGAGGGCAGAAAATCAGGGAATAGTGGGTACTGAAGTCAACAGAAGAACAGTGAGAGACATGGTTAGAAGGATAGATTAGGTCTAAATCATAGAGGGCTTTGAATGCTGAGATAGTCAGGATTGTTTCGGCTGCAAGTGATAGAGACTCAAATCAAACTGATTTAGACAGGAAGGAAATTTACTGAGTCAGATAACTAAAAAGTCCAGGTAAAGACTGACCTCAAACCCAGCTGGTTCCAGACATTTAAATAACGTCATTAAGAATCTCTTTCTCCATCTCTTATTTCTGCTTTCTTTGCTGGCTGTATTCTCAGGCTCTCCTTAAGCTGGCAGGGTAGCCAATGGTAACTCCAGACTCGCATCCCACTCATTTAGTAACCTGTGTGTGGAGAGAATTAGTCCTTTTCCATTAATTCCATGGACTGAGTCTCACTGATCTGGCTTGGGTTACACATCTATCCCTGAATCAATAAGTTGGCCAAGGGATATAGTACCTTGGCTGGTCCAGGTGAAGTGCCCATTCTTGAAGCTGAAGGGATGGAGTCAGCTTCTTCAAATTACAGGGGTGACTGTGGAAGGAGGGTGATTCCTCAAGGGAAAATTGGAACACTGATATCAGAATAAAAGGCATCAGGATTGCATTTGACTGATGGTTTAAACAAAAGGGTTTAATTTTCTCAAGTATAAGAAAATCTGAATGAAGGTAATTTCTAGCATTGGATTAGCTGCTCAACTGTGCCATCAGAGACCCCATGCTCTTTGTATCCTTCCATTCTACCATCATTAGTATACTGACTTTCATTCTCATGCTTAGTACCTCATGGCCTAAGATGGCTGCCCCAGCTCCAGAAATCAAGTCTGCTTTCAAAGCAGAAAGAAAAAGAGTAAAAGCCATGCCAACTGTGTCTTGTCCCTTTCTATTAGGAAAACAGAAGCTTTCTGAGAAGTGCCCCTAGTAGACTTTACAAAGCTCAGAATTGACTGGGTAACAGAATCACCCAGTAGCAAATGAGACTGAGAAAGCAAATATGTGGATTTCTAGCCTCTATGGCTGGGAGCTACAACAGTAAAGATTGAGAATCAATGTTGGGCCAACCAACCTGCAGTATTTTCCATAAGGATGAATGTGACAAGGTTAAAAGCAATAAATATCCACTGTAAATGTCAGGCTAAGATTTCCTTATGTGGTCTACAGTCTTTATATTGGTTTCATTTAAATGAGTACATAAAAATTCTAAAATTGGTACCAAAGAATTTACTTTACCAGTCTCTTGATACTGGGTCTGTGTGATTTCCAGCTCTCAGTGTTTTCTCCTGTTACCAGGAGTCCTAGAACAGAAACTGTAGGTCTGAAGTTGAATAAGTGGGAGTCACACCAGCATAGGATCCTAGACTCTGAATCTAGCATCTTCAGTGCCTACAAGCCTGAGAGCCTCACTGTCAGGTCTCTCTTTCCTTCAGATTTTGGGGAATGTCTCAGAATTCCAAAGAGTGGTTGAAGTGCTCCAGGACAACGTGGACTTTGATATTGATGTGAACGCCTCTGTGTTTGAAACCAACATCCGAGGTGAGGGCTGCTTTCTAGGGCCCTTGGAAGAAAAGAGAATGTGGAATTTTGGCTTCTGTGTAAACCAAGAGGTGGTAAACAGGATCTTAAGCGCCAGCCTTGCCAGGGCACTTGGCTCAAACCAGATTGACAGAGCTCTTCCCTCCTGTAGGGTTGGGTAGGGAGGTGTTGGGATCCCTCATCAGTTTCAGACATGAAAGTGAGCAGGGGACAGAGAAAAGACTGAAAAGAAATATGCCAGGATTACTCACATATTTAACATATATTTGGTACCAGGCTTTCAGCCAAGAGCAAGAAAGATGTAATCCTTGCCTTCTTGTAGCTTATTGCCTATTGAAAGTTTGTTAGAACTTTCTGCATTGTTGATGGAAATGTTTTATATCTGTGTTGTCCATTCCAGTAGCCATTAGCTACATGTGGCTATTGAACATTTGAAAGGTGCCTACTGCAACTGAAGAACTGAATTTTTAATTTCACTTAATTTTAATGGATTTAAATTTAAATAGTGACATGTGGTTACTAATTACTGTATTACATAGTGCAAGTCTAAGGTATTAGTTTCCAAACCTGGCTGCCCATCAGAAGCATTTGGGACATTTTAAAAAGTTCAGCTGTGTAGACTCCACTCTAAATCTAAAAAATCGGTATCTCTGGGTTGGGTCCTACGGTCAGTATTTTTAGCAGGTTCCCAATGAATCTTTTTTTTTTTTTAACGAATCTTTCATTTTATTGAGGTAAATTTACATATACTGAAAGGCACAGATCTACACATTTCAATGAATTTTGACCCAGTGATTCTTTTTTTAAAAATTAATTAATTAATTAACTAATTTGTTTATTTTTTTGGCTGCGTTGGGTCTTTGTTGCTGTGGGTGGGCTTTTTCTAGTCTCGGCGAGTGGGGACTACTCTTCGTTGCAGTGCACGGGCTTCTCATTGCAGTGGCTTCTCTTTGTTGTGGAGCACAGGCTCTGTGCATGTGGGCTTCAGTAATTGTGACTCGTGGGATTAGTTGCTCCGCGGCATGTGGGATCTTCCTGCACAAGGGTTCGAACCCGTGTCCCCTGCATTGGTAGGTGGGTTCTTAACCACTGAGCCATTGGGGAAGTCCCCTATTTATTTATTTATTATAACATCTTTATTGGAGTATAATTGCTTTACAATGGTGTGTTAGTTTCTGCTTTATAACAAAATGTATCAGTTATCCATATACATGTGTTCCCATATCTTTTCCCTTTTGCATCTCCTTCCCTCCCACCCTCCCTATCCCACCCCTCTAGGTGGTCACAAACCACCAGAGCTGATCTCCCTGTGCTATGCGGCTGCTTCCCACTAGCTATCTAATTTACGTTTGGTAGTGTATATGTGTCCATGCCACTCTCTCACTTCGTCCCAGCTTACCATTCCCCCTCCCCATATCCTCAAGTCCATTCTCTAGTAGGTCTGTGTCTTTAGTCCCGTCTTACCCCTAGGTTCTTCGTGACTTTTTTTTTTTTTTTTTAGATTCCATATATATGTGTTAGCATACTGTATTTGTTTTTCTCTTTCTGACTTACTTCACTCTGTATGACAGTCTCTGGGTCCATCCACCTCACTACAAATAACTCAATTTTGTTTCCTTTTATGGCTGAGTAATATTCTATTGTATATATGTGTCACATCTTCTTTATCCATTCATCCGATGATGGACACTTAGGTTGCATCCATGTCCTGGCTATTGTAAATAGAGCTGCAATGAACATTTTGGTACATGACTCTTTTGTTTTGTTTTGTTTTGTTTTGTTTTGTTGCAGTACGCGGGCCTCTCACTGTTGTGGCCTCTCCTGTTGCGGAGTGCAGGCTCCGGATGCGCAGGCTCAGCGGCCATGGCTCATGGGCCCAGCCGCTCTGCAGCATGTGGGATCTTCCCTGACCGGGGCACGAACCTGTGTCCCCTGCATCAGCAGGTGGACTCTCAACCACTGTACCACCAGGGAAGCCCCAATGACTCTTTTTGAATTATGGTTTTCTCAAGGTATATACCCAGTAGTGGGATTGCTGGGTTGTATGGTAGTTCTATTTTTAGTTTTTTAAGGAACCTCCATACTGTTCTCCAAAGTGGCTGTATCAATTTACATTCCCACCAACAGTGCAAGAGGGTTCCCTTTTCTCCACACCCTCTCCAGCATTTACTGTTTGTAGATTTTTTGATGATGGCCATTGTGACCGGTGTGAGATGATATCTCATTGTAGTTTTGATTTGCATTTCTCTAATGATTAATGATGTGGGGCATTCTTTCATGTGTTTGTTGGCAATCTGTATATCTTCTTTGGAGAAATGTCTATTTAGGTCTCCTGCCCATTTTTGGATTGGGTTGTTTGTTTTTTTTGTTTTTTTTTGTTTTTTTTTTTTTAACATCTTTATTGGAGTATAATTGTTTTACAATAGTGTGTTAGTTTTCCCTCTACAACAAACTAAATCAGTTATACATACACACATGCTCCCACATCTCCTCCCTCTTGCATCACCCTCTCTCCCACCCTCCCTATCCCACCCCCCCAGGCGGTCACAAAGCACAGAGGTGATCTCCCTGTGCTATGCAGCAGCTTCCCACCAGCTATCTAATTTACATTTGATAGTGTATATATGTCCCTGCCACTCCCCCACTTCGTCACAGCCCACCCCTCCCCCTCCCCATATCCTCAAGTCCATGCTCGAGTAAGTCTGTGTTTTATTCCCGTCCTACCACTAACCTCTTCATGACATTTTTTTCCCTTAGAGTCCATATATATGTGTTAGCATACGGTATTTGTTTTTCTCCTTCTGACTTACTTCACTCTGTATGACAGACTCCAGGTCCATCCACCTCATTATAAATAACTCAGTTTCATTTCTTTTTATGGCTGAGTAATATTCCATTGTATATATGTGCCACATCTTCTTTATCCATTCATCTGTTGATGGACACTTAGGTTGCTTCCATGTCCTGGCTATTGTAAATAGAGCTGCAATGAACATTTTGGTACATGAGTCTTTCTGAATTATAGTTTTCTCAGGGTATATTCCCAGTAGTGGGATTGCTGGGTCGTATGGTAGTTCTATTTGTAGTTTTTTAAGGAACCTCCATACTGTTCTCCATAGCGGCTGTATCAATTTACATTCCCACCAGCAGTGCAAGAGGGTTCCCTTTTCTCCACACCCTCTCCAGCATTTATTGTTTCTAGAGTTTTTGATGATGGCCAATCTGACCGGTGTGAGATGATATCTCATTGTAGTTTTGATTTGCATTTCTCTAATGATTAATGAGGTTGAGCATTCTTTCATGTGTTTGTTGGCAATCTGTATATCTTCTTTGGAGAAATGTCTATTTAGTTCTTCTGCCCATTTTTGGATTGGGTTGTTTGTTTTTTTGTTATTGATCTGCGTGAGCTGCTTGTAAATTTTGGAGATTAATCCTTTGTCAGTTGCTTCATTTGCAACTATTTTCTCCCATTCTGAGGGTTGTCTTTTGGTCTTGTTTATGGTTTCATTTGCTGTGTAAAAGCTTTTAAGTTTCATTAGGTCCCATTTATTTATTTATGTTTTATTTCCATTCCTCTAGGAGGTGGGTCAAAAAGGATCTTGCTGTGATTTATGTCATAGAGTGTTCTGCCTATGTTTTCCTCTAAGAGTTTGATAGTGTTTGGCCTTACATTTAGGTCTTTAACCCATTTTGAGTTTATTTTTGTGTATGGTGTTAGGGAGTGTTCTAATTTCATACTTTTACATGTACCTGTCCAGTTTTCCCAGCACCACTTATTGAAGAGGCTGTCTTTTCTCCATTGTATGTTCTTGCCTCCTTTATCAAAGATAAGGTGACCATATGTGTGTGGGTTTATCTCTGGGCTTTCTATCCTGTTCCATTGATCTATATTTCTGTTTTTGTGCCAGTACCATACTGTCTTGATTACTGTAGCTTTGTAGTATAGTCTGAAGTCAGGGAGCCTGATTCTTCCAGCTCCATTTTTCGTTCTCAAGATTGCGTTGGCTATTCAGGGTCTTTTGTGTTTCCATACAAATTGTAAAATTTTTTGTTCTAGTTCTGTGAAAAATGCCAGTGGTAGTTTGATAGGGATTGCATTGAATCTGTAGATTGCTTTGGGTAGTATAGTCATTTTCACAATGTTGATTCTTCCAGTCCAAGAACACGGTATATCTCTCCATCTGTTTGAATCATCTTTAATTTCTTTCATCAGTGTCTTATAATTTTCTGCATACAGGTCTTTTGTCTCCTTAGGCAGGTTTATTCCTAGATATTTTATTCTTTTTGTTGTAGTGGTAAATAGGAGTGTTTTCTTAATTTCACTTTCAGACTTTTCATCGTTAGTGTATAGGAATGCAAGAGATTTCTGTGCATTAGTTTTGTATCCTGCTACTTTACCAAATCCATTGATTAGCTCTAGTAGTTTTCTGGTAGCATCCTTAGGATTCTCAATATATAGTATCATGTCATCTGCAAACAGTGACAGCTTTACTTCTTCTTTTCCTGTTTGGATTCCTTTTATTTCTTTTTCTTCTCTGATTGCTGTGGCTAAAACTTCCAAAACTATGTTGAATAATAGTGGTGAGAGTAGGCAACCTTGTCTTTTTCCTGATCTTAGTGGAAATGGTTTCAGTTTTTCACCATTGAGGACGATGTTGGCTGTCGGTTTGTCATATATGGCCTTTATTATGTTGAGGAAAGTTCCCTCTGTGCCTACTTTCTGCAGGGTTTTTATCATAAATGGGTGTTGAATTTTGTCAAAAGCTTTCTCTGCATCTATTGAGATGATCATATGGTTTTTCTCCTTCAATTTGTTAATACCGTGTATCATGTTGATTGAATTGCATATATTGAAGAATCCTTGCATTCCTGGATTAAACCCCACTTGATCATGGTGTATGATCCTTTTAATGTGCTGTTGTGTTCTGTTTGCTAGTATTTTGTTGAGGATTTTTGCATCTATGTTCCTCAGTGATACTGGCCTATAGTTTTCTTTCTTTGTGACATCTTTGTCTGGTTTTGGTATCAGGGTGATGGTGGCCTTGTAGAATGAGTTGGAGAGTGTTCCTCCCTCTGCTATATTTTGGAACAGTTTGAGAAGGATAGGTGTTAGCTCTTCTCTAAATGTCCCTATTTATTTATTTGTTTATTTATTTATTTTAAAAAAGACACATTTTTTCAGCATCATGATCAGACTGTTACATTTAGCAATCAACATGGGTGCAAAAAAAAAAAAATCTACATTAAAACCCTTTGTTGGAATGCTTTACACTTTCCACAGAACAGGAACTAAAATAACCTGTTATACAATTAGTCACAAATACAGTCCTTGAGTTTTTTTGCCCATACACATGAGTATTGTCTAAAACATGTCTTCTTTGTAGCAGCTAGGCCCTGCCCCCACTGTGCTTGGCTGAGTTCACAAATCTGTTGTAACCTTTAGCTTCCCTGTCACTTCTCTGGCTCTCCTCTCCTGCTAAGCTTTGTTTCCTGGCAGTAATCAAAACCTTCTGCCACTGCCATAGCTACTGCTGCTGCTGGAACCACCATAGCCACCTTGGTTTCGGGATTTGGCAAAGTATTGGCCTCCACCACCATAGGGGCCAGAACTTCTGCCTCCAAAGTTTCCTCCTTTCATGGGTCCAGAATTTGAAGATTGATTGTTGTAACTGCCCAAATCATTGTAGCTTCCACCACCTCCAAAATTGCTTCCATCATTACCAGATCCATTACAGCCATCCCCACTGCCACCATAGCCACCACCACCGTGGCTGCCACCAAAGCCACCCCGACCACTGAAGTTTCCTCCATGACCAAAGTTGGCATTCCCACCAAAACCACCTCCACAACCACCACCAAAGTTTTCAGAACCGCTTCGACTTCTTTGGCTGGATGCGGCACTAGCCATCTCTTGCTTAGATAGGGCTTTCCTTACTTCACAGTTGTGGCCATTCACAGTGTGGTATTTCTGAATGACAATCTTGTCTGCAGAGTCATGGTCATCAAAGGTTACGAAAGCAAAGCCTCTCTTTTTGCCACTGCCTCGATCAGTCATGATTTCAATCACTTCAATTTGCCCATACTGTTCAAAATAATCTCTTAAATGATGTTCTTCAGTGTCTTCTTTAATGCCACCAACAAAAATCTTTTTCACAGTTAAGTGGGCACCAGGTCTTTGAGACTCTTCTCTTGAGACGGCCCTCCTTGGTTCCACAACTCTTCCATCCACCTTGTGTGGCCTTGCCTTCATGGCTGCACCCTCCTCCTCCACAGTGGCGTACGTGACAAACCCGAAGCCTCTGGAGCGTTTGGTGTTTGGATCCCTCATTACCACACAATCTATGAGCGTTCCCCACTGCTCAGAATGGCTCCTCAGACTCGCATCGGTTGTTTCAAAGCTCAAACCTCCGATGAAGAGCTTCCGCAGCTGTTCGGGCTCTTTGGGTGACTCTGACTTAGACATGATGGCAGTGGAGGGGTGGGGGAAGACGTCAACGATGCTTACTTGGCGGCGTCCACGAGCAGAAAGGCCCTATTTATTTTTTAATGAACACTTATTGCCTAGGTTTTACCTGTGGAATTCTTTGAGGCCTGGGTTGAATGTGGGTTTTTCCAGATATATTTTTTGTTTACTCTTGCCATGTGGCTGGAGGCATTATCTGCGAAACCCACCTTAGGCTAAAGGTTTAAGGTTTTCTAGACTACGCAGTTAGTGTGAGTTCAGTCTGTAAAACTTAGTGAGTACCAGTTTGTGGTTATTAATTCTTAGGAGAGATTTTTTTTTTCTTTTCTTTACTTGGCATTGAGATTTGAGGTATACAGTTTTCCTTACTCTATGCTAGGGGAGGTGTGTAAGGTTTATTTTAAATTAATCTTTACACAGGGTATATAATTCTTCCAGATCCCAACTTCATGGAGGGATCTTCTATCAGACTTCCCACTCTGGATAGGTCCTGCCTTTGTCTCTTATTCCTGGTCTGCCAGGAGGAGGAGAAAACTGAAGCTCAAGGTCACCAGTTTTTTTCAGTGGGAGGGCCATTCAGGATATCTGTTTAGCCATATTTCCAGATACGTAACCTTTGTGTCTTTTTAAAAACCCTAACTATTATGTAATAAATTGAAAGAGATAAATGAATAAAATGAAGGTCATAAGTATCCTCCCTTGGTCTTGGGGTGATTGGGAGACAGTGACCAAGTGCAATGAGCATGGACTTTGGTGTCAGACAGACCTGGCCCTACCACCTACTAGATGGATGACCTGGGCAAGTCACTTTACCTCTCTGAACCACAGTATCTCCATCTGAAGAGGGCACAATAGTACCTAGTGCTTGGTGTATACGGTAGGGACTGTAAAAAAATGATAACCATTATTTTTGTGACCCACCAAGAGAAAAAAAACTTCATGAACTTAACACTGTACCAGTGTGGGGGGTTAAGGACTCTTCTTTTGCTACGTGGCTCCAGCCCCTTCCCAGTGAGCCACTGAACAGAGCATTAGGTTTAATTTGTACAAGGGAAGGACTTACTGGTCCTTAGGATTCTGACACTTGCCTTTTGTACCATCTGTAGTAGTAGGAGGACTTCTGTCTGCTCACCTGCTATCAAAGAGGGCTGGGGTAGAAGTGGAGGCTGGATGGCCCTGCTCGGGACCTCTCCTGAGGATGGCCGAGGAGGCAGCCCGGAAACTCCTCCCAGGTAAGACCCACATAGAGATGGGGCAGAGATGAAGTCCGGTAGGCCCTGCTGCTCTTGCTGGAGAAGAGAGTGGCTGTGCAGAACTGTTTGCTCGCGTTGCTCACCCAAACACTTGGTATTTCTACCTCTTGGCGCCCCCCATGGAAATCAGGAGAGTCCTTGGCATTTTGAGGGCTAGACTAGGATGGATGAGCTGACCTCATTACTGTTTGCGAGGAGCGCTGAAGGCCAGCCTGGTGGCTGGAGGGCTCTTGCCCTTATTTGAGTGAGTGCTTTTTTGCCCCCTCCCAGGCCCACACGCCACTGGAATGAAAGGGTTCCAGAGAAGAGCCTTGGTCTGAGCGTTCGGAACCCCTGGTTCTAGACTCGGCTCTGACAACCAATAGCTTGACCAAGCCGCTCTTCCTCTCCTTGGTTCAATTTCCCCATCTATCAAATGGGAGTCAAAATTCCTGCCTCCCTCTGGGGAGACGTAAAATGAGGTCAGAGAGGAGAAACTTCTTGGAGAACCTCAAACACCACTGAGACACGAGAGGGACTTGTTTTGTAGCTGAGCCATGTCCAGGGCTGCAGGCCAAGCTGCAGTGTTTGTCCAGAGGGGCAGTAGCTGGGCTCGGCAGCGTCAACGGGATGCTGTGTTCTCTTCAGGGTGTGGCGGAGGCTCTGAGAGCTGTTCACACCCAAACACGTTATGCTGTGCTTTCCACCAACCTCTTGGCCATCTCACTTCTCCCTTTCACCCAGGACTTGCCTCTCATCCTTGGGGAAGAGCTGAGGAGAGTGAGCAAACTGGGTTCAGGTCTCACTCACGGCCTGAATGTCTCCTTACAAACGTTATGTCCTGTGTGACTCATCCCTGGAGGGAAGCTCTGTCTGGTTGCTCCCTTCTTTTTTTTTGTATTGAGAAATATACATATTGAAAAGTGCATTCACTCTGAGAAACAGGATTTTGTCACCTCCCCACCCCCTTTTTAATACTGCCTGACTTCTCTGAACTATCCCTTTGGGCGCTTCTTGCTTGTGACTCGAATCCTCCTTGCTTACCACTCATGTCTGCCAGATAGCAAGTTTCTCTTCTTACAGTAAAGTTGCTGGACCTTGTGGTTCTTGGAAGTTTTGACAACTTTGTTCACAGCTTGGTGACACACAGGCTGCTTTGGGGTTGTTCGACCTTTCAGCCTGGAGAGGAAATCTCTGCCTCTGACTTGCTGTCTAGTTCCTTGCCTGGAATTGGAAGGCACTGGGCTGAGGTGGTCAGGGCACTGGGCCCATGGGTGGGGGCGGGGAGCGGGCACGTGGCAGTCATTCCCATCCCAGCTCCGTTTGGCTGTCTCTGTGATCTCTGAGTCACTTCTTTACAAGCCTGACCTTTCCTACCTGTGAATTGAGGGTTGGACCACATTGGCAGCTTCGTGGTTTATATATCCTTTTAAAAAAAAAATAACATAGCCCCTGAAACTCTTTATTTAGAGCAGGGATCTTAAACTGGCTGCTTTGGGACTGTTTACAGTCTGCAGATGTGTTTCATTTGGTCAGAATGGTGTTTTAAGAAGTGGATGAATGGCTTCTTGATTTTGCCACCAGCTTCCCCACTGCCTATGGCTTAAGCCCTGCCTGCTTCACACTAAGTTACTTGCCTGGCCTCTGAGGCATAATACAAAATAAGTAAAAGTAGAGCTGCTCTAGCTAAAGTGAGCATGCGTGGAGTGTGATACCCCAGAGCACAGCCCGCTGCTTCCCTGCTCACCGCAGGCAAGAGCCCAAGGCATGAGGAGCAGTGTTTGACAGCATCTGGGTTAGGTGGCCACTAAGGGCCCTCCAGTTGTGACACTTATCCTTCTCTGGCTCAGTCTCTAGCAGATCACCCAGGAGACAAAAGGGAAGTGCTGGCCAAGGCCTCAGGCTTTGGTCCTGTGTCCACCCAGGCCCACCTCCCCGCTCCTATCTGGGGTCTTAATTTTGTGATTGTTCAGCCTTTCAGACCCCCACTGGCATGCCGTATGGAACAGTGAACCTGCTTCACGGCGTGAACCCGGGGGAGACTCCCGTCACCTGCACAGCAGGGATCGGGACCTTCATCGTGGAATTTGCCACCCTGAGCAGCCTCACCGGTGACCCTGTGTTCGAAGACGTCGCCAGAGTGGCCCTGATGCGCCTCTGGGAGAGCCGGTCAGATATTGGGCTGGTAGGTCCGCTGCCACTTTTCCTGTCTAGCTCAAGTTGGCCACCTTGGCCCCTGCTTATGAGGCTCAGGGCTCTGAGCAACAAGTTGCAGTCCAGCCAAAAGAAACTAAGAGTGACCTCAGGAGTGGTCCAAGACTTAGGCTCACAACACCGAAAGTAGACCAAGCCTCCAGTTAATGCTTTGGCACAGAGGGGAGGAGAGCATGAGAGTACATCCTCTGACAGGAAGAGGGGCCGTGATAAGCTCTGGCTCCTTGAGCTTCTCTGATTTCTAGGGAGTGGGTCATATGCTTCATGCCCCTGACTCACTCGGTGACCTTAGATTGTCAGCCTGTCTGGCCCTCATTTTTACATATTTTTGTTTGTAAAACTGTGTTTCTTAGAACCAGAAGATTTGAGAGATGTTGAATGGCTGTTCCATGAGAAAATGATTACTGGTGAATTAAATTTGGGCAACACTATAAATAGTATCCTTTTTTTTGAGAGTCATAATGAACACGAGCAGGTTAAAGGTTATGAAATCCTATGATAAATTCATCTATTTAACTTTGCTTAACTCAACGTTTCACAAACTTATTTGACCCCAGGGCTTTCCTTTCCCCTCCAAACCTACTCACCTATGGAAATTTAACACACCTTGGGCCAGATCATCTCTAAGGTCGGTTTCAGCTCCTAAACTAGATGATCCAGTGAAACTAACAGTAATTGAGCCAAAGCTGTCCAGGAAATAGCACTAGATTTAGTCAGAACTGAGCCTGAGCCCCAGCCTTACTATGTTGAAACTGTGACCCTGGCCAAGTCACTCAACCTTTCTGATCCACAGTTACTTCAGCAATAATATTGATGGGTTAATACCTCCTTGCTGAGTCATTATGACTTATAAAGACTGTGTTGTCCAAAAGTGATTCAGGTGAAGGCACGTTTTATGCAAAGTCTGGTTCTAAGTCAGCTTGAAAAGTGAAACGTGTGAGGACTCCTTGACAGTCCCTTAAGAAGGTGCCACTCTGGAGACCTAGAGTAACTCCCTTAGTATCCAACACAGGCAGTTTTTTCTCCAGCTCGGGAGCCATAGTGGCTCCATGACCACCCTGCCCACATCCTCTCAGCCCTTTATCATTTCCGTGCACACTGGCCTGTTGCCATCATCCATGTCTCTTTGGCTACGGGCCTTTTCTGGTGCCTGGATCCTGCTCTGCTTGCCCTTGGCTGGAAACGCCAGGTCTTAAATGCTACCCTAGAGCAGTTCTCAATCAGTGGCTGATACTGATGGGAGTTTATGGACAATCACCCTTGTTCGCCGGCCTTCGGGTGGGGCCGTGCTGAGGCTCGTGCTCTACACTGACTCCCAGAGCTGCCCGGTGGGATGGGGCTCCGTTTCCCATGGTGGTAACTTGCCTGACAGCACACCCTTTATGGGCTGCCTCCCTGCCCTGCCTCACTTTTCCCCTCCTCTTCCAGAGTTTCCAGGGACTCACCTTCCAAATCAACTACTTCCTGTCTTCCTTGCTGGGGCTCTGCCCAAACTAACTCAGGACAATTAGCTGTTTCTTTGAATGAGTACCAGGTGAAGTTATCAGCTTCCATCGGGTTCTAAGTTATATGGACAACATATCTCTTCATTTAAATCTTTAAAATTTATTTTTAAATGGTTCACAAGTTAAAGGATACAAAAAAGTACCCAGTGACATCTGTGACCCGTCCCCCAGCTACCCAGTTCCTCTCCTTACAAGCAACTACTCTACCAGTTTCTTGGATGTCCTTCCCAAGTTGATTTATGGAAATACGGAAAGTATATCTTATGTCTTTAGACACTGGAGTCACATGCAGATTCTCAGGCTGAGAAGTCTGAGACAGATTGTGGGAACAGCATGTTCTCATCTCCCAGCTCACACTCACTGTAGACAGGGCATGAACACTCCAAGTCATTGTTCTTTTTTCAGTTTTTGACCAGTGTGTATAATTGAGTCCTGCTAAGTGAGCATGAGATGTGTCTCCACTGTACATATATGCAAGAGAGCTGGCCATGATCCAGCCTTGCCCCCCAACCCTGTACCCCGATAACCTGCATGTCTCCCAAGAAGCACTGGGGTGCCTGCCTTGTATCTCACGGGACAGTCAGGGGTGTGGGGACATCCTTGTTTGGTCTTGGGCCCTCCTTTGACACCACGTGTCTCTCTCCTAGGTCGGCAACCACATCGACGTGCTCACTGGCAAGTGGGTGGCCCAGGACGCGGGCATCGGGGCTGGCGTGGACTCCTACTTTGAGTACCTGGTAAAAGGAGCCATCCTGCTTCAGGATAAGAAGCTCATGGCCATGTTCCTAGGTAAAAAGGTCAGGGTAAGGGGGCTTTTCCCCGTGGTTTTCCCTATTGACATGTAGTTTATTTACAAACTTGCAGTTGCTCCCAAGTGCCTACAGAATCAGCTCTGCATTCAAAACCACCATGGACTTACACTGCCCACTTGAGGCCCACTACACCTTTTCATGCCTTCCTGCAAGAGCCAACTGAACCATGCTGGCTTCTCTATATGCAGCCCTGGATTTTTTATTTCCTGGCCATTGCACATGGTGTTTCCTTTGCCTAAAATACCTTTTTTCCTGCCTTTATGTGTCCAAATTCTGTTCACCCGTTAAGGTCCAGTTTAAATGTCACTTTGCCCAGGAAATAGCTTGATTCTTCCTCAGAATTTAGGGCCTTCAGCATCTTTTTTTAAAATATATATATATATATATATATATATATATATATATATTTATTTATTTATTTATTTATTTAGGCTGTGTTGGGTCTTCGTTGCTGCGTGCGGGCTTTCTCTAGTTGCATTGAGCAGGGGCTACTCTTCGTTGTGGTGCACGGGCTTCTCATTGCGGTGGCTTCTCTTGTTGCGGAGCACGGGCTCTAGGCACGCGTGCTTCAGTAGTTGTGGCACGTGGGCTCAGTAGTTGTGGCTCGCAGGTTCTAGAGCGCAGGTTCAGTAGTTGTGGTGCATGAGCTTTGTTGCTCCGGGTCATGTGTGATCTTCCCGGACCAGAGCTCAAACCCGTGTCCCCTACATCGGCAGGTGGATTCTTAGCCACTGCGCCACCAGGGAAGCCCAGCATCATTTTTGCAGTCAGCTATCATCACAGTTATAGCTCTTCAAACTGAGTGCAGCATCCAGGCCTTATTCATCTGTACTCCCCACAATGCTTTGCAGGAGTTAGCTGTAGATTAATACCTGTTGAATAAAAGCAGTTTACCCTTCAGGCCCTTAGACACTAGTAGTAATGATATTGAGGAATTGTTGGCCACCTAATAATAATTATAGCTACCATTCATTTATTCAGCAAATATTTACTGATTACCATTGATGTGTTAAGGTTTGTGCCAAGCACTGAACATGGACTATTTCATTTCATCCTTACAACACTGTTTGAGATTGTCTTATTTACTTGCATGTATTTGGTACTTTGTTCATTCAGATAATGCTTATAGTGCATATTTGTTATGTACTATCTTCATGTTGGGGATTCTGCAATCAACAAAACAAAGTCCTAGCTCTCATAGATTTACAGTCTAGGGGGAATTATAAGTTCAAGTTCCCACTAGAATGCCAGCTCCCTGAGAGCTGGACTTTGTCTTATTTGCCACCCCCCTGGTGCCTGGTAGGCACTCAGTGCATATTGTTGAGTGAATAAATGACTGCACAGTCCCATGAGGTATATAACATTACTCTCCTCACTTTATAGATAATAAGACTGAGGCTTAAGAGGGAAAAACTTGCCTGAGGTCACAGCTAACAAGTGGTAAAGCGGGAGCTGGAATTTGAGCCTGGAAGTTTGCCTCTTAGAACCCATGCTCCTTCCTCTGTGCCTCCTTGCATCCTAGTCTGCTTTGAGGCTGGGCCACCCTAGGGTCTTGCAAATGTTTAAGTCCATCCTTCTGTTGCCAAAGCCTGCTTTTTGTGTCCCTCATCACTGATGTGTCCATCATCTTATCTCCTCTGCAGAATATAACAAAGCCATTCGGAATTACACCCGCTTTGATGACTGGTACCTGTGGGTGCAGATGTACAAGGGAACTGTGTCCATGCCAGTCTTCCAGTCTCTGGAGGCCTACTGGCCTGGTCTTCAGGTAGGAATGATCAGAGAGGGTGGTCATTTTTCTATGGAACTGGCAAAGCTAGCTCATTCTAATGTATGAGTCAAAAAAGTGCTTGAGCACTTTTTTTTTAGAAGGGTGGATTGGGGATGGGAGAGGGGCTTAGAGTGAGACAGATTTAAAGTTCTGCCAAACTAAATTTTCCAAGGGGAGCTTTAAGGTGTCAGGAACTGAACTTCCAGCTTGCTGTGGAATGTTGCCCCACTTAAAGTAGACAGGGCGGTAATAGCCATTGGCAATGACCAATGACCAATGTCCACTGGACATTTCTGTCACATATCCTCATTCTTCTTTTTTTAAAAAAATTATCAGTAATTTTTTTTTGAAGATGTTGGGGGTAGGAGTTTATTAATTAATTAATTAATTTTTGCTGTGTTGAGTCTTCATTTTTTTTTTTTTTTTGCGGTATGCGGGCCTCTCACTGTTGTGGCCTCTCCCTTTGTGGAGCACAGGCTCTGGACGCGCAGGCTCAGCGGCCATGGCTCATGGGCCCAGCCGCTCTGCTGCATGTGGGATCTTCCCAGACCGGGGCATGAACCCGTGTCCCCTGCATCGGCAGGCGGACTCTCAACCACTGCGCCACCAGGGAATCCCGGGTTTTCGTTTCTGTGCGAGGGCTTTCTCTAGTTGTGGCAAGTGGGAGCCACTCTTCATCGCGGTGCATGGGCCTCTCTTGTTGTGGAGCACAGGCTCCAGACGCGCAGGCTCAGTAGTTGTGGCTCACAGACCCATGCTCCGCGGCATGTGGGATCCTCCCAGACCAGGGCTCGAGCCCGTGTCCCCTGCATTAGCAGGCGCCACCAGGGAAGCCCACGTATCCTCATTCTTGACAGAGGGCCTAGGAAAGGGCATGACAGCAGCTGGGGATGCTCTGTCTGCCATCATTATGTGTCTCCATTACATGGTCTGATAGAGTTCCAGCTGGAAGGGATCTTAGAGCCCATCTAATCCACCCCCTATGTGTCCTAAAATATTTTTAATATTTTTATAAACAACTTCTTTTTAATCTTAAGAAATTAAGAAAAGGTAGTAACATGTAGACGGTGGTAAATTTTTAAAGTACAACAAGGAATACAAGGATAAGTCTCAAGCCCTGATCCTCAGATTCTCTCCCCAATCCAGCTCTTGTTGTCAGTTTTCTGTACCTCTTTCCAGAAATCTGTATACATAGATATATGCATATTTATAGCCCCCTTTTTTCTTTATATAAATAGGAACATTTTTATTCTTTTTCACTGAATGTATCTTGGAGATCATTCTTTATTGATACATAAAGATCAATTTTACTTTTTTAAACAGTTGCATATATTCCATTGAATAGATATATTGTCATTTATTTAACTTGTTCCCCATTATATACTTTTAGCCAACCCTCTCATTTTATAGATGGGGAAAGAAGCTCAGAGAGAACTTGTTGATAATATTAAATATTGGTCCAACACTTCTAAGATCTTCAAATTTACTTGAGTGTCCCCTAAAAGAATTTTGAAAAATTATAGAGCTCCATTCATGTTTTTAATCTTATGAGTTTAAATAGTTGCATACCATTCCTTTTTCTCCTCCAACTCATATTTCCATTCTACCACTCCAACAGGATTTTATCCTAATTATTGTATTTTATGCTGAAGCATTTTATTGTTCACCCTATCATGTGTCTCTGTGACAAAATTTGTTCATACATAGAAATTTAAAATGTTTTAAAATTTCCCGTGATCATAAACTCTGAGTATTAAATTTGTTTTCTTCTGGATTTAGTTATCATTAGTATGTAAATGATTAAAACAACATTTATAGCTTACAATTTTTGATGATTATAAACCTGAAAGCAATTTATTGGAAGTGCATTTCTTAATGAGATTTTTGGGGCTTTTTAAAGTTTTTAAGTAGTTCATGTATTTGTGCATGAATAATACGTATTGCTAAAACAGGGCACAGTTAAGCATCAATTTTACTCCTGCTTTTCATTTTTTTAGATGTAAGTGCCGAGGAGCCTATGCACATAAATAAGTAGATGGAGATGGAAGGAGTTTGATATTATAATATCATTCAGTTCTTTGAAATCATTGAGTTAATAGATTGAACCATATAAAATTGCCAGCATTCAACCATTTTTGACCTGCAAATGTGGCAGTATTTTATGGTTCACTGTTTATATGGTTAAAATAAACCACAAATGATCTGTCATCAAAAATTATTTTTAGTGATGTCTCTGATGACAACTTGACCAGTTCCTCTGTCAATTTTTTTTTGTTTTTTGGTTTTTTTTTGCGGTACACGGGCCTCTCACTGTTGTGGCCTCTCCGGTTGTGGAGCACAGGCTCCAGACGCGCAGGCTCAGCGGCCACGGCTCACGGGCCCAGCCGCTCCGCAGCATGTGGGATCTTCCCGGACCGGGGCACGAACCCACGTCCCCTGCATTGTCAGGCGGACTCTCAACCACTGCGCCACCAGGGAAGCCCCCTCTGTCAATTTTTTGAAGGCAAAGAATTGAAAGCCATCTGATTTGCAGGAGGATTTGTTACCCAGTGTTTAGAGCCATTCATTTTTCTTAACACCTACACTAATATTTTAAATTTAACCTAGTTCAGTGCTCAGGACATTTTTATATGTGAGGACAATGTTCCTCAGTAAGGCTGGAGATTGTTGGTGGGTACACCTTGCTTTTATAAGATGGTAGAAGGACAATTGTGGAAGAGTTAGAATGGGTAGCCTGCCTTTGTGTTGTAAGCATCTTTTCAAGGAGATCCATTTTAGGAAAATTAAGGATCAGGAAATCTATTTTCTTAAAACTATTTGTGACTACATTCCTCTATGGAAAACCTGCTTGTACCACCCAGCCATACAACTGATCACACCCTTTGACTTTGCATGATTCTATTTCTGTGCATGTTCCTCAAGAAAATAATTGACCAGGGAAAGATTCAACCTGTACACAGATATTCCCAGTAGCAAAGTTCATGACAAAGAAAAACTAGAAATGGTCCAAATACCCAGTAACGGAAGAAAAAATAAATGATTGTATTTTTTTATTGTGGTAAAAGACACATAACATAAAATTTACCAAGTTAACCATTTTGAGTGTACAGTTCCGTGGTATTTATGTTCATGTTGTGCAGCCATCACCACCATCCATCTCTTCACCTTGTAAGACTGAAATTCTATAACTTTTAAACAATAACTCCCCATTCTCTCCTCTCCTAGCCCCTGACAACCATCATTATTGTTTTGTTTAACATCTTTATTGGAGTATAATTGCTTTACAATGGTGTGTCAGTTTCTGCTTTATAACAAAGTGAATCAGCTATACATACACATATATCCCCATATCCCCTCCCTCTTGCATCTCCCTCCCACCCTCCCTATCCCACCCCTCTAGGTCATCACAAAGCACTGAGCTGATCTCCCTGTGCTATGTAGCTGCTTCCCACTAGCTATCTGTTTTCCATTTGGTAGTGTACATATGTCCATGCCACTGTCTCACTTCGTCCCAGCTTACCCTTCCCCCTCCCCATATCCTCAGGTCCCTTCTCTACATCTGCATCTTTATTCCTGTCCTGCCCCTGGGTTCTTCAGAACCATTTTTTTTTTTTTTAGATTCCACATATATGTGTTAGCATACGGTATTTGTTTTTCTCTTTCTGACTTACTTCGCTCTCTATGACAGTCTCTAGATCCATCCACCTCACTACAAATAACTCAGTTTCATTTCTTTTTATGGCTGAGTCATATTCCATTGTATATATATATATATATATATATACCACATCTTCTTTATCTATTCGTCTGTCGATGGACACTTAGGTTGCTTCCATGTCCTGGCTATTGTAAATAGAGCTGCAGTGAACATTGTGGTACATGACTCCTTTTGAATTATGGTTTTCTCAGGGTATGTGCCCAGCAGTGGGATTGCTGGGTCATACCACCATTATGTTTTCTGTCTTTATGATTTTGACTACTCCAGGTACCTCATATCAGTGGAATCATACAGTATTTGTCTTATTGTGACTGGCTTATTTCATTTAGCATAATGACTTATTTCATTTAGCATAATGTCCCTCAAGTTTCATGCTTGTAGCATGTGTCAGAATTTCCTTCTTTTTAAGGCTGAATAATATTCATTTGTATGTATATACCACACTTTGCCATCTTGGTTTGTATAGGATTTGTGTGCTTTGTGTGTGGCACTTTTCCTGCTTTAAGAAGGGGTCCTGGGGTTATTTCTCTATGAGGTTATAATAACACTAATAGCTAACATTTAGCTGACAGTCTGTCTGGCACATAGAGATGATAAATATTTATTAAAGAATGATTTATGTGCTGGGCATTTTACACAGAATCATCACAACACACAGAGGTAAACGATGTTTCATAGATGAAGAAAGGAGGCTTATAGACATTAAATTTGTTCATTTACTCAACAAATACTTGAGTGCCTGCTGTATTCCAGGCCCCGTCCTTGTGAAGTTTATAGAGGGCGAGACACAAAGAAAAACTTAGACAAATTCATAAAATAATAAGTTGCAATGAAGGAAACAATTTAGAGGCTAAAAGAGAGAATATTGGGTGGGGACTGACTTTAGATAAGAAGGCCTCCTCAGAAGTGGTGATGCTCAAGCTGATATGTGAAGAACTGGGGTGGGGGACAATGTTCCAGGCAGCGGAAACACGATGTGTGAAGGTCCCGAGGCAGGAAAGAGATGGGTGTTTATCAGAGACAAAAGCAGCATGGCCACAGTCCAGGGAAGGGAAAGATCGGTCAATGGAAAGTCAGCAGTGGCCAGATTGCTCAGGGCCTTGAGGGCCATGGTGAGGTGTCTTGACCTTAAGCTGAGCCTATGAAAAGCCACTGAGTAAGACAGTTACTCTGGCTGCCTTGGGGAGAGTGGACTGGAGAAGACAAGCGGTAGGACCAGTGAGGAGGCCTTTGAGGTCATCCCAGTGCAAGATGCAGGTGAACAGGTGGTGGCTCTGGAGATAAAGAGAAAAATCTTGATGTTTTAGAGAGAGAGAATTGATAGGAGTTGCTGATGGAATGGATGTGGGAGTGGGGGAAGAGGGAGGAGTCAAGGATGGCCAGCAGGTATCTGGCCAGAGTGGAATCAGTGGAAGGTAGTGCTGCTTACTGAAAAGGGAGAGAGGTGAGAGGAAGGAGGCAACTCTGCAGGAGAGTGAAGGGACCGATAGTTTTGTTTGGAAACTGTCAAGTTTGTTCTATCCTTGAGACATCCAGTGGAGATGTCAAGAAGGTCAGCTGTTTCCCTGTGAGCTTACACTAATATGAATAGCTCATAGAAGCACCTAGTAAAATTACAAGTGCATGTATTCTCAGATTCAGCAATCCCAACTCTGGAAATACATCTTACAGACACACTTCACATATGTTTGAGGTGACATATGTATGGGGTTATTCATTGCAGCATTGATTATTGTAGCAAATAGCAAAAGATTGGAACCAAGCCAACTAGCTATCAATAGGGAACTAATTAAATTGTGGTCCAAGCAATGGAATACTATGCAACTGTATAAATAGGAGGGAGTGCTTTATGTACTTACATGGAAAAATTGAGATGTATTGTTAAATGAATAAAGGAAGCTACAGAAAAGTATATTTAATAAGCCATATTTAATGTGGGGGAAATAATACATACTCATACATCTTTGCTTATGTTTACAAATTAATGCAAAATGGTTATTTGCTGGGGGGTAGGGTATGAGTGAGATTAAGTACAATCAATCTTTTTCTTACTCTTAGAATTTTGAATCAGATGGCTGACGTACCTACTTAAAAACAGTTAGTAGCCAGTATTGACTGAGCACGTACTGGTAGGCAGGGACATTGTATACAGCCTCTGTCCCTCACAACAGTGTAAAATATACATTGTGTTTTGCATGTTAAAGATGAGGCTCAGAGAAGTTAAGTGTCTGGTTTGAGGCAGCACACTGAGTAAGTGGCCGACTCTGGGTTTGATCGCAGGTCTTTTTGGCTCCAAAGCCTTTGCTTCCTCTTTTCCCTGAGGTTGTGTGTGGGGTTTTGTATGTGGGTTTCCTACCTGGTGGCTGCTTGCCTGACAACCACTTCTCTCCTACAGACCCTTATTGGGGACATTGACAATGCCATGAGGACCTTCCTCAACTACTACACCGTCTGGAAGCAGTTTGGGGGGCTCCCGGAATTCTACAACATTCCTCAGGGATATACAGTGGAGAAGCGAGAGGGTTACCCGCTTCGACCGGGTAAGCGGCATCTCTGGCCCACTGCCAGCCCACAGGCTCTGATTCTCAGAACCCCAACCCCTCGCATTTCTATGAGGCTCCATGCCTCACAAGTGCTCACAGCTCCATTTTTTCCCCATCTGCTTCTTCCAGTGGCTCTGGATGGTTTTCCTTCTAGGAATTATTTATCCCCCTTATTTTCAGAGAAGGAGATGGAAGCCTGGTGCGTTGAAATGGCTTGCCCAGGGCTGTTAAGTATAGGAGCTAGGACTGGAACCCAGGTCTCCTAATTACATCTTATGCTCTTTCAAACCCAGACAAGCAAGTGAGATGGAAAAAGCCAGGCTGACGCCTTTTGAGTTCTTGCCATTGGGATTTCAGATGTGTAGGCAAACTTCGTTAAGTCAGTGGGTCAGGTCAGATAAGCTGTGCGTCTATGGAACGTTAGAACTTTGGAATGGACTTTAGGAGTGAATCATCTCTTCTTGTCCACCTCCCCACTTGCAGGTCAGCAGTCAAGATGTAGAGAAGAAAGGGACAACACATTTGATAACTCTTCTAAGTTCCTTTCCAGCTCCGATCTTCTGACTCACTGAAGGAAAGTTCAACATTGTGAGGAGAGGAAGGGAAAGGGGGACAGAGGAAGGAAGTTGAGCCAGCACACAGTTATCTCCCCTCCCCCCCAAAAATAGGTTACGTTCCCGTTGTTTTGGACTCTTCCCACCTGAATGCCTTTTAGCTGTGTGATGGGCCTTCTAATGGGTTCTGCCCATCCTGCCATCCTCGGCTCCACTTCCTTCCTCCTCTAACCCTGTAGTCCCCTGAGTGATTGCTATAGGAGTCTTGGAGGAGGACCAGAAGTGGGAGTAAAGCAGCAACTGGAAGGAGCAAATTAGTCACTTTTGACTCCTTAGAGGCTGCTGTTTTTAGTATTTCTCATGCATTTATTCTCATGGCATTTTTTTTTTTTTTTTAAAGAGAAAATACTCAGATGGCATTAGATCCCATGTTACCAATAGGTAAAATGAAGACAGAGTTTGGGACTAAATGTAAGACTTAGACATGTGCATTCTCAAGGTTAGAGGGAACCTGAGAGGTCTTCTAATCGAAATCCCCCTGCAATAGCCCTGTCAAGTGGTTATCTCATCTTTGTATGATTACCACCAGTGACAGGGGGCTCACTACTTAAGGAGGCAACATGTTTTGTTTGCAGGAACGCTCAGTGGAAAGTAAGGCACCACAGCCAGGACTCCGGAAATGTCTTAGACCAGTCAGCCTTCCTATCCCCAAACAATAGCAAATGGGAGATAAGGTACTATTCTATAATTAGATTGGCCAGTCCCCGACGCTCTGGTGCATGTATCCGATCAGCAGTTCTGGAGCACAGAACCTAGCCTAAAAGCCTCTGAAGGGCTTAACCTCCACGTAAGTCCAAATCTAAACCTTGGACTGTCCTCTTCTAGAGAGTTGGCTGGATATACAGGAAATTAAAGCAATTACTAGCATACGCAGGCCCATGTGTGAGGAAGAGAAAACAAGAAACAATGCTTGGCCCTGGGCACTGAGTCAGCCAGCTGTGAGAAGTATAAGGAGAGGCTTCCCATGAGGACACCATCTTTTCTGTCTTTGAACACACACAGTGTGTTCATCTACCAGTAAATGTGCCCCAATCTTTGCTTAGAATATGAGTGATTAGATTAGTAAGTGTCTAGAGGCCTGTGGGGTAAACGGAGAGAGAAGTAGGAGAAAACTGGAGAGATAGGCAGTGATCTTTTCTCCAAAAATAAATAATGGAGTTTGCAGTAATAAATCAAAAGGGAGAAAAGTACTGATAAAGGGCTAGGAGGAAACAGGATGTAGAACATCGGGAGGAGACGTTGGTTTAGGGAGGGGAGAGGTGTTCTTTCCTCTCTGAGAAAAAAGAGGTGAAGAAGTAGGAAAGTCTGTTGAACTGTAGCTTTTGCCTACTGGGCCCACCCTAGAAATCAAATCTTTTCCATAACAGCTCTCTAGATATCTGAAAGCAACAAACACATTTTGCTAAGTTTTCTTTTCTCTGGAATAAACATTCCCACCTGGTCCAATTCCTGTTGGCTAGTTGGCGAATATTCATCTTACGATGGGGCCCATGTCTGAACGTCAAATTCCAGTTGTGATGTAGAACAGGGCAAGACTGTTGCCTTGTTCTGGGCACAGAGAACTGATGGCTACATCTTTGCTAGATTGAAAGTTGATTCTTGAGTATCTTAACTTTTATCTTTTGGCCTATCCCATGACAGGCTCATACTCTTTAAGTTTTAGGATTAGGTTAGGCCGTACGTGACAGAGACAAAGTAGTAGCTTAGATAAAATAGAAATTTATTTCTCTCCGCATTTCTGGCCTAACATGACTCTCTTTGGTGGCAGGGATCTTAATCCCACACCTGCCTGCTGGGAATAGTTGTTAGTCTAGGCGGCCATGTGCTTGGATAAAGTTAGCTCTTCTGTTACTAAGGAAGAAGGAGGCAACAGATATTGGGAGATAGGCAGCAGCCTCTGCCACCTTCCCTGTCCCAGAACCTGGCTGCCTGTCTCTACCTTGGGATGGGAGTCCATGGTGCAATAATTCCACTAAGCTTCAGACTGGGTATATTGGCTCTGAAGATTCAGTATTGAGTGAGTTGTCCCATGTTCCCCCTAGTTGGGACCCTGTGGGCATGGTGTGGAGAGAAGGAATCTCTCACTGGCCCAGGCAGTCCCCAAGCCTTCTCTGCTCAGCCACTGGGTGAGGAAGGTCTGCTTTGAACTTCGCAGAACTCATTGAGAGCGCCATGTACCTCTACCGTGCCACGGGGGACCCCACCCTCTTAGAACTCGGAAGAGATGCTGTGGAATCCATCGAAAAAATCAGCAAGGTGGAATGTGGATTTGCCACTGTAAGTGCTTCCATGGGCCCAAGAATTGGGAAATGTCTCCCCCTGCTGCCAAAGAGCCTCTGGAATATTAGCACTGGAAGGGACCTTAGAGATATAAATAATGCCTTTATTATATAGATGGGAAAACTGAGGAGCAGAAGCTGAGAGCCTTGCTAAAGGTCACAGAGCTAGTAGAGGTGGAGCTAGGATTAGTTCCCAGGGGTCTTGACTCCATGCCCTTGGCGTTCTCCCCACTTCAGAGATTCTTTAGCTGTTGGAATAGGCTACTTGGCAAGGGTGAGTATTGTGAAACATTTTGCAAAAAGGCCTGCAAAATGGATTCGAGAAGGGAATTACAGAGTCCCATAGCCTTATTTGCAAACCCAAGGATCCTTAATGGAACAGTTGTACTGGTCTCACAGATATTTACTGAGTGTCTTTCACGGGCCAGGTGCTGTGCTAGGCCGAGGGTTATAGCAATGAAGAAAGACCAAGCCCCTGAGCTGACATTTTAGTAAAAAAAACAAAGAATATGTATCTGGGAGACAGAAAGAAGGCCAGTGTGGCTGGAGAGCGTGAGCAAGGAGGAAAGTGGGAGGAGATACAGCCCCAGAAGTAGGCAGGGGCTAGATCACGCAGGGCTTTGTATAAGTCGTGGGGAAGAGTTTGGCTTTTGTTCTGCTTGGAATGATAAGCCTTGGGAGGATTTACAGCAGAGCAGTGACATGCTCTGATTTGTATTTTAGAAAGATCATTCTGGC
This sequence comes from Kogia breviceps, assembly GCF_026419965.1. Classification (NCBI taxonomy): domain Eukaryota; kingdom Metazoa; phylum Chordata; class Mammalia; order Artiodactyla; family Physeteridae; genus Kogia; species Kogia breviceps. Next base: position 23,670,117 of record NC_081323.1, read on the forward strand.
TGCTCTGTGGAGAATGGATTGAAAGTGTCAAGGACGAGAGCCATGACACATCCTTAGAGGACCCAGTCAGGCAAGACAGAAATAAACAGTGGTTACAGACATGTAAAAACCAGATATGTAAGCAAATAGCCTGGAAGCCTATTTGCCAAAAAGCCTACAGAGGTTTTTTTTAGGGTAAGGAATTAAAAACAAACAACTTCTTTTTCAAAAAGTTGTAATGGGATTATATTCTATAAGTAAAACATAGATACATGTTTTTAAAGAAAAGACCTATATGTGTAGGAGAAATATAAAGCAATGATAGGTTTTAGTTTCTAATATGTTGTATTTTGTGAAAAGCCAAAGTGGATGAGCCCATTGGGCCCTTAGGAACTCTTGACTTATTTCCATGGAAGTGAAGTCTTTTGGAGCCCTTCCAAGGCGAATGATGGGAACAGGCAACTGACTCCTTGGCCTTTGGCAAACAGGGCAAGAGAATAATAATTCTTGGTACATCAAGTCCATGTTTTAGTCACATTTTTTTGGTGTAAAATAGACGTCTACTGAGAATTAGTTTCGTTTAACAAAATGTATTGCTAATTCTGAGAAGCTAAAATAAATGTTTGTAGCAAGTAAACTTACTCATCCCTGACTGTAAACTCAGTATGAATTTCTCTTCATAAAGACTCCTAATTAGTTGTTGACAAAAGCAAAAAACTTGGTAACCACCTTAATGCCCATTAAGGGAGGATTAGCTAAGTAAATGATGCTACATTTTTACATCATTAAAAAGGGGATGATTAGATCAATGTTTAGAGTCACAAAAGGGTAAGATAAAGGGGATAGGAGATTGTTGTATTGTGTAGCGGGGCCAGGGAAGACCATTCTGATGAGGTAGCATTTGAGCAGCGACCTGAAGGAAGTGAAAGAGTGGGAGGGCATCTGAAGGCGAAGTGCTCCAGGTTGCAAGAACACCAATGAAAAGAACCGGGCTGGGCGTGTGCTTGTTCACAGAACAGAAAGGCCATGTGGCTGGACCTGCGAGAACCAGGGAGAGAGCAGGAAGAGATGAGGTCAGGGAGGGAGCAGGAGCCAGATCACCAAGGACCTGTTAGGCCACGATAAGGACTTTGATTTTAGTCTGTGGGCAATGGGGTGTCAGCAGGGGTTTCCGTGAAGGAGTGACAGGTAAGATATATGATATAAATATACTTTAGGATAAGCATGGAAGCAGGAAGCCCAGTTGAATATTGTGATATCCTGGGTGAGAGATGATGATGGCTGGGAAAAGGGCAAAGTTCTGAAAAGTTAAGTGATTTGCCCAAAGGCCTGCGGTCACCTAGTGGCAGAGCGGGAATGCCTGACAGGGTCCCCTGACCCTTTCTGCTGTACTGTGATGCTGGTCTGACTTGCTTCCCTCCCCCACGTGGCAGATCAAAGATCTGCGAGACCACAAGCTTGACAACCGCATGGAGTCTTTCTTCCTGGCTGAGACCGTGAAATACCTCTACCTGCTGTTTGACCCGACCAACTTCATCCACAACAATGGCTCCACCTTCGATGCGGTGATAACCCCCTACGGGGAGTGCATCCTGGGGGCCGGGGGTTACATCTTCAACACAGAAGCGCACCCCATTGACCCCGCCGCCCTGCACTGTTGCCGGAGGCTGAAGGAAGAGCAGTGGGAAGTGGAAGATCTGATGAGGGAATTCTACTCTCTCAAACGGAATAGGTCGAGATTTCAGAAGAAAACTATGAGCTCAGGGCCATGGGAACCCCCAATAGGGCCAGGAACATTGTCCTCCCCTGAAAACTATGACCGGGCAAAGGAGAAGAAGGCCACCAAGCAGAAAATCCCACTTCTCAGCTGCCCTAGTCAGCCCTTTACCTCAAAGTTGGCATTACTGGGACAGGTTTTCCTAGATTCCTCATAACCACTGGATGATACTTTGTTTTTGAAACTAAACTATATCAATAAATCTGCTTTTGATGATCATGGTTTTCTATTTTACATATTGGATCATTTCATAAGATTTCATTCAAAGAAAGGGTTCATGGCTAAAAACAATTGCGAATCTAGTTTGTTTTTCTCATACTGTTGGAGAAACAGCTAAACGTAAAAGACTCCAGGGGTTGATACTTGAATCTCCCTTCCTTTCAAAGTTCCCATTTTCTGGAGGGTGTTATAAATGTATTTGTTAGTTCTTTTTTGGGGGGGAAGGATTTTCATTTTTTTACTTTTTATTTGAAGTATAGCTGACTTACAAAATTACATAAGTTCCAGGTGTACAACATAGTGATTAGATATTTTTATACATTACAAAATGATCACCATGATAAGTCTAGTTACCATCTGTCACCATACAAAGTTATTACAGTATTACTGACTATATTCCCTGTGCTGTACATTACATCCCCGTGACTTATTTATTTTATAACTGGAATTTTGTACCTCTTACTCTCCCTCATGTATTTCATTCTTCCCCCCACCCCACCTCCCCTCTGGCAACCACCAGTTTGTTCTCTGTATCTATGAGTCTATTTCTGTTTTGTTATGTTTGTTCATTTGTTTTTTGTTTTTTGTTTTTTTTTTCGGTACGCAGGCCTCTCACTGTTGTGGCCTCTCCCATTGCGGAGCACAGGCTCCAGACGCGCAGGCTCAGCGGCCATGGCTCACGGGCCCAGCCGCCCCGCGGCATGTGGGATCTTCCCGGACCAGGGCACGAACCCGTGTCCCCTGCATCGGCAGGTGGATTCTCAACCACTGCGCCACCAGGGAAGCCCTGTTTTGTTTTTTTTGTTTCACATATAAGTGAAATCATATGGTATTTGTCTTTCTCTGTCTGACTGACTTCCCTTAACATAATACCATCTAGGTCCATCCATATTTTTACAAAGGGCAAGATTTCATTCTTTTTTGCGGCTGAGTAAATATTCCACTGCGTGTGTGCACATGGGTGTGTGTGTATACACACAAACCATATCTTTTTTTTTTAACATCTTTATTGGAGTAAAATTGCTTTACAATGGTGCGTTAGCTTCTGCTGTACAACACAGTGAATCAGCCATACGTATACACATATCCCCATATCCCCTCCTTCTTGGGTCTCCCTCCCACCCTCCCTATCCCTCCCCTCTAGGTGGTCACAAAGCACCAAGCTGATCTCCCTGTGCTATGCAGCTGCTTCCCACCAGCCATCCATTCTACATTTGGTAGTGTATATATGTCCATGCCACTCTCTCACTTCGTCCAAACCACATCTTTATCCATTCATCTATTGGTGGACATTTAAGTTGCTTTCATATCTTGACTATTGTAAGTAATGCTGCAATGAACATAGGCATGCATAATCTTTTCAAATTAGTGTTTTTGTTTTCTTCACATAAATGCCCAGAAATGGAATCGCTGGATCTTATGGTAGTTCTGTTTTTATTTTTTTGAGGAGTCTCCATACTGTTTTCCACAGTGGCTGCATCAATTTACATTCCCACCAACAGTGCACAGGGGATCCCTTTTCTCCACATCCTTGACCACACTTGTTATTTGTTGTCTTTTTGATGATAGCCATTCTGATAGGTGTGAGGTAATATCTCATTGCGTTTTGATTTGCATTTCCTGATGATTAGTGATGGTGAGTATCTTTTCATGTGTCTGTTGGTTATCTGTATGTCTTCTTTAGAAAAATGTCTATTCAGGTCCTCTTTCCTTTTTCAAAAAATTTATTAATTTATTTATTTTGGCTGCATTGGGTCTTTGTTGCTACACGCGGGCTGTCTCTGGTTGTGGCGAGCAGGGGGTACTCTTTGTTGCGGTGTGTGGGTTTCTCGTTGCGGTGGCTTCTCTTGTTGCAGAGCATGGGCTCTAGGTGCATGAGCTTCAGTAGTTGCAGCATGTGGGCTCAGTGGTTGTGGCTCGCAGGCTCTAGAGCACAGGCTCAGTAGTTGTGGTGCATGGGCTTAGTTGCTCCACAGCATGTGGAGTCTTCCCGGACCAGGGCTCGAACCCGTGTCCCCTGCATTGGCAGGCGGATTCTTAACCACTGTGCCACCAGGGAAGCCCCTCTTTCCATTTTTTAATTGGGTTGTTTGTTTTTGCATTATATTCATTTAATTTTCATGTAATATTGAATACATACAAAAGATTATATATTTCTTTTTTGAATTTTATTTTATTTTTTTATATAGCAGGTTCTTATTAGTTATCTATTTTATACATATTAGTGTATACATGTCAATCCCAATCTCCCAATTCATCCCACCACCACCCCACCCTGCCCCCACTTTCCCCCCTTGGTGTCCATACGTTTGTTCTCTACATCTGTGTCTCTATTTCTGCCTTGCAAATCGGTTCATCTATACCATTTTTCTAGATTCCACATATATGCGTTAATATACAATATTTGTTTTTCTCTTTCTGACTTACTTCACTCTGTATGACAGTCTCTAGGTCCATCCACGTCTCTACAAATGACACAGTTTCATTCCTTTTTATGGCTCAGTAATATTCTGTTATATCTATGTACCACATCTTCTTTACCCACTCATCTTTCGATGGACATTTAGGTTGTTTCATGTCCTGGCTATTGTAAATAGTGCTGCAGTAAACATTGGGGTACATGTGTCTTTTTGAATTACGGTTTTCTCAGGGTATATGCCCAGTAGTGGGATTGCTGGGTCATACAGTAGTTCTGTTTTTAGTTTTTTAAGGAACTTCCATACTGTTCTCCACAGTGGCTGTATCAATTTACATTCCCACCAACAGTGCAAGAGGGTCCCCTTTTCTCCACACCCTCTCCAGCATTTGTTTTTTGTAGATTTTCTGATGATGCCCATTCTAACTGGTGTGAGGTGATACCTCATTGTAGTTTTGATTTGCATTTCTCTAATAATTAGTGATGTTGAGCAGCATTTCATGTGCCTCTTGGCCATGTGTATGTCTTCTTTGGAGAAATGGCTATTTAGGTCTTCTGCCTGTTTTTTGATTGGGTTGTTTGTTTTCTTAATATTGAGCTACATGAGCTGTTTATATATTTTGGAGATTAATCCTTTGTCCATTGATTCGTTTGCAAATATTTTCTCCCATTCTAAGGGTTGTCTTTTCATCTTGTTTATGGTTTCCTTTGCTGTGCAAAAGCTTTTAAGTTTCATTAGGTCCCATTTGTTTATTTTTGTTTTTATTTCCATTACTCAAGGAGGTGGGTCAAAAAAGATCTTGCTGTGATTTATGTCATACAGTGTTCTGCCGATGTTTTCCTCTAAGAGTTTTTATAGTGTCTGCTCTTACATTTAGGTCTTTAATCCGTTTGGAGTGTATTTTTGTGTATGGTGTTAGGGAGTGTTCCAAATTTATTCTTTTACATGTAGCTGCCCAATTTTCCCAGCACCATTTATTGAAGAGACTGTCTTTTCTCCATTGCATATCATTGCCTCCTTTGTTGTAGGTTAGTTGACCATAGGTGCGTGGATTTATCTCTGGGCTTTCTATCCTGTTCCATTGATCTATATTTCTGTTTTTGTGCCAGTACCAGATTGTCATGATTACTGTAGCTTTGTAGTATAGTCTGAAGTCAGGGAGCCTGATTCCTCCAGATCCATTTTTTTCCCTCAAGATTGCTTTGGCTATTCACGGTCTTTTGTGTCTCCATACAAATTTTAAGATTTTTTGTTCGAGTTCTGTAAAAAATGCCACTGGTAATTTGATAGGGATTGCATTGAATCTGTAGATTGCTTTGCGTAGTATACTCATTTTCACAATATTGATTCTTCCAATCCAAGAACATGGTATATCTCTCCATCTGTTTGTGTCATCTTTGATTTCTTTCATCAGTGTTTTATAGTTTTCTGAGTACAGGTCTTTTATCTCCTTAGGTAGGTTTGTTCCTAGGTATTTTATTCTTTTTGTTGCAGTGGTGAATGGGATTGTTTCCTTAATTTTTCTTTCTGATCTTTCATTGTTAGTGTATAGGAATGCAAGAGATTTTTGTGCATTAATTTTGTATTCTGGAACTTTACCAAATTCATTGATTAACTCTAGTAGTTTTCTGGTGGCATCTTTCAGATTCTCTATGTATAGTATCATGTCATCTGCAAACAGTGACATCTCTACTTCTTCTTTTCTGATTTGGATTCCTTTTATTTCTTTTTCTTCTCTGATTGCCGTGGCTAGGACTTCCAAAACTATGTTGAATAATAGTGGCGAGAGTGGACATCCTTGTCTTGTTCCTGATATTAGAGGAAATGCTTTCAGTTTTTCACCATTGAGAATGATGTTTGCTGTGGGTGTGTCATATATGGCCTTTATTATGTTGAGGTAGGTTCCCTCTATGCCCACTTTCTGGAGAGTTTTTATCATAAATTGGTGTTGAATTTTGTCAAAAGCTTTTTCTACATCTGTTGAGATGATCACATGCTTTTTATTCTTTAATTTGTTAATGTGGTTTATCACATTGATTGATGTATGTATATTGAAGAATCCTTGCATCCCTGGGATAAATCCCTCTTGATCATGGTGTATGATCCTTTTAATGTGTTGTTGGATTCTGTTTGCTAGTATTTTGTTGAGGGTTTCTGCATCTATATTCATCAGTGATATTGGTCTGTAATTTTCTTTTTTTGTAGTATCTATGTCTGGTTTTGGTATCAGGGTGATGGTGGCCTTGTAGAATGAGTTTGGGAGTGTTCCTTCCTCTGCAATTTTTTGGAAGAATTCAAGAAGGATGGGTGTTAGCTCTTCTCTAAATGTTAGGATTCACCTGTGAAGCCATGTGGTCTTAGACTTTTGTTTGTTGGAAGATTTTTAATCACAGTTTCAATTTCATTACTTGTGATTGGTCTATTCATATTTTCTGTTTCTTCCTGGTTCAGTCTTGGAACGTTACACTTTTCTAAGAATTTTTCCATTTCTTCCAGGTTGTCCATTTTATTGGCATAGAGTTGCTTGTAGTAGTCTCTTAGGATGCTTTGTATTTCTGCAGTGTCTGTTTTAACTTCTCTTTTTTCATTTCTAATTTTATTGATTTGAGTCCTCTCCTTCTTTTTCTTGATGAGTCTGAATAAAGGTTTATCAGTTTTGTTTATCTTCCCAAAGAACCAGCTTTTAGTTTTATTGATCTTTGCTATTGTTTTCTTTGTTTCTGTTTCATTAATTTCTGCTCTGATCTTTATGATTTCTTTCCTTCCACTAACTTTGGGTTTTGCTTGTTCTTCTTTCTCTAGTTCCTACAGGTGTAAGGTTAGATTGTTTATTTGAGATTTTTCTTGTTTCTTGAGGTAGGATTGTATTGCTATAAACTTCCCTCTGAGAACTGCTTTTGCTACATCCCATAGGTTTTGGATCGTTGTGTTTTTGTTGTCATTTTTCTTTAGATATTTTTGATTTCCTCTTTGATTTCTTCAGTGATCTCTTGGTTATTTAGTAATGTATTGTAAAGCCTCCATGTGTTTGTGATTTTTATGTTTTTTTTCCCTGTAATTTATTTCTGATCTCATAGCGTTGTGGTCAGAAAAGATGCTTGATATAATTTCAGTTTTCTTAAATTTACCATGGCTTGATTTGTGACCCAAGATGTGATCTATCCTGGAGAATGTTCCATGTGTACGTGAGAAGAAAGTGTAATATGCTGTTTTCAGATGGAATGTCCTATAAATATCAATAAATCTATCTGGTCTATTGTGTCATTTAAAGCTTGTGTTTCCTTATTAATTTTCTGTCTGGATGATCTGTCCATTGGTGTAAGTAAGGTGTTAAACTCCCCCACTATTACTGTGTTACTGTCAATTTCCACTTTTATAGCTGTTAGCATTGGCTTATGTATTGAGGTGCTCCTGTGTTGGGTGCATATGTATTTATAATTGTTATATCTTCTTCTTGGATGGATCCCTTGATCATTATGTAGTGTCCTTCCTTGTCTCTTGTAACATTCTTTATTTTAAAGTGTATTTTATCTGATATGAGTATTGCTACCCCAGCTTTCTTTTGATTTCCATTTGCATGGAATATCTTTTTCCATCCCCTCACTTTCAGTCTGTATGTGTCTCTAGGTCTGAAGTGGGTCTCTTGTAGACAGCATATATATGGGTCTTACTTTTGTATCCAGCAAGCCTGTGTCCTTTGGTTGGAGCATTTAATCCATTCACGTTTAAGGTGATTATCGATATGTATGTTCCTATGACCATTTTCTTAATCGTTTTGGGTTTGTTTTTGTAGGTCCTTTTCTTCCCTTGTGTTTCCCACTTAGAGAAGTTCCTTTAGCATTTGTTGTAGAGCTGGTTTGGTGGTGCCGAATTCTCTTAGCTTTTCCTTGTCTGTAAAGCTTTTGATTTCTCCATCGAATCTGAATGAGATCCTTGCTGGGTAGAGTACTCTTGGTTGTAGGTTCCTCCCTTTCATCGATTTAAATATATCGTGCCACTCCCTTCTGGCTTGCAGAGTTTCTGCTGAGAAATCAGCTGTTAACCTTATGGGAGTTCCTTTGTATGTTATTTGTCGTTTTTCCCTTGCTGCTTTTAACAGTTTTTCTTTGTCTTTAATTTTTGTCAGTTTGATAACCTATATGTCTCGGAGTGTTTCTCCTTGGGTTTATCCTGCCTGGGACTCTCTGAGCTTCCTGGACTTGGGTGGCTATTTCCTGTCCCATGTTCCCATTTGCATTATAGGCGTCCCAGAAGGAGAAGAGAGTGAGAAAGGACCTGAGAAAATATTTGTACACATTATAGTGGAAAACTATGTCTTCAAATATTTTTTCAGGTCCTTTCTCTCTCTCTTCTCCTTCTGGGACCCCTATAATGCGAATGTTGGTGTGTTTAATGTTGTCCCAGAGGTCTCTTAGGCTGTCTTCATTTCTTTTCATTCTTTTTCCTTTATTCTGTTCCGTGGCAGTGAATTTTACCATTCTGTCTTCCAGGTCATTTATCCATTCTTCTGCCTCAGATATTCTGCTATTGAATCCTTCTAGTGTATTTTTAAATTTCAGTTATTATATTATTCATGTCTGTTTGCTTGTTCTTTAGTTCTTTAATTCTTCTAGGTCTTTGTTAAACATTTCTTGCATCTTCTCCATCTTTGCCTCCATTCTTTTTCCAGGGTCCTGGGTTATCTTCACTGTCATTATTCTGAATTCTTTTTCTGGAAGGTTGCCTATCTCCACTTCATTTAGTTGTTTTTCTGAGGTTTTATCTTGTTCCTTCTTCTGGTACATAGCCCTCTGCCTTTTCATCTTGTCTATCTTTCTGTGAATGTGGTTTTTGTTTCACAGGCTGCAGGACTGTAGTTCTTCTTGCTTCTGCTGTCTGCCCTCTGGTGGATGAGGCTATCTAAGAGGCTTGTGCAAGCTTCCTGATGGGAGGGACTGGTCGTGGGTAGAGCTGGCTGTTGCTCTGGTGGGCAGAGCTCAGTAAAACTTTAATCCATTTGTCTGCTGATGGGTGGGGCTGAGTTCCCTCCCTGTTGGTTGTTTGGCCTGAGGCGACCCAGCACTGGAGGCTACAGGCTCTTTGGTGGGGTTAATGGTGGACTCTTCGAGGTCTCATGCCAAGAAGTACTTCCCAGAACTTCTGCTGCCAGTGTCCTTGTCCCTGCTGTGAGCCTCAGCCAGCCCCTGCCTCTGCAGGAGACCCCCCAACACTATCAGGTATGTCTGGTTCAGTCTCCTATGGGATCACTGCTCATTCCCCCTGGGTCCTGATGCACACACTACTTTGTGTGTGCCGTCCAGGAGTGGAGTCTCTGTTTCCCCCAGTCCTTTCGAAGTCCTGCAATCAAATCCCCTAGTCTTCCAAGTCTGATTCTCTGGGAATTCCTCCTCCCATTGCCAGACCCCCAGGCTGGGAAGGCTGACATGGGGCTCAGAACCTTCACTCCAGTGGGTGGACTTCTGTGGTATAATTGTTCTCCAGTTTGTGAGTCACCCACCCAGCGGTTATTGGATTTGATTTTATTGTGATTGCGCCCCTCTTACTGTCTGAGTGCAGCTTTTCCTTTGTTTTTGGATGTGGGGTATCTTTTTTGGTGAGTTCCACTGTCTTCCTGTTGATGATTGTTCAGCAGTTAGTTGTGATTCCAGTGCTCTCGCAAGAGGGAGTGAGCGCATGTCCTTCTCTGCCATTTTGAACAAATCTGTTTGTTTTTTTGATGTTCAGTTGTGTGAGTTCTTTGTATCTCTTGGATGTTAACCCCTTATCAGACCTATTGTTTGCAAACATCTTCTCCCATTCAGTAGGCAGCCTTTTTGTTTTGTTGATAGTTTCCTTCTCTGTACAGAAGCTTTTTAGTTTGATGTAGTCCCATTTATTTATTTTTGCTTTTGTTTCCCTTGCCTGAGGAGACATATCCCAAACAAAAATATACTGTTAAAACCAGTATCAGAGATCATACTGCCTATATTTTCTTGTAGGAGTTTTACGGTTTCAGGTCTTATGTGTAAGTCTTTAATCCATTTTGAGTTTCTTTTTGAACATGTTATGACAAAGTTCATTTATTAGTTCTAATAGTTTTTTTGGTGGTATCATTAGGATTTTCTATATATAGATTCTATAGATATATCTTGTCATCTATGAACAGTGACAGTTTTACTTCTTCCTTTCCAACTTGGATTCCTTTTATTTTGTTTTCTTGTCTGATTGCTGTGGCTAGAACTTCCAATACTGTGTTGAATAAAAGTGGCAAGAGTGGGCATCCTTGCCTTGTTCCTTATCTTACAGCAAGTGCTTTCAGCTTTTCATCATTGAGTATGATATTGATGGTAGATTTGTCATATATGGCCTTTATTATGTTGAGATATATGCCTTCTGTACCCACTTTGTTGAGAGTTTTTATCGTAAATGGTTGTTGAATATTTTTTGATAGGCAAGAAGTAGATTTATAATTTAGGATGCTCATAAAGGATACAAGTGGGCAGGCAAGAGGGCTCTGCCCTGAGAACTAAGTGGGCTACATTTTTATAATCAAAGGAAAAGTGGGGAGGGGGAGAAGGCCAACTTCTTCCTCTTCCTTTGTAAAGATGTTGCAGGAAAATGGGGCACAAGAGGATGGTCATGTCTCAGGTCTCAGGCGAGGTCCTGGGACGGGCCATCAGGTGAGAGTCCTTGGCTTCACACAGGAAAGAATTCAAGAGTGAGCCATAGTAAAGTGAAAGCAGAGATACACATTCCATAGACAGAATGCAGTCCATCTCAAAAGGTGAGAGCAGGATTTCCCTGGTGGTGCAGTGGTTAAGAATCTGCCTGCCAATGCAGGGGATGTGGGTTTGAGCCCTGGCCCGGGAAGATCCCACATGCCATGAAGCAACTAAGCCTGCGTGCCACAACTACTGAGCTTGCGCTCTAGAGCCCACGAGCCACAACTACTGAGCCTGCACACCACAACTACTGAAGGCTGCGTGCCTAGAGCCCATGCTTTGCAACAAGAGAAGCCACCACAATGAGAAGTCCACATACTGCAGTGAAGACCCAACACAGCCAAAAATAAATAAATAAATAGATTCATTTTTTTTTTAAAAGTGAGAGCAGCCCTGGGAGAAACAGTCTCCAGAGAGTGTGGGCTGTCTCAGAAGGTGAGAGCAGCCAAATGGATGTTGAATTTTGTCAAAAGCTTTTTCTGCATCTATTGAGATCATCATATCGTTTTTATCATTCAATTTGTTTATGCATCACATTGATTTATGGATATTGAACCATCCTTTCATCCCTGGGATAAATCCCACTTGATCATGGTGTATGATCTTTTTAATATATTGTTGAATTCAGTTTGCTAATATTTTGTTGAGGATTTTTGCATGTTTATCAGTGATATTGGCTTGTAACTTTCTTTCTTTTTTGTGTGTGTCTTTGTCTGGTTTTGGTATCAGGGTGATACTGGCCTAGTAGAATGAGTTTGGAAGCATTCCTTCCTCTTCAGTTTTTTGGAATAGTTTGCAAAGGATAGGTATTAACTCTTCTTTAAATGTTTGGTAGAATTCACCTGTGAAGCCATCTGGTCCTGGAATTTTGTTTGTTGTGAGTTTTTTTTTTTTTTAAATTACTAATTCAATTTCATTACTGATAATCTATCTGTTAATATTTTCTGTTTCATCCTGATTCAGTCTTGGGAGGTTGTATGTTGATAGTTTACATTATGATTCATTCTTGGTGTTGTACATTATATATATGGGTTTTGACAAATGTATAATGATGTGTGTCCACCATTATAGTATCATACAGAGTAGTTTCACTGCCTTAAAAACCCTCTGTGCTCCACCTTTTCATCCCTTCCTCTCTCTAACCCCTGGTAATGACTGACCTTTTTACTGTCTCCATGATTTTGCCTTCCAAAATGTCATACAATATATAGCCTTTTCACATTGGCTTATTTCACTTAGTAACATGCATTTTAGTTTCCTCCATGCCTTTTCATGGTTCAATAGCTCATTTTTAAAAAATACATTGTCTGGATATATCAGTTTATTTAATCATTCACCTACTGAGGATATCTTGGTTGCTTCCAAGTTTGGGCAATTATGAATAAAACTGCTATAAACATCTGTGTGCAGGTTTTTGCGTGGACATAAGTTTTCAGCTCCTGTGGGTAAATACCAAGGAGCATGATTGCTGGATATTATAGTAAGAGTACATTTAGTTTTTTTTAAGAATCCACCAAAGTGTCTTCTAAAGTGGCTGTGCCATTTTGCATTTCTACCAGCACTGAAAGTTCCTGTTGTTCCACATCCTTGTCAGCTTTTGGTTGTCAGTGTTTTGAATTTTGGCCATTCTAAAAGGTGTGTAGTGGTATCTCATTATTTTGGGGGGGGAGGGAGGAGGGAGTTGTTTTGTTTTGTTTTGAGGTATAGTTGATTTACAATGTTGTGCCAATCTCTGCTGTACAGCAAAGTGACTCAGTTATGGTATCTCCTTGTTTTAGTTTGCATTTCCCTGATGACATTTGATGTGAAGCATCTTTTCATATGGTTGTTTGCCATCTGTGTGTCTTCTTTGATGAGGTGTCTGTTAAGTTCTTGGCCCACATTTTAATCAAGTTGTTGGTTTTTTTAAAATTGTTAAGTATTCTTTGTTTATTTTAGAAAACAGTCCTTTATTGTATATGTCTTGCAAATATTTCTCCCAGTCTGTGGCTTGTCTTTTCATTTTCTTGAACTCTCTCTTACTTTCACTGCAATTTATTTGTTGAAGAAACTGGGTTGTTTGTCCTATAGTTTCCCATATTATGGGTTTAGCTAATTGCATCCCTGTGGAATTGATTGTTTAATGTCTCTCTGGTGCTTTTGTTTTGGTAAATTGATATTAAGATCTAGAGGCTTAATCAGAGTCAGATTTTTTTAAAGTTTTCCATGTAGAATATGTCATCCTAAGAGCCATTTAAAAAAATATTTATTTATTTATTTATTTATTTTTGGCTGCATTGGGTCTTCATTGCTGTACGTGGGCTTTCTTACATGTAGCTGTTCAGTTTTCCCAGTACCACTTATTGAAGAGATTTTCTTTTCTCCATTGTATATTCTTGCCTTCTTTGTCATAGGTTACTTGACCATGTAAGTGTGGGTTTATTTATTTCTGGGCTCTCTTTTCTTTTCCATTGATCTATGTCTCTGTTTTTGTGCCAGTACCATACTGTTGATTACTGTAGTTTTGTAGTATAGTCTGAAGTCAGAGAGCATGATTTCTCCAGCTCTGTTCTTCTTTCTCAAGTTTGTTTTGGCTATTTGGGGTCTTTTGTGTTTCCATACAAATTTTAAAATTATTTTTTCTAGTTCCATGAAAAGTGCCATTTTATTTTGATAGGGATTGCATTGAATCTGTAGGTTGCCTTGGGTAGTATGGTCATTTTAACAATATTAATTCTTCCAGTCCAAGAACACATTATATCTTTCCATCTGTGTGTGTTGTCTTCAGTTTCTTTCATCAGTATCTTATGTATAGTTTTCTGCGTACAGGTCTTTTACCTCCTCTGGTAGGTTTATTCCTAGGTATTTTATTCTTTTTGATGTGATGGTTAATGGGACTGTTTCCTTAATTTCTCTCTCTGACAAAATGAAAACACAGCCTACTGAATGGGAGAAGATATTTGCAAATGACATGACTGATAAGGGGTTAATAGCCAACATATATAAACAGCTCATACAACTCAACATCAAGAAAAAAACCAACTCAATTAAAAAATGGCCAGAGGAACTGAGTAGACATTTTTTCCAAAGAGGAAATGCAGATTGCTAAAAGACACATGAAAAGATGCTCAACATCACTCATCATAAGGGAAATGCAAATCAAAACCACAGTGAGATATCACCTCACACCAATGAGAATGGCTGTCATCAAAAGGAACCCAAATAACAAACATTGGCATGGGACTTCCCTGGTGGCACAGTGGTTAATACTCCATGCTCCCAATGCAGGGGGCCCGGGTTCGATCCCTGGTCAGGGAACCAGATCCCACATCGTGCAGCAACTAAGAGTTCACATGCTACAACTAAGGAGCCGGTGAGCTGCAACTAAGGAGCCCACCTGCCTCAACTAAGGCCCTGTGCAACCAAATAAAAATTAAAAAAAAAACAGAAACAAATGTTAGCGAGGATGTAGAGAAAAGGGAACCCTCATACACTGAAAAGACAAACATGAAAGGGACTCTTTTATGAAAGACAGAGAAGATGAGGGGAGTCTTAGAGATTAAAAGACACTAAAGAGACATGGCATTCAAAAGCAATGAGTGATCCTTGATTGAATCCTGGATGTGGGGGGAAGACTCTATGAGACATTTTGGGGGGCAACTGCAGAAAATTGAATGTAAGGTAATATATCAACATTAAATTTTTTGGGTGTGATGGTGTCATTGTTATTAGGAGTATGTCCTTGTTCTTGAATGATAGATACTGAAATATTTGGGGTGTAGTATGATATCTGTAATTTACTTTCAAATGGTTTGGCAAAAAATGTGATATATGTATATATACACATGTAGATAGAGAAGAAATAGATAAAACAATGTTAACAATTGGTGAGTTTAATCAAGGATATATGAGTATTCATCATATTATTCTTTTAACTTTTCTGTAGATTTGAAAATTTCCCCCCCAAAAGCTGAGGGAAAATAAAATATTGCAAATAAGGTGCTTGGCCAACGGTAAATGCTGAAAGAAGGGTGGGTCTTACACAAGTGTATAAGCTCCATGAGAGCAGGGACTTTTGTTTCTTTTATTTAGCACCTACAGTAGTGCCTGGCAGGTGAAATGGTACTCAACAAACATTTTTGAAACAAATCCTTGAGAGATTGTACATTAGAAATGTAATGTGAAAGAATATAACCGTCAAAAATAACACCAAAGGACGATGCATGAACAGCTGTTTCCGTGGTCTGAATATAACTGTGCCAGTTGCTTTGATTAAAATGACTTTTCTATGATTAAAAAATATGATCTAAAAAAATTGCCCCAGAAAATCCATCTGCCCAGTTGAGTTTGGTAACTCATTTACAAGAAGTGATATTCTGTGTAGTATCAGCATGTTTGGTTAAGCCATTTGGGATTATTGTGGGGAAAAAAATTAGCCTATTAAGGAGCTTCAGTTTTTCTAACCCTGACCTAAATTGACATCCACTGGCCTCTTACGGGAGGGGTGCTCTGCCCTCTGGTGGTGAAAGACCCTCATCTGTTTTCTACAGAAAAGGCCAGCAGAACAGAGATGAAGTGGAGAGTACAGAGGTTTCTGGAAACCTATCTCCTTATTTCCTAGTCAGTAGTGACCTTAGAACTGAACTTGATGTGATCATTTTTAACCCAGTGAATAGCCAGCTTTGGGGAATGCCTGGGCCAGGCTGGGCTGAGGAAGTTTCAAATTTAGGAATGTAAAGTGACATTTGTAGTTGGGTCAAAACTGAGGTGGGAAGACTTGTTCCCAGCATGATGAGTGCCAAGGGAAACCTGAAGGGTCATTTGAACTGTAAGGTTTGTCAGGATACTGTCTCCTTGCTGTTACAAGGATGAGAGTATATTCCACCATATGCCTCAGGAAGAGCTCTGGGTGAAATCCTGGGGCTGTGCTTGCCCAGGGAAGGCTGGCTGCTGCACAGACGACTGACCAATGTCCAGCTTTGTGTCCCTGGAATGGATGTTTTTTCCTTTCTTTTTTTAAAAATTAATTAATTTATTTATTTTAGTTTTGGCTGTGTTGGGCCTTCGTTTCTGTGCGAGGGCTTCCTCTAGTTGAGGCGAGCGGGGGCCACTCTTCATCGCGGTGCGCGGGCCTCTCACTGTCGCGGCCTCTCTTGTTGCAGAGCACAGGCTCCAGACGCTCAGGCTCAGTAGTTGTGGCTCGCACAACAACAACAACAACAAAAAAGAATGTGTGGTGAGCACCTTCCTATCCAGTTATAGATATGTAATTTTTAAAATTTACATTTTAAATTATTAAAGTTATCTACGCTTATAATAAAATGAAAGGAATAGTGTAAAAGTTAGAAGAATGAATATTCTTTCCCTCCCTCCTAATTCCACTTCTCAGTGGTAACTGCTTTCAACTATTTTGTGCATAATCCTCCAGGTTTTGTAATGTATATGTAAATTTATATAAGTAGATGATTTTTTTCTTACACAAATGAGATTACATGATACACAGTGGTCTTCCATGAGGGCTTTTTTTTTTTTTGTGGTACGCGGGCTTTTCCCTGTTGAGGCCTCTCCCATTGCGGAGCACAGGCTCCGGACGCGCAGGCTCAGCGGCCATGGCTCACGGGCGTAGCCGCCCCGCGGCATGTGGGATCTTCCCGGACCGGGGCACGAACCCGTGTCCCCTGCATCGGCAGGCGGATTCTCAACCACTGCACCACCAGGGAAGCTCCATGAGCTTTTTTAACTTAACTGTGTCATGAACATCTTCCCATGTCAGTGTGTGTGTGTGTGTGTGTGTGTGTGTGTGTGTGTGTGTGTGTGTGTCCTATTCCTTTCGGTGACTGTGCAGTATTCTGCTGAGTAGATGAAACATGATTCATTTAACTAGTCACCTATTGATGGATATTCAGATTTTTCCAATATTTGATATATAAATATCTCACTGAATATTTTAGTAATACATCTTGGTATACTTGTTTAGCTGTTGCTAAAACATAAATTCCTAGAAGCAGATCAAAGTATATGAATATTTAATTTTATTTGAAATCTTAGTATTTTATTTTGTAAATGATGATGTTCAATGGCTCAAATATTCCATTATATTGAAACACTAGATTTAACTATGATCCTACTTTATTGTTACATTTTTTTCTATTTTTGCTTTCACAAATAATACAGTAGTAAGCATTTTTGCATTAAATCATCATCATATCAAATAATATCATTAGGGAGTAATTATCAAGTCAGAAAGTTTGGATTTCTTTATGACTTAATTCATATTGCTAAAAAATTTCTTTGCAGAAAGATATATCAGTTTATGTTCTCACCATCAACATTCTACTATTAATAAAATTGAGGGTGGGCATTTTTTACACATTTACTGGCCATTTATTTTTCTTTTGTGAATTACCTCTTCCTTTCTACCTATATTTCTATTGGGTTGTTTGGTTTTTTCCTTGATTTTTTAAAAAACATTTATTTATTTATTTATTTTGGCTGCGCCGGGTCTTCATTGCAGCATGCGGGATCTTTTTAGTTGCGGCATGCGGACTCTTAGTTGCCGCATGCGTGCGGGATCTAGTTCCCCGATCAGGAATCGAACCCAGGCCCCCTGCATTGGGAGCCTGGAGTCTTACACACTGGACCACCAGGAACCGTTTACCTTGATTTTTGTAGGTGTTCATGCATCTGTTCATTAATTTTTTTGAACCAATAAACAAATATTTGACCACCTACTATGTATCAAGTACTATTCTACGTGCTGGAGATAAATGCAGCAACGAACAAAGACCAAGATTATCCTCCAGTCAGGGGGAGGGGTGCAAAAAGTAAACAACTATGTCATGTGGAGATAGTGCTATAGAAACAAACAAAGCACGTAATAAGATGGTGAGTTTAAGGAGTGCAGTTTTTATATGGATAGTAGGGAAGATCTCTCCGTGAATAGAAACCTGGAGTTCATGAGGAAGCAAGCCATTCAGAGAGCTTCCTGGGGATAACAACTTCAGGCAGAGGGCGCAGTAAGTCCTTCATACATTCTGGATATTGACTGTTTCCCAGAATATCACTTGCCTTTTATGGTTGTTCATAGTGTCTTGTACAGAAAATTTTAACATTGTTAAGGTCAAACTTGTCAATCTGTTCCTATTCATGACTTCTGGGTTTTATGATTGAGAAGAACTTTTCTATCCTCAAATCGTAAAAGTATTCCCATAGATTAACTTCTCTTTCTTTTTTTTTGTAAATTTATTTATTTATTTTTGGCTGCGTTGGGTATTTGTTGCTGTGCGTGCGGGCTTTCTCTAGTTGCGGCGAGCAGGGGCTACTCTTCTATGCAGTGCATGGGCTTTTCACTGCGGTAGCTTCTCTTGTTGTGGAGCACGGGCTCTAGGTTTGTGGGCCTCAGCACTTGTGACACGTAGGCTCGGCAGTTGTGGCTCATGGGCTCCAGAGCGCAGGCTCAGTAGTTGAGGCGCACAGGCTCAGTTGCTCCACGGCATGTGGGATCTTCCTGGACCAGGGCTCGAACCCGTGTCCCCTGCATTAGCAGGCAGATTCTTAACCACTGTGCCACCAGGGAAGTCCCCACTTGTACTATTTTTATACGTTGGTTTTTAACATCAGATAATTTACATATCATAAATGTATGAGGTATAATTTACATATCATAAAACACCCATTTTGAGTGTGCAATCTAATGATTTTTAGTCAACTTAAGGTTGTATAACTATTACCACAATCCAGCTTTAGAACTATACTTTGATTTTGTTACATATAGCTTTTAGTATGTCTGAGATTCATTTTAGCTTGGTGTAAAGTTTAAGACCTAACTTTTTTTTTTCTTTGCCCATTGATTTGAAATGTCTCCCTTACCACATGCTAAATTTCCATGTACACCTGGACCTGATCCTGGTCTCCATGTTCCAGGGGTCATAAATAGGGTTTTATTTGGCCCATGGAGTTTTTAAAATTGAGTGATTTCACATAAAAACCCAGACTTTTGGCCTTTCTGGAAAAACTAGACAATTCAGCAACAATCTGCAGGAGGTGAGTAGAGACCACTCCTTGTAGATGGGTATGGGGATGGTGACCACAATCACAGTTTGCCAGAAACAGTCCCTTTACACGCCTGCTGTCCCCTTGTAATTAATGGCATCCTTTCATTCTTAAAAGTTCTGGTTTGGGCAGTAAGTTATGGGTCACAATCTCCACCATTCCTTATTGCATCACACCCAGCATTCCTCTTTCATTTATGTTACAAGACCCCCTCCCAGGAAGAAAAAAGGAGAGGAGATGCCACGATCCTGGCACAGAAGTTTGCCAAAAAAATGATTACCTGGGCTCAGAGTAGAACAGAACATACTATCTGGTGGGGAGAAATCAGGACAAGAGTCCTCTGACAGAGAATATGATGTCACAGTTTACCAATCCTTTGCCCTTCCATTATTTCATTTAACATCACAACAACCTACTCGGTTACACAACTTACCCAGTTTGTTGCTGTGCGTCTGTGTATGGATGTGCTGTCTTCCCTGTAACTCGCATTTCAAAACAGGGACCTACTTACTCTGCTCTGCTCACCACTGTTTTCTCAGGGACCATTCGGTGCTGGGCGCAGAGTTGGCCCCAAGGAACTATTTCCTGGCTGAATAGGCTCCCAAGAACTACTGACTGAATGAACTAAAGAGGAAATTGAGCCTCAGAGAGGTCCGTGGCGAGTCAGAGGCAGAAAGAAGCAGGCGGGAAATAGACCAGACAGCCTGATTCCTGGTCTGGAATCCAAGATCTTTTCCTAGCCAGTTGGCTGTAACCTCCCCAAATAGGCAAGAAATGGGAGAATGCACGCGCAGGGACCTGTCTTCGACCTTGGGGGATCTCACTGAAATGCTGGACGGAGGGGCCAGAAGGACAAGTGGCGCAAGAAACGCCACATCGCTCTCTCGCACCTGCCCTCCTGAGAGCAAGACTACATTTCCCAGCAGTCCCCGCGGCGCGCACGGCCCCTGCCACGCGGCTTGCACCTCCGCCGTAGGCCCGCTGGGGGCGCTGCGGCGACCCCTCCGCCGCCCCGTAGGAATCTCCGCGGCCCCGGGGCCGCTTGCTTCCTGTTTGTCGGACGAGGAGACATGGCGGCGGCGCCGGCGGCTGCTGGGTCTGGGGTCGGCCGAGGGCGACGGGCGGCGGCAACTGTGGCGGCTTGGGGCGGATGGGGCGGCCGGCCGCGGCCTGGTAACATTCTGCTGCAGCTGCGGCAGGGCCAGCTGACCGGCCGGGGCCTGGTCCGGGCCGTGCAGGTACGAAGCCGGCCCGGAGGGGCGGGGCGGGGTGGTCCGGGCGGGAGCTGGCGGGGGGCCGGGCAAGAGGCCTTTCCAGGCCGCCGCTGTACGGGCCCGACCCCTCTTGGCTGGCCGCGGGGCCTCCCTGTGGGCTGTCGCGACGCTGTCAGCCGCGGCGGGGCAGTGGGCAGCGGCAGGCTAGCGGCTCCGGGTTAGGGGCCGAGCAGGGCTGGGCTGCATCGGGCATTGATGGCGTGTACGAGTCCTAGGCCCAGCTCCTGGATCCTCCCTTCCTTGCGCCACGTCTGCACGTCTGGAGGACCCTGGGCGAGTTTGCTGTAGCCTCTACGGGCCGCGAGTTTCTTCCCCGTGACTTGGGCGGTGGGTCATCACTGCAAACCCCAAAAGGTTCCCAAGCCATCATAAATGTCATTCTCTCAGAGAGGCCTTTCCTAGACACAACCCTCCCCCTTCTAAAGTGGGTCCCTATTGTTATTCAGTTACAGCCCTGAATTCGTTCCGTTCACATTACTTTCTTAGTCTGTAATTACATATTTCTTTGTTGTCTATCCTTTTCCTCGCCTGTATCCCATGTTAGGCTGAGCTCCAGCGGGTGCAGGGACTATCTGGTTTGCCAGAGTAGAGCGTCATGGTAAAGAGCTAGGGCTCTGGAGTCAGGCCTGGATTCAGAACCCTGCTCTCTCTTGCTTGGGCAAGTTACGTTTCTGTGCCTCAGTTTCCTGATTTGTAAAATGGAGATGATAATTAGTAAACTACACGTTAAGGTGTTGTGGGCATCAAAGACAATTGTGTAAAGCGTTAAATGCATTTCTGGTGCACAGTAAAAAGCTGAAGAGTAATCAGTTAATATGAATGCTATACTGGGTATCTGGCTTATAATAGTGCCCAGTATATGTTTAGTATCTATTTTGAATGAATGAAGGACACTGCTTTAGGGTAAAGCAGTATGAATAAACCTAGGCTGCTCTTTCCTCTACTCCCCCCGCCCCCATGTTCCCAGAACGTACGTTGCAAACACACCTGTAAAGCATTAGCTTAATTTAAGGATAGCTTTTGCATAAAGAAACTTTTAAAGTAAATACAGGAATAGTAATAAAGTGATTGGTGGGAGTGGAGTGGGAATTGGGTAGATGAGGGAGAGAATGAGAGTGAGACTTTTCACAGTATAACTTTATATGTGAACTTAATTTTGAACCACTTCAATATTACTCATATGGTTAAAAGGACAGAATATAAGATAAAAACCAGGTGGTCTGTGTTTGTAAAGGGTTACAGATGAAGAAGCAGTTCTGAGTGAACAGTATTTTCCTGAACATCAGTTAACCATAGATGAGCAACTTTTTTCCCTTTGCATACTTCTCTATCTGCCTTAAGATTCTGGAAATACTTGCTCTATCCTTTAACCCAAAGACCCTTACTGAGCTGGGTATGTAGGGAACTAACTCACCTTTACTGAGCACATATTTTGGATCAAGCATTGTGCAAGGTATACAGTGTCTTTAATTCTCAATCTTTTGAATCAAGTGTCGGGACTCATCTCAACACAGATGAAGAAACTGAGGTTCAGAAAAATTAGGTAATTTGCTCCTAAGCACTCGTCTTGATAATCCTCTATGTTCTGAGGGCAATAGGGAGCCACGGAAGTTCTTTAACTTAATGAATGGGGAAATTTAGTACACTTCATTTGTTTCCAGTGCTGGATGACTTGGAATGGGAGGAGACTGAAGAAGCTCACCAGATAGAAGGTGCTGGAATGTTCTTGAGCCTGGTCTAGTCTGGTTATTGTGGTAATCAGAAGTTGTATACAGACAGGAATGGGAGCTATTTCAGAGGTTGAGATGGATGTACCTTCCCAAAACTATAGTGAAGATAAAGTGGGGAACTTCATCTTTCACATGTGTCCTTTCTTAGTCACTTTCTTTGATCACTTCCTTGCTACACCCCCACGTTGCAGAATAAATTATATCCTCACAAGTATTCCATAGCACAGTAAGCATATCCATTATGGCATGTGGTATACTTGGAAGGACCAGATTAAAATTTTTTTCTTTATGTTTTAAACACATAAAATTTACCTTCTTAATCATTTGTAAGTGTGCAGTCAGTAGTGTCAGGTATTCACATTGTTGTGAAACAGATATCCAGAATTTTTTCATCTCGCAAATCTGAAACTCAACCCATTAAACAACTACTTTTTTCCCCTCCCCCAGCCCTAGTAACCACCATTTACTACTTTCTGTTTCCATGAATTTGATTACTTTAGATACCTCATATAAGTGGAATCATACATTGTCTTTTTGTGCCTGGCTTATTTCACTTAGCATAATATCCTCAAGGTTCATCCATGTTGTAGCATGTAACAGGATTTCCTTGGAAAAGACCAGATTTTGAAGTAAAATGGACCTGGATTGAATCCTAGTTCTGTCACTTATAACTAGGTTATATTATTTAACCTCTCTGAACCTCAGGTGCATTATTTCTAAAATGGCTGTAGTAACATCTGCCTCATAGGGCTGTTAGGAGGAGTGAAATAACATGTCTAAAAAGCTTGGCCAGTGTGTGGCACATAGTAAATGTTCAGTAAATAGTTGCCATCAGCTCATAGCTATCAGAGTGGGCTTCTTGAGAGACTGTGTCTTATTTTTCTTTGTGTCTGCAGAGCCTGAAACAGCGCCAGTCACTTGATCTTCAGGACTCAGGAAATTGTTTGACTTGAAATACTGTATGTGAGGGCTCTGTCCTCCTCCTCGGTCCTGTCTCTTTGTATATCCAAAACAGTCCCATGGCTTTAAGGAGTTCTGGAGTCAGATTACCTAGGTTTGAGTTCCAGCTCTGGTACATACTTGCTATGTGTCTTTGGACAAGTAGCTTAATCTCTTTATGCCTCAGTTTCTTCTTTTTTTTTTTTTTTTTTTTTTTTTTTTTTTTTTTTTTTTTTTTTTTTTTTTTGCGGTACGCGGGCCTCTCGCTGTTGTGGCCTCTCCCGTTGCGGAGCGCAAGCTCAGTGGCCGTGGCTCACGGGCCTAGCTGCTCCGTGGCATGTGAGATCCTCCCGGACCGGGGCACGAACCCATGTCCCCTGCATCGGCAGGCGGACTCTCAACCACTGCGCCACCAGGGAAGCCCTCTTCATTTTTAAAATAGAGATAATCATGGGACCTAACCTGCTAAAGCTGTGGTAAGGACCAAGAGCGTTTATACATATAAAGCACTTAAAATGGTGTCTAAAATATAGTAAGCATGCTATAAAGATTAGCAACTATCGTTTTTAGCAAAACTATATTCTGATAGATCCTAAATCTGTATTTCCATCCTGGTTTCTCTCTTTAGCTCCAGTTGGATATATCCAGATACTTTCTTAGGATCTCCACCTAGGCATCTAATGCTCACTTCAAACTTAATATGGCAAATACAATTCCTGATTCCACTTCCACCAAACTTGATCTTCCTCAAGTCCCAAACGGAACTTGAGAGAAGGCTGGGAGAAGACCCCAGGCCACATGATTTAGAATGGGCCTGTCCTACTTGGATTTTAATGTTCCTTATTTTCATCTCTCCCTTTCAGTTTGACCTCTATCAAGGTAATAAATGCTGGTATGATGCTTTAGCATTTACAGAGCCTGTTCACATTTATCAGCACATTTGATCCCTAAAGCAAATCAGATCTTATAATCCCTTGCTTAAAACCCTCCAGTGGCATCCCATTGCAGTTGGAATCAAATCCAGATTCCTTTCCAGGGGTGCACAAGACTCTGCACGATCAGTAGGAATTGAGGGAAAGGGATAGACTAGGCAGAGCAACTCACACAGGTCGTGACCCACCGCACCTAGAGATATTACTTCAGTTTGGCAATCTGGTGACAGGCTAGGTTATGGCATCCTGTTTTGTTTACCAAATTTCCGGTCATTGCTTCCTTCATGATTTTTGGCATATCTAAATTCTACCTGAGTGTTACTTCATATGTATATTTTTAGATTGACTCTTTTTTTTTTTTTTTTTTTAAATCTCAATTGGCACAATTGTTTTAACCTTGTTCTGAGCATTAGCATTTGAAACCTAGTGGTTCAAGTCAAATACAGTCTTCCTTTGCCTGTCAAGGACAATTTGATATCTAAAACCCCGTAGATAGGATAAATTCTCATTAATTAAAAATATGAATAATATTTAAACAAAGTTTTTATATTTGCAAACCATAAAATTCATTCTTATATTAAAACAAATCCCATTAAAGTAGACACGTGCATTCATTGGTTAATGTTTGTTATCAGAATAATGTAACAGTGTATTTAATCTTCATTAATTAAAGGTATTTAATCTTCATTAATTATTCTTTAAGAAGGGTATTTACTTGCACTTAATACATTTTGAAGCATTAGATATTTTAGGACTAAACAAGTAAGATATACATTTTATGTTTGTGGAATTCAGCCTTTAATTATTTAAAAAGAAAAGCAGTAAAGACAAAAATAAGTCAATGAAAACTGTAAATGTCTGGAAGTGTCACATTCACTAAACAGGTTGACAGCTTTGGCAGCATGATGTAAGAGATTATCACTCCTGTAAACTGTCAAACCACAAGTATTCTGAGAGAAGAAACCCATACAACATCTGCCACAAATTCAACTTTGAAGATGCCTGGATGGTGGCTCTTTTCATCACAGTACTCAGCTGTTCACAAGGAAAACAAAATCCAGATGATTATTTTTATCTTATTTATTTATTTATAAATTTATTTATTTTTGGCTGCATTGGGTCTTTGTTGCTGCATGTGGGCTTTCTCTAGTTGTGGAGAGTGGGGGCTACTCTCCGTTGCGGTGCGCAGGCTTCTCATTGCAGTGGCTTCTCGTTGCGGAGCACAGGTTCTAGGCACGCAGGCTTCAGTAGTTGTGGCACGTGGGCTATAGAGCGCAGGTTCAGTAGTTGTGGTGCACGGGCTTAGTTGCGCCGCAGCATGTGGGATCTTCCTGGACCAGGGCTCGAACCTGTGTCCCCTGCATTGGCAGGCGGATTCTTTTTTAAAAAAATTAAATTAATTAATTAATTAATTTTTATTTTTGGCTGTGTTGGGTCTTCGTTGCTGCGCATGGGCTTTCTCTAGTTGCGGTGAGTGGGGTCTACTCTTTCATGGAGGTTTGCAGGCTTCTCTCATCACAGTGGCTTCTCTTGTTGCGGAGCACGAGCTCTAGGCACACGGGCTTCAGTAGGTGTGGCACACGGTTTCAGAAGTTGTGGCTCGCAGGCTTCAGTAGTTGTGGCTCACGGGCTTAGTTGCTCCACGGCATGTGGGATCTTCCTGGACCAGGGCTCTAACCCATGTCTCCTGCATTGGCAGGCGGATTCTTAACCACCACGGAAGCCCCAAATGTTTATTTTTAAATGAGAGTAAATGCCTTGTGAGACAAACTAGTAGTAGTAAAAGAAATTCCATGTGAAGTTGAATAATTTGAATACGATTTGGAGGATCTCTGGGTATCACGAACCTTATAACAAATAATAGCAGTGCCCCCACTTTTCACCCCCAAGTTCCACCCTCCCCAAGCAACCACTGCCCACACTGTAGCTGTTTTCTTTTGTAGGGGAAGAGTCCAGGAAACAGGAAAGCCAGCATTCTAAATAACATGCTTATAAGGCTATTTCTTGACTTTACAGTTTTAGAGATTATCTATTTTCTTCCTCTTATAGAGATTAGGATTTAATTCACAGCACCCTGTGCCACACATTTGGTCTCCATCATTCTCCTTATGTAGTTATATCAGTTTTGGCTGTTGGTGTTAAGTATTTACATTATGATGATAGTGATGAGATATAATTGTTTATAGCAGAGCCATATAGGATACAACAATTGTATTTGTTGTGTATAATTTGTTTTTCTTAGAGTTAAAAGCTGCCCTTTCTCCCCCTACTTTTTAAATTGAGACACAAATATAGTAGAATTCACCCTTTCAGTGTATAGTTCTACAAGTCTTGACAAGCACACACAGTTGTGTGGCCAGCACTACAGTTAGGATTTAGAAATACCCTTGTAGTAGTCAACCACTTCCCCACTGCCCTCCTTTGGCAACTTCTCATCTGTTTTCTATTCTGTTAATGCCATTTTACTGACTATCATAGAAATGGAATCATTCCATATGTAGCATTTTAAGTCTGGCTTCTTTCAGTAGTATAATCATCCTTATAAAATTTGCTTTTCTTTTTGTTTACTTACAATTTACTCCCAAATTCTAAAACTCCTACTTTTTTTTTTTTAAAAGAAATCCTTGGAACCCTCTGTCCTCCAATTTGGACTAGTTATTTGCTAGAACAGCTGAATTCTTGGGATTTCCCTTCACCAAATTCAGGGCATTTTATTTCTTTTTCTCATGTTTTGGATCTCTGTTTTCTGAATCCTGTTTTCCTTTTTCTTGGGGGAGTACATTCTCTGGTAGCCTCCTAAGAAAGCCTACATGGGAGGTAACTTTTTTTTAAAGCCTGTGTGTCTGAAAATGTCTTTTATTCTTATACTTGAGTATTTAGTTAAGCTGGGTATAGAATTCTAAGTTGGAAGTTATTTTCCCTTAAATTTTTAATGGCATTATATTATTCCATTGTCTTTAAGTATTTGGTGTAGCTGTTGAGAGGTTCTGTTCTGATTCCCTGTCCTTTGTGCATGATCTGTTTTCCCACTCCTCACTCCCTAAGCATTTTTAGGATCATCTCTCTTTCTGGTATTATGAAATTTAACTATGATATGCATTGATGAAAGTCTTTCTTTTTATTCATTGTGGGTATACTTTGTGTAGATATACATTAAAATATATAACAACTATAATAAAGTCATGTCTGTCACCTGACATTAATAACCCCCTCTGCAAAGTGATTGCACTAAGTGTTCTCTTCGGATCTTCCTATCTTTGAAAGACATTTTCTCTCCTGTGAAGTTCAGGCAGTGATTGCTTTGGAGAGCTTCATGGAATAGGTGAGACTTGAGTTGGTTCTGAAGAATGAGTAGAATTTTAACAGTAGCAGAGATATTTCTGACACTAAGAACACCACTGATGGGCTTCCCTGGTGGCGCAGTGGTTGAGAGTCCACCTGCCGATGCAGGGGACACGGGTTCATGCCCTGGTCTGGGAAGATCCCACACGCCACAGAGCAGCTGGGCTGGTGAGCCACGGTGCTGGGCCTGCATGTCCGGAGCCTGTGCTCCGCAATGGGAGAGGCCACAACAGTGAGAGGCCCGTGTAATGCTAAAAGAAAAAGAACACCACTGAGAAAGTCCTCATAACCAGCCATTAGAAGATGGAAGAGAAAGTGAAGTGTTTCTGTGGGACATAGGTGGGAGATAAGTTTAGATATTTGGGAATGGAGTGGGGAGGATAACTGACATTTATTGAGCGTACACAGTTTGTCATTGTGCAGATACTTGGGTTTTTTTTTAAAGTTTATTGTTAAATATTTTACCTACCTAAAGCTGTAATAAGTAATGCCAGTGTGTTACAATAATAAACATGTATCCACGACCAAATTTGAGGAGTTACCAATACGTTTAATGCCCCTTTCATGTCAGGCCCTGCCTTCCAGGGGTGCTTGTTTTGAGGAGATAACATATGCACATGTACAAAAGAGTTACAGAGAAAAGTAAGTCTCCCTTACAAACAGCTCATTACCACCTCTACTAGCACCCTCCAGTTCTACTCCCAGAGGCAGCTATGGTTTTGATTCCTTGTTTATCTAAGCTTAGGAAAGCAAATATTTCTCTATATGTTTGTCCTTACACAAGTGATACTGTACACACTGTTGTGCGTCCAGCTTTTTTCCCTTAAAATATATTTTAGAGATCGTTCCATAATTAGTACATACAAATTATTTTGTTTTAGGTGTTTACAAAACTTTTTGTGTTGAAATATACAAATAAAAATGCACAAAAAAAAACAGCCCAATGCAACTTCCAACATTGCATTTAGTCATACTAGTTTTCATGCTTTATGTAAATAGAATCAAGCTGTGTACTGAGTCTGCCTTCTTTCAGTCAACATTGTGAAATTCATCCGTGATGGGTGAAGCTGTAGTTCATTTTCATTTCTGTATAGCATTCTGTGGTATTAAACTACAGTTCATTCATTGTACTTTTGATGAGTATTTGGGATCTTTCCAGTTTTTGGCTATTGTGAATAATGCTTATGTGAATGTTCTTGTATATGTCTCGATGTATATATGCACAATTTCTTTTGGGTAAATACTTAGAAGTAGAATTGATGAGTTATAGGATATACATAGGTTCAGCACAGCAGCTGTTGCTGAACAGTTTCCCAAGTGGTTGTACTAATTTACAATCCCACCAGCAGTGTATATGAGTTGCTGTTGTTCCATGTTCTCGCTAACCTATGGTGCTGCCAGTCTTCTTAATTTTAGTTATTCTAGTGTGTGAGCAGTAGAATCTCATTATGGTTTTAGTTTGTGTTTCCCTCATGACTCATGAAGTTAAGCACCTTTTCAGAAGTTTACTGGCCATTTGGACATTCTCTCTTGTGGATTACCTGTTCAAATCTTTTGCACATTTTTCTGGTGGGGTTTTTTGTTCTTTTTTTTTTTTTTAATTGATTTGAAGTTCTTTTTATTCGCTGGATATGAGCCCTTTGTGGTGATGTTTTGCAGATATCTTCTCTTATTTGGTGGCTCGCCTTTTTAGTTTCTAAAAAGATCTTTTGATGAACAGAAGTGCTTTATTTTAATACGACTCATTGTATAACTGTTTTCCCTTATGGTTAGTGCTTTTTGTATTCTGTTTAATAAATCTTTGCCTACCCTTGTATTTATCTTCTAGAAGCTTTATTGTTTTGCCTTTTCCATTTAAACATACACTCCACTTGGAATTTATTTTTGGATGTGGTGTGAGCTTTTCAATAGAGATACCAAGTTGACCCATTATTTATTGAAAAGTCTTTTTTGTCCGTCCAGTGCTCTGTAGTGTTTGTTTTCACATCTGTTTCATGTCTGTTCTGTTTCTCTGGCCTGTCCATTTACCCTTACACTGATACCACATTGTCCTATTTTCTGTAACTTTATGTGTGTTGATTTTGGTTATAGAATATTGAATCAGAAGAGTAGCTTCTCCTACTTATCTTCAAGATTTCTTTGGCTCTTCTAGCCCCTTTGCCATTTCCATATACATTTTAGAATGAGCTTGTACATTTTTACAAAATATTTTGATTGGGATTGCCTTCAGTGTATTCAGTACAACACATTCATTCTCTCTCTCCTGCCCTTACTCCTCTTTTTCTCTGATCTGGTCTCCCTTAATCTCTCTTGATAATGTCTTATGTATGTAGTTTTCTATATAGTGGTCTTGCATAACTTTTGTTAGATTTATTCCTTGGCATTTGACATGATTTGATGGTATCGTAAATAGTGTTTTTAAAATTGCGTTTTCTCACTGTAGCTGTAAGATAAAAACAAGAATGATTTTTTTATTGCTTCAGCATTTATATTGCTTTTATATTTTAATACTTTACCTTTAGATTATTTTGGATTGTATATGTATACAGTCATCTGCGAATATCATATCTGCAAATGAAGCTTTTATACTTTCCAATCTTATATCTTTTTTTTTTTCTCTTGCCTAAATGTGCTGTTTGGGATGCTCCAGTACAGTGAATTAAATTGGCATATTCCTGATCTAAGAGGGAGAGCCTTAAACATTTAACCATTAAGTATGATGTTTGCTGAAGATTTTCTGTAGATACTGTTATTAGTTCACTTCTTTTCTGAGTTTGAGTTTATGATGTTGAATTCTATCAGAATGCTTTTTCTGCATCGAGATGTTCATATAATTGTTTTCCTTGTGTTATTAATGTGATGAATTACATTGAGTAAAATTTTCAAATATTAAACCAAATCTGAATTTGATTCAAAATTTCATCCTTTTTGTAGATTGCTAAATTTGATTCACTAATTTTTTTATTAGGATTTTTATCCTTCTGTGTTCATGAGTGAAAGTAGCCTATAATTTTCCTTTCAGTGGGTTTTGGTATCAAATTTATCCTTGCCACTAGACATAGCTTTAGTTGGACCCCACGAATTTTGATCTGTAGTGTTTTCAGTGTCATTTATTTCAGAATACTTTCAGATTTCTACTTGGATTTCTTCTTTGACCTATGCATTTTTTAGAAGAGGTATCTCTTAATTTCCAAACATTAGGGTTTTATAATTATCTTTCTGTTACAGATTTTAGGCTGACTGCACTGCAGTCGGGGAACATAGTCTGTATTTCAATTCATTTAAATATGTTGAAATTTGCTCTATGGCCTAGCAACTGGTCATTTTGTAAACGTTCTGTGTACTTGCAAAGAATGTGTAGCGAGTAGTTATTAGATGTAGTGTCAATTTCTGCAGTGAAGCCATCTGGGATTTTGATAGGAACTGCAATGAATCAATATTGAGGGTATTGCCATATTAGAAATATTAAGTCTTCCAATCTTTGAACGTGGATAACTTTCCATTTATTTAGGCTTTCTTTACTTCTTTAATTTCTTTCAATGGTGTTTTGTAGTTTCATTGTACAAGTCTTGTATCCCTTTTGTTAAATTTATTCATAAGTATTTTATTCTTTTTGATGATGTTATATATAGGATTGCTTTCTCTTTTTTTGAGATTAATTTGTGCTTTTATTTGCCAGTATAAATACAGTAGCCTGCAAATTTTTAATCTAAAAAGTACATTTTATATCACAATCCAACACACACACATATATAATATGTATACATATATAAAAGTGAAACAAAAGTTTTGCCAAAAATGTCTACCCTGCGTGTTAATTCTTTTTAAGAGTTTTTTTTTTTTTTTTTTAACCAAGACTGAACTGCCCTGACACATCATAATCACCAAAGTCCCTAGTTCACCTTAGGGTTCACTATAATGAAGTGAATAGTGTTGCATGTTCTATGGGTTTGGACAAAAGTATGATGACATAAAATCATTATAATGTCATACAGAGTATTTTCACCACTCATAAAAACTTCTGTACTCTGTGTATTCATCTCTCCTCTCCCCGCAAACTCCTGGCAACCATTGATCTTTTTATTGTCTCCATTGTTTTGCCTTTTCCAGAATGACATATAGTTGGAATCTATTTTTCTTTTTTCCTTGAAGAGAGGGGTTCAAAGCCCTAATGCCTATAAGACCACTCATGGCTCACCCACGCATGGAATGGACAGGCTCTAGGTGGCAAACTCCCCCACTAAATACTGTAGATTTCCTTCCAGTACTGAGCCCTGTCCCACTGGTCCTTCCTGGTAGCCACGTAAAAGTGCATGGGGATACATATTGGGTATTTGTTCATAGGAAGGCCACAAGTTTTGTGCCCCTTGTCACAGTGAACCCAGGTTCCTGTTGGGTGTGTTGTAAACACACGAGCCATTTCTTCAGACCCCTGCTCTGAGCACATCCATGGGATTGCTTTCTTATTTTTCACTTTTGGATTCTTCATTGCAGGTGTGTAGAAATTCAGGTGATTTTTGTATATTGATTTTGTATCCTGCAATCTTGCTGAACTCATTTATTAGCTCTAATTGTGTGTGTGTGTGTGTGTGTGTGTGTGTGTGTGTGTGTGTGTGTGTGTAGGGGTTCCTTAGTATATTCTGTATGCAAGGTAATAGCATCTGTAAATACAGTTTTACAAATTCCTTTTCAATCCGCATGCCCTTATTTCTTTTTCTTGCCTTGTTGCTCTGGCTAGAATATAGAGTACAATGTTAAATAGAAGTGGTGAGGATCAACGTCTTTGTCATTTTCTTGATCATTTTGGGAAATCCTTCAGGCTTTCACTTTTTTAAAAAGTAAAGTCCATACTTTATTCAGATTTCCCCAATTTTTCTTTTCTTTTTTTACTTGAAGTATAGTTGGTTTACAATATCATATTGTTTCAGGTGTACAACATAGTGATTCAGTATTTTTATGGATTATACTCTGTTTAAAGTTACTATAAAATAATGGCTATATTTCCCTGTGCTGTACAAAATATCCTTGTTGCTTATTTATTTTATACATAGCAGTTTGTATCTCTTATTGTCCCTCCCCTCTTTCCACTGGTAACCACTAGTTTGTTCTCAGTTCTGTTTTGTTATATTCATTCATTTTATTTTTTCTTTTATTTAAAAAAATTTTTATTGGAGTATAATTGCTTTGCAATGTTGTGTTAGTTTCTGCTGTACCGTGAAGTGAATCAGCTATATGTGTACATATATCCCCTCCCTCTTGGACCTCCCATCCCCACCCCCAAACCCATCCATCTAGGTCATCAGAAAGCTCCGAGCTGAGCTCCGGTGCTATACATCAGGTTCCCACTAGCAATCTGTTTTACACATGATAGTGTATTTATGTCAAACGTAATCTCCCAATTCATCCTACCTCCCCTTCCGCCCCATGTCCATACATCCGTTCTCTAGGTCGGCCCTTCTATTCCTGCCCTGCAAATAGGTTCATCTGTACCATTTACCTAGATTCCATATAGATGTGTTTTTCTCTTTCTGATTTACTTCACTCTGTATGACAGACTCTAGGTCCATCCACATCTCTACAGATGACCCAATTTCATTTCTTTTTATGGCTCAGTAATATTCTGTTACATATATGTACCACATCTTCTTTACCCACTCATCTTTCGATGGACATTTAGGTTGTTTCATGTCCTGGCTATTGTAAATAGTGCTGCAGTAAACATTGGGGTACATGTGTCTTTTTGAATTATGGTTTTCTCAGGGTATATGCCCAGTAGTGGGATTGCTGGGTCATACAGTAGTTCTGTTTTTAGTTTTTTAAGGAACTTCCATACTGTTCTCCACAGTGGCTATATCAATTTACATTCCCACCAATGGTGCAAGAGGGTTCCCTTTCTCCGCACCCTCTCCAGCATTTATTGTTTGTAGATTTTTTGATGATTGCCATTCTGACCAGTGTGAGGTGATACCTCATTGTAGTCTTGATTTGCATTTCTCTAACAGTGATGTTGAGCATCTTTTACTGTGCCTCTTGGCCATCTGTATGCCTTCTTTGCTGAAATGTCTATTTAGGTCTTCTGCCCATTTTTTGATTGGGTTGTTTGGTTTTTTTTTTAATATTGAGCTGCATGAGCTGTTTGTACATTTTGGAGGTTAATCCTTTGTCTGTTGCTTTGTTTGCAAATATTTTCTCCCATTCTGTGAGTTGTCTTTTTGTCTTGTTTATGGTTTCCTTTGCTGTGCAAAAGCTTTTAAGTTTAATTAGGTCCCATTTGCTTATCTTTGTTTTTATTTTCATTACTCTAGGAGGTGGGTCATAAAAGATCTTGCTGTGTTTTACGTCAGTGAGTGTTTTTCCTATGTTTTCCTCTAAGAGTTTTTGTGTTGTTTTTTTTTTTTTTTTTTTTTTTTTGCGGTACGCGGGCCTCTCACTGTTGTGGCCTCTCCCGTTGCAGAGCACATGCTCTGGACCTGCAGGCTCAGCGGCCATGGCTCAAGGGCCTAGCCGCTCCGCGGCATGTGGGATCTTCCCAGACCGGGGCACGAACCTGTGTCCCCTGCATCGGCAGGCAGACTCTCAACCACTGTGCCACCAGGGAAGCCCCCTCTAAGGGTTTTATAGTGTCCAGTCCTACATTTAGCTCTTAATCCATTTTGTGTTTATTTTTGTGTATTAGGGAGTATTCTAATTTCATTCTTTTACATGTAGTTGTCCAGTTTTCCCAGCACCATTTATTGAAGAGGCTGTCTTGTCTCCATTGTATATTCTTGTCTTCTTTGTCATAGATTAGTTGACCATACATGTGTGGGTTTATCTCTGGGCTTTCTATCCTGTACCATTGATCTGTATTTGTTTTTTGTGCCAGTACCATACTGTTTTGATTACTGTAGCTTTGTAGTATAGTCTGAAGTCAGGGAGCCTGATTCCTTCAGCTCCGTTTTCCTTTCTCAAGATTGCTTTGGCTATTCAGGGTCTTTTTTATGTTTCCATACAAATTGTATGATTTTTTTGTCCTAATTCTGTGAAAAATGCCATTGGTAATTTGATAGGGATTGTATTGAATCTGTAGATTCCTTTGGTTAGTATAGTCATTTTCACAATATTGATTCTTCCAATCCAGGAACACGGTATATCTCCCCATTTCTTTATGCCATCTTTGATTTCTTTCATCAGTGTTTTATAGTTTTCTGAGTATAGGTCTTTTTTCTCCTTAGGTAGGTTTATTTCTAGGTATTTTATCTTTTTGTTGCAAGGGTAAATGGGAGTGTTTCCTTAATTTCTCTTTCTGATCTTTTGTTGTTAGTGTATAGGAATGCAAGCAATTTCTGTGCATTAATTTTGTATCCTGCAACCTTACCAAATTCATTGATTAGTTCTAATAGTTTTCTGGTGACATCTTTAGAATTTTCTATGGATGGTATCATGTCATCTGCAAACAGTGACAGTTTTACTTTTTCTTTTCCAATTTGTATTCCTTTTACTTCTTTTTCCTTTCTGATTCCTGTGGCTAGGACTTCCAACTATGTTGAATAATAGTGGCCAGAGTGGACATCCGTGTCTTGTTTCTGATCTTAGAGGAAATGCTTTCAGTTTTTCACCCACACCATCACCAGAATGATGTTTGCTGTGGGTGTGTTGTATATGGCCTTTATTATGTTGAGGTAGGTTCCCTCTGTGCCCACTTTCTGGAGAGTTTTTATCATAAATGGGTGTTGAATTTTGTCAGAATCTTTTTCTGCATCTATTGAGGTGATCATATGCTTTTTTTCTTTAATTTTTAATATGGTATATCACATTGTTTTGCATATGTTGAAGAATCCTTGCATCCTTGGGATAAATCCACTTGATCATGGTGTATGATCTTTTTATATATATATATAAATTTATTTATTTATTGGCTGCGTTGGGTCTTCATTGCTGCATGTGGGCTTTCTCTAGTTGCAGTGAGTGGAGGCTACTCTTAATGCAGTGCATGGGCTTCTGATTCTGGTGGCTTCTCTTGTTACGGAGCATGGGCTCTGGGTTTGTGTGCTTCAGTAGTTGTTGCACTCAGGCTCAGTAGTTGTGGCTCGCAGGCTCTAGAGTGCAGGCTCAGTAGTTGTGGCACGTGGGCTTAGTTGCTCCGCGGCATATGGGATGTTCCCGGACCAGGGCTCAAACCCATGTCCCCTGCATTGGCAGGCAGATTCTTAGCCACTGCGCCACCAGAGAAGTCCCATGTCTGATCTTTTTAATGTGTTGTTGGTTTCTGTTTTCTAGTATTTTGTTGAGGATTCTTGCATCTATGTTCATCAGTGATATTGGTCTGTAATTTTCTTTTTTTGTGTGATATCTTTGTCTGGTTTTGGTATCAGGGTGATGGTGTCCTCATAGAAAGAGTTTGGGAGTATTCCTCCATCTGCAGTTTTTTGGAAGAGTTTGAGATGGATAGGTGTTAACTCTTCTCTAAATGTTTGATAGAATTCACCTCTGGTCCTGAACTTTTGTCCATACTTTATTCAGATTTCCCCAGTTTTTCTTTTTCTTTTTTTAATTGAAGTGTAGTTGATTTACAGTATCATATTGTTTCAGGTGTACAACATAGTGATTCAATATTTTTATGGATTATACTCTGTTTAAAGTTACTATAAAATAATGGCTATATTTCCCTGTTCTGTACAAAATATCCTTGTTGCTTATTTATTTTCTGCATAGTAGTTTGTATCTCTTATTGCCCCTTGCCTCTTTCCACTGGGAACCACTAGTTCACAGTATCTGAGTCTGTTTCTGTTTTGTTATATTCACTCATTTGTTTTATTTTTTAGATTCCACATATGAGTGATAATACACAGTATTTGTCTTTCTCTGTCTGACTTAGTTCACTAAGCATAATACCTTCTAGGTCCTTTCATCCTTTTTTATTGCTGAGTATATTGTATATTGATTTTGTATCCTGTAACTTTGTATTCTGTTGTATATATATACCACATCTTCTTTATCCATTTGTCTGTTGATGGACGCTTAGGTTGCTTCCATATCTTGGCTATTGTAAATAGTGCTGCTATGAACATTGGGATGCATGTTTCTTTTTGAATTAGTGTTTTCGTTTTCCTCAGATATATAGCCAAGAGTGGAATTGTTGTATCATACTGTAATTCTGTTTTCAGTTTTTTGAGGAACCTCTGTACTGTTTTCTGTACTGGCTGAAACAATTTACATTCCCACCAACAGTGTACTAGGGTACCCTTTTCTCCACATCCTCCCCAACATTTGTTATTTGTAGACTTTTTGATGATAGACATTCTAACATGTGTGAACTGATATCTTACTGTGGTTTTGTATTGCATTTCTCTGATGATTAGCAATGTTGAGCATCTTTTCATGTGCCTCTTGGCCGTGTTTATGTCTTCTTTGAAAAAAATGTCCATTTAGGTCTTCCACCCATTTTTAAATCGGGTTATTTATATTTTTCCTCTATTTGTTCTATTAAAATATAGTTGACTTACAATGTTAAGCTAATTTCTGCTAATTTGTGCTAATTGGGTTGTTTGTATTTTGGATTTGAGTTGTATGAACTGTTTAAATATTTTAGATATTAATACCTTATCAGTCATATATTTGCAGATATTTTCTCCCATTCAGTAGGTTCTGCCTTTTCATGTTGTTGATGGTTTCCTTTGCTGTGCAAAGGCTTTTAAGTTTGATCAGGTCCCATTTATTTATTTTTGCTTTTGTTTCTTTTGCCATAGGAGACTGGTACAAAAACATACTGCTATGATTTATGTCAAAGTGTGTTCTGTCTGTGTTCTCTTCTAGGGGTTTTATGGTTTCAAATCTTACATTTAGGTCTTTAATCCATTTGAGTTTATTTTTTATATGGTGTGAGAAAATGTTCAAATTTTTAAAAAATTTATTTTATTGAAGTATAGTTGGTTTACAGTGTTTGTTACAGATTTCATTGTTTATCATGTAGCTGTACAGTTTTCCCAACACCACTTATGGGGAGAGACTGTCTTTTCTTATTGTATATTCTTGTCTCCTTTGTTGTAAATTAATTGACCATAAGTGTGGGGGTTTATTTCTGGACTCTCTATTCTGTTCCACTGATCTGTGAGTCTGCATGTATGTGCCAGGACTGTGCAGTTTTGGTTACTGTAGTTTTGTAATATAGTCTGAAATCAGGGAATGTGTTACCTCCAGCTTTGTTCTTTTTTCCTCAGGATTGCTGTAGGAATACAAGGTCTTTTGTGGCTCCATATAAACTTTAGGAATTTGTTCTAGTTCTGTGAAAAATGCCATGGGTATTTTGATAGGGATTGCATTAAATCTGTAGATTGCTTTGGGTGTATGGACATTTTAACAGTATCATTCTAATCCAAGAACACAGGATATCTTTCCATTTCTATGTATCATCCTTAATTTCCTTCATAAGTGTTTTATAGTTTTCTGAGTATAGGTCTTTTATCTCCTTGGTTAAGTGTATTTCTGGGTATTCTTTTTGGTATGATTTTACGTGGGATTGTTTTATTGTTTTCTCTTTCTGATAGTTCATTATTAGTGTATATAAAAGCAACATATTTCTGTATATTAATCTTATGTTCTGTAACTTTATTGAATTAATTTATTCTAATAATTTTTTGGTGGAAATTTTAGGGTTTTCTATATATGGTGTCATGTCATCTGCAAGTAGTGACAGTTTTACTTCTTTCCTTCCACTGTGGATGCCTTTTATTTCTTTTTCTTGTCTGATTGCTGTGGGTATGGCTTCCAATACTACATTAAATAGAAGTAGCAAGAGTGGCATCCTTGTCTTCTTCCTGATTTTAGAAGAAAATCTTTCAGCTTTTCACTGTTGAGTATGATGTTAGCTGTGGGTTTGTCATAAATGACCTTTATTATGTTGAGATATGTTCTCTGTATACCAACTGACAAGAGTTTTTATCATGAATGTATGTTGAATTTTGTGAAATGCTTTTTCTGTATCTGTTGAGACGATCATGTGATTTTTTTTTTTTTTTTTTTTTGCGCGGTATGCAGGCCTCTCACTGTTGTGGCCTCTCCCGTTGTGGAGCACAGGCTCCGGATGCACAGGCTCAGCGGCCATGGCTCACGGGCCCAGCCGCTCCGCGGCATGTGGGATCTTCCCGGACCGGGGCACGAACCCATATCCCCTGCATTGGCAGGCGGACTCTCAACCACTGCACCACCAGGGCAGCCCCATGTGATTTTTTATTCTTTTGTTAATGTGGTGTATCACTGATTGATTTGTGGATATTGAACCATCCTTACATCTCTGGAATAAATCTCACTTTATCATGATGTATGATCATTTTTATTTATTGTTGAATTCGGTTTGCTAGTATTTTGTTGAGGATTTTTGCATCTATATTCATCAGAAATATTGGCTTGTAGTTTTGTTTTGTAGTGTCTTTGGTTTTGATATCAG
This sequence comes from Kogia breviceps, assembly GCF_026419965.1. Classification (NCBI taxonomy): domain Eukaryota; kingdom Metazoa; phylum Chordata; class Mammalia; order Artiodactyla; family Physeteridae; genus Kogia; species Kogia breviceps. The sequence continues at coordinate 23,708,883 of NC_081323.1, forward strand.
GGTAATGGTGGCCTGGTAGAAGGAATTTGGGAGTGTTCCATCCTCTTCAATTTTTTGGAATAGTTTGAGATTAGGTATTATTTCTTATTTATATGTTTGGTAGAATTCTCCTGTGAAGCTGTCTGGTCCTGGACTTTTGTTTGCTGGAAGTTTTTTAAATTTAAAATTCAGTTTCATTCTTAGTGATCAAGCTGTTCAGATTGTCTGTTTCTTCCTGATTCAGTATTGGAAGGTTGTATGTTTCTAAAAATTTGTCCATTTCTTCTAGGTTGTCCAACTTGTTGGCACATAACTGATCATAATATTCGCTTGTGATTTTTTTGTATCTTTGTGATATCAGTTATTTCTCCTCTTTCAATTCTTATTTTGTTTATTTGGGTCCTCTTTCTTTCTCGCTAAAGGCTTAACAGTTTTGTTTTATCTTAAAAAAAAACTAGATCTTGGTTTCATTTATCTTTTCTATTGTTTTTTTGGTTTCTCTTATATATTTCCTATCTGATTTTTATTATCTCCTTCCTTTTGCGACTTTGGGCTTTGTTTGTTCTAATTCCTTTAGATAGTAGGTTAGGTTCTTTATTTGAGATTTTTCTTGTTTCTTGATATAGACCTGTATCACTATAAACTCCCCTCTTAGAACTGCTTTTGCTGCATCTCACAGATTTTAGAACATTATGTTTCCATTTTCATTCTTTAGGTATTTTCTGATTTCCTCTTTGATTTCTTCAGTGACCCATTGATTTTTTGGTAGTTTAGTTTAGTCTCTACCTGTTTTTGTTTTTTCCCCATTTTTCTTCTTGTAATTGGTTTCTAGTTTCATACTGTTGTGGTCAGAAAAAATGCCTGACATAATTATCTATGCACTTAAATTTGTTGAGACTAGTTTTGTGGCCTAGCATGTGGTCTTTCCTGGAGAATGTTCCATGTGCATTTGAAAAGAATGTATGTTCTTTTTTTGGATGGACTGTCCTGTAAATACCTATTAAGTACAACTGGTCTAATGTGTTATTTAAGACCACTGTTTCATTATTGATTTTCTATCTCAGTGATCTGTCCATTGATGTAAGTGGGGTGTTAAATCCCCTACTATTATTGTGTTATCGTCAACTTCTCCTTTTATGTCTGTTAACGTTTGCTTTATGTATTTAGGTGCTTCTGTATTAGGTGAATATATGTAAATGAGTGTTATATTCTCTGTTCTGTTGATTCCTTTACTATTATATAATGCCCTTCTTTTTTTGTTATATACTTTGCTTTAAAGTCTATTTTGTCTGATATGAGTATTCTTTCTTGTTATTTCCATTTGCATGAAATGTCTTTTTCCATCCCCTCACTTTCAGGTGTGTTTTTAGCTCTGAAATGAGTCTTTTATAAGCAGCATATAGATGGGTCTTGGTTTTTTATCCAGTCAGCCACCCTGTGTCTTTTGATTGGAGCATTTAGTCCATTGACATTTAAAATGATTATTGATAGGTATGTACTTACTGCCTTGTTTGTACTTATTGTTACTTTTTTTTAAACGATCAGGGCCTTCTTTCCTTTTTTAAAAAAAATTTATTTTTGGCCACGTTGGGTTGTTGCTGCACTTGGGCTTTTCTCAAGTTGCAGTGAGCAGAGGCTACTCTTTGTTGCAGTGCGCGGGCCCCTGATTGCAGTGGCTTCTCTTGTTTCAGAGCACAGGCTCTAGGCACATGGGCTTCAGTAGTTGTGGTGTGCGTGCTCTAGATCGCAGGCTCAGTAGCTGTGGCGCATGGGCTTAGTTGCTCTGCAGCATGTAGGATCTTCCTGGACCAGGGATTGAACCTGTGTCCCCTGCATTAGCAGGCAGATTCTTAACCACTGCGCCACCAGGGAAGTCCCTATTGTTACTTGTTTTCTGGTTGTTTTTGTAGTTCTCCTCTGTTCTCTTTTTCTTCTTTTAGTTTCTTCCTTTGTGGTTTGACAATTTTCTTTAGTGGCATGCTTGTGTTCCTTTTTCCTCTAGTGTTTGTGTATATTTTAGGTTTTGATTTGTGGTTAATATGAAGGTCATATATGTTGACTTGCAACTGTATTGACTTGTTTTAAACTAATAGTCATGTAAGTTCAAATGCATTCTAAAAGATCTACATTGTTTTACTCCTCTCCCTCACATTTTGTTTTTGATGTCATAGTTTATATCTTAATGTTTATCCCTTTATTGTTTATTATAGTTACAGTTGACTTTACAATTTTTTGTCTTTTAATCTTCATACAGCTTATTTAAGTGGTTGATCCTCAGCCTTTACAATATATTTGCCTTTCAGGCTTTCACCGTTAATTATGATGATAGCTGTGGAATTTTAATTAATGCTCTTTATCAGGTTGATTACATTGATTAGTTTTCGTGTTTGACCCAACCTTGCATTCCTGACATGCATCTTGCTTTGTTGTGTTGTATAATCCTTTTTACATATTGTTGGATTTGGTTTGCTGGCACAGCTGATCCTTGAACAATAAGTTTGAATTCCATGAGTCCACTTATATGTGGATTGTTTTCAATAAATACTTACTGCAGTACTACACGATCTGCAGTTGAATCTGTGGATGTGGAACCGTTGATACAGGGCTGATTGTAAAATTCAACTGTATGGGCAGTTGTCACCCCTAACGCCCATGTTGTTCAAGGATCAGCTATTTTGCTGGGCATTTCTCTGTTTATATTCATCAGAGATATTGTTCTGTAAGTTTTCTTTTAATGTCTTTGGTTTTGGTATCAGGGTAATAGTAGTCTCATAGAATGAGTTGGGACCTGTTCTCTCCTCTTGTTTTACGGAAGAATCTGTGAAGTATTTGCTAATTTCTCTTTAAATGTTCAGTCGAATTTACCAGTGAAGCATCTGGACTTGGGCTTTTCTTTGTGGGTAGTTTCTTTCCTTCCTTACTTGCTCCCTCCCTCCCTTTCTTCCTTTCCTATTAAATTACTAAATTTCATCACTTTAATTGTTGTAGGTATGTCAGATTTTCTGTTTCTTCTTGAGTCAGTTTCTGTTTTTTGTGTCTTTCTGGGAATTTGTATATTTCATCTAAGTTATGTAGTTTGTTGGCATGCAGTTGCTCCTAGTACTTCCTTGTAAACCTTTTTATTTCCTTAAAATTGGTAGTTTTGTCCCCTCTTTCATTCCTGAATATAGTTGAGTCAGTGTGAGTTGGTCACTAACTATTTTCAATATTGTTGGTTTTTCAAAGAACCAAATTTGATTTTGTTGATTTTTCTCTATATCACTTATTTTTGCAGTGATCTTTTTAATTTCCTGTGCTTGCTTTGGGTTTGGTTTATTCCTTTTTTTCTCCTAGTTTCTTATGGTGGAAGATAAGATCATCTGAGATCCTCTCTCCTTTTTAATATAAATGTTTATAACTATAAATTTGTCTGTAAGCACTGCTTTTGCTGAGTCCCATGAAACCATTATCGTCTTCTCTTTCTTTCCTTTCAAGGAAGGGAAAGATGTTTTTTCATAGCTTTGGTGCTTGCCTTGATTTGAGCTTGCTTGAGTATATAAAATTTCTGATAATCATTTAGACCTACGGAAGTGGTAATTTCCTATGGTTCACCCTAATACAAATTACTTTCACAAACATCTCATTACCTCCCATTACCCCTGTATTATCTTATTTTTGCAATCTAAGAAAACAAGCTCAGGAAGAATAATGTGACTTGTTCAAGGTCATAGGACTGATATGCATCCGGATAGGCTAAGATGTTATTGAAGACCTACATGTCCTGTAATAAATTACAGTGAACTTTTGATCTAATTGAGGGACAAGTGTACATGAAAATAATTGACTTCTGACACCTGATTATGCTGTGTTCCCAAAGTAGACACTGTCATATTGATTAATGAACCTGTCATTAGACTAGGCTATTGGTCATGCCTTCACACATTTATTTACTGAGTGTCTGATCTGTGCCTGGCATTTTTTGAGAGAAAGAAGGTGTGCACAATAAACACAGCTTGGTACCTACTCTGAAGGAGCTTGTGGTCTACAGGAGGGGGGGACAAAGGAGCCAGTAATTATGATACAATATGATAAATGTTAGATAAGGCCCCAGACTCTTAGAAAGGAGAGAGGGGAAGGGCTATCAAGGAAATTTTCTGGTTTTTTGGCTTGCATTTAGGAGAAAGAGCTTTCTGGGTAGAAAAAACCGGGAGGAGAAAGAAATTTCTGGGTAGAAAAGACAGGGAGGAGAAAGCTTTCTGGGTAGAAAAGACAGGGAGGAGAAGGAGCTTTCCAGATAGAAAAGACATCCAAAGATGTTCTGTGGCAGTAGAGTTCACCCTTGAACAATACAGGGGGTCGGGGCACTGACCCTCCACAGTTGAAAATTCTTGTATAGCTTTGAGTCGGCCCTCCATACCTGCAGTTTCCCTGTACCTGCGGATTCAACCAATCGTGGATTGTGTAGTACTGTAGTATTTACTATTGAAAAAACTCCCATATATAAGAGGACCCACACAGTTCAAACCTGTGTTTAAGGGTCAACTGTATATGGGTGTGTGTGTAAATAATTACCCCTCTTGCCCTGACCTTAGGTTTATTTTCTCCCTGCACAGGTGGCATACCATATATACAGGTACACAGCTCTGTAGGCAGGGGAAGAGCATGTGCAGAGAGGCACAGAGAGAGAGCATGTACATCTGGAGCCTAGAGCGGGCACTGGGAAAAAGATGAAGCTAGAAAGGAAAGTAGGTGATAGAATAGGAAGGGTGTGTATCACAAGCAAGGAGCTGGACTTTTATCTTGCAGGCTGTTGGGGAACTTCTGAACGTTTCTAGAAAGACCTTTGAATTATTTGTCCTGGGTGGGTTTGGGAGCCAGCTGCTCTCTTTTGCTGTATATGCTAGTAGTTCTTTCCTCACCAGTAAAATTTTCCTCTTTTTTTTTTTTTCTTTTGCCTCACAGTTCACTGAAACTTTTTTGACGGAGAGGGACAAACAGTCCAAATGGAGTGGAATTCCTCAGCTGCTCCTTAAGCTGTATGCAACCAGCCACCTCCACAGTGACTTCATTGAGTGCCAGAACATCCTCAAGGTAACTGTTAGGGAACTTGGAGGGACTGTATTCAGGGTCTCCAGATGATACAAGGTGTCTGTTTTTTTTCCTCTTCTTCCACCTACTTTTTAAAATAGCCTGTTTTTATTGCATAAGCTATAGAAAATTTGGGAAGTTCAGAAAAACTGCAAACAAGAAAATAAAAATTACCAATAATCCCCCACCACCCAGAGATAATCACCATTAAGCTTCCTGTGTATATACTTTTGGGTTTTATTCACATTTGTTTTGTATCATTGCTTGCTTAATTAAGGAGGCCTGTGCCCTGGGATTAGGTTACATTCTTTTTCAACAGGATTTAAAAGATCCCATTTTGCTGAAGGTTCAAGAAGTAGCCTTGTGGCTGTTGATAATTATGACTAGCATATAAAGATGAAGGGACTGGGCCTGGTGGTTGGGAGAGGTATGGAAAGAATGCATAGACATCTAGGACAGTTGTTCTCAATCTTGAGTGTGTATCAGAGTCACCTGGAAGGCTTGTTAAAACACAGAGTGCTGGGCCCTACCGGCAGAGTTTCTGATTTAGTAGGTCAGACTTCAGCATGGGGAGGTGGGTCCAACTTTGAATTTAGATTACTGGCTCTAATGTAGCTAAAACCCATGCAAGTTAACATTTGATCATAATGAAACGATATAATGTTTTTCAGAGGTGAAGTTCTGTTTATTATATCACATAAGAAGTCATTTAAAAATATAATAGGGCCAAAAAGTTTAGTCTGTACCTTTGAGAAGAGATGTTTTGGGACTTCCCTGGTGGTCCAGTGGTAAAGAATCCACCTTTACCACTGGCAGGACGTGGGTTTGATCCCTGGTCAGGGAACTAAGATCCCACATGCTGCAGGGCAACTCAGCCCACTTGTCACAACTACTGAGCTCGTGTGCCTCAACTAGAGAGCCTGTGTGCTGCAAACTACAGGGCCCACGTGCTCTGGAACCCGCATGCCACAACTACAGAGCCCGGGTGCCCTGGAGCCTGTGCAGCACAACTAGAGAAGAGAAAACCCGCACGCCACAACTAGAGAGAAACCTGCACACTGCAACGGAAGATCCCGCCTGCCTCAACAAAGATCCTGCATGCTGCAACTAAGACCTAACACAGCCAGAAATTAATTAATTAATTAATTAATTAATAATAAATCTTTTTAAAAAAAAGAGATGTTTTGTCTATACAACTTTTTTATAAGTTAAAATCATTCCCAAATAAAAGTTTAATTAAAAAAAAGACATTTTGTGTTCTTGATCTTCTCACAGTCTGATTAGGATAGAAATAATTATAGTGTCTTACACTTGTTTGAAAACATTTTGCAAGGAATAATGCATTATTTCATTTGATTCCTGCAAAATCTCTGAGATACGAGGTAGATGAAAGAGGGAAATTAATATTTTGAGTGCTTGCTATGTGATCATTTCTTTATGCACTCAGCAAATACTTATTTGAAATTTACTGTATACCAGGCATATTTAATTTTTATGATAACTCTGTGAGATGGGTGGTATTAGTGTATTAGTCCAAAATACTTTGATTGCAGGTAACAGTAACCCACTCAGATTAGCAAAAAAGATCTTTTATTGTCTCACGTAATCAGAAAGCACAGATGTGAACTGAGGGGCCAAATAGAGTTAGGCTGTCCATTTCTTATCTTGACATCTGTGTGTGGCCTCATGTTCCTCAACAGAAGTAGGGCTGTTGCCTGAGGAAGAGAAAAGGAGATACTGAGCAGGCAAATCCAGATGTCTTCTCCATTCCCTTTTTCACTTGAGAAAACAGACTCAGCATAACCTGCCCAAAGTCACGTGGCTATTATTGCTGTGAGCCCAGATTTGTCTTACTCCTAAAACCAGTTTCCATTGTACCATGTTGCCAGCAGAATTACATTCTAGTTTTATAAATGAGAGAAATGAAACCCAGAGAAAGTAGTTCAGTCACTTACTAATTATGTCATCTTGTACAGCTTTGTGATTTTGTTTTTCACCTGTAAAACTACACTCACTTCACTGAATTGTTTTAAAGATTAAATGGGCTAAAGTATAAAAACCCAGTGCTTGGCATATAATAGGTTATCCATAAGAGAGGGTTCTGCTTTTTCTTGATGTGTGGTACCTGGACCAACATCAGCATCACTTGGAGACTTATTATAAATGCACATTCTCAGGCCCCACCCCAGACCTATTAAATCAGAAACTGCAGGTGGGGCCCAGCAGTCTGGGTTTTAACAAGCCCTTCAGATGATTCTGATGCTCATCACTGTGTGAGAACTACTGCTCTAGCCCACTGTGTTCCATCCTCCCTCGAGGTTCCTGAGAAGGGAGCATAATGAGTAGGGCCCTATTATATTCTTCCTATCCTATCTCCTGTTTCACCCCAAATAGTTCTGCTTTCTTTTGTAAGCACAGACGCAGGAGCCAGGCTTCGTAGGTTTAAGTCCTGACTCTGTCACATACCTTGTATGACATTGACAACTTCTTTGTGTCTCAGTCTCCTTATCTGTAAAATTGGGCAGAGAAATTACTATTATATCATTGGGTTGTGAGGATTAAAGTAGGTAATAGATGAAGTACTTAGAAACATGCCTGGTACATAATAAGCGTTTAATAAGTTAGCTATTACTACTGTTACAACAACTTTTATTATATCAGCTTTTCTGTAAGATTTTTTTTTTTTTTATGGTTCATTGTCTTTGACCTCATGGGAGTTCAAGTTGTGACTAAAATGCAAACTGGTGTTTTGGTGTCTGGTTTGTGTTGGATACTAAACTGAATGTCTTTCTGTATCCTTTTTCACTAGGAAATTTCTCCTCTTCTCTCCATGGAGGCTATGGCATTTGTTACTGAAGAGAGGAAACTTACCCAAGAAACCACTTATCCAAATACTTATATTTTTGATTTGTTTGGAGGTGTTGATGTAAGTTGTTGTTTATTATTACTACTGCTACTTAATGGCTTGGGAATTTAACTCTTGAAATGGGAGGTAGGAAACATTTTAGAATTTATAGCAAACATTTCAGAATTTTCATCTTTTTATGATTTAAAAAAAATTTTTATTGAGTTATAATTTACATACCATACAGTTCACTTGCTTTACTCGTACAATTCAATGATTTTTGGTGTATTTACAGAGTTACAGAGTAACTATCACTACAGGCATAGCTTTTTTTTTTTTGGCCATGTGGGATGTGGGATCTTAGTTCCCCAACCAGGGGTTGAACCCACACCCCCTGCACTGGAAGGTGGAGTCTTAACCGCTGGACCCCCAGAGAAGTCCCCAGAATTTTCATCTTTAGAAGCTCAGTGGTATTCACATGTATTGAAGCACCAAAGCTTTTACACTAGAATAATTGATTTATGTAGATTGATCTGGTGGCACGGTGGTTAGGAATTCGCCTCCCAATGCAGGGAACGCGGGCTTGTTCCCTGGTTAGGGAACTAGATTCCACACACATGCCGCAACTAAGACCCAGCACAACCAAAAATAAATAAATTAATTAAATTTAAAAATATATATATATATATGTGTGTGTGTGTGTGTATATCCCCTTTTTTTTTAAGGTACAAAGTAAAAGGTATGTCTCTCTGGGACTTCCCTAGTGGTCCAGTGGTTAAGAGTCCACATTCCCAGTGCAGGGTGCCCGGGTTCAATCCCTGGTCAGGGAACTAGATCCCGCGTGCTGCAACGAAGATCCCGCATGTGGCAACTAAGAGCCAGTGCGGCCAAATAAATAAATTAAAAAAAAAAAAAAAAGAAAGAAAAGAAAAGGAGATCTGCATAAATTAAATGACTTCAGGGACTAGGATGAACTGGAGAGTGCATGCCTGCTTTTATGGGGAAATGACTTCCATTCCTATTGACCTTTGCCCTCAGGGATGTAGGAAATCTAGATTTTTATGTAGAATCTCCCGCTTTTCAGTAGATGTAGACCACATGAATTATGTCTGTGGGCCAGGTATGATCCATCACTTGGCATTCAGGGACTTTTAATTTATTCATTGACATAGTCCATCCTCTATTTGAAGAGAATTTATTTTAAATATAATAACCTATGTAGATGAATATCTTATACTTTTCTTGGATGACTGTGAAAAGTGGGGCATCTCTTTTCAAAAGCATTTGTGTAGTATGCCTCAAAACTTTAAAGATCATTACTCATTTTGCCCTGTTGTTTCCATTTATGTGAATCTCTCATGAAGACATAAGTCAAAATGAGATAAGGCTTTGTATACAAAGATGCTTAGTGTGGCATTATATATAATAGTTAAAAGTATTCATCAGGAGGAAGGTAGTTCTTGTTTTCTATAAAGTCAGTGGTGTTCTTGTTGATATTCTCTGTTATTTTCTATTCTCTGCTAAATTAGTTTCCATTCTAATCCTTATTACTTTTCTTCTGCTTGCTTTGGGTTTGTGTTGCACCCCTTTTTCCAGTGAACTGAAGTGAAAGATTAGGTTATTGGTTTGAGATAATTCCCTTTTTTTTCTTTTAAGAGAAATTTATTTTTTGCATTTTTATTGAAGTATAGTTGTTGTACAATATAGTGATTCACAATTTTTAAAGGTTATGCTTTGTTTATAGTTATTGTAAAATATTGGCTGTATTCCCCATGTTGTACAGTACATCCTTGTAGGCTATCTTAGACTTACTAGTTTGTACCTCCCACTCCCACCTTTATATTGCCCCTCCCCCACCATTGATAAGCACTAGTTTGTTCTCTGTATCTGTGAGTCTTCTTCTTTTTTGTTATAGTCACTATTTTGTTTTACTTTTTTTGATTCCACATACAAGTGATATACAGGGTTTGTCTTTCTCTGACTTATTTCATTTAGCATAATGTCTTCCAGGTCCATCCATGTTGCTGCAAATGGCAAAATTTCATTCTTTTTATGGCTGAGTAGTATTCCTGTGTGTGTGTGTTCCATGTGTGCTTGAGTAGAATGTATATTCTGCTGTTTCTGGGCAGAATGCTTTATAGCTGTCTGTTAGAGCTTGTTGGTTTATAGTGTTCAAGTCTTCTATATTTTTGGTAATACCTCATTGTCTATCCATTATTGAAAGTGGGGTATTATCCAGCTATTATTTTTGAATTGTCTCCTTCAGTTCTGTCAGCTTTTGCTTCATGTATTTTGAGGTTCTGTTGTTAGATGCATATATGTTTATAATTGTTATATCGTCCTGATAGATCGACCCTTTTATCATTATAAACTGTCCTTTGTTTCAACAGAATGGGTTTTTAAATACATATTTATTGTAAACAGTTTAAACAGAATTATGTGTTGTATTAAAAGAATGTAAAATGAAAAATGAATGCATATACTCCCCAGCCCCCTGTAGAAATCAGTATTAACAGTTTATGGTATATCTTTTGTGATTCGTTTTATAAACTTAATGTTTATAAAAAGAACACAAATATTCTAAAGCAAAAGAGGAATCATAGTGAAGATGTTCTGTAGCTTTTAAAAAATTAAAGCCACGTTGGACCCCAGAGATTAACTAACATTCTTTTTTTTTTTTTTTTTTTTTTTTTTTTTGCGGTACGCAGGCCTCTCACTGTTGTGGCCGCTCCCGCTGCGGAGCACAGGTTCCGGACGCGCAGGCTGAGGGGCCATGGCTCATGGGCCCAGCCGCTCCGCAGTATGTGGGATCCTCCCAGACCAGGGCACGAACCCATGTCCCCTGCATCAGCAGGCGGACTCTCGACCACTGTGCCACCAGGGAAGCCCTAACATTCTTATTTTTAAAAATTAGAGCCAAGGCCATGGAGGGACACTGACTTGCCCGAGTTTACATGGAGAATAGGTGGCTGAGCTGCAACTAGAACCCAGGTTTCCTGACTCTTGGTACAGTGCTCATTTCCCTGAACTTCACTGCCTTCTGCCTGTGTTGGTTGCAAGAGGGTCTTGCAGTACCCTGACGGATATTTGGGCCATGAGTTGTCATGGCAAAGATTGTTTTGTAAGTTGTGCTTTGAATTTTGAAGGTTTTATCCAATTTTTTTTTATAGCTCCTTGTAGAAATTCTTATGAGGCCTACAATCTCTATTCGGGGACAGAAACTGAAAAGTAAGTATACTTATCAGCCACTGGTACTCATTTCCTAACCTGCTGTTATGATGGTAATTCCCAGGAGTTTCTCTTCTTTCCCTTCCTAACTCTTAACAATGAGGACATGCCTTACATTTGGCTGTAGGACACTCTCCGCCCCTAACTAAGCAGCTCTCATTATTTTATACTTGGTAGAAATATGTCTAGTGCTTTAAAAGAAAGAGTGTGAAAACTACTGGGCTAAAAGAATTGCATCTTTGTAGTTTCTAATAGTCCTTGGTTTCAGCTTTTATGTTTTCTTTGCAAATTCTTATTTCTCATATAGTTAATTGAGAGAGTAAGGAAAAGCCTGGTAAGATCATTTGTTTTATTTTTTTAAATTATTGTCTTGTTTTTGTTGTTATAAAAATGATATAAGCTCTTTGTGAAAAGTTCAGTCATTACCAGAATGTGTATGGTAAAAAGTCAAAGTGTTTAGGGTAGCACATTATTTCTTGGACTGGTTGGTAGATATATGGGTATTATTCTATTATTATTCTCTATAACTTACACATGTTGCAAATATTATTTTTAGGTAGTCAGTTGATAATTTTAAAAAATGAGTAAACACACTTACTTTGGCATTAAAAGCCAGAGATCAGTTAACATCTGATGAATGCTCTACTACAAATATCACTTTTTTTTAATTAAAAAAATTTTCCCCCCAACATCAACATGACATACTATGTAAGGTCTTGTTTGTATGTGTAGTAGTAGTTAAGAGGATTCATATTCATCTTTTATGTCACAGCTTTGTATCCTATCTAAATTGGTCTTCATGTCCTCTACCCTCATAGCAGGTAGCATCTTGTAATTACTTGTTGGTGTATTTATTTATTCTCTCTTCCCCCACTAGATTTATAAGTTCCATGAGGCTTTGTCTGTTTTTTTTTTTGCTAACCACTGTATATTCTGTATCTGCTCTAGAGTGGATGCTGAATAAATATTTGATGAATGAGTGAATTCCAGTTCCCTTTGAAAATGAAAGGTCTAGAAGTACTGAGATATACTGATTTGGTGTTCCAGCCCGCTCTGAAGTCATGAGATAAATAAACCAAAAAGCCCCATAGGTTGAAAAGTGGTGATGAGGGATACAGGACATCTGCACTGTCTCAAGATTTATGTCAGATAACCCTTCTGGTCAAGCTAGCTTGGCAGGGCTGCCCACTGGGATCTTGGAGGGAAGCCTAACATTTTAGAGTTTGTGGCAGCATAGGAATGAATGGAAACAGTTTTTAAAAATAAAAGTAATGCCAAACAAAACACTTTATCCATGGTTCATACTCAGTTTTATCATCTCCCAGTTTTGAGGACTTGAAAATTTAGTTTCCTTTTTGTCATACTCTCCTGTTCCTGCTCACAGAGAAGTAACTAGTTCTTTATTAGTACCCAACGTAAATAACAACAGAACAAAACACGTTGAGTCTGTAGTAAAAATGACATCCTTGTTTGCTGCTAGTAGAATTTTCAGTGGAAATTTATAACAACAATCCAATTACTTTGGATTCTCATTATTCTGCTTTTGGAAATGTATCTTAGGGAACCAGTTCAACACAAGCATAAAAGGACTATATGTTATGTTGTTTATTTCTAGTCTATTTAAATAGCAAAATTTTTAAAACCCTGGATATAATTCTAATCAAGCTATAAAGGGAACTTTGCTTACTAAGTGATAACACCACAACAGGTTGAAATTATGAAGACTATGGAACGTAATAAGCATAATGCTATATCAAACCAAAAAGCAGTATGCAAATTGGTTTGTAGGCCCTCATGCGGGCACCATGAAACTCTTTGGTGAATAAGGACTGGAAGGAGGTATGCTAAAAGGAAAATAATCATCTTGGAGGGGATTATAAGGAACAATTCTTTGTTCAAAAATTCAGTTCTGTTACACTGTCTTTCCAATGAGAAAAATAACCGGTTATTCCCCTTTCACTTTCAGTAAGTGATGAAATGTCCAAGGACTGTTTGAGCATCTTGTATAATACCTGTGTCTGTGTAAGTATCCCTGCCATCAGGACCTCATTTTTCTCCCTACCACATCTGCAGTGCTTGAGGAGGGAAGATTTGAATGGGGGTGGTAGACATGACAGCTATCATCAGACATTGGAGAATTGGACTTATATGTGCCTGAGAACCATAACCAACAGGTAGAAATTATGGATGGCAAAATTTCCTATTAATTGAGCCATGGCTGCTTCAGCAGGTACTGAACTCCTCTAGCCCTTGAGGTGTCCAAGCAGAGATGAACAAAAAACTTGTTAAATGGCTACAAGCTTTGAAAGAGTGCCTGTGACCTTTTAGGATTCCTTTAAACCCTATTGTGCCTACTCCTTCGTTTTTATTGTTAGAAAACAAAACAAGAACCAGAAGGACCCACCATGTGTTGATCAGGACACCCAACTAGGTTGATCACTGAGTGGGAAAGAATGGTGAATAAAAGAAGCAATTTGGTGGAAAGAGCATAGCACTTAGTGCTAGAACTTGGTTTGGGGTTCTGGCTCTTGGCTTCATGCTTATTAATTCTCCTCCCTGTGCTTTAGTTTCTTATCTTAGTAGAGTGTAGTTGGTAATCATACATCATAGGGTTGTTGTGGGATTTAAATGAGATGATAGATGTGAAAGCACTTTGTAAAGCAATATACAAATGTTAATTTTTGTAAGACCCAGTACTTGTCTTTTGGGAACATATGTGGTAAACTGTAAAGAGTGAATCAAATACAGCAGAATGAAACAAATGCTGTTGTAGAAGTGAAACCTGTATGCAATGAAAACACAAAGGAACATTTAATTCCATTTCATTTCTTGCCTCATTCAAAAAAAGATTTCGGGCATCATTAGGAGTATGTAAGATCTACCAATATTATAAATTTAGAAGTAGGTATCCAGGAATTGGGCTGAACATAAAATCATCTGTACTGCGGATGGGGTACAAATTTGGGTTTAAGCCGATATCGTATATTAACGCATATATGTGGAACCTAGAAAAATGGTACAGATGAACCGGTTTGCAGGGCAGAAATAGAGACACATGTAGAGAACAAACATATGGACACCACGGGGGGAAAGTGGTGGGTGGGTTGGTGGTGGTGGGATGAATTGGGAGATTGGGATTGACATGTATACACTAATATGTGTAAAATGGATAACTAATAAGAACCTAATGTATAAAAAAATAAAATTCAGAAATTCAATAAATAAATAAATAGAACAGAAGCAATATTGTAACAAATTCAATAAACACTTTAAAAATGGTCCACATCAAAATAAAAGAATAATGCTACTATTAACATTTGTTCATATGCGTAAACTTGACTTAGCTAAGGGATGCCCAGATATCTGGTTAAGCATTTTTTTTCTGGGCGTGTCTGTGAGGGTGTCTCTGGAAGAGATTAGCATTTGAATCAGTAGATGCCCTCACCAATGTGGGTGACCACCATCCAATCCATTGAGACCCTGAATAGAGCAAAAAGGTGGAGGTTGGGCGAATTCACTCTCTGCCGGAGCTGAGACATCTACTTCCCCTGCCCTCAGACTTGGAGTTCCTGGTTCTTGGGCCTTTGGCTCCAACAGGGACTTACACTGTTGGTTCTGATTCTCAGGCCTTCGGTCTCTGACTGAATTTCATCACTAGTTTTCCTGGTTCTCCAACTTGCAGATGGCATATCAAGGGACTTCGCAGCCTCCATTAAAAAAAAAAAAATTGGGGTTTAAGCTTCTTAGCAACCAACACAAATAGGGAAATATGTTTTAACACAAAGTTCAGCATCCATAACATTGCTATGCAACAGAAATATAACACAAAACACTTAGGTTATTTTATTTTACCTTTAGGAATAGCATATTTATTAGTTCAGGATTGATATCTTTTTTTTTTTCTTTTTTTTTTTTTGGCTGCGTTGGGTCTTCATTGCTGTGCATGGGCTTTCTCTAGTTGCGTTGAACAGGGGCTACTCTTCGTTGCGGTGCATGGGCTTCTCATTGCGGTGCCTTCTCGTTGCAGAGCACAGGCTCTAGGCATGTGGGCTTCAGTAGTTGTGGTACGTGAGCTCAGTAGTTGTGGCTCACGGGCTCCAGAATGCAGGCTCAGCAGTTCTGGCGCGTGGGCTTAGTTGCTCCGCGGCATGTGGGATCTTCCTGGACCAGGGCTCGAACCCGTGTCCCCAGCATTGGCAGGCGGATTCTTAACCACTGTGCCACAAGGGAAACCCCAGGATTGATAACTTAAGATAAAAATCAGCATGCACAAAAACCTTGACAACATAAATGATAGGCTGTTTGAATAAAAAGAATTGAAAAGGGATAATGTAAAGCTTTGGACATAACTGTAAACAAACAAATAAGACATTAATGCTGAGTTCCTGAGCAAGGGAGATATGTCTTAGGGACATACAAATGAAAAATAGTTTAGGGGCCTAAACTGTCAGTAAGTTCAAAAGGATTCAGCAAAAACTATTGTCACCAAAAAGGCTAATGCAATCTTAGTGTAATAAACCTGCACTTTTAGTCACTGATTAGGCTATATATGGTATTTTGTGTTTGCTTCTGTGTATCACATTTTTAAAAGTATAAGAATGTATTATACCAATCTCTCGAGAATATTAGAGTATAATATAAAAATACTCCAAAAACAAGTGAAATAATCCATCACACCACCATACTTAGGTTATTTTCAATTTCCTTGTAGCCACGTTTTTTAGAAAGTAAGGAAAGAAGTAAGAAGAAATAGGTGAAGTTAATTTTAATAATGTATTTTATTTAGCACAGTGTGTCAAGAATATTATTCCAAAATGTCATCAATATAAGTAATTATTAATGAGATATAAGTCCTTTTTTTTGTATTAAGTTTTCAAAATCCAGTGTGTTTTTTACTCTCAGAGCACATCTCAGTTCAGACTAGCGACGTTTCAAGTGCTCAGTAGCCACATGTAGCTAGTGGCACAGGTAAGCACAGACAGACCCGTGAGATAAAAATAAGCTAATTGTTCAGGTAGTGCACAATTATTCTTGTAACTAAGGCCAGTAAGAAATTGTTCTTACAAAAAATGATATATGTGTGATATAATGACTCCATCATTGTCAGCTTCCACGTAGTTAATAGTCTTATGAGGCAGTCTTATGAGGCTGTTCGTTAATAATGACACCTAATGTTAATGATGTTCCAGCAAAACACAGTTCAGTTAAAAAAAGGAAGGAAGGGAAAGGAAAGAAAGGGAAGGAAGGAAGGAAAGAAAGGGAAAGAAAAGAAAGAAAAGGAAAGAAAAAGAGAGGGAAAGAGAAAAGGAAAGGAAAAAAAGAAGAAACAAAAACGTAAAGAACATAAGATGATATGGGCCAACTTTGTGCTGATCTGGCTTAAATCCAGGTTAGATGGAAACCTAGGGCTTTTAGAGTTGCAAACACCAGTGCCTCCAAGGATCAGGCAGAAAACAAGAAACGTTTGAAGTTACCTGTTTTGGAGTGGGGACTTGTGCAAATTGTGCCTAACCTGGAGTAAGCATATCCGATCTGAAGACTTAAAGTCAAAATTTAAAAGGTATTGCTGGCCAAATAAAACTTGGCCTACTGGGTGCTGGCTTGTAGCTCTTGATTTAGATACTAGGCAGTTACTAGGTTAAAAAACCTATGGTGGATATTATTTAAAAACTCCTCCCCAGAAAAATACATTTGTACACAGTATTTTATATATAGTTTTAGGGAATTAAGGGCTCAGCTAACAGTTCCTGATGTAGCATGGAATTGCTTTTCCAGTGTCTGGAATGGATATTTTGCCCTTCATATTTTATTTCGGGGTTATAACCTATTCTGCTCTTTCTCTTCTTCTCCCTTGCGATAGACCGAAGGGGTTACAAAGCGTTTGGCAGAAAAGAATGACTTTGTGATCTTCCTGTTTACACTGATGACGAGTAAGAAGACATTCTTACAAACAGCAACCCTCATTGAAGATATTTTGGGTGTTAAAAAGGTGAGCTGTATCCTCTAGCAGGTGAATGACCAGGTGGAGAAGAGTGCCTCAGACAGTTGGATTCTCAAACCTGAATAATGTACAGAACTCTTTTAAAGAAAAACTCCTAGTTTTTCTTGCCATACTCCTAGTGTTAAAATTATTTTTTTGTGTTACTTAAATATATTCACTCGGTTATACTACTTATACTAATAGGTCTTAAATGATTATAAAACCTAAACAAATATATTGAAATCAAGCTAATTATAAAACTCAAAAGCTCAGATTGACTTTGTGAATTTAATGTGTTAGCTAAC
This sequence comes from Kogia breviceps, assembly GCF_026419965.1. Lineage (NCBI taxonomy): Eukaryota > Metazoa > Chordata > Mammalia > Artiodactyla > Physeteridae > Kogia > Kogia breviceps. The sequence goes on from NC_081323.1 coordinate 23,726,287, forward strand.
GGTACTTTGCTGAAATCAAATTGTCCCTCAATCATTATGGTGCAAGACCTTTTTAGCATAGCTCTAATGCTGTATGCTGTATAATAACTCCGTTCTCCTACCACTTTTCTATATTTGAACTGTTGTGAAGCTTTCTTGTGATGATGTTTGACTTTCACTTATTACGTTCACCTCTATTTTTTCTCTTTAGTTTTCAACAGTTAAAGTTTAATTGACACCAACATAGGATAGCAAATACGAGCACTGAAATCCTGCCAGTTGGTCATAGGATGGACATTCAAATGATCCAGAATATGCTTTAAAAAAAAAAACCAAAAATACTATGATTGAAGTGAAAGCACTAAATTAAATAGTTGTCATCGAGAATTCACAGACCGCCCCCCCCCCCAACAGATCTATAGGCATGTTAGAGAATCACTATATTAGATTTTTAGTGTAATGCTTGTTAGGACCTGGCTTACTTCCCCCAGTCCTTGTCCCATGCCTCCATGTTGGTTGCAGGTTTGCAGATTTCTTCCTTGTACTACCGAGGAGGTAGGAGCAGCCTCTTAGATTTTCTGTTGCAGTGAAAAGAGTACCCATGTGCATTGTGGTGACCCCAGCTTTCATTTCTGTGTTTCTGCTGCACTTTCCCCAGGATCTGCTTGTTATTGCCCAGGCAGAAGATGCACAAGTGACCCATTGTCTGTAGGAATACATTGGAGATGTGTGCAGGTCCCAGACAGACCCTTTGTGCCCTTTGATGAAAAGGCTTTGTTATTTTTCCAATACTTGTATGCACCAGTGTGTGAGAAGGGGCTTCCAGGGCAGAAACTCCAGACTTCCTGGCAGTCTTAGCATAAGACTCTAGGATTGCTCCTTCATAACTTTTCCTGCTTGTCCCTCATGCCCTCTCCCTCCCTCTCATACCTTTCTGTGTTGCCAAAAATAGTGATGAGTTCTGCTAGACATTATGGGTAACTTAGTGCAGTTTGAAAGGGGGATAGACACCATAAGAAAGTGGGAACACAAGCCACAAACTGGGAAAAGATATTTGCAACCCATGCAAAAGATTGGTATTCAGAATTTATCATGGAGAATTCCCTGGTGGTCCAGTGGTTGAGACTCCAAGCTTCCACTGCAGGGAGCATGGGTTCGATGCTTGGTCAGGGAACTAAGATCCCACATGTAGTGTGGCACGGCCAACAAACAAACAAAAACAACAACCAAAAAAAACCCCAAAACAACAACCGAATTTATCATGAATTCTTGTGAATCAGCAAGGAAAAGACAAATGGCACAGTAGAAAAATGGGCAATGATAGGAGCAAGCATTTTACAAAGGAGAAACAAATGATCCATAAAAATAAGATGCTTAACTTCACTGATAATCAGAAAAATGCAAATAAGACCACAGTGAGAGAGCTCAAGAATGTGTATCACTGGAAACACTTACATTACTGCTGATACCTTTTTATATCAGCAGAATATATCTATTTTGTTTTCTAGTTGAACGTGGGCATACCCTGTGATCCAGCATCTAAGGAAGCACTGACCTGAGGGCTGAGGCATCAGTATTGTGGCCTGGGTAACCTGTAACCTATGCCCAGGCACACTCGTGGGGAAGCTCAATTCCAGAACAGTGATTCTTAGAAATAAAAACACTAAATTGAAGCCAAGAGAGTGTGAAATGAATTCAGTGGATCTACCAGCTAAATAGAAAAAATCAAAATGTATTGTGTAAGGGTATTGTTTAAGTTTTTGTTTCATATTTATACACATACATTCACCTGTGTATATTTACTGTGTTGTGATGAAAATTTATTTTTTATTCTTGGACATTGTCAGAATGGTTTGGAAGCCACTGCCTTAGAAGAACTTCTGCACATGTGCATCAAGAAACACATAAGAAAGGTTATAGCATTATTGGTTAAGGGCAAAAAACTGAAACCAGGTCTCTGATCCGTCAACAGGAAAATGGATAAATGTCCTCTATTCACACAATGGGATATTATACAATGACTGTTGCTGTAGGCAACAACATAGCTAAATCATAGAAATTATTGGTAGAAGTCAGATGCAGAAGATTGTGTATAGTATATCTTTTTTAAAAATAGATCTTTATTGGAGTATAATTGCTTCATAATACTGTGTTAGTTTTCTGCTGTACACCAGAGTGAATCAGCTATATGCATACATATGTCCCCATATCCCTTCCCTCTTGCGTCTCCCTCCCATCCTCCCTATCCCACCCTCTAGGTCATCGCAAAGCACCGAGCTGATCTCCCTGTGCTATGCTGCTGCTTCCCACTAGCTAATTATTTTACATTCGGTAGTGTATATATGTCGATGCTACCCACTTTGCCCCAGCTTCCCCCTCCCACCCCATGTCCTCAAGTCCATTCTCTATGCCTACATCTTTATTCCTGCCCTGCAACTAAGTTCATCAGTACCATTTTTTTTTAGATTCATTAGCATACTGTATTTGTTTTTCTCTTTCTGACTTACTTCACTCTGTATGACAGACTCTAGGTCCATCCACCTCACTACAAATAACTCAATTTTGTTTCCTTTTATGGCTGAGTAATATTCAGTTGTATATACGTGCCACATCTTCTTTATCCATTCATCTGTCGATGAACATTTAGCTTGGTTCCATGTCTTGGCTATTGTAAATAGTGCTGCAGTGAACATTGTGGTACATGTCTCTTTTTGAATTATGGTTTTCTCAGGATATATGCCCAGTAGTGAGATTGCTGGGTCATACGGTACTTCTATTTTTAGTTTTTTAAGGAACCTCCATACTGTTTTCCATAGTGGTTGTATCAATTTACATTCCCACCAATAGTTGCAGGAGGGTTCCCTTTTCACCACACCCTGTCCAGCATTTATTGTTTCTAGATTTTTTGATAATGACCATTCTGTCTGGCATGAGATGATACCTCACTGTAGTTTTGATTTGCATTTCTCTAATAATTAGTGATGTTAAGCATCTTTTCATGTGCCTTTTGGCCATCTGTATGTCTTCCTTGGTAAAATGTCTGTTTAGGTCTTCCACCCATTTTTTAATTCTGCCCATTTTTTAATTTAATTTTTTAATAATTTAAAATTGCAAATACTTTCTCCTATTCTGAGGGTTGTCTTTTTGTCTTGTTTATGGTTTCCTTTGCTGTGCAAAAGCTTTTAAGTTTAATTAAGTCCCATTTGTTTATTTTTGTTTTTATTTCCATTACTCTAGGAGGTGGGTCAAGAAAGATCTTGCTGTGGTTTATGTCAAAGAGTGTTTTTCCTGTGTTTTCCTCAAAGAGTTTTATAGTGTCTGCTCTTACATTTAAGTCTTTAATCCATTTGGAGTTTATTTTTGTGTATGGTGTTAGGGAGTGTTCGAATTTCTTTCTTTTACATGGACCTGTCCAGTTTTCCCAGCACCATTTATTGAAGGGGCTGTCTTTTCTCCATTGTCTGTTCTTGCCTCCTTGGTCGTAAATTAGGTGACCATAGGTGTGTGGGTTTATCTCTGGGCATTCTGTCCTGTACCACTGATCTGTATTTCTGTTTTTGTGCCAGTACCATACTGTCTTGATTACTGTAGCTTTGTGGTATAGTTTGAAGTCAGGGACCCTGATTCTTTTGTTCTAATTCTGTGAAGAATGCCATTGGTAGTTTGATAGGGAGTGCACTGAATCTGTAGATTGCTTTGGGTAGTATAGTCATTTTCACAATATTGATTCTTCCACTCCAAGAACAATAGTATATTTCTCCATCTGTTTATGTCATCTTTGATTTCTTTCATCAGTGTTTTATAGTTTTCTGAGTACAAGTCTTTCTCCTCCTTAGGCAGGTTTATTCCTAGGTATTTTATTCTTTTTATTGCAGTGGTAAATGGGAGTGTTTCCTTAATTTCTCTTTGTGATTTTTTCATTGTTGGTGTCTAGGAATGCCAGAGATTTCTGTGCATTTATTTTGTATCCTTCAGCCTTACCAGATTCATTGATTAGTTCTAGTAGTCTTCTGGTGGCATCTTTAGGATTTTCTGTGGATAGTGTCATGTCATCTGCAAACAGTGACAGCTTTACTTCTTCTTTTCCAATTTGTATTCCTTTTATTTCTTTTTCTTCTCTGATTGCCATGGCTAGGACTTCCAAAACTATGCTGAATAAGAGTGGTGAGAGTGGACATCCTTGTCTTGTTCCTGATCTTAGTGGAAATGCTTTCAGTTTTTCACCATTGAATATGATCCTTGCTGTGGGTTTGTCATATATGGCTTTTATTTGTTGAGGTAGGTTCCTTCTGTGCCCATTTTCTTGAGAGTTTTTATCATAAATGGGTGTTGAATTTTGTCAAAAACTTTCTGCATCTGTTGAGATGATCATATGGTTTTTATTCTTCAATTTGTTAATATGGTGTATCACATTAATTGATTTGCATATGTTGAAGAATCCTTGCATCCCTGGGATAAATCCCACTTGATCATGGTGTATGATCCTTTTAATGTGCTGTTGGATTCTGTTTGCTAGTATTTTGTTCAGGTCTATAATTTTTGTGTGTGTGATGTCTTTTTCTGGTTTTGGTATCAGGATGATGGTGACTTCATAGAACAAATTTGGGACTGTTTCTCCCTCTCCAATTTTTTGGAAGTATTTGAGAAAGATCAGTGTTAGCTGTTCTCTAAATGTTTGATAGTATTCGCCTGTGAAGCCATCTAGTCCTGGACTTCTGTTTGTTGGAAGATTTTTAATTACGGTTTCAATTTCATTACTTGTCATAGGTCTGTTTATATTTTCTAATTCTTCCTGGTTCAGTCTTGGAAAATTTTACCTTTCCAAGAGTTTGTCCATTTCTATGTGGTTGTCCATTTCATTGGCATATAGTTGTTTGTAGTAGTTTGTAGTAGTCTCTTATAATCCTATTTCTGCAGTGTCAGTTGTTATTTCTCCTTTCCTTTTTCATTTCTAATTTTATTGATTTGCGTCCTCTCCCTTTTTTTCTTTCTTTTTTTTTTTTTTTTTTTTTTTTTTTGCGGTACGCGGGCCTCTGACTGTTGTGGCCTCTTCCACTACAGAGCACAGGCTCTGGACGCGCAGGCTCAGCGGCCATGGCTCACGGGCCCAGCCGCTCCACAGCATGTGGGATCCTCCCGGACCAGGGCACGAACCCGCGTCCCCTGCATAGGCAGGCGGACTCGCAACCACTGTGCCACCAGGGAAGCCCTCCCTTTTTTTCTTGATGAATCTGGCTAAGGGTTTATCAATTTTGTTTATCTTCTCAAAAAAACAGCTTTTTTTTTTTTGGACTGGTCTAAATACATAAATTTATTTTCCCCCTTACCTTCCTTTCTTTGGGAAGAGGAAAAAGGAAACATTACTCTGTCTGCTCAGAGAGCAAGGAGAACAGCAGAACAGGTGAAGGGGGACTGAACTTACTGACTCTTCTACCTGCTTCTGTTCTCTCTCAGCCTGTATGTTGTCCTTATAGGTGAGTGAGAGATGTTAGGATTTCAGCATGCTGCTCCTTAACTGGAATGGGGCAAGAAATGCTTCAGCTGTTTTAATCAGTGACGTTTATTAACATGTTTCAAGTGGCCAAAGTGTGCAGCGAGCACAATACCCAAAGCAATTAGATCATTCCTTTTTAAGACCGAGAAACTTTCTCTTGGTTTGATCTACTCCAAAATACCAAATACACAGATTTTGGAATAAACTCAAATAAATTGTAATTTACTTTCACCCAAATTTACACATCCTCTACCTAAGGACAAAGTCACTGCTCTTCTAAAGATACTGAGGGGAAGTGGAGTAGCTCAAATGAGCCTGTAATTTAAAATCACAACCAGAGAAGAAACACTTCAAGCACAATGGGGACATTCCATTGAAGAGCCACATTCATTTGGAATGTTTGCTTTGAAAACAACTCTTCAGGGGAATAAAGAACCAGCTTTTAGTTTTATTGATCTCTGCTATTGTTTTCTTCGTTTCTATTTCATTTATTTCTGCTCTGGTCTTTATGATTTCTTTCCTTGTACTGACTTTGGGTTTTCTTTGTTCTTCTTTCTCTAGTTGTTTTACGTGTAGGGTTAGATTGTTTATTTGAGATTTTTCTTGTTTCTTGAGGTGAGATTGAATTGCTGTAAACTTCCCTCTTAGAACTGCTTCTGCGGTGTGCCATAGGTTTTGGGTCATCGTGTTTTCATTGTCATTTGTTTCTATGTTTTTGGGGGGTTTTTTGTGGGTTTTTATGCGGTATGCGGGCCTCTCACTGTTGTGGCCTCTCCCGTTGCGGAGCACAGGCTCCGGACGCGCAGGCTCAACGGCCATGGCTTACCGGCCTAGCCACTCTGCGGCATGTGGGATCTTCCCAGACCAGGGCACGAACCCGTGTCCCCTGCATCGGCAGGCAGACTCTCAACCACTGCGCCACCAGGAAGCCCTCTGTGTATTTTTTTTCAATTTCTTCTTTGATTTCTTCAGTGATCTCTTGGTTATTTAGTAGCGCACTGTTTAGCCTCCATATGTATAGTGTATCATTTTTACAAAGCTCAAAAATAGGCAAACTCAAATCATACAAAACTTTTTTAAAATGAAAAAACAATAATAAACAAAATTCAGGATAGTGGTTACCTCTGGCCGAGAGAAAGGGAGATGTAATAGGAAAGGCACACGTAGCTATTCACTTTGTTATGCTTTATAACATATGTTGTATCAAGTGTTAAATAAAAATTAAAATATAACACAAAGAAGTGGGCCTGGAGGGTTGGGGAGACCTGGTTTGCAACCCATACACTAAGTTGTACAGGGCTAAAGGAACAGATGAGCTGAAAGTCCCAGTTTCCAAAAATAACAATAGCTAACATTTGTGTACAGGGAAGGCAAAGGTGGAAGAAGCTGCTCCCAAATACCCCTTCCACAGCCAACCAGAAATAGGAGTGAGATTCACAAGGGCTTCTAGGAATCATTCATTGGTTCAGTACACATTTACTGAGACCTTCACTACCAGGTTCTCTGCACTGAGGCTGTGGAGAGGAGGTAAGACACACTCCTGCCTCAGGGCAGTGTCAGTTTATTTGGGAAGTTAGATGCAGGAACAAATAATTACAAGATCATGTTATATGTGCAGTGATAGAGAAATACCCAATCCAGTGGAAGTTAAGTACATTAGTGGGATGAAGGGTAGCAGGTATTATCAGAGGAATGTAAAGATGTTTCAGAAGGAGAGAAGATCATGTGATGTACAACATTTGTGGATATTAAGGAAGAAAGAAAATGAGAATATAACCAAATAACAAAAAGCATTTCATAAAATTCAGTACTCATTCATGATAAAAGCTAGGAATAGAAAGAAAATTCCTTAACTTGGTATTGGATATCTATTAAAACTTATAGCAAACATCAAACTAAACCTGAAATATTTCTAATAAGGAAAAAGAGAAGGTCTGCTATCACTGACTCTAGATAATTGGTTACATGGGCATGTACACGAGACACCTATAGGAATGTTCATTGCAACACTGTTTAATAGTGAAAAATTATAGTCCACCTAAACATACACATATTTTAAAAGGAGAATGATTGAATAAATTGTGAATTAAAACAATGAGAAATTATTGAAGTAGACTTACTTGTATCAGTGTAGTTGAATCTCATTGTTGACCGTGAAGTATCATTCACACTGTGCATGCAGAACAAAACCATGTATTTTTATTTTTTATTGAGGTATAATTGATTTACAGTATTATATTAGTTCAGGTATTCAAAATAGTGATTCAAAATTTTTATAGATTATTCTCCATTTAAAGTTATAAAATGTTGGCTGTGTTCTGTGCTCTACAATATATCCTTGTAGCTTATTTATGTTATACGTAGTAGTTTGTGAACAATACCATATATTTTTTGTGGAAATATTTGTAAGTGTGAAAACATGTAGAAACAATAAACAGAGTTCAAAATAATGGTTACATCTTGGGGGGGAATGAAGTGAATGCAACTAGGTAGGGATACACAAGGATCTTCAGCTATATTTGAAATATTTTATGTCTTGAAAACATCTATGGCAATTTCTGATTGATAAAACTTGAGTGGTAGGCTTTTTTTTTTTAGGCAAAATGGGGCATATGAGCAAAGGTGGAGAGTAAGAATAGTGGTCCTCAAAGGGTTTAATCCTCAAGCCAATCCTATGAGGTAGATTAGATTAGTCCCATTTGACAGAAGAGCAGACAAAAACTTAGGTTCCATGATTTACCTAGGGTTGTGCAGCTGCGAATTGTGGAGCTGGGGTTTGAACCTAAGTGATCTAGCTACCAAGCCCCATTCTTAGGGGAATGCAAAAGAGCAGCACATTCAATCTCAAATGACTGAGCATGGGGATTGTTTTATTTGTGTCTTTTGTAGGAAATGATCCGACTAGATGAAGTCCCCAATCTGAGTTCCTTAGTATCCAATTTCGATCAGCAGCAGCTTGCTAATTTCTGCCGGATTCTGGCTGTCACCATTTCAGAGATGGATACAGGGAATGATGACAAACATACGCTTCTGGCAAAAAATGCTCAGCAGAAGAAGAGCTTGAGCTTGGGGCCTTCTGCAGCTGAAATCAACCAAGGTAAAGTCTCTAAGTTGTCAGAATTTTGACATTGTAGTTCTGAGGTCCCTTCCTAAATCATCTAGCTCTTTCAGTATTTCTAGAGATTTGATCCATGTGAGGGCTCCTTGGGTCCACTTAGAGTATGTAAAATTTATATCTGTGTATCTCTTCATTATTTGGGGGGACCAAGTCCATAGCCATCAGACTTTTTAATAGATCCAGAACCTTAAAAAGTTAAGAACCATTATTTATCAGAATTAAAATTACATACCTTTTCTTCCACTGAGCCTTTTCTGGGCCTTTATCCTATATGATAGATACAGATATAGATACATGAGATAGATATATGAAATATATAGAGAGAGAGGGAGAGAGAGATACAGTCATACATCAGAGATACTGGGAGCTGGGTACCAGTATCTGCAACACTGCGATAAAGCGCATGTTGCAATAGAGTCACACAAACTTTTTGGTTTCCCAGTGCATATAAAAGTTATGGTTACACTATATCATAGTCTATTATGTGCAATAGCATTACATCTAAAAAAAGTACATACTTTAATTAAAAAATACTTCATTGATTAAAGAGCTACCCATCATGTGAGCCTTCAGAGAGTCATTAAAAAATCCCTTTGCCTCCATGTTGATGGCTGCTGACTCATAAGGGTGGTGGTTGCTGAAGCTTGGGTGGCTGTGGCAATGTCTTAAAATAAGACAACAGTGAAGTCTGCCACATTCATTGACTCCTGCTTTCATGAACGATTTCTCTGTAGCGGGCAATGCTGTTTGATAGCATTTTACCCACAGTAGAACTTCCTTCAAAATTAGAGTCAGTCTTCTCAAACCCTGCTGCTGTTTTATCAATTAAGTTTATATAATATTCTAAATCCTTTGTCATTTCAACAATCTTTTTTTATTGAAGTATAGTTGATTTACAATGTTGTGTTAGTTTCTGCTTTCCAGCAAAGTGATTCAGTTATATATATGTATACATTCTTTTTTAAAGTCTTTTCCTTTATGATTTATCACAGGATATTGAATATAGTTCCCTGTGCTATACAGTAGGACCTTGTTGTTTATCCATCCTGTATATAATAGTTTGCATCTGCTAATCCCCAACTACCGAACCATCCCTCTCCCACTGCCCCTCCCCCTTGATTGTTGATTGCATCAACAGTCTTCCCAGTATCTTTGCCAGGAGTAGATTCTATCTCAAGAAGCCCTTTCTTTGTTCATCCATACTCTTCATCTGTTAAAGTTTTATCATAAGATTGCATCAATTCAGTCCCATCTTCAAGCTCCACTTCTAATTCTGTTTCTCGTCTTGTTTCTACCACATCTGCAGTTACTTCCTCCACTGAAGTCTTGAACCCCTCAAAGGCATCCATGAGGGTTGGAATGAACTTCGTCCAAATTCCTTTAATGTTGATACTTTGACCTCTTGCATGAATCATGAATGTCCTTTATGGCATCTAGAATGGTGAATTCTTTCCAGAAGGTCCTTGTAGGGTTTTTACCCCCATCCTCCTTTCTTGTGACTTTGGGGGAGTTCTCATTTTACTAAATCATAAAATATACATTCTTAAAAACATGAATTTTATTATAACTAAATTATACCTCAAACCTAGTTTAAGTACATGCATACACCTACACTGACAAAAGCTAACGTTTGTTAAGCTCCTGTGTGTGGCAAACATTGAGCTAACTGCTTTACCTAGGAGTGATTTTGTTTAATCCTCCAAGCAGCCCTGTGAAATAGAGATTAGCATCCCCATTGCACAGTTTGGGAAACTGAGGGTCATACAGTTTCAGTAATGGATACCTGTGTGTGCTGAGGCACTAAGTAACTTTCGTCTTTTAGTTTCCCATTTAGGGAATCTGTTCTGGCAGGTTAGTTTTATCCTGTTGGTATCGATTACCTTCATGGACCTGTTTGTAAGCTGACAAGTAAAACCACCATTACCATCATCCTTGGGAAATGAGGTATTCTAGTCAGTTGGGTTTTTAATTAACTGAGGTTTAACCCCAAGCCTAGTTTTCATTGATTTGCAGGATTGAAAAAAAGAAGGCTTTATAAAATGTCAAGGTTCACTTTCGTACCTGTGTGGCTAACCCATGAGTTTATCTACATGTGATGTTAGTTTATAGCTTTTGGGATAAAGCTTTATTAAATGTTGTATTTTAGCACATGTTGTTGTACAGGGTCTAGTCCTTCCTGACTCTCTGCCCATAATTCCTATCTCCTTGTCCCCCCCACTTCACACACATTTTTCTCCAGTCAAATGCCCTAGGAAGACCAAGGTGAACATAATTAAATTACAAGTGGATGAGAAAGATCTTAGTCCTTAGTGTTGTCTATCTTTAATTGAACTCCAGTACTGAATACTTTTATTTTTTTATTCCTATTGGAGTATAGTTGATTTACAGTGTTGTGTTAGTTTCTGCTGTACAGCAAAGTGAATCAGTTATACATATACCCACTTTCTTTTTTTAGATTCTTTTCCCATAAAGGTCATTACAGAGTATTGAGTAGAGTTCCCTGTGCTATACAGTAGGTTCTTATTAGTTATCTATTTTATATATACTAGTGTGTATATGTCAATCCCAAGCTCCCAGTTTATCCCTCCCCCCCATCCCCTTGGTAACCATAAGTTTATTTTCTACATCTGTGACTCTATTACTGTTTTGTAAATAAGTTCACTTGTACCATTTTTTTAGATTCCACATGTAAGCGATATCATATGATATTTGTCTTTCTCTGACTTCACTCAGTATGACAATCTCTAGGTCCATCCATGTCACTGCAAATGGCATTATTTCATTCTTTTGTGTGGCTGAGTAATACTCCATTGTATATATGTACCACATCGTCTTTATCCATCCATCCATCGATGGACATTTGGGTTGCTTCCATGTCCTGGCTGTTGTAAATAGTGCTGCAATGAACATTGGGGTGCATGTGTCTTTTCAAATTATGGTTTTCTCTGGATATATGCCCAGAAGTCGGATTGCTCTATTTTTAGTTTTTTAAGGAAATAGAGGTATGTGTAATAGTCAGCTTTGGCTGTCATAAAAGGATAGCACAGACTGGGTGGCTTAAACAGCAGAAATTAGTTTCTCACAGTTTTGGAGGCTAGAGGTCCAAGATTAAAGTGCCATCAGCAGTGGTTTTTTGTGAGGCCTCTCTTCTTGGCTTGCAGATGGCCACCTTCTCACTGTGTCCTCATATGGCCTTTTCTCTGTACATGCACAAAGAGAGCTCTGGTGTCTCTTCCTCTTATGTAAGGATACCAATTCCTATCAGATTAGGGCCCCAGTCTTATGACCTCATTTAATTACCGCCCTAAAGTCTCTGTCTCCAGATATAGTCATATTGTGGATTAAGGCTTCAGCATATGATTTTTTGGGGGGACACAATTCAATCCATTTTAGTATGGAAAGCTGAAGTGTGTAGGATGTTGCCGAAAAGTTTTTATTTTATTTTTAATAAACTGCAGCTGTGAAATAGTTTTCTTGGCCAGCAAAATGATGTCTTATGCTATCTTCCTGGAGCTTAGATAATAAAAATGTTAGAGAACTTTTTAGGCTTCTCAGAAAGTACCAGTTATCTCTAGTGTTGATTCAGATAAGAACAAATGGATCCATCTGCAGGGGAAAAAAAATCACTCAAAATGTTAGTCAGATGTAGATGAAGCCACAGGCCTGGTAATTATCCATTTACAGGTGACACCAAGCTGATTTACAGAGCATATGAGCTAATTCAGAATCATCTCAGAGAGCCTAAACTGCAACAGGAAAATTTACAGGAGTGTTTGGGAAATACTAATGTTGTAACAAATAAGAGGAGAGAAGAGGTCTGCTTTTGCAGAAATTATTGGAAGTGTGGGTGTTTTAGCTGTCAACCTGTTTAACGTTAACCAACCGTGCATGTGGTAGCTACTGATAAAGCTGTGAGAAGTACAAAGACCGTATGATGCTGAGATGCCAGTCCCCTGAGATTGTGTATAAGTTGGTGAATATAATGGGCCAGTGAGTTTTTCCTGGGGAGAGAATCCAAAACTTCCATCAGCTTTTCAAGAGATGAGTGACTGACAAAAGCTCAGGAATCTCTGGGGTGGAAGTCAGTCTCAGAACCCTGAATACTGGGTAGGTTACATCTGAAGTGCTGTGTTTAGTGTGCAGGGTGTGAAGACTAGGTCTTAGGAACTGCCCTGTGAGGAACAGTTAGAGAAACGGGAGCTATTTACCTGGAGAAAGGAGGTGTGACTAAAAATCCATGTTTTTGAAATTTTCAAAATTAGAAATTTTTAGAAATCCCAACTCTTCATTTATTTAATTTATTTTGGGGGGAAAAATTATAGTTTCTGTTTGTTTGTTTTAAATTCACAAACTACAGAGGAACAGCAGGTGTACGGTAGAAAGTTTGTTCCCATCCCAGTGGTGACCTATTACCAGTTTCTCATTTGTCCCTCCAGGGATACTCTGTACGTGACCAGTTACGGGGGTGGAGGAGGGAAGAAGAGAAGACTGGCTCCTTTCTGTTTGTACTGATGGTGATGTATAATAAGCACCATTCTGCCCCTGGCTCTTTTCACTTAACTTTATCTTGCAAAGCATCCATTCCAGTACATACAGAATTATCTGATTCCTTTTTACAACTGGATAGTATTCTAGTATATGGGCGTAGCATAATTTATTTAACCAGTCCCCTGTTGATGGAAATTTGGTTTACCTCAAGTCTTTTTTCCTACAAATAACAGCCTTACGTGTAGAGTTTAATGTGCTGGATATTTGCCTTTTAAACTTTGACAAATATTAACAGATTTACCTTCCATAGAAATTACTAGTTCATCTTTCCACCCTGTATACCCTTCCCAGTACAGGGCCTATTTAAACTTGATATTTGTCAAACTTGATAAGGAAAAAAATGGTATCTCAAAAAAAAAAAAATCTATCTCAGTATATATATTTTTTAATTGAGGTGAAAGTCACATTTAAAAAGCCATTTAATTCAGTGGTTTATAGTACATGTACAATTTGTGCAGCCACCATCTAGTTCCAAAACATTTTCATCACCCCAAAAGGAAACCCTGTACACATTCAGCAGTTATTCTCCATTACCCCCAACCCCTGGCAACCATCTGCTTTCTTTTTTTTTTTTTTAAATTTATATATTTATTTATGGCTGTGTTGGGTCTTCGTTTCTGTGCAAGGGCTTTCTCTAGTTGTGGCAAGCGGGGGTCACTCTTCATTGCGGTGTGTGGGCCTCTCGTGGAGCACAGGCTGTAGACGCGCAGGCTCAGTAATTGTGGCTCACGGGCCCAGTTGCTCCACGGCATGTGGGATCTTCCCAGACCAGGGCTCAAACCCGTGTCCCCTGCATCGGCAGGCAGATTCTCAACCACTGCGCCATCAGGGAAGCCCCCATCTGCTTTCTGTTGATGGATTTATCTCTTCTGGGTATTTCATATAAATGAGATTTTAAAGATGTGATCTTTTGTATCACATATCATACCTCTTTCACTTGTGATGTTTTTGAGGTTCATCAGTGCTGTTGCATGTCAGTATTTCATTCTTTTTTATGGCTGAATAATATTCTTTATGTGTACGTACCAATTTGTGAAACATTGATGGACATTTGGGTTATTTCCACCTTTTGACTTGTGAATAGTGCTGCTCTGAACACATGCATACACAGGTATTTGAGCACCTGTTTTCACTTCTTTTGGGTGTGAACTTAGGATGGAATTGCTAGGTCATATGGTAATTCTATATTTAACTTTTTGAGGAAAAGTTAATTTCAATGTAGTTGGTTGTTTTTTTAAGATTGTTTTGATTTGGACCATTTTTAAAGTCTTTATTGAACTTGTTACAATATTGCTTCTGTATTATGTTTTGGTTTTTTGGCCATGAGGCACGTGGGATCCCAACTCCCTGACCAGGGATTGAACCGACAACCCCTGCACTGGAAGGCAAAGTCCCAACCACTGGACCACCAGGGAAGTCCCTCAGTGTAGTTTAATTCACCTTTTTTTAATTAATGCAGTCACACATTATTTTATAGTCACTTGCTAATTTATAGAGAATGGAAAGGGGGCTTAAGATGATTTGCCAAGCTCTGTGCTGGGACTAAATTCATATGACTTCATGTAATCCTCCTAACTACTCTGTTTTTATTTATTTTATTTTTAAAGAATTTTCTTTAATGTTGTATTCTTTTAAGGTTTACTTTAAAATTTTTTATTATGGGAAACGTCACACATATAAAAGCAGAGACATATATATGACCCTGTAACGATCCCCATTTACCTGTTACCTACCTTCAACAGTTATCAACTGATGGCCTGTCTTTATCTCTACCCTCATTTACTCCTACCGTCGTCACTTTGGATTATTTTGAAGCATATCCCAGACATTGTAAGATTTCACTTGCATATATTTCAGTGTTTCTATAAGGTAATTACTCTTTAAACCATATTGTACACTCCCAAATTAATACCTTGATATTTTGAAATATCTAGTTAGTTATTAATTTTTGATTAGATGATACATTTACATGATTCAGAAAATCTACAAATTAAAAAAGTTGTTCACTGAAAAGTACCCCTCCCACTGTATTCCCAGTGGTGTTATTCTCTTTGCCTTTGGCAAACCACTGTTTTCTATCCTTAAGAAGATTTAATGCATACACAGGCAAATACGTACAGGCATTAGCTTTATTTAAAGAAGGTTAAATTTTGGAGCCAAGATTTGAACCTGGATTCCCTGCCTTCAAAGTTTATTATATTCTTTATGCTGACCAGAATTTCTGTCTTACTCATCATTGTCAGTAAAATGGGACTGGTGCAAATAGGAGCTGGGTAATTATTCAGTTTCTTTCTTTACCTTAAAAAAAAGAAAAAAGGGCTTCCCTGGTGGCGCAGTGGTTGAGAATCCGCCTGCTGATGCAGGAGACACGGGTTCGTGCCCGGGTCCGGGAAGATCCCACGTGCCGCGGAGCGGCTGGGCCCGTGAGCCATGGCCGCTGAGCCTGCGCGTCTGGAGCCTGTGCTCCGCAACGGGAGAGACCACAACAGTGAGAGGCCCGCGTACCACAAAAAAAAAAAAAAAGAAAGAAAAAAAAAAAGAAAAGGCTTATCTTTTTTTTTCCTGCTAGTATGTGTGTGTTATAGGAAAATCAAACCATAGTTAAGTAGTTTTAAAAGAAGCATTTATATCCTCTTCTACTCAGGAACAGCCACAGTAAATACCTTGGTATATATCCTTCCATTCTTTACCTGTGTATATGTATATCATGTGCATACTTTAAAGAAGAAAACTTGAAAAATTTTAAAGAAAATGGGCTTAAGCCAATACTGTTTAATAATTTACTTCCTTGGGGCTTCCCTGGTGGCACAGTGGTTAAGAATCCGCCTGCCAGTTCAGGGGGCACAGATTTCGATCCCTAGTCCAGTAAGATCCCACATGCCACGGAGCAGCTAAGCCCATGCGCCACAACTACTGAGCCTGTGCTCTAGAGCCTGCGAGCCACAACTGCTGAGCCTGCGTGCCACAACTACTGAATGAAACCCACATGCCTGGAGCCCGTGCTCCACAACTACAACAAGAGAAGCCACTGCAATGAGAAGCCCGTGCACTGCAAGGAAAAGTAGCCCCTACTCACCACAACTAGAGAGAGCCCACGCACAGCAACGAAGACCCAACTCAGCCAAAAAATAAATAAATTTTTATAAAAATCACTAAAATAATAATAATAATAATAATTTACTTCCTTAACTAGTAAATTCAAACATCTTTCTGGAGTTGCTGTATAAAGATGTGTGTGTCATTGTTCTTAGTGTCTTTGTGTTGTATTCCACTGCATGGATGTATCATTTAATCAGTATGCTGTTAATGAACATATAGTTATCTCTATCTTTTTGCTGTTATAGAAGCCACACCAATGAACCTCTCTATACAGATATCTATGTATATATAATTAGTTATTTCTTTATGGTAAATCCCCAGAAATGGACCTCCTAGCTCAGAGACACACAGATTTATGGCATAAAGGTTATTCCAGTTTATATTCCCACCAGTAGATATGAGTCTGTTTCCCTGCACCTGCTAAAATTGAATTTGTTTTTATAACTTTATTATTATTTTACCTTGGGTTGGCATTTCATTTTAAAGGGAAGCTCTGACTAACTGCTGTCAGATTAAGGTGAGAAGCTGGTTGTTTGTTGAGTGATTTAGAGCTGGTATCTGTTTTGACATTTCCTCTTTTGTTCTTTCCTCGACAGCGGCCCTTCTCAGCATCCCTGGCTTTGTCGAGCGGCTTTGCAAGCTGGCAACTCGAAAGGTGTCCGAGTCAACAGGCACAGCCAGCTTCCTTCAGGAGTTGGAGGAGTGGTACACCTGGCTAGACAATGCTTTGGTGCTAGATGCCCTGATGCGAGTGGCTAATGAGGAATCTGAGCACAATCAAGGTACTCGGGATGGGTCTCCTGAGAGGTGGGGAGCGTTCCTGTGGGTTCCTAGAGCCATTCTTGACCTCTTTTCCAAGCAGAATAAGTTGAAATTTGCTCAAAGTAGAATTTCCCTCAGGGCAGTCCTGGATCATGATTGTTAAGACTTTTGATAGCCAGTGACAGGACCTCTTTGAACTCCCTTAAAGCAGACCTGATTTCAGGGACAGGGGCTTTGTTGCAGAACCCAAGGAATCGACTGGAAACATTACCGGAGCATTTCTAGGAACCCAGAGGGTTCTTCCTCTGTTTCCACTTCTTTCTACACGTTTCTTTAGTCTTATCTTTCCTCCATTCTGACAAGTAGGCTGCCTAGTAAATGTGTGGACTCCTAGTCTCATCTCCAGCTCCTTGGTGAACTACTCTGGCCTGTTTTGGGTGAGGTGCTAAACCCAAAGCATTTGACTCTGGGGTCAAATTGTACAAACCCAGGAATTCCCACTGGAATCATGCAGATAAAAGTGAAGGGAGGAGTTTTGTTCCTAGGATGGCAGTGTGTGGAGCTCCGTGGACCTGCTTGGTCAGTGAAACTAAACAAAGCCTGTATACAACAGCAGCAACAACAAACATCCACATAAAGTCTGTGGAAGTTGTTCTCAGAGTGTACAACAAGTGGGGAAACATTTCTTCCAGAAAATCTACTAAAATTTAGTGGGAACATTGAGAGCCTTTGACACTAGAATTTCTGCTTGATGCTGGTTCCACTCTGGACAGGTGTAGCCTAAAAGACAGGACTCCCTCAGCTTCCAAACAAGGAATACAGAATCTCACTGGAAGGGGCAGGCTACCAGCTTTTCTCATCCCTTCCAGCTTTGAGTGGAAGAGGCTAAATTCTTGATAAATATAGCCAAGAGGGCAGGGGCTCCTTTCTCCCTCCCTTCCCCCACCTCCCCTCCTCTTCCCTCCCCTCCCTCCCTCCCTCTTCTCAACTTTCTTGAGATATAATCAACATATAATATTGAGTAAGTTTGAATTGTACAATGTGTTGATTTTATACATTTATATATTGTAGAATGATTACCACTGTAGCAATAGCTAACACCTCTATCCTGTCACATAATTACCATTTCTTTTTTTCTGGTGAGAATATTTAAGATCTGTTTTCTTAGCAACATTCAATTATATGATATAGTATTATTGGCTGTAATCACCATCCTATACACTGGATACCCAGAATTTGTTAATCTTATAACTGCAAGTTTGTGTTCTTTGACCAATAACTCCCCATCCCCCACCCCCACCCCACCACTAGTAACCACCACTCTGTTTTTCTGAGCTTTTTTAGATTCTACATTAAATGATATCATACAGTATTTGTCTTTCTCTGACTTATTTGATTTAGCATAATGCCAGGGGCTCCTTCCCTCCACCCAGCTCCATACTGTACTCATAGTACAGAAGCTCTACTGAGGCCCAGTAGGCCAAGAATTCTATGGCCCTTATTGCCCTTGCCCCAGCTCTCTTGTAGGACAGAGGTTCCACCATGTAGGGAGAGGCAAGCTGAGAAGGCTATAGAGGCTACCTATCCTGCTCAGAGTAATAGCACTGAGATTTTGCCAGGGGGAGAGGTAATACGTAAGAACAGAATGTTGGGAAGTTTGAGCTCAAGGTCATTCTCAGAAACTGTAGATTTTGGTGGTAAGAAAATAAAAGGAGCTCTTTTTAATTGAGAACAAAAAGCCAAACCATATGCCAGCTAGTTCACCAGAGAGAACCAAGGATAGAGGTGGCTAAGAAGAACTTAAAGCTGAGGTCAAAACAAACCTCAGTCTCAAAAACTACCCCTGCCTGAATTTAATTGAATCAGACTTTGGAGCAATTTATGCCTCAAGGCATTGTCAAAAACAGTAGAGCATTCAGCCAGCAGTTAGTGGAGCCTGACAACTGAGTTTCATACTAGATGAGGCAGAAAGTTTAACAGAGATAGCAAGGAAAGAGCCAGACAAAGAGAGCCCTGCTAAAGCACTGTCATCCAGGGACACATGCCCAAGGCTGCGCTCTCTGCCAAATGGCCTCATCAGTCCTCAGAGAAATAGACTTTACTGAAATAGGCTAGCCAGGGCATTAAAACAAATAAACAAGAAAACAACCACAAGCCCTGAAAGAAGAAAGAGGGAAGAGTATCAAGAGTTGCTACAGTATTTACTTAAAATGTCCAGTTTTTAACAAAAATCGAGACATGCAAAGAAACAGGAAAGTATGACCCAAACGTAGGAGAAAGCAGGCAACAGAAATTGCCTGTGAGAGAGCCCACATACCAGAATTAACAAAGACTTCAAAGCAGCCATTATAAATATGGTCAAAGAACTAAAGGAAACTACCCTCAAAGGAGCAGTGATGACAATGTGTCATCAAATAGAGAATATTAATAATGAGATAAGAGGTATAAAAAGCCAAATGGAAGTTCCAGAGATGAAAAATACAATAACTGGAATGAAAAGTTCACTGAGAGAGAGAAAGGAACAGAAAAAAATAGAAATAATAGCTGAAAACTTCCCAAATATGATTAATGTACACATTTGAGAAGTTCAAAGAACTGCAAGTAGAATAAACTCAAAAGATTTACACCCATTCACATCATAATGAAAATGCTGACAGAGAAAATCTGGAAAGTAGCAAGGGAAAAATGACTCATCATGTTCAAGAGTATCCCAGTAAGAATATCAGCTTACTTCTCATCAGAAATGATAGAGGCCAGAAGGGAGTGGGATGACATATTCAAAGTGCTGGGTTAAAACTCAGCCAAGAATTACATCCAATAAAGCCTTCTTTCAAAAATGAAGGTGAAATAAACAGCTTCCTAGATAAACAATAACTTAGGGAATTCACTACTAGCAGACCTGCCTTAGGAGAAATACTGGCTGAAAGCAAGTTACCTCAGCCAGTAATTCAAATTGACACAGCAAAAAAATGGAGCATCAGTGATGGTAATTGTATAATAATAAAAGACAATATATGTGCATATTTCTTCTCCTTAACTAATTTCAAAAGCAATTGTATAAAACTGTGTTTATAGTTACATTGTTGAACCTATAACATATAGAAATGTAATATATTTGACAATAACAGGTCAAAGAAAGTGGGTGGACCCAAAGTTGTATTGGAGTAAGGAAATTGGACAAGGTGGTAACTCGAATTGACAGGAATCAGTGAAGAAAATCAAAATGGTAAATAAGAGGGTCACTATAGCAGACTCTGTAAATATTTACTTGCTCTCCTTTCTTTTCTCAGCTGCTTTAATGGACATAAAATTTTATAAAGTAATAATTATAACAGTGTATTGTGTAACAATGTATACAACGTATTGTACAGTATGTTGTATTGTTTGGCTTTTAGCATATGTAGATGTAGTATGCATAATAGTACAAAAAGGGGGAAGAGGGAACTCTGGGAGCCCTGGAATTAAGGTAATTTATATCTGAAAAAGAGTCTGTCGAGTTAAGATGTATATGGCAGGCAAGCCTTATAGCAACTGCTAAGAAAGTAACTTTAGAAATATAGTGAGAAAGTCATTAAAGGAATTACAGTGTTATACTAGAAAATATTTACTTAATGCAAAAGAAAGTATTAAAGGAAAACTAGAGGAATTTTTAAAAGTGAGCTATATAGAAGACAAAAAGTAAAAGGCAGAAGTAAATCCAACCTTTTCAATAATAACATTAAATGTGAATGGATTAAATAATTCATTCAAAAAACAGACTGTCATATTGGATTTTTTAAAAGATCCAATTATATACAGCCTACAGGATACACACTTTCTATTCAAAGGTAGAAATAGGTTGAAAGTAAACGACAGAAGATGATGTATCATGCAAAGGACAACCATAAGAAAACTGTAGTGGCTGTACTAAGAGTGACTTTAAAACAAAAATGTTATCAGAGATTTTAAAAATAGATTTTATAATAATATAAAAGGGTGAATCTATCCAGATATAACAGCATGTGTATCTAACAACAGAGCCAAAAATAAGTAAATGAAGCAAAACCAACAGATTGAAAGAGAGAAATAGGCAGTTCAACATAATAGTTGGAGACTTTAATAACCCATTTTCAATAGTGGGCAACTATTAGAAGATCAGCAAGGAAATAGAAGACTTGAGCCACACTATAAGCCAACTAGACTAAACTGATACATATATAGAACACTCCACCCAACAACTGTAGAGAACATATTCTTCTCAAGTACACATGGAATGTTCTCCAGGATGAACCATATGCTAGGCCTTAAAAAAAAAAAAAAGAACAACTCAGGAAAGTTAAAAGGATTAAAATTGTACAAAGTATGTACTCCAATCACAAGGGAGAGGTATTAGAAATTAATAGCAGAAAGAAATGTGGGAAATTCACAAATGTGTGGAAATTAAGCAATACATTTGTAAATAACTGATGGTTCAAAGATAAAATCACAAAAGAAACTAGAATATATTTTGAGATGAATGAAAATGAAAGCACAACATACCAAACTTATGGAATGCAGCTAAAGGATGCTTATAAATTTATAGCTGTAAATGCCTACGTTTAAAAAGAGCTCAAAAAATAACCTAACTTTCCACCTTAAATCATTGAAAAAAGAAGAGCAAACTATATTCCCAAAGCAAACAGATGAGAAGAAATAATAGGATTGGATTGGAAATTAATGAAATAGAGAATAGAAAAACAATAGAGAAAATCCACAAAACCAAAAGTTGGTGCTTTGAAAAGGTCAACAAAATTGACAAACCTTTAGCTACACTGACCAAGCAAAAAAGAGACAAGTTCAAATTACTAAAATCAGGAATGAAAGAGGGTATATTATAACCAACCTTACAAAGATTTTTAAAAAGGACTCTAAGAGAATACTATAAACAACTGTATGCCAATAAATTAGATAACCTAGATGAAATGGAAGAATTAGAGGAAAGATACAAACTCCTGCAACTGACTCAAGAAGAAAGAGAAAATCTGAACAGACCTATAACAAGAGATTGCATTAGTGATGAAAAACTACCCCAAAGACAAGCCCTGGCCCAAAAGGCTTCACTGGTTAATTCTACCAGCCATTTAAAGAAGTAACACCAGTACATCACAGACTCTTCCATAAAATATAAGAGGAAAGAACTTTTCTTAACTCATTCTCTGAAGCCATATTACCCTGATATCAAAATGAGACCAAAAGAAAAAAAGGCATCACAAGGAAATTACAGACTAATGTGTCTTACAAGTATAGATGCAAAACTGCTCAACAAAATACTAGCAAACAAAATACAGCAGCAAAAATGGATTATATACCTGATCAAGTGTATATACATAACTAAGTGGGATTTATGCAAGGTTGGCTCAGTATATGAAAAATCAATTTAATATACCATATCAATAGAACAAAGGACAAAAACTACATGATTATTTCAATAGATGCAAAAAAAGCATTTGACAAACTCCATCTTCATGATAAAAACATTCAAACTAGGAATAGAAGGGAATTCCTCAACCTGTTAAAAAGCATCTACAAAAAACCCACAACCAGCATTATACTTAACAGCTGAAGACTGAAAGCTTTTCCCTCACTAAGATCAGAACAAGACAAAGATATCTGCTCTTACCACTTGTATTCAACATTGTACTGGAGGTTCTGGCTAGGTAGTTAGGCAAGAAAAAGAAATAAAAGACGTCCACATTAGGAAGAAGTAAAACTATCTCTAGTCACAGATGATGTGATCTTTTATATAGAAAACCTAAGGATCCACTACAACACTGCTAAACCAATAAACAGGTTCATTCAACACAGTTTCAGGATGGAAGATCAGTATACAAAAATCACTTGTATTTCTATACAGTAGCAATGAACAAACCAAAAATGAAATTAAAGCAATTTCATTTAAAGGAGTATCAAAAAAGAATAATATACTTAGTGATAAATTTAGCAAAGAAATATAAAACTTATACTCTGAATGCAAAGTGCAAAACATCATTGTTACTGAAAGAAAGAAAACCTAAATGAATGTAAAGACAGCTTATGATCATGAGTCAGTATTGTTAAAGTAGCAATATTTCACACCTTGATCTACAGATCTATCTACAGATTGAACATGGTCCCTATCACAATCCCCACTGGCTTTTTGGCAGAAATGGACTAACTGGTCCTAAAATTTATTTGAAAATGCAAGGGGCCCAAAATAGCCAGGACAATCTTGAAGAAGAAGAACAAACATGGAAGACTTACATTTCCTAATTTTTCAACTTAGTACAAAGCTGTAGTAATCAAGACAGTGTGCTACTGGCATAAAGAGAGACATATACAATGAAATAGAATTAAGAGTTCAGAAATAAACTCTCACTTATGTGGTCGGTTGATTTTCAGCAAGAGTGCCAAGACCATTCAGTTGGGGAAACAATAGTCTTTTCAACAAATGATACTGGGACCATTAGCTGTACACATGCAAAAGAATGAAGTTGGACCCCCCTACCTCACATCATATATAAAAATGAACTCAAAAGGATCAAAGACCTAAACGTAAGAGCTAATCCTATAAAACGCTTAGAAGAAAACGGGATAAATCTTTATGACTTTGGATTTGGTGGTGGTTTCTTAGATGACACTAAAGCACAGGCAGCCAAATGAAAAATAGGTAAATTGGACTTCATTAAAATTAAAACCTTTTGTGCTTCAAAAAACACCATCAAGAAAGTGAAAAGCCGTAATGGGAGAACATTTTTGGAGGGTGGGGAACATTTTTGCCAACCATATATCTAATAAGGTACTTGCATCTAGGAGATATAAAGAACTCCTACAGCTCCATAATGAAAAGACAACCCATTTCAAATTATGCGCAAAAGATCTGAATAGACTTTCTCCAAAGAAGATATAAGAATAGTCAGCAAGAACATGAAAACATGCTCAGCATCATTAGCCATCAGGGAAATGCGAATCCAACCCACAGTCAGATACCGCTCCACACCCACTAGGAGATGGAGAAATCAGAACCCTCATTCCCTGTTGGTGGGCATGCAAAATGATGCAGCCACTGTGGAAAACAGTCTGTCAGGTACTCAAAAGGTTAAACATAGTTTCCGTATGACCTAGAAATTCCACTTGTAGGTATATACACAAGAGAAATGAAAACATATGTTTATGCAAAAACTTAGACACGAATGGTTCATAAGAGCAGATTTACTATAGCCAGAATATGGAAACAACTCAAATGTCCATCAACTGATGAATGGATAACAATGTGGTATATATATTGTATGTAATAGAATATTATACAGTAGTTTAAAAAAATGAAATACTGTTACATACTGCAACCTGAATGAACCTTGAAAACATTGTGCTAGAAACAAAAAAACACAAGTTGTATGATTCTATTTTTATAAAATGTCCTGAATAGGCAGTTCCATAGAGACAGAAAGTAGTCTAGTGGATGCCTGGGGCTGTACGGGCTTGGCGGGGAAATGGGGAGTGGCTGCTAATGCGAACAGGATTTCTTTTAAGGGTGATAAACATGCTCTAATATTGATTGTGGAGATGGCTGCACAATTCTGTGACTATATTAAAGGCCAATAAATTGTACGTTTGAAAGGGTTGAATTGTATGGCATGTGAATCATAGCTCAGAGCTGTTTTTTTTTTTTTTTTTAATGAGTGTGCCCCAGGGTACAGTACAGATATATGGAGGGTGGTACCCACTTTAATCAGTATTGTGGAACTGAAGAGATTTGGAGGGAAGCACAGGCCTCTTAAACTAGTTTTTCCGTCCTCATCCTTGGGAATCACCTTGTTACTAAGCTCTGGCCATTGCTTTCAGGACTGTGATTCGTGAAAATATTTATCCCAGAGTTTCTTGTCAGGCCTTTGCAAACCAGGCACCAAAAGTTGGCAGTGACTCGGCACAGTCCAGGCTGCCTGCATCTCTCTTTCTCCACAGACGTTCATTACTGAGGAGGGCTCATGCGCCACCTGCCGCCCCTGCTCCTTCCACAGACGTCCTCTCCCGCAGTCCCCCCCAGACCCCCAAGCTAGGCGATGAGGACGCTGAGGCGCTGGAGACTACACGGCAGGTGTGCAGCAGAGGTGCAGTTCTGCGTGATAGCTCTTCAGATTCTCTTTACAAATCAGTTGACTCTTAAACTGTTCTGGGAGCGGGGCCAAGGAGTCCCAAGACGTAAATTGAGTAATTATGGTTTTCCTCCCAACATGCAAGAAAAGATATGTGAATAGATAGAATTTTCTCAATTAGATTTTTTTCCAGTAAATTTTTCTTAGTCTTTGCTGGCTGTCACTTTCGTTTGCCATTAAGAGCTTGCAGATTAAAAGGAAGAAAACATATAGCAAGCAAGCATTAGCAAAAACTCAGAGTTCGTTTTCTCCTTCTGTTTAACACATACGTGTATGTTGGGTACATGTGCCCTGCATTTTTTAAGCACTTTCAACATATTAAATCATTTAATCTTTGCAACGTTGGTAAGAGATAGGTACTATTGCCATTATTTCTGTTTCACAGATGAGGATGGATACTGAAGCATAGACACATCAACAGACTTCCCCAAAGCCACCCAGCAGTCTGGCTCCGAGTCCTTAACCCCTGTGCTGCACTGCCTCTCTGTCATGCTTCGTTCAGCAGCTGGTCGTCTTTCAGCTTTTATATTAGTGATGTAACATGGCTGGAAAAAATAGTTCTAAGTCTGTAGGGTGGAGTAAGTTAGGTTTTTAGGTCATGATGTCACCATACAGAAATCATAACTACATGTACCTCACCCGAATATTTCTCATGACCACTGCTCTGTACCACATAGACTTTCTGGCCTTTTCAAAAGGCCTCTAGGGCAACAGTTCCAATAGGAGCTTAAAAGGACCTTAGTAGTTACTGATTCATCCTTTTACCTTAAAGATGAGGAAAACTAAGGGGAAGTAAATCCTAAGGTCTCCTGACTCTGACCTTTTAAAATAATAGGGGCCTAAGAGTGAGGCTTCCCAAGAATCAGGTGCTGGGCTTTCTTGTATCCTCCTTCACTCCTCACAGGAACTCTAGCCGACCACTGCAGCACTACTGTTCTTCCTGCTTACAGAGCACTTGAAAGCCTGACGAGGAGGTGACTTGCCCAGGGTCACACAGCCAGCAAGTTGTCGTTCCACAGCCCGCCCTCTGCCTTCATCCCTTTGCTCTGCCCCATTCCCGAGAGTACCCTCCACTGTGGCCTGCGTGACCGAGACTTTTTTGTTAACTGGGTAGTAGAGGAAATGAGATGGTTTACCTAAAGCCCAAAACCCAATGCCTGACACATATTGTGTCCCATGAATATTATGTAGCTTTTGCTGTTGTCGCTAGTAATGAAATTGGGTAAAATGAAAACCTGCTAGTAGATAATATGTTCATCTGTATCACTAGTATCGATTGTGATGCCTCGTCTGCCTTAGGAAACTTTCCATGGCTATTTGAAAAACAGGAGGGGAAAAAAATCTTCAAAAAGCATCCATTTTAGTCCTTCAGCAGTGCCCCCTTGTGGCATCTAAGCAGAGGGACCAAGTACTCGAGAGTCCTTTGTGACCTGAAGAGAATTTGACACAGTTTGCTGCTGGTCATCTGTCTGGGCACTTTTCTCAGGGTGGGCGCAGTGGGTCTGGCGGTGGCAGGAGAAGGGATTTGGGGGCAGGGCATGGATCAGGTTACTGGGTTGGCTGTGTCAGAGTATTTTTGCTGGGTGTTAAAAGCTGATGGGATAGAATTGCAGAGTCCATGTTCCTAAGTTTCTAAGCTTCCCTGATCCCAGTGACCTGGAGAGAGTTTTGTGGCTTTCAAAGTCTCTGTCACGGACTCAGGGCCCAGTCTGATGGCTCTGTTACCTCAGGTCTGTTCAGAGCAGGTTTGAGGGGCAGAAACATGTTTCCTCACGAGCAGTGATTGAACCCTCTTTCCTGGTGGCTGTCTCAGCCTCCATTGTGCTCCCTCCTCCAGGGGCTTCGGAGGAAAATGGCCTGCCTCACACTTCACCTAGGACCCAGCTGCCTCAGTCAATGAAGATCATGCATGAGATCATGTACAAACTGGAAGTGCTCTATGTCCTCTGCGTGTTGCTGATGGGGCGCCAGCGAAACCAGGTGGGCCCTTCCGCCACGTCTCAGAGCAGGAGGAGCCGCGGGCAGACCCTTCCCAGGCACTTGTTAGGCCGCCCCTCACAATACCTCTGTCTCTGCCCAGCAAAGCGAGGGGTTAGCTCCCTTATCCCTGTTTTACACATCAGGAAACCAGTCTGATTCCGGGGCTTATAGTCTTTCCACTGTACCTTGCTGTGGGCATCATTTCTAGACAGAGCATTGGTGCCCCGGGCAGGAGTGGGCGGCTTAGCCATGTTATCTGACCTTGTTAATGTGCAGACTAAAGGGTGGGTGTCTGCCCTGTAGATGCACTGGAGGAGTTGCCAGTCTGATGGGGGCTTGGGGTGGTGGGTCGGAACTGTGTCAAGTTCTGAAAACTAGGCAACTGCGGGGGGGCCCAGCCATGCTGAGGTTCCTTGAACCTTGAAGCAGTTCCAGGAGGGAGGAGCAAGGAGGAGGGGGAGGGCTCTAGAAGTATGCAGCACTCCTCAAGATGCGTAAGTGGCCCACTCGTGCTCCCTACGTATTCTCCTAGGGGTGAAATGAGGCCTGGGGGGAGGGGTGTGCTATGGGAAGGGGGAGCTGGGAGCTCAGCAGTCCTTGAGCACCTTTTTGAGTTAGGGACTGTACTCTCACACAGCCCTCTGTGAGGCGGGTCCCGTTATCACAAGTTTACAAGCGAGGAGCAATTTTAGAGAGGGTAGCAGGGAAAAGACTGGCTGAAAGATGACATTTGGCCCGGCAATGTCCTGAAGAAAGCGAGGAAGCCAGGCATGCTGACCCTCAAGGCAGCCTGCCAGTAGAGGGAGCAGGCCCAGATGGGAAGTAGGCGCGAGCCTGCGTGGTGGGTTGGTGGAACAGTAGGGAAGCTGGGGGATGGACAGGAACCAGCAGCGAGGAGAGGTGGGCTGAGGGGTTGTGCAGGGGCCAGGTCACATTGGGCTTTCATAGGCCATTTAAGGGCTCTTGTGTTTATACTCTGAGTGAAATGGGAAGCCATCCTCTGGCTGCTGTGTGAAAGAGCTCACAGTTGCTAGGACCAGCATGTTTGTGGCAGGAGTGGTGAGAGGTGCTTGCGTTCTGGATCTATTTTGAAGGTAGAACAGGTAAGATTTGATGATAGGTTAGATGTGGACATAAGTGGAGAGAGGAGTTAAAGGTAACTTCCTTACCTCTTTCCAAGCAGGTGGGAGGAATGGTTTGCCGTTTATTGACATGGTTAAGACTGGTGGGTAAGGATTGGAGGGGCAGACGTCTGAAGGGAGGAAGGGGAGGAGTTCAGTTTGAACAAGTTAGGTTTAGATGTCTGTTAGAATTGGCATTTGGCTTACCTGCACCTGGAGTTAGGGGAGAAGAGGGGCCTGGAGGTATAACTTTGGGCGTCATCACCCTGTGGTTGGCATTTAAAACCAGGATGCTGGATGCGATCCTGCCCTGATGTCCACAGCACTGGGGCTCCTTCCTTTAATATAGAATATATTTCTTACAAAAAATATTAGTCACGATGTCTTACCTGTGTTGAGTGCTTTTTATTTTTTGAGGCACTTTCGTAGTCATTCATATTTGAATTTGAGGTTATTTGGTAAGTTACACAGCAGGTGGTGACCTCTACCCCACTTGATGCTTGTGAAAATGAAGATACAAAAAAGGGCCCTGCTCTCAGTCATCTCAGGCATCGTGAGAGCCAAGATTTAAACTCTGCTGCCCTGACTCTTCTTTCTGTCCCCTCACCATGACAGTTCCCTGCTCCCTGAGCCTTCCTATTACCAAGTTTCTGTGAATCATTGTGGTCTTTAGTTAAACTGTGATTACAGCCACTGCTTCCCTGGGAGGGACCATCAGTTGGCCTCAGAACCCTGCCTTCCTGAGAACCAGTGTTACGCTGGTGTGTCCTCATTTGCACAGTCAGCATTAACTGAGTTCCTACTGTGTGCTCTAGGCACTGTGGGGACATGGATTCACAGACCCCGCCTAGACCAGGACAGCAGGGGGAACAGTTTCCCTGGCCAGGTCCCCCAGAAGGCTCCTCCTTGGAGTGACATTATTGTGCACTCGGGCCAGGTTCTCTGACCAGTCTTGGCTAAGTTGAAATCACTGGACTGGAAATGCTCACCAGATGTCATAAGTTCCATCCCTCTGGTGCTAATGAAAATAATCAATACAACAGTCATTTTTTCCAGCGCTTCCTGTAAGTCAGGCCCTGATCTTCCCCACATTACCTCATTCAGCCCTTTCAACAGCTTCATCAGCCCTCATTTTCCATCAAGGGACTCAGGCTTAAAGAAGAATGTTGCCCAGAGTCACAGCACTGTCAAGTTCTGGTCTCCCAAGATAAACACCAGCCTGTGGTGGGCGGGGAATGGACAGGCTTTCAGATCAGAACACCTGAGTTAGGGTGACATTTCCACCCCTGCCTTGGCCACATCAGTCCTGCTAAACTTTCCTTTCCTCTGTAAAATGGGAATTAGTAAGTACTGGTGCTGTGCTCTGCACTAGACATATGTTTTCTGACTTTATCCTTACAACAGCCCTGTAAAGTAGTAATAATTTTGTCTTATGTTATGTAAAAAATTATTTTAATAGATCAGTAGCTCACATAGTTCTGTATTAAAAGGTGTAAATGAGTATAAGTGAAGCCTTTCTCCCCTCTGATCCTGAACATTCAGGGTTCTCCCGTGAAGCATCTGATTTTACCAGTTATTAATTAATGTCTCCTTCTAGAGAGTTTAAAAGTATGTTTGTGCATAGTGGGAGTGGTGGTGAGGGTAGAGTAAGTGTGGCTGTTTTCTTTAAACCTCAGCAATGCTTTCTTCGTCCTGAAGCCTCATGGTACCTACCTGCCCAGGCTTTGATAGACCTTCACAGCACATTTGTCTTAATGCTTTTGCCTTCCTGCCCCATCCAGGTTCACAGAATGATTGCGGAGTTCAAGCTGATCCCCGGGCTGAATAATTTGTTTGACAAACTGATTTGGAGGAAGCATTCAGCATCTGCCCTTGTCCTCCACGGTCACAACCAGAACTGTGACTGTAGCCCGGTGAGCAGGGACCCTGGTGACAGATGGGCTTTACTTGCCAGAAGTAATTGTTTCAAGAACTGCTGTTGGCCCTTTGAAATCTCATTTTTTGAGTGTAGAGCAGAAACTGAAAGTCATAGCCTGTGTAACCCCATAATTGGAAGCCACCTTGGGGAAGGATCTGACCCCCACCCTTCACCTATCCAGAAATCCCTTTTGAGGCCCTCCAGCCAGCCTTCCCTTGTTCACCTCTGGGCAGGACACTCACTTTCCTCCAGAGAGCCACCTTCTCTACTACAGAACAGCAAGTTTTTCCTCATTCTGTTCTCTATCCCATTGTAATTTACATCCACTGATAGTAGGTTTGCCTTCCAGAACCACGCCAGTGGTCTGCCTCCAAAAAGGGCTTTAGGAGGTTTTCTCTTTTTTTAAGGGTCAAGGGCCCACCTTTGCTTGGTCTTTCTCACGGTGCCCTAGAGAGCACTGAACCGGGAGTCAGGAGCCCTGTGTGCCACTCAGCTTTTTGGGATAGCTTGAACAAGTCACTGAATCTCTGAGCCTCTGTTTCTTGCAAAAGAAAGATCATCGGCTATCAGCATGAGGGGGAAAGTGCCACACGGCCACCAGGCCCAGTGACATGGGTCCTCCCTGGTCTCTAAGCTACATTCTGGGGACTTTCCTCAGTGCTGTATCTTCCAGTTTACTGTTTTTCTCCTTGGCTTTGCCAGATTTACATCCATTTGAGTTAATTTCAAGTGAATATATTCTGCATTTCTAGACATTTTGTCTGGATCTTTGTCAAAAGCTACGTGGTCTTTTATTCATTATGTTAATATTTTGTTTTTCTGTTGCATTTTCTGTCTTTAATTTTACCTCTTTAATTATTCATAACATACTTTTTTATGGTCTTTTTTGGATTGCTCATGGGGTGCTACTTGTGTCTGAGTCTTCAGACTCACCTCGGGGAGGAGTGTTGCCTTGTGTTCTGTACTGTTTGTAGAAGTTCACCTTCGGGGGAGGGGGAGCTTGTTTTCCCTGTGAGTACCTGTGTACCCTGGGCCCTGGAAGTAGTCCTATAGAACATTTGGCTTTTGTGTGCCAGGTACTTCAGGGGGCACAGCATCCCAGGGCAAGGTTTCATTTTGAGTGTCTGCCCTCCCACTCTGGTAGTATGAGCCCAGGGTCCTCCTGGGGACCTGGTGGCTCCCCTCTACCACCAGCAGCACCCTGGCAGAGACAGGCTTCTTTGCCAGCTCCCTGGGCTGGTACGTGAGGTTTTTCTAACCCTTTTTTCACCAAATATATACATTCTGCAGGCTTTCCATGGGCCCAAGGTTCTGTCTGGTCCCTGGAGAGCACTGAAACCCAAGCCCTGGCCCGAATAAGTCTCATTTCCACTTCTCCACCCGCCCACAGTTGCCAGCCATCAGTTCTTATGCTCACTGCTCTGAACTCGGTCCTTTTCATTTCTGATTCTAGTGGAACTTTCTTCCTATGAACTTAGCCTCACATTTAAAATAATTTCAGTAATTTTTTAAAATTATCAGTAAATAATTTCACATTTAAAATAATTTCATTTTTTTAAGACTTTAAAAAAAATTAATTTATTTTATTTTTGGCTGCACTGGGTCTTCATTGCTGCCCGCGGGCCTTTCTCTAGTCACGGCGAGCGGGGGCCTGCGGTGCGCGGGCCTCTCACTGTGGTGACCTCCCCCGTTGTGGAGCACGGGCTCTAGGTGCACGGGCTTCAGCAGTTGTGGCTCACGGGCTCTAGAGCGCAGGCTCAGTAGCTGTGGTGCGTGGGCCCGGTTGCCTCGCAGCTTGTGGGATCCTCCTGGACCAGGGCTCGAACCCATGTCCCCTGCATTGTCAGGTGGATTCCCAACCACTGTGCCACCAGGGAAGCCCAATTTCAGTTATTTTTTTATCCAGTATGTTGGGGTGTTTTTTTGTTTTGTTTTGTTTTGTTTGCGGTACGCGGGCCTCTCACTGTTGTGGCCTCTCCCATTGCAGAGCACAGGCTCCGGACGCACAGGCTCAGCGGCCATGGCTCACGGGCCCAGCTGCTCCATGGCATGTGGGATCTTCCCAGACCGGGGCACGAACCCGTGTCCCCTGCATCAGCAGGTGGACTCTCAACCACTGCGCCACCAGGGAAGCCCTGTTGGGGTGTTTTTAATAGGAAGGGTCTACATTAGCTTAATCTGCTGTTGGCCAGATGTGGACAAAGGTTTTTCTGACTAAAAAAAAGTCCTCACTGTGTGCAAGGACAGGGGCTCAGAGAAGCAGAGTGACATCCAGGCTGTCACCAGGGCCTTTTGTTTTCTTTTGGAACATTGTGACTGTGGTTTTAACATCGAGGATGCACATGTATTTTAGGACATCACCTTGAAGATTCAGTTTTTGAGGCTTCTCCAGAGTTTCAGCGACCACCATGAGTAAGTACGAGCTGTCCCTGGGAGGAGAGTTGTTTTGCTGTCTTTTCTTCTCCCTTTGTCTCATCTCTGACCTCGGCTCAGGGGGACCTGGGCGCCGTGAGAGCCACTCTCACCTCAGGACAACCGCATGGGGCTGCACTTCCGTGATCAGCGGTGCCATTTGTGCAGCCCTTCCCCTTCCTTTATGCCAGGTCCCATACTGAGTTTTCCCTTGCCCCACAGGCACCTTGGAAGTGAGTGCGGAAGTTGCTGGCCCATTATTACCCTTGGGGTCAATACAGCTCTCAGCCGTCTGTCCCTCTGAGCCAGGAGCTTGGCTGTTTGCAGGGGCCAGCAGGAACCTCAGATGGCCAAAGTGGGCTGAGTATTGGTGTGTTGAGCAGATGGAATATTCTTCACCTGTACAAGGAGATGTACTCTCCCCCGTTTTCCTTGAAACACACTGCCCTCTTATTTTTACTGTCCAACCTTTGGTGGAGAATGTATTGGAGAATGATTCTCTGCTATAAGGAAAGTGAAGGGGAGGGGTAAATGGCAGCTGACCTTGGCGTTGGTGAGAGCTTGGTGAGCTGGAACACATAGGCAGCCACTGCTCAGCTCTTATCAGCTGTTGGTGTACAGGAAACAAGGCCCAGTGTTGCATAGCTTCTGAGTTTTTCCCCCAAGGAAAGCCAGAAATTAAGATTTATGTGAAAAGTCCTGATTTTTAAGTTCTGGTTTATATTCTTTTGAAATATTGTATAAGCTAATAGGACATGCCTGAGGACACATGTGACCTCAGGGGCCTTCACTTTGTAGCTTTTGTCTGGATCGTGTTGATCATCCTCTTTGAGAGGTTTTCTGTCTAAAGTCCTTAAGCTCCAGCAAGTATGTCAGCCCTGAAAAAGGGCACCAATATGTTCTGGATGTGTCCTTTTTTTCCTGAAGAATTGAGCCCCTAGCTTTCATCAGACTCTTAAATCTGATGGGTCGTGTTCACAGGCTTGGATTTTATATATTCTAAAGCAGTGCAAAAATGTGGGAGCATTTTTCATGGGAGTTACATGATCAGATTCCAGTTATCTGAAGATCATTCTGGGTGCTGTGTGTGGGATTGACTCCTATGGGGAGACCGTTTAGGAAGTTGGTTCTGTCCACATGACTTGGGTGACGAGAGGCCTGGATGTGAAAGGGAAAGGAGGGAGGGAGTGTCACAGCCGACTCAGGCCTCCTGGTGGGAATGCTGCAACAGGGCCAGTCCAGTCTTGAGGAATAAAATGATGAGTTTGATTTGGACATCACTTGAGTTGGAAGTGCCTTTGAGAAATTAAATAGAAATGTTCAGTGGCAAAAGAAAGGCCTAGAGCTGCTAAGGAAAGGGGCCTCATTAGTGGACGTGGCAGGCAGAGGGTGGGCATTGGGGCCAGGGAGACTCCCACAGCCTGAGAGCAGTGGGCTGCGTGCCCTGCCGCAGAATGCTGGCTCGGGGTAAGTGGCGTTGGGGGCGGGTACCCGGGGGCTTCTCGGATTCCCTCCACAGCAGACGGGCAGAAGACTAACCCAGTGTTGCTGCGGCAGCCACAGTTCCTGTCCTTTACCGCCTCCAACGCATTTATTTCAGGAACAAGTATCTACTGCTCAACAACCAAGAGCTGAATGAACTCAGCGCCATCTCTCTCAAGGCCAACATCCCCGAGGTGGAAGCCGTCCTCAACACTGACAGGTCAGCATGGCTGGGGTGCATCTGTGACCCACAGCCCACCCTGGTTTCCTCTGTGTCCCAGGGCTCCCAGATGGGTGCACACAGGTGTGTGTGCTTGTCCTTTCTCACTCACATGTAGCTACAGGGTCTTGAGGGCTCCTGTGTGCCAGGCACTGTCCTCCCATCACCTGCATTATCTCATTGGAGCCCCACAGCAGTCCTTGGAGGGAAGTGCCATCGTCACCTCCACTTTACAGACTGGGGAGCAGGGGCTCGGAGAGGTCACCTACCACAGGTCATATATACTCTGCTCTCTCCCTTGTCACTCAGCTTCATTGACATGCTCCTATCCTGCCCTCTGCCAAGTCCCATTAGCTGGGTTATACTTGCCTCACTTTCTAGAGCAGAGCAGGGAAGTCACAGGCTCACAGGGGTCAGGGCAGGGAGGACTGTATCTAGCAACAGGAGTTGTCATTCTCCAGCCTTTTTTGTTTGTTTGTTTGTTTGTTTTTACTTTTAAAGTAGCAGAAATCTTTGTTCAAATGAAACTGAATATAGTCCCACCCTAACACCTGTAGTGGGTGAATAGTAGAGCTGCTCTATTTGAAGGGGGAGTTTAAGGACCTAGACCTAGGACCTGCCTGCTTGGCCCTCTCTCCCCGATAATGCAACCTGAGTTGTTTCCTCACTTACTGTCTTTGCTTCCTAGACCAGGAAGTGGAGGCCCAGAACCTCAGGTACTTGTC
The DNA here is from genome assembly GCF_026419965.1 of Kogia breviceps. Classification (NCBI taxonomy): domain Eukaryota; kingdom Metazoa; phylum Chordata; class Mammalia; order Artiodactyla; family Physeteridae; genus Kogia; species Kogia breviceps. The sequence goes on from NC_081323.1 coordinate 23,761,295, forward strand.
CAAGGCCAGCTGGAGCTGAACCTGGGGCCCAGGGTACTCCCTGCCTCACCCTGTTGGCACCGACTTTGCCCCAACTGCTAGACTCTGTCATGGTATTTCAAACCCACTTTTGTTGTAAGCAGCCCTCTCTCCAGCAGTTCTGAGCCCTGTGTGACTCTGGTTGTGTTTTTGGCCTCTGATCACTTGTCAGTGAGTTTGGGCAGGGAAAGCTGCCCTGAGATGTAGTGAGAATACATTTGGCTATTCAGTTGTGAGACTGCAGGAGTCCTTAGGGTGCTCTGGACCCAGGTAGGGCAGGAGGACATCCTGTAGGTTTGGAAATGTCACCATGTTTTTTTTACCCACCTAACCCAGCAGAGACAGCCAACCCCAGGGCCCCAAGACACAGTCCTTCGGCCAAGTGAAATGTGGCCTGTCAGCCTCTCAGATCTGCCCCCAATATGTTCCTATCTTATTTTATTTCAGGAGTTTGGTGTGTGATGGGAAGAGGGGCTTATTAACTCGTCTGCTGCAGGTCATGAAGAAGGAGCCAGCTGAGTCATCTTTCAGGTAGATCTGGGACACGCACCTGCCACTCCTGAGGGCCCAGGAGCCAAGTGTTTCTTAAGTTGTTAGAATTACCTTCTTTAGTCACCAGCTTCTACCCTGGACATCTGGTTACTGTCAGGGAGAGGGAGTTTGCCATCTCCCTTGTGTTGACTCAGCACGTACTCACTAGCTTCTGCTGCGTGCCACCAGTGTGTTTCAAGAATTGACCAAGCATTCACCAAGCACCTGTTCTGTGCTGGTGCTGGACAGGTCGGGGAGAAATGGGAGCTACAGTCCCTGCCCACATGGAGTTGCCTGGGTTGTGAGAAATAAGCATGAAAAGAAACCTGTGTGGGGGTTGCAGTGTGGAAAGGCTCGGAGCCAGGACCTGCCCCAGGAGCCGTGGGAGCAAAGGAAAGGCTGGTGGGGTGGGTGCGGACAGGGAGGGCACCTCAGTTCCTTAGACTCATCTAAGTTGAGTCTTAAAGGCTGCAGACAGCAGTAGCAGGTGAGGGAGGGTGTGAGCTGTCAATAGGCTCCATCCCCAAGGGTCCCTTGTCAACTCAGCCTGCTTTGTCCTGACGTCCCTTTATGGATCCCAGCTCTGCCCTCCGGGGCCACTCAGTCAACATCAGCCACCTCTTCTCTAGGACAGCCCGTCAGAAGTGAGCTCAGTGGTCTGTCCACACATCTGTCAGGTTCCCTTATGCATTCCCGGCCCCTCGCTTCCATTTCCTCCTGTTCCTCTGAAGGGGTAGAGGCTAGAGTGTGTTTTCACACGTGATTCACAGGGCCAGCCCTTTGATCCTAGATGCTGCCTTCTCCAAGACACAGCTCCTTCCAGACGAACCACATGGAGGACTGTTCCCCCCTGAGCTGTCAGATCCCTGAAGATGGGGACCTTGATGTGTCCCCAATGCCTAGTGTGAGGCCCGATGCCTAGTAGATAGACGTTCAGTAAATGTCTGTTGGATAAATGAAAAGGCAACAGACATCTCCCAGCCCCTTGGTGAATAGAACATGGGCCAGAAGAGGGCAGCCTTAGCCACCTGGGCCAGGGGTCAACATTTGGGTCGCAGGTTTTGGCAAGCCCGGGCTGTGGAGAGTTTCCTCCGAGGGACCACCTCCTATGCAGACCAGATGTTCCTGCTGAAGCGAGGCCTTCTGGAGGTAATAGCCCGGAGGAGCCAGGGTGTCGGGTGTCCCTCTCCCCAGCCCCATGTGTTGCTTTCCTGTCCTGAGACCTAGACAGCTGGCAGAGCAGACCAGATCTCTTTATCGTAAAACGCCAGTGCAGATCGCCCTGGTACTTCCCCTTAGCTGTCAACTCTGGGTTCCCCATGGGTGCCTAATGGGTGATTGAGGGATCTGGGGGTGGCCATGGAGGATTATAGGAGTCTGTAAAGTTGCTCAGCAAGGCCTTTTGACCCTGAGGATATTTTGCTGCTGACTAAAAGTTAATTTCCCTTTATTGAAAAATGACCTCCAGAAAAAGCAAAGTTTACGAAGGGAGGTAGGGCAAAATGTCCAAAGCTACAATTGGTTAAAAAAAAAAAAAAAGGATACAAATAAGAAACTGACCCATGCATTGTTATAAAAATCCATAAGGAAAAGAATTGATCCAAATTGGTATATACAACTTCAAGAAAATAAAAATGAAAAAGGAAACAGTTTAGCTGTCATAGAAAACCTTCTCAAGGAGTTAATAAATTGCTGTATGTTCTTGACAAAAGTTCACTGACTTTAGTGTGAACTTCTTCTTTTGTTAACATAAAGACAAACCATGGGGTCAAAATGTGTCTCGTGTTCTTAAACCCTGTGCTTCACTTGAATGGCTTTGGTGCTCGGGCAGTGGCCAGTGTTATCTCTGGAGACGGCCACCTCCCTGCGAGCTGGAGAGCCTGGCTGTCTTGCAGACACTTTAGCTCGGACTTGGGCAAGCGAGAGAGGTGGTGGCTACATAGCCCAACCTCCCCCACCACCCGACTTCCTGGTGAGGTGTGTCAGGCCCGGCCCTGCCCTGGGAGCCACCAGCGTCCTCAGATGAGAATCTAGACAGGGGAGCAGGTTCCATCAACCTGGATGCTTGCTCGAAGCTAACGCCACGTGGTCTGAGCTATGTGCCAGGGCTGGGGGAGGCCGGCAGTGGGCAGCTTAGATGAGCGCAGCCTGGGGGCAGCAGCCATATGTGCCTGTTGGTCCCTGGGATCAGCCGCCTTCCTGCCTTCACCCTGTCCTCTCCCACCCCCAGCACATCCTCTACTGCATTGTGGACAGTGAGTGCAAGTCGCGGGATGTGCTCCAGAGTTACTTTGACCTCCTGGGGGAGCTGATGAAGTTTAATGTTGATGCATTCAAGAGATTCAATAAATACATCAACACGGATGCAAAGGTAAGTCTAACCCAGGGTTCCGTGGGGATTGCCACATCATCCACAAGTTATGTTGGAGCCCAGTCTTCAGGTGCTGGTCTTAAATTGGAGAGTCCTGAGGAGTCAGTGGGTAGTTGTCAACAAACATTCATTAGCCCTTGCTGTGTGCCGGGCACTGTGCTAGACCCTGGGTACACAGGGATGAAAGTCTCAGCTGCTTGTGGGCAGGTGGGCTTGGAAATGGGTCTGATGCAGTGTGCTGGGTGCCATGATGAGCCCCAGAAGGGCAGGACTGGGCCTGGTGTGTTAGGCTCACAGGATATGTGTGTGGCAGAAACTCAGCTCAGACAAGTTGAAGTAAAAATGACAGTAGACCCTTCAGTGCAAAAAACACTGGACATAGTGTCAGAAGATCTGAGTCGAGCTCTTTTGCTGGGACTGCTTATTAGGTGGTGAGGGCAGGGCACAGGTTTGTCCGAGCTTCATTCTTCCTGTTGGAAACAGCTGGGCCAGGGTACGGGGATACCCACTGCAGTGACTGCACGCCCTAGGCCTTGGCCATCTTCAGCCGAGAGCCCACCACCCCCGTCAGCCCAGCCTCCGCTCCAGTTCCAGGTGTTCCTGAAGCAGATCAACAGCTCGCTGGTGGACTCCAACATGCTGGTGCGCTGCGTCACTCTGTCACTGGACCGATTCGAAAACCAGGTGGACATGAAAGGTAACAAAAAGCCTTAATGCCAAAGTGAATCGGTCCAGTGTGGCTGCAATTGGTGTCAAACGCCCAGCCTCTAGCAAGGAGATAGAAATGTCTGGAAGTAGCTGCACCAAATACCCACGTGGTTGGGGTCAAGGCGGTAGCTCTCGGGGTGATTTTCTTGGCTTTACTTTTATCATCCATGCTTCCTCTGATGAGCATGTGTGACATTTTAATGGCAGGGGAAAAAAAAAAAAAACACTGTTGCCAGCAAAATGCAAAAAACAACACACACCCTTCCTCTCCTGGCCTGGACTTGCCTGGGATGAGAGGCCCCCAGGTTGTGAAGCCTGGGGAGGGCCTCTGGGAGAGGCAGTCCCGAACGTGACCGAAGGAAAAGGTGGAAGCAAACTCCTGGCAGGGGCTCTAGGGAGAACGCAGGCTTTAGCCGGGGTGGCAGAGCAGCTGGAGATTGTTCCTGCTGCAGCCAACCTTTTCTGTAGTTATTTTTGACAGTGGGGGCTCCCAGCTTCAGAGTCAGAGCCCAAGGGGGGCTTGACTAGAAGCCTGGGTGTCAGGCCCCGGGGGCCTGAGCCGTAGACCAGCTTCCACACCTGCTGCTCACACCTCTGCCTCTCTGTCCCTAGTCGCAGAGGTCCTGTCCGAGTGCCGCCTGCTTGCCTACATATCCCAGGTGCCCACACAGATGTCCTTCCTCTTCCGCCTCATCAATATCATCCACGTGCAGACGCTGACCCAGGTGAGAGGCCCTGCAGACCTGCCACAGGGAAAGGGAGATTGGAAGCAGTTACCCTCATCCCAGAGCCACCTTCACCCTGGAAGTGTTGGGTTGGCCAAAAAGTTCGTTTGGTTAATGAATACATTCAGTAAAGTTCTTGGTGAAAATGAAAAATGTGTCTTTTTACTTAAAACTGAACAAACTTTTGGGCCAACCCAATACATCTCCCGAGACCCATACCTTGGTTCCTGGGAACCCCTCCCAGCTATTCTGAGGACTTTTCTCCAATAAGGATCAGTGCCCCATTTTACAGAAGGGGCCTGGGGAGGGAGCAAGGCTCCAAGGTCACAGATGGTTTGGGGCAGAGTCAGGATGGGCACTGAGCTCTGACTCCCAGTCCAGTGCTCTCCGAGCCCAGCCTCCTGTGCAGACTTTGGGGTTGGACCTGATGTTGACTCCCACCTCCTTCAACAGATAGCTGTGCAGCTGACCCTTTTCCGAGCTTCACACCCCTCTTTTCTAAAATGGGGGTAATACTCAGAGGTTGTTCTTTCATTTCTTCATCTAACCTTTACTGAGGTGAGACCCTGGGCTGGGGATGCACAGTGAACGAAACAGTCTGAGACACTTCAGGAAGCTGCCTGTCTAGTGCTGAGTGAAGCGGAGTGGGACACCTGCATCTGATGCGTGCGCCCGCCGCCCCAGGGATCGAAGCTCCTGGGAAGAAGCGATGCCTGAGCTGATTCTGGAGGAAGAGTGGACTCTTAACTAGACTGATGATACCGTCCCCACCGGGCACATCCCAGGGTGGGGATGGTGGGGGGTGGGGTGAGGGACCAGGAAGGCACTTGGGCCAGGATGCCAGCATCGTTCCTCTCCCCAGTCCTCTCATCAGCTTTCTGCAGGGGCAGCGCAGTGCGTGGCCCCTGGACTCCGCCAGGGGCACCGTCCTCCCTGCCCAGTGGCACCCCCGCTCCACCGGGGCCCCTGGGGCTGCCGGCACGTGCGTGACCTGGATGGCCTGGTGCTTGCAGGAGAATGTCAGCTGCCTGAACACCAGCCTGGTGATCCTGATGCTGGCCCGACGGAAAGAGCGGCTGCCCCTGTACCTGCGGCTGCTGCAGCGGATGGAGCACAGCAAGAAGTACCCTGGCTTCCTGCTCAACAACTTCCACAACCTGTTGCGCTTCTGGCAGCAGCATTACCTACACAAGGACAAGGACAGCACCTGCCTGGAGAACGTGAGTGCCCCGCCCCTGAGGGGTGGCGGGTGGGCTGCGGACATGCAGACCCAGGGCCCCTCGGAGGGGCGTCTGGGGTCCCTGGTCCCCGTCTGGACCCTGTGGCCAGCAGCTCTTTGTCCCCTTACCAGGGCCCTCCCCACGGGGTGCTGGGCTTGACCCGGGTCCCACAGGCGCCCGCCCAGCCCCTCTCTCTTTGCCCAGAGCTCCTGCATCAGCTTCTCATACTGGAAAGAGACCGTATCCATCCTGTTGAACCCGGACCGCCAGTCACCCTCTGCCCTTGTCAGCTACATCGAGGAGCCCTACATGGACATAGACAGGGACTTCACCGAGGAGTGATCTTGGTCCAGGCCTCGGGAGGCTGCTGGGCCTGGGCCAGTGCGGGTGAGCGTGGGTACGTGTGCCTCACGCCCTGCCCTGTCCCGTCCCGTCCCCCCACCCTGCCTCCCTGCTGCTCTCCGCCTGCCCCAGGTCTTCAGGTACAGGCTTGGTGGGAGGGAGCGTCTAGAAGCCCTTGGCCCCTGGGTCTGAGGGCCCTGGGTCATTGGGGAGCCTCAGTTCCCTCAAGATCTCCATGACGAGGACAGGGACACTGTGCCCACCCTTCCATCAGAACCCTGGGGTCTCGGCCACCCAGAGGTAAGGGGACTTTTAAAAATAGCTCTGTCTGAGCTCCTGCCCGGTCTCTTGGCTGTCAGTCCTGGGGTGGGGAGGGAGATATGGGCACGCTCCCCCAATCTGTGAGCCAAGCTTGCCCTGGCCTTTGGACCCAGGCAAAGGCTTCTGAGCCCTTGGGCAGGGATGGGGGACACCAGAGAACGCTACCTTCCCCCAAGCCTGCCCATCTGTCCCTCCCTTCCTCCCTCGTTTTCCTTTAGCTCCTCTGGTTCTGTTTGCTCATTGGCCGCTGTGTTCATGGGTTCCCCCAGAAGTGGGAGGGGCCTTCTCTTTCCAACCCTTGGAGCACAGGGAGGCTGTGCCGGGGCCCCCCCGCTCCAGGGCAGCGTCTCCTGCCTGAGCCCACCCCACGCAGGAGCCTGCCTGGGAGCATACCCTCGGCCCCTCCGTGTGTTGCCAATTTATTAACAACAAATAAACCAATTAAATGGAGACTATTAAAGAATTTATTTTAAATGACTGATGTGGACCTGACTTTTGTCCATGAGACCATGTGCTCCCCTCCCCTTCTGAACCCCAAAGAATGAGAAGGTACCTGGTAGGAGCTGCAGACGTGGCGTTTATTCCGGGTGTAGCAGAGCTTGAGGTGGCGAGGCTCCAGCAGGGGTGGATGAAGAGAGGAGGGGACCAGGGTGGGGCAAACAGCGGGTGTCTCTCTTCAGAGCCCAGGGCTCGGGTGTCACTCCTTGTGCTAAGGGGAGAGGGGGTGCCTGGGTGAGCTGCCCCCCACGCGGAGGGCAGGGTGGGTGCCCCACACCACTCCTCACCTTGGGGCCCAGGGCGTCCCGGGTCCACGCCCACAGCTTGTTGGCCTGGGTTTCCGCCATGTCCGCCCGCTCCTCCGTATCATCCAGCTCGTGCTGGGCCTTGCGATACTTGGCCAGGTTAGTGTTGGCCTGCTGCTCCTGGGGGCACAGGCAGGCCTGCTCACCCTTTGGTCACTGAAAGGGTCAGCACCCCCAGAAGGGGCTGGCTTCTCCAGGTCCTCACCTCTGCTCCACCACCACTGCCCGCAGCCCTCCTCCCCCCTCGCCAGTACCCACAGCAGGAAGGAGGGGGTGGAGCCACTCCTTCCAGAGGTGCCCGTGTGCCAGACCTGGCTGGAAGGGGAAGGCGCATGCGGTCCCTTCAGAGACAGAGTTAGGTCTCACGTCTTGCCGGAGCTGTTAGAAACGTGTCTTTCTTCTCGCTGGGCAGTGGGGTCACTGTCCCAACCTACACACAAAGCCAACGCGGGGGAATCCACGGCCCAGCGATGGAGCAGGCCTGACCGGCTGCTGGCATCCCACTTGGCTGCTGAGCCTGGGGCCAGCTGTAGAAGTTGGGTGACCACAGGCATTCTCAGACCCCCATGCACTCACCGCCTCTTCACACTGACGTTTGTAGCTCTTGACCTTGCTCTGCAGCTTGTCCACCAGGTCCTGCATGCGAGCCAGGTTCTTCCTGTCCTCCTCAGCCTGGGCAGGCAAAGGGGATTCAGGTCTTGCCCGAACCAGGCCAGCTCCAGGGCTGCCCCCCTAGGTGGACCTGGTTACCCACCTGGAACGTGAGCTCCTTGACCCGGCGCTCGTGTTTCCGCACCCCCTTGAGGGCCTCGGCGTGCTGCTTCTGTTCTGCTTCGAGCTCAGCCTCCAGCTCCCGCACCTGCCAGCAGCCAGCCGGTGGGCCTGGTGCCCTCAGCCTGCCCTCGGGTGGCCCACCCTGCAGGGCAAGGCACTGGGAGGGCCGCACACACCTTGGCCTCCAGCTTCTGCACCTGCTTCTTCCCACCACGGAGAGCGGCTTGTTCTGCCTCCTCAAGCCGGGCCTGCAGCTCCCGCACCGTCTGCTCCAGCGTCTTCTTCATCCGTTCCAGGCGTGCGCTCGTGTCCTGCTCCTTTTGCAGCTCCTCTGCCATCATGGCTGCCTGTACGGGAGGAGGTGGCGTGGTCGGGGCTGAAAGTCCCTTCGGGCTCTGCTCGGGGCCCCCACGATCCCGGCCCAGCCTCACGTCGGTGATGGCCTTCTTGGCCTTCTCCTCGGCTTCCCGCCTTTCCTGGGCAGCCTCTTCTGCCTCCCCGCTCAGCTGGGCCAAATCCACCTCCACCTCTAACTTCTTCTTCTGGCTCAGGAGGCCTGTGTTCTGAGAGGGGGCAAGGCTTTAGAGTCGGCCTTCAGGCCCCCGCCGCGTGCATCCCTGTGACCCCCGTCCTCACCTGTGAATGCAGGAGGTTGAGGCGCTCGGTGGCCTCCCGCAGCTCCTGTTCAGCCAGCCGCCGGCTGCGCTCGCCCTGCTGCAGGGCGGCCCGCAGCTCCTCCAGCTCCGCGGCCAGCAGGGCGGCCCGCCGCTCCAGGGCCTGTGCCTGCTCATGGAGCTCGGCCGCCAGCCGCTGCTCCTCATCCCGCCCCGCCTGCGCCTCCTCGAGCTGGGCCTGCAGCAGCCGCGTGGCGGCCTGTGCCTCCGTGGCCTGGCGGGTGGCGTGGCCCAGCTGCAGCTCCAAGTCGTTGAGGTCGCCCTCCATCTTCTTCTTGAGCCGCAGCGCCTCGTTGCGGGCCCGAGTCTCTGCATCCAAGGAGGCCTGCAGGGACTCCACTGCCCGCTGGTGGTTGCGCCTGTAGTTAGGAGGGATGAAAGGAAGGGTCGTGGCCTGCGAGGGACCTGCTTACAGACACGCAGGGAACACTGGAGACGTGAAGCCCGTTGGGGAATAAGTGACTGATCTCTCTCCGGTTTCAAGCCCCTTGTGTCTGCCTGCCTGTCGCCCATCAGAGCAATTTCACAGGCAAGAGTGAGGCCCCAGAGCGGACAGACAGGGACTGAACTCTGGCTCTACCCCCACTGTGTAACCTTGGACAAGTCCTCTGGCCTCTCCAAGGTTCACCTCCAAACTGGACGATAGTCCCCACCTGAGAGGGTCGTGGGTATGGGGGCGTTAGGTGTCTGTGCCAGTCCCCCGCACAGTGGGGCTCAGCCAACATCACCTGACCTTCTGCTCTCAGGTGGTTGGGATGGGAGAGGCTGTCGGCCCGGGAAGGAGGGACAGCCCGACCCCGCACCTCAGGCTAGCGCACTCCTCGTCTTTCTCCGCCAGTTTCCGGTCCACCTCAGCCTTGACCTGGGAAAGCTCCAGCTGGATCCGCAGTATCTTGGTCTCCTCCAGCTCCAGGGCCCCCTGGGGTGCAGAGCAGATAGTATGGTGGTGGGGCCGTGAGTGTGTGTTGAGAGGGGAGGCCAGGGAGCAGCGGGTCAGTGTCCACCCCGCCCCTGACCTCGGCCTCCTCCAGCGCGGCCTGGAGCTTGCTCTTCTCCCCTTCCAGTGCCTTCTTGGCTTTCTCCAGCTCCTGGATGCTCTTCCCGCTGAGGCTGACCTGGTCTGTGAGGTCGCTGATCTCCTCTGCAGAGTGGACAGGGCGCTGAGGGGCCACCCCCATGGCTCATGCTCCAACCGCATCACCCTGTGTGACCCTGAGGGACTGACTCCCAGTGACCCCAGAGCGGCTCTGACCCTGGGGTGGGTCGTACCCTGCAGGTTCTTATTCCCCCGCCTGAGAGTCTCCAGGGCCTCAAGAGCCTCCTCGTGGCTGTGCCGCAGCCGGAAGAGCTCCGTGCCCAGGCTGCGGGCCTCCCTCTGGGCCGCTTCCAGCTCCCGCTGCATCTCCTCCTCCTGCCGCCGCCGCTCCTCCAGCGCCCGCTCCAAGTGCCGCAGCTTCTGGTCCAGCGCCGCGGCCGCTGAGGTCACCCGCTCCAGCTCCAGGGTCACGTCCTCCGACTCCGTCTGCAGCTGCAGCTTGGCCTTCTCCAGCGATGAGCACTTGGCATGAGCGGCCTCTACCCCCACCTCTGCCTCCTGCAGCCGCAGTGCCAGCTTCTTTCTAGGCCACGGGAGCAGACAGGATCTGGATGCATAGCTGAGCCCTGCATCTCCCCTCACCCCTGACAGCTCAGAGGTGCAGGCGCCATCCCTGTGTGGTGACGGCCTGGCCAGCAAGGCACTCACTTGGCCTCCTCCAGTTCCTCGGTCCTCTGGATGGCATCTGCCTCGTACTTGCTCCTCCACTGGGCCACCTCGGCGTTGGCCTTGGACAGCAGCCGCTGCAGCTCGGCCTGGGCTTCAGCCTCCTCCTCGTGCTGCTCCCGCAGGAGGTCACAGTCATGCCGCGAAGCCTGCACGGCATGGGCCAGCGTGCTCTTGGCCTGCAGAGAGCCCAGTGACCTCAGCATCGGGCTGGGCCACTGGCCCTGTGCCCACCCTGCCTGCTCTGTGGCAGCCAATGGCTGGCCCACCTTGCTCTCCTCCTCCAGCTGCCGCCGCAGTTCCTCCAGGCTCTGGGTGGCCAAGGCCTTCCCACGGCTCAGCTGGCTAATCAGAGACTCCTTCTCCTCCAGCAGGCGGCTCAGCTCCCCTGCAGGCCAAGGGGTGAGCCAGCAGGTCAGGTGGGTGAGGGGCAGCACCGGGCCCCGCTGTGGCCCAGCCAAGCCCCCGGCCTCACCACTCTCGGTTTGTAGCCGCCTCCGCTGGGTGCTGGCATTTGCCAGTTGCCGCTGCAGCTCCTCCACCTTGATCTTGGCCTCGCTCAGCTGATCTTCATAGGCCCGGCATAGCTTCTCTGCACTGGCCTGGGATCCGGGGTCAGAGATCAGAAAAAGTTTGTGACTCACAGGGCAGGATCTAGGGCTGCCAGTCAGAGACGGGGACCCGGAGTCGGGAACTAGCAGGCTAGACACGTGCCCAGGAATCAAAGGGAAAACAGAACCCCACGTTCAGGGTCGGAGATTCTATTGCTAGACTATGGCTTAAGAGATGAGTGTCAGAGGTGAGAGAGGGCTATACTAGTCCTAAGGCCAGTGGGTCAAGGTGAGGTTAGGATACTAGAGTCTGAAGTCAGCCGGGGACACTGGTCAGAGGTCAGCTGTCAAGCTTAGGTGGTACAAAGGTCAGGGGTCAGGGTTGGGTGCTGGGATTCAGGACAGGAACAGAGTCAGGACAGGTATGAGGTCAGAATTCAGAGGTCAAGGACTGAGAAGTTGGAATTGGATGCTGGGTCAAAAATCCCCTGGAGTCAGGGCACAGAGTTTAGGAGGTAGGGTTTGAGGTCAGGACTGGTGTGGGGTTCAGGCTGGGTGTCAGGTGAATGGATCAGGGGTCCCGATCGGGTGCAGGGCCAGGACTAGTATGGAGTCAGATTGGCAGTGGGTGGTCAGGGGTCAGCTGCTGGAGTCGAAAGGGGTTCAGTCAGGATAGGCTGCTAGAGTCAGGTCAGAGGTCGGGATCAGGAAGGAGGCAGACACCTTGCCGCGGGCCAGAGTCTCCACGCTGGCGCCCAGATGGTCCACCTCCATGCGGAGCTCGCTCTTCTCCTTTTCCAGCTTCTGCCACGCCCGCTGCAGACTGTCCGCCTGCTCGCCCAGCTCTGCCGCGCTCTCCGCCTGCTTGCGCCGCAGTGCAGCCACTGTGGCCTCGTGCCGCAGGGCCGCCTCCTCCAGTTCCCGCCGCAGCCGCCCCAGCTCGGCTTCGCGCTTCCGGCAGCCCTCGCGCCGCGCCGCGGACGCGCCGCCCGCCTCCTCCAGCCGCTCGCTCAGCTCCTCCAGCTCCCGGGCTGCCTCTGCCCGCTGCTTCTCCACGCGGGCCCGGGCCGCTCGCTCGGCCTCCAGCTCCTCTTCCAGTGCCTCCGCCCGAGCCTGGGGATGCGCAGGCGGCAGTGTCACCTCCGAGGGCCTCCGACCCGGGTCTCCGCCCACCCCAGTCCCCCGCACACCTGCAGCTGCTTGATCTTCTTCTGCAGCTGGGCCCCAAGGAGCTGCTCGTCCTCCACTCGAAGGTTCAGCTGACTCAGCTCGGAGTCCTTTCTAGAGGTCACAGGGTGGGCATGAGACGCCCCAGGGCCTATCCACCTGCCCGGGGCCCCTCCATACCCGCCCCCAGCACACTCCCTGACTGGGGCACCTCACCCGGAGCAGCCCTAAGTGACCTCATCCCTGTGTTCCCTCTCAAGCCCCGGCCCTAGATCCTGGCCCTTGGTGACCCCCTACACCCTAGGGTTCAACCTCTGCTGTGATGCAAAACCGACTAGAGTCCAGGGGGGTGAGAAGCGGGGTGCACTTCAGGAAGCCCCTCGTGGCCAGGAGGTCGGGGCTGCAGCCCTCCCCACGCCTACTTCTTGAGCTTCTCCTCCAGCTGCTGCTTGTCCTGGGCAGCGTCTGTCACCGACTCCTGCGTCAGTTTCAGGTCACCCTCGAGCTTGCGTTTGGCCCGCTCTGTGTCCATGCGCAGCTTCTTCTCTTGCTCCAGGGAGCACTCCAGCTGTGGGCAGGACGGGGTGGGTGGGCTCCGCACCATCCCCGCTGTCCCGGCCCCACCGCACAGCCGCTGCCGTGGCCCCGACTTACGTCTTCCACCTGCTGCTCCAGGCGGGCCTTGGCCTTGGCCAGCGCGCTCACACGGTCCTCCTCAGCCTGCAGGTCGCCCAGGGCCTGCTGGTGGGCCTCCTGCAAGGCCTTCCTCTCCTTCGTCAGCCGGGCCACCGACTCGTCCAGCGCCGCCATCTCCTCCATCAGGTTCTTCACCTGTGTCAGGGCCAAGGTCACCACGGGGATGCCTCCCCCGCACTCTGGTCCGAGCGGCCGCCACACCATGTCACAGCAACCGTCCCCTTCGAGCCGGGGAACCTCGGGCGAGTCACTTCATTCTGAACCTCAACTTCCTCATCCTTAAGGGGTGATTATAGCGTCCTCCTCGAGGGATTAATGAGCAAATGCTCACAAAGCCCTGTGCACAGTGTCCAGCCCAGAGTGAGAGATCAACAGACACCAGCTGTTTTGGAGATTCACAGGTGTTTAAGCAGCTGTTTCCCAGTCCTGCCTTCCTCGGGGAGCACCTGTGAGAACCTGAGTAAGCAGCTCACCCTGCTGAGCCCCATTTTCCCCTCCTGTATGAGGAAGTCAATACCCCAAGTCTTTGAACCACCTGGGCTCTTGGGAGGGTTCAATGAGGGAAGGCACCGGGGGGACACGGAGCTGGTGGATGACAATCACGAGCATTTGCTGAGGACCTACTAAGGGCGAGGCCCAGTGGCGAGCGCCAGCACAGGCTAGTTACACACTGAATCCCCACCCGCCCTAATGAGGGAAGTGCTATTAATGGCAGCATTTGACAGATGAGGTAATTGAGGCCCACAGAGAGGAAGACACCTGCCCAGCGCCACAGCCGGCCCGGCCCACACCTTATTCTCCGTGGCTTGCTTCTCCTTCTCGGCCTTGGCCAGCGTCAGCTCCAGGTCATCGACGTCCTTCTTGAGCTCTGTGCACTCATCTTCCAGCTTGCGCCGGCGGGCAGCCAGGTCAGCATTCACCTCCTCCTCGTCCTCTAGCCGCTCGCTCAGCTCCTTCACCTTCGCCTCCAGCTGCACCTTGGACTTGATGAGCAAGTGGCAGCGCTCCTCGGCATCCGCCAGGTTTTCCTGCTCCTGGAGGGGCAAACGGGGAGTGGGGCAGGGTCAAGGCAGCTGAGGGACACCAGGCCAGGCCCCGGAAAGCAAGTTCATGTGTCCCTGCAGAGGCTGGACACGTGCTCAGTTGGGCTCCGGGACCAAGGAATGCCGAAGACCTGCTCTTGGCCCTGAAGGCGTTCAAGTGTGGTGGGATAAGGGCTCAGGTAGAGGGATGGACGGGGCAGCAAGAGGGGAACGTTAGGCGGGCTGGGGGCAACCCAGAGTAAGGCCCAAACAAGGGCTCTAGCAGAGAAGCCAACGGCCAGCTCTGCCCACACTGGGCTGAGGGGGTGGGGAGAGCTCTGCACGGCCACAGAGGGCTCAGGTTCTCTGCCACCACTGTTTCCTCACTACCTGGCTGCATAACGTCTCCTGCTCTAGCAGCTGAGTTTGTGAGCACAGGCCTGTCTGTTCTCCCACCAATGTATCTCCAGAGCTTCCATGGGGCCTGACGCTCAAAAGTATTTGCTGAAGGAAGGAATGGCTCTGTGGACTTGGGGAGGATCCGGACCCTTGATCTCTACCCTCTGGTTGTTACTGTTACCTGCTGCCTGGGTTCCCGTGGCCCTTAACCGGAGAAGGGAGCATGGGGCTGTCTCGGGGATGGAGAAGAGGGGAGAGCTGGGGAGATGGGGCTACACTGTAGCTTCGCAGGAAGCCACCGGGGCACAAGGCGTGGGAGCGTTAGGACACGTGCATAGACTGGATGGGGAGGTTGGGAACATGGGAGGCTGTGCACAGGCCCAGGCCCATGAGCCTCCAGAATCGGAAGAAAGACCCGGGTGAGGCCTGAGCGCCCAGAGCACTCCAGGTCCGCCCTGGCTGGGGATCTGGTTATGGTATTTCCTCGGAGCGGCCTGCGGTTCTCTGAGGCGGGCTGGGGGCCGGGGGGCACCAAGTCGCTGAAGGAAACCCTGCCCCTCCCCTACTCACTGCCTGCAGCTGCAGGGCCAGGTCGTTCTTCTCCTGGGTGACACTGACGTGCGTCTCCTCCAGCTCCCGGTGCTTGGCCTCGGCGGTGGCCAGTGCCCCTCGCAGCCCCCGCAGCTCTGCCCGCAGGGCCGCCAGCTCCTCCTCAGCCTGTGCTGAGCGTAGTAGTGGCTTCATCTTGAAAAAGAGCTTCATCCATGACCAGTTCTTGACGGCGTTGAAGGCGCGGATGTTCCACTGGATGGTGAACAGGGCATCCCTGGGGAGGGGCAGCCACGGGTGGCCAGCAGCTTCAGTGCCGCCCCTTCATAGTGACAGCCCCGATGCTCCCTGAGCACCTACCCTGGGCCGGACATTGCACTGAGCACTTTAGCGTGGGACCTCGTTAACCTTCCCAGCAGCCTCTCAGGTAGGTCTTAATCCTCTGCTTTACAGGCGAGCTTGAGGGTGAGGCCCAAGGTCACACAGGTCTGCCTCCGGGGGCTGGAGCTCCGGAGCCCTGAATGGCCCCTGCAAGTGTCCTGAAGACACCAGGGGCGGTTAAGCCGCTGGGCTCTCATATAAGGTCAGACGGCCTGGGCTCACATCCCAGCCCCCCACCTCCTGCCACAAGCCAGCAGACGGGCTTCCTCTCTGCTCAGACACCCCCTCTAGTGAACAGAGACGATCATGGCACCTACCTCTCAGGACTGTCCTGTACTTTAACCGAGATAACTTCAAATAAAGTATCTTGCCCAGGGCTTGGCACTTAAGAGTCTTGGGAAACACTAGATGCCCTTATTACTACTCCAGACCACACTCTGGGATGGCCTGGAGTACAGGCAGGTTCTCTTACCCCAACTTCTGAGGTGAGGAAGTGGTAGCTGGGGGCTGCGGGGCACAAACCACAGCCTTGCCCCTTGGAAGGCACGCAGGCAGCCACGCGGTGAAATCTGACCCACAGGAGAGTATGACAGGGTTCAGAGAGCCTGGGTTCAGAGGGTTCTGCGAGCTGGGGGACAGTGGCTGTACCCCCGCATCCCCCCACCCCCTTCCAACACCCACCTGCCTCCAAGCAGGCGCTGGTACTCGAGGCGCATGAGGCGGCCCCGGCTCCATGCCTGCAGCAGTGTCAGGACCTTGGCCAGACGCTGGTCACGAAGCTCCTCCAAGACGCCTAGAAGCCCAGCCTTGAAGAACACCTGGGGTGTGGGAGGTAGGAGTAACCCTCAGTCGCCTGCGAGACCCCTGCAGTGTGACTGCCCACATCCGGCCCAGCGCCCTAATTCCCTTGTGCCCTGACCTTGGTGTGGCCAAGCTGGTACTGGGTGTGGTCGATGTCCAGCGAGGCCAGCAGCTTCTCCGTGGCCTTCCTGCTGTCCACGAAGGTGTTGTCCGGGATGGTGCTGGGGTTCAGGATGCGGTACCTGGGGGAGCAGGGACAGGCTGGAGAGGAGGGTGCTGGGCGGGGAGCCGACGACTGAAGAGGCTGGCCCCTCAGAGGCCGGAGCAGAGGCTCCAGAGGGGCACCCCCTGAACAGGCTGGCGGGGGACGGCCTTGTGACACTGGAGGACTGGGCATACTCGGCTTTAAAAGCTTGGGTAGCATTTAAATGCATTCAGTAGTTAAGTTCTTTAAGAGCCTGCAGCATTTACAGAAGGCATACATTTATGTATGCCCCAATCCAGCACTTGTATAATTTTTTAGTTTAAAATTTTTAATAATTTATCATTTTTTTCAGAAGGCCAAAAATAGTAAAGAAGGTGATGTGTTACAGCGTATCACAAACTGAAGAA
This sequence comes from Kogia breviceps, assembly GCF_026419965.1. NCBI lineage: Eukaryota > Metazoa > Chordata > Mammalia > Artiodactyla > Physeteridae > Kogia > Kogia breviceps. Next base: position 23,777,722 of record NC_081323.1, read on the forward strand.
ACATTTGGGAGAGAATTCTAATCAACAAGAGCAAGGGTTCTGGCACATCCACTTCTAAAGGGGACACACTCGCACACGTGTACAGGGCTGTGCGGGTCAGGCTGTCGTGACCACACTGTGAAGGCAAAACCCTAGAAACACAAAAAGGCCCCTTACTAAGGGACTGATGAACAAAGCACGGTTCACTGGATTATGGGATATTTTACTGCCATAACAAAATGGATGCTGCTGCACGTGTCATTACATTTATCCAAAGCCCTAGAATGTACAACACCAGGAGTGAACTGTAATGGAAACTATGGACTCTGGGTGATTAGGATGGGTCAGTGTGTGCTCATCAGCTGTAACAAATGTCCCACTCTGGTGGGAGATGCTGATGATGGGGGAGGCTGTGCACGTGTGGGGGCAGGGGCTTATGGGAAATCTCTGTGCCTTCCCCTCAATTTTGCTATGAACCTAAAACTGCTCTAAAAAAAGAAAGTCTTAATTTTTTTAAAAAAAGGATGATGATGCAGACTTGTGTCTATTAATAAGGAACAATCTCCAAGACATATAGTTACGGGGAAAAACAAAGAGAACATGTGTGTGTGCACCCATGTGTATAATATTTGTATGGACACACAGGTATAACGGTCAGCGTGGATGGCCCCAGTTACTTCTGAAGGGGGAGGGAACTGTGTATAATTGCAGCCTGACAAAAATCAAACCTATAAAGGGAAGGCAGAGGGGCTGACAGCACGGACCGAGCGCTCACTTGGTGCCAGCCATTACATAAAGTCTAGTCTATGTGAACCCTCATTCAACTCCCAGATCTACCTCCAGCTCTGCCTGCCCCCCGACCCTTGAGCTCCAGACTAACAAATCCAATCTCTCCCTCAACTTTCCTATCTGCTGGAGACATTTCTTTTTTTTTTTTCCAGCCATGCTGTGTGGCTTGTGGGATTTTAGTTCCCCGACTAGGGATCAAATGCCCGGGCGCTCAGCAGTGAGAGCACGGAGTCCTAACCACTGGACCTCCAGGGAATTCCCTGCTGGAGACATTTCAAAGTTGACATATTCAAAGTAGAGCTCAATCCACTCTCCTCCTACTTCCCCACAAAATTTCTAAATTCCTATCTTGGTTCCTCAGTAAATCTACCACCAACTCCCCAGTTGCTCAGGCCAAACAACCAGAAGTCACCCTTGTCTTTCCTTTTTCTTTCTTATTCCACATCCAATTCATCCGTCGCAGGGCCTGTTGGCTGCATCTGAGCCTGTTCACTTCTCCCCCAGCCCACTGCCCAACCCCAGGTCTCAGCCATCAGCATCTCCCACTGGGATACCTTCTGGCCCCCTCCCCAGTGCCCCCGCCCCCTCCTCAGTGCCCTTCCACCCCCTCAGGCTGCAACTGGGGAGGAGCCAGGGCTGGGGCAGGGAGACACCCACCGCTGCCGGAAGTCAGCGTAAAGCAGCCTATTGGGGAATCCTTGTCGGCAGATCCGGATCCCTTCCAGAACCCCATTGCAGCGCAGCTGGTGTAGCACCAAGAAGGCATCCATGACCCCTGGACATGGTGGGGGTTAAAGGAAAAGACTAGAGGTCAACAGACACAACTTCATGCCCCAGAAAAGACAAGGAGTCCAGACACAGGGCTCACTTTGAGGCTGAGCAGGCCATGCGGAGGGGGCAAGACCCAGCTTCCAGTCTGCCCTGTCCCCTCCCTCCAGTGTGCCCCATGCCACCAACCCACCCTGGGGTGACTGACTACCTGGGGTCTTGTTCTCGTTGGGGACAATGCAACGGACAAAGTGGGGCCGTGTGGCCCGCAGGTTGGTCATCAGCTTGTTGAGGTTCTCCTGGGGGTGAGGAGAGGGGAGAAAGCACAAGAGGGCAGAGAAGCAGAATTGGAAACCGCAGTGGATGAGCCCCTTAAGGACTGCGCGGTAGGTGCCTAAGCATGTCTCTGCAGTGCTGCCCTTTCACTCTGCTCCTTGTGACCCTCTGCCCTCTTCTGTTTGACCGGGTCCCCGTTACCATCACTAAAGTCTTCACTCCCCCACCCAATCCTTGTGGCTCCGGCCCCATCCCCCCCAAACCCTGCCCAGGCAGCATGGGGACGGGAAGCAGCACAGACTTGCTGTGATGTTCACGTGGAGAGGAATTAAACATCACTGCAAGTCTTAACGGCCGCCCGCCCAGGGTGCAGGGGACAGAGCAGGGAGTCGGGACGGGGTGGAGGCGGCAGGGCGAGGGCCTGCACGAGGCCTAGACTGGGCCTCACCTTGTGTAGCTGGGACACCGTCTGGAATGATGCTGCCTTCCTACGCTTCTCTTTCACCCCAGACTTGGGGGGCTCGGCTAGGAGAGACATGGGACCAGTCACTCCAAGGGACATCCCTCTGTGAGTCCCCTACAGAATCTCATCCCTCTGTACTCACTAGAGCAGGAGCCAGCATGGTTCTCGTAGAGAGTAGCCAAGAGCTTGTTCTGCGACTTTTGGAAGATGGGGACCACCGTCTCATTCAGCGGATCCTTGTTTTTTTCCAGCCAGCCCACGATGCTGTAAGGCACCTGCCAGAGACCAGACGGGGGCTGAACCGAGGTGGGGGAACCCGGAGGAGGGAGGAGAGAGGTCAAGAGCTGGGGTTTCAACAGGCACCTACCACACCCGCATAGTGGACCACCTCAAAGTGGACCTGGTATTTGCGCTTCTTGTCAGGCCGTGGCTGCCGGAAATTGGGCGACTTTCCCGCGTGGTTATCACAGAGCTTGGCCTGGAAGCTGGCATCTGAGGCCTTGGGGAACAGACACTCCTCCTCCAGAATGGACAGGATGCCCAGTGGCTGGGGACAGGGCACAGCTTGAAGGGCCTCCATCAAGCCAGCCCATCCAGGCTGGGCTCGATCCCCACTTCCTGGAGCCCCTCCCTCTGGGAGCTTTCCCAGACCCTCCCACCTCAGCCATCTGCCCTGAGGGACGAAGAACTGACCTGCACCCAGGAGCCCTGTCTTCTAAGAAAGAAAGTTTGTGGTTTGGCTTCTAAGCCCTTTCTGCCCAACTTGCAGCTCTGAGTTGTTCTCTTTACTTATAAGAAGTGTGCAAACTCAAACCGGCATCCGTGGTCTCACACGTGGTACAGTCAAAAAAAGGCAGTTTTGAGTTCAAATTCTGGCTTCCTCACTTAGTAGCTATGGGGCCCTTAGACCTCTCTAAGCCTCAATTTCCTAACCTGCAGAATGGGGAAATGAATACTTTCATTGCTGTTATAACAGCAAAAGCTGTCAACCACCTAAATGTCCACTAGTAGGAGATTGCAGAAATGCACGAAAATCATCTGCTGCATGAACTACTGTGCCTTCTTCGACAAAGCACCATGATCAAAATACACTCTCAGAGAACAGGTAGGATGAGAAATGCATCTGTGTTCATAAGAGAAAAGAGATGCCCAGGATAAAGGACGGGGAGGAAACAGGTTGTGGTAGGCTTGGGGGACACATCTTTTCTCCTTTGTTTCTGATTTTTCTATTTTTCTTTGATTTTTCTTTCTTTCTCATCTTTGTACAATAGGGAAATATATGTAATGTTTTATAGACAAATAAACAAACACACCCTACCCTGCCCTGTAGTTCCGGACAGTTTTGAGGGTCCAAAGAAACTGTGGCTGCAACAGTGCTGGGATGCATGTTCACACACACACACACACACACACACACACACACACACACACATACTGCTCACCAACACACAATCACACTCAATTTCCAATACACCTAGTCACACACATGCACACATTTCCATTCATGTACATGTTACACACACACGTGCACAGCCATGCTCATACATGCACACACACATGCAGGCTTGCACATGCTCGCTCACACACAAGTGCACATTCATTCCTGCTCACCCACTGCACCCATGCCTTCCCTTCCTTGCAGTGACCTGGCCCCAGGTCTCACCTTCTCGATGAGGTCAATGCAGGGCTGCAAGTCCAGGCCAAAGTCGATGAAGACCCAGTCGATGCCCTCCCGCTTGTACTCCTCCTGCTCCAGCACAAACATGTGCTGGTTGAAGAACTGCTGCAGCTTCTCGTTGGTGAAGTTGATACACAGCTGTTCAAAGCTGTTAAACTATAGTGGGAGGCGCCCGGCTCAGCAGGCCTCCTTGTAGATGGGGACAAGGAGACCCACAGAGAACAGGGATGTGCGGGAGCTCACCCCGCTTCCAGGCAGACACCCAGGGCTCCTGTCCCCAACCCCCATGGTCCTCCACCCCAGAGAGAACAGAGCCTGGGGGTGTGGGCCTGCCCTCACCTCAAAGACCTCAAAACCGGCGATGTCCAGGACGCCGATGAAGAACTGACGGGGCAACTTGGTGTCCAGCGTCTGGTTGATCCGTGACACCAGCCACCGGAACAGCCGGTCGTAGGTGGCCTTGGCCAGAGCCCCCACGGCAAACACCACCTGGAGGCGCGGGGAGGCTGCTCTGGGACCTGGCAAGGAGGGGACCCTGCCCCAGCTGTCCCCAGGTGGGCCCCGGCCTGCCAGCCGCTCACCTACTCCACGCTCTGGCCCTTGGTCACATACTCGTTGCCCACACGCACTCGGGGGTGCAGAAGGCCTTTGAGGAGGTCTCCACTGCTGACCCCCATCAGGTAGGCAGCCTTGTCAGCACCTGGCAGGGCACATGGGTGAGATGAGGGGGAGGAGGCCAAGAACACGGGTACGTGGGAGCTCTACCGGCCTCAACTTAGGGTCATGAGAGGGAGGTTGGAAGAGGTCAAGTTCAGGGTCAGCAAACTGTACAGCTCAGGAGGATGAGGGTGTGGAATTGAGAAGTCAGGGTTTACAATCAGGGCCAGGTTAAGACTGAGGTCAAAGGCTGTGGACGAGGCTTAGGGTTAATGGTCATGGACTGGATGCTGGGATCAGGGTCAGGAGGATGACCAGGTCAGGCCAGGGTCAGGGCCCTCACTCTCGGTGCCGTCGGCCTCAGCCTGCTCCTCCCGCTGCTTCTGCTTGAATTTCATGCTGCCTAAGTGCAGGAGGGCCCCCACGGTCTTGTAGCAGGCGCACTTCTCATCCACGCTAAAGCCCAGGATGTCCATGGCCTGCTGCAGGTGGGGTGTGGAAGGCTCAGAGAAGTCTGGGCTCCTCCAGGGTTCAGCCGAGTGAAGGGCACTGGACCTGCTCCTCCACGTTTCCCCCCTCCCACCACAGACATACGTCAGTGGCCATGAGCTCCTCTCCGTCATTCATGCTGTCCACAGTGATGACGCCCTGGCTGCAGAAGTGGTAGTCATAGGGGTTCATAGACAGAAGCAGCATGTCTGGGGGACATGGGGCGGAGAAGGGCAGGTCGGCTGTGTTCACCCAGCTCTCCTCCATCTCTCCATCCCAGCGTGGTGGACCCTGGGAGCCAGCCCGGCAGGAGAGTGTAGGGCCCTCCCGAGACTTTGTAGCTTGAGTTTCTCTCCTCGACTCTCATGCCCATGGCTTCTCTTTCCTTACGGTTCTGAGAAATGAGCCTCGGTCCCTATGACTCACTCATCTTTTGACCATTGCGCAAGCCACCCCCTATGGCCCAGACCCTGTGCTGGGTGCTGCGGCCCAACGAGGACCAGATTCTGCCCTTGAGGGGCTTGCAAGAGAGGGGAGCTGGGCCTAGACAGAGCCATTGCTCCCCACTGGTGCTAGCTGGGGCCTCTCTAGTCTCAGGACAGCAGGAGAGACAAACTTGCCAGGGCAATGGTGCTAAGGGGCCCATTTCCTAGCATGAGGAGGAGAGGGCTCAACAAGAACTGGAAGTCCCAGGAAGGGGGTGGGTGGATAGAAGGGGCTCTGGGTCTCCAGGAAAGAAGGGATGTGATCTGACGGGGGCCGGGACAGGGCTGGGCAGCCCAACTGCCACCCAGACCTGTGGGCTCTGATTCCCACCCCATCTGCTGCTGGCCCTCACCCTGCAGCTCTGGCTTCTTCCCCGAGAGGATCTGGTAGTAGATGTGGTAGCCTCGCTCACCGGGCAGCTGGAAGATCACCCTTGACTTCTCCAGGAGATCTGGGGAAAAGGGAGGTGCTGGCCTAGTTTCCTGCGTGGGTAACCCCACTATGGCTGAGGGGCAGGGAGGAGGTGTCAGCCAGGGGCAGGGGTGTGTGTAGAGGTGCCGTGTCTGCACACACGCCAGCATGTGCAGAAGGGTGTCTCTCCATCAACGCACATGTCACGGTGTGGGAATGCATATGTTTGTACGTCTGTGTGTCTCTGTGTGTGGGTGTATTACGTAGCTGTCTGTGTATGGGTCTTGATTTGTCTATTCTTTCATCTGTGCTTTCATTCCACCATCCACAGACCACGCTACTTTCCTCCAGAGCACTGCTGGTGTGTCAGTGTGTCCACCGAGCAGAGCCTCTGTGTGTTTGCACATGGGTCGGTCGGGGCATGAATTATGACGTTCGCACCTATCACCACCTGCCCATGCCCATCCATCAGGATCTGGCCATGCACCCCAAGACGGGGAGCAGCCAGCGTGGGGGCCCCTCTATGCATGTAGCCTGGGCACCTGGTGTCTATGCAGCAGGTCTGGGTCAGGCGGGATGGGCAATGACCCCAGAGAGGCATTGGGGGAGGCTTCCGGGAAGGATGAGGACTCGAGGTGTAGAGATGAGGCCAGGGCAGGAGGGGCACAGGCCTGCCCTATCGAGGGCCAGAGAAAAGACTGGGATGGTGGGTGAGGGAAGGGCCCAGTCACAAGGAGCCTGACTGGCCAAATAAAGATTTGGGCCTCCATCTTAAGGTGATGGGATCTGGAAAAGGTTTTTAAGCCGGAATGCGATGTGGTCAGATTGGTCTCTAAGAAAAGATCACTCCGGCTGCAAGGAGATCCAGCAGAGGAATGGACAATGGAAGATTACATGGGGGCTGGGGGAATGTTCCAGGTGAGAGGTGAGGTGGCCTGAGCTCGGCTGTGGCCAGGGGATGAAGAGAAGCGCCTGGGACGGGTGGGAACCCCAAGGACTTGATGACAGACACTCAGTCTGAGCGGAAAGACGCAGGCCTGGGCCTGTTTCCCCATCCTCCCCCTCCCCCACCTTCTCCTAGACTCACAGCTATCAATATCCGCGGATGCCAGCTTCCCAGATGGACCAAAATGAATGCGGATGAACTTGCCCTATGGGCAGAAAAGCAGCCTCAGTTGGGGGCCCAGCCAGCGCTGACCTATTCGTCCAAGGCTCCCACCACCTTGTGTCTCCCGGCGACAGACCGGGCTCCACCCACACCTGGCTCTCCCACTGCGGCACTCACGAAGCGGGACGAGTTGTCATTCCGCAGGGTCTTGGCGTTGCCAAAAGCCTCCAGGGCAGGGTTAGCCTCAATGATTTGATCCTCGAGGGTGCCCTGGTGGTGGCAGGCCGAGGGCTCTGTCAGCCGGTGGTCCCGGGGTCTCGGCCCAGCCCAGACAACCCCTGGTTGGGAAGGGGAGGGGAGGGGTGTCCCCAGGACCTCATAATTGTTGCCTGCCCCACTCACACCAGCCCCATACCTACCCTGGTCTTCGTGGCCAGAAACTGCCAGGAGGAGAAGGAAGACAATGTTAGAGGGTGTGAGGTATCACCAGGCGGGAGCGGGCAGCGGGTGGCTAGCGGGACAGTGGGTGTTAGTCAACCAAATGTGTACACCCCCCCCTGCTGCAACCCCTCATGCCCGACCCTCCAGGGACTGTTAGAAGGAGAAATGCTAGAAAGTGGAGGAAACACGGCCCTAGTCAGGGGCTTGAGGCAGGGGCTGCGTCTGGGGGTCTCCTATTCACAGCCCCCCAAGCCCTGTCTCTGGCCTCCTCCATATCCCTTCATTTCCGAACATGCCCCAGGAAGTGACCCTGCCCCAAGCCCTAGAGGTTCCTGACTACAGTCTACTCCCCTTTAGAGCCCAGCTCAAATGCCCCTTCCTCTAGGAAGGCTTCCCTGATGCTCTGAGGCTGGAAGAGACCTCTTCCTGCCCAAACCTTCTGACCCCTCCCCTCCCTCTGTGACTGCGCTTCTTCACACTACTCCTTTGTATCGTGATGAGGTGCATTTTCATTGTACAGTTGTACACCAACTATTATTCAAAATAGCCCTGTCGGGGCTTCCCTGGTGGCGCAGTGGTTGAGAGTCCGCCTGCCGATGCAGGAGACACGGGTTCGTGCCCTGGTCCGGGAAGATCCCACATGCCGCGGAGCAGCTAAGCCCGTGAGCCATGGCCGCTGGGCCTGCGCGTCCGGAGCCTGTGCTTCGCAACGGGAGAGGCCACAGCAGTGAGAGGCCCGCATACCGCAAAAAAAAAAAAAAAAAAAAAAAATAGCCCTGTCGGGTGCATATTATTAGCTCTAATTTGCAAATGAGGAAACTAAGACTCAGAGCAGGAAAGTGACCTGCTCCAGATGGCACAGTAAGTCAGGGGCAGAGCAGACAACTGAGCCCAGGCATCCTGCTTTCCACGATGCCCGAAGCCACCCATATGTCTCATCTAGAGGGACTTGCTGAATGGAGGTGATCCTCCCCCCTTGCTCTCCTAGCCTCATCCTTGTCTTCCCTCCTTTTCCCTTTCCTTCTCTTCCCTACCCTGGATCCCAGCAGCCTGGGAAAAAAAGGGAGAAAAAGGAAGGAATAGATTCTGGAGAGACAGGTGCCATGCCACCTGTCCCACGCCAGGGGACTGTGGTTATTCACTCACCTCCAGGGAGCCCAAGACTTAAAAATACCCTTGAGGTGTTGCTGGGGAGACAGAGGCAGGAGAGAACTGGCAGGAGCCCCTCCCCCGAGCTCCACCCACACATTCAAGTCCAGGGCTTTTGAACAGGGCTCTCTTTGGAGATGTGGTCAATTTGGGGGCCGAGGGGAGGGAGGTTGATAAGGCTCTTAAGCTCCAGCAGCCATGGGCCCTGCGGGGCAGCCTTTCTCTCTACCTCCCCTGCCTGACAGCTCCTCCCAATCCCAACTCCACAATACAGGGCTCCTTTCCACCCAGCTGCCCCCTACCCCTGCCCCTCCCGGCTGCATCCCTGCCAGCTCCCTGCCCTCCATTCCTGTTCCTGGACCGAGACCCGACTTTCTGTAGCATCCTCAGAGACACTTTGGGAGTTGGGAAAATGGGGTGGGGGGGGGAGGGAGGAAAGAGTACCAAAAAGTCAACAGCAAAAACAAAACAACAAAAACAACCACCACACCAAAAAAACAAAACTGAAATAAAAAGAGAAAACAAGAAAATCAACTGGGAAAATAGGAAGAGGCAAAAAGAAAAAGAAAAAAACTTTAAATGGAAAAAAGAAAAGAAAAAGAAGAAAGAAAAATGTCCCAGAATAAACACAAGGCTCAACAGGACCAGGAGTAGGGGCTGTGCAGGAGGAGGCCTTGGGCTTCTGGAAAGAAAAGGCAACCCATTTGGGGGTAGGGGAGCACACACAGAGCTCTGAACAGCTGGCCCTGGGGCTAGGAATGAAAGTTGTACCTTGAGAACAAAAACAAAACAAAAAACTGGTTCCCCCATTGTTTCAGAAAATTTCAAAAACCATAAAAAAATCATGGGGTGCAAAACTGCCCCTTAACCTTGGCTGTTGGGAATGCCAAGTGCCCTTGGCTCTGGCTGAACCTGCTTGTTTGATTGACAGCAGGTAACTGTGTCTTTGGTGCATGAAAACCAAGAAAACAATTACTTCTTGGTAAAAGCAGCCTACCTGGTAAACTCTTTCAAAATATGAAGGTCATGATGAAAGGGAAAAAAATACATTAAATGCTTAGGAATAGCAATGTGGTCCCACCCCTGCTCTGTTCCAGATGGGAACAGTGAGGCAAGCCTGGAACCGCGTCATACAATGTGACAGAGAATGGCCACAGCCTCGCTGGTCGAGCCTTGCTCAGGCCAGAGTATGCCATAAGGGTGGGAGGCTCAGGCAGGGCTGGAGGCTCTGGGGAATCAACTTTTTAAAAAGAAAAAAAGAAGAAAAAAAAAAAAAGGAGAAGAAAGAAAAGGAAAACAGAAGCAGCAGGGAGCAGCGCCCACGTGGGCGAGTCTTACGGCCTTCTTGCCCAGCCCGTCTCCCAGGGCAGCGACGACGGCAAAGTACTGAATGACCCGCTTGGTGTTAACCGTCTTACCGGCCCCCGACTCTCCCCTTGGACGACACAAACATGAGTCACCAATGTCCATCTGGCTACTCTAACTCCTCCCATCCCCCAACACCCTACCCCACAAGCAGGGCCCCTCTGCCCTCCCCACACCCAGCTCCCAACTCAGGACCCACACCCCAACTCGAAACTCCTGAGATAAATTAGCCCTCAAAATTGTTTACAAAACAAGCCAACATAGACCATCCCAGTGAGATGAGAAAACACATTATGATGCCACTGTTTACTGAACACTAACTTACTGCCAGACACTGGGCCAAGTGCTTTACCTATATTGGCTCATTTAAGCCTCAGAAACCTGTAAGGCAGGCACCATTATCATCCGCTTTTGATAGATAAGGAAATGCAGCTCAGAGAAGTTATGTAGCTGTTTCTGCTGTGTGCCAGGTACAGACATTAACTCACTGACTTCTATAGCTCTGTGTGGTAGGTAAGTAGGATTGTTCTGTCTTTTCTGATGAGACTCAGAGCCCCAAGCACACCAGCAGGAAGTGGACCTGTGAGAACTTGAATACAGGTCTTTCTGGTTTCAAAGGCCTTGATCTTCACCAGCAGGCTGCACACACGCACACACACACACACACACACACACACACACACGAACGAACGAACGATGTCCATATTGGCTTGGCTGGATATAAACTTGGTATGTAAGAATTCTACCACTTACCAGTGAAGGCAAACAAAGGATTATAAATAAGATTCAGAAATATGGAGATGGTAAGGAGGAGGAAAGGGGTCTCCCCACTCCCCTTGAGCGAGAATCAGAACTCCCAAAAGATCAAGGTGGGAGAAGATTCCAGGCCCTAGGGACAGAGGGTATCAGGGCTGGTGATCAGTCTGGTACCCCCTTCCTGCCCACCAGCCATAACACATCTGCCCAGAATAGGGGGCAGAGAAAATGCTCTAATTTAGTTTCACCTGGGACACTGACTCGAGGCGGTAAAACCCCTGCCCTAAGCACTTTGTATTTAACCTTGGGAAACGATTTTAGTTCCACTCTCTTCCTGCCAGATGGCCAGCATTTCCCACCCCATCCCCAGAGCCCCACACTCACGTGATCAGCATGGACTGGTTCTCTCGGTCTGGAAGAAAGGGGAGGAGATAGAGAAGTTAGCCAAAGTGAGGGACCAGCCACAGGTGGAACACCTGGACTATCCTTGGCGTTGGGGCAGCCCCTCCATCACCCAGGGCCAGAAACGGGAAGGACCAGGTGGGACCTTCAGACTGCAGGCCAGCTCCCACTCAGAGAGACAGAAGGATTATGCTAGAGTGTACAGCAACATCAAAAGGAGGGCAGTGCAAGTGGAGGGAAGGGGGTCCTGGAGCCGGGGGAGGGGCCTCGGGTGGGAGAGAGGAGTAAAGGCGGCCCTTACTGCGCAGCATGTCATTGTAGGCGTTATCTGCCACCGCATATATGTGGGGCGGGGCCTCCGAGAGGCGCTTTCCCTTGTAAGCGGCTACCACGGAGGCTGTATAGATCGGGAGCCATTTGTAGGGGTTGATGGTGACACAGAAGAGGCCCGAGTATGTCTGAGGAGAGAGTGTATAGATAGGTTGTTGGAGGCCAAGTTCCCATCCCCAGGCTCTAGCCCTCGCAAAACTGTGACCCTTGCAAAATCCCCCAAGGAGCTGCTTAAGGTGCGATGCCACACCCTTTGTGGCCGCCCTAGCCCCGCCCTAGCCCTTACTCCTGCCCACAGCCCGTGGCCCCTTCACAGCCCCATTGCCCAGCCTCTGTGCTGCTGCAGCTCCGCCCCTACACTGCCATAGCCAAACCTCCAGCCCTACCTCTAGCCCCGCCCCAGCCAGTGGCCCCACCTCCACAGGCCCATGACATCACCCTACCCTGCCTCTAGCCCTGCTCCTCCACGGCACACAGCCCCGCCTCTCACTGCACACAGCCCCGCCCCTTCCCCGTTCTGTCCCCACCAAGCTGTGCCTCTTGCCCTAGCCCCGCCCCTGCTACTATGGCCCCACCCCATCCCACCCGTGGCCCCTCCCTGGCCCATGGCTCACATAGATCATCCAGCGAGCATAACGCTGGCGCAGGTTGTGCAGTACGGCTGCCTCGTTGAGGTGCGTCATCATGGCCATGTCCTCCAGCAAGTCGAAGCAGGGTGGGTTCATAGGCTGCAGTTCAGCTTCACGAACCGTCAGCACCTGCCAGGAAGGCCATATGGTGGGGTGACAGGTGGGCAGGAACAAACTGACCTCAGCCTCTCTCTCCCATACGCTCTCGGACCCCCTTTCATCCAGAGCACACTGGCCAGGAGCTACACCCGGGAAGGCGGAGGAGCTAATTCCGGGAAAAGGGGGAGCCAAACCTTCTGGTCTTTGGTCTCCACGTTGACTCTGCCCCCAGTAGCCTCGGATTTGACCTCAGCCTCCGCATAAGCATCCTGTTCATCAGGTACCCAGACCCACTTCTTCCCTGGGTTTCGGGGAGAGCATGGGGGTTTTGAGAAAGGTTGGCGCACATCCAGGGGTTGGGGACTCAGCTGGGGCTCCCAAATCGTGTCTGCAGAGCTGTGCCCCTCCTAGGAGCCCCTCTGTCAGGATGCAGGAGTACCCAGAAAAGATCCTTCCCGACACAGACTGCCAGAAGGGCAGAGCTGGGAGGGTCCCTAGAGATCTCAAAGAATTCCCTGACTGAGGTTACAGTCCCTCACAGCCCTGGATTACACATTTGGGTTCAGATTCCTGCTTCTGTTGTATTTGCCCTGTGACCTCAGGAAAATCCCTCATTCTCTATGGGCCTGTCCCTCAAAGGTAAAACATTATGGGCATGTCCTTAGTTCCCATATGGAGCAGCCCTCAATATCAGGCACTTAATTTTCAGTGGGTTCTGCCTCCCCCATTTCACTGAAGACTCAAACCCGGGTCTTGTAAGTCTGTCTTATGCTCCTTCCTGCCTGGCCAGCTGGCCCCGGAGCTCCAGGGAAACCATATTTCATGGTAGTTAAATGCACAGACTCAGGTGTCCTGCCACTTACTAGTCAAGTGCCTTAGGACCAGCTCCATAACTTTGCAGGCCCCAGTGTTAAAATGCAGATCCTCTTGTTAAGAAATTATTTACAATTTCGAGATGGTGATAGCAGAGTGTTAAATCGAGCATGAGGCCCCTCTGAGGGCGGTGCCCTGTGTGGCTGCAGAGATTGCACACCCATGAAGCTGGCCCTGGCCCTGGTCTCCATCTCCCCAGGTTGTTGAGATGATGCATGGAAAGTCATCTGCTCTGGGCCTGGCACACAATAAGCACTTGATACACATTGCCTATTGTTATTATTGTCCTATGAGCAAACCGGGTCATAAATAGTAGCTTTTATTCCTGTCCCTGATAAACAGAGGCTTTGGCGCTATGGAAAGCACTAAAAATAACTCCAGCACAGGTTTTATGGACATGTGGAGGCAGCCTGCACACATACCAATCACTCTCATCTCAGAAGCTTAAGGCTCCAGCCACAGACTGCAGCCCCAGGAGGCGGGTGATACTGTCCCATTTTACAGAGGAGCAAACTGAGGCTTGCTCACAGACATACAGTGATGTACACAGGCTCCCTGGGATTTTATCCTCAGGGCTAAAGCTGTCAGGCCAGAGTGCTCCTTCAGACCCGAACTGAGTGAGCCCCCTCCCCACTCCTGGTCTGAGTCCATAAGGGCTTCTCTGTAGCTGTGCCCCACTCTGCCCTCACTTACCATCCCACAGGACAGTGTGCACCTTCACCTGCTCCTGGTAGCCCTGGCGGAGGTAGCGGGCAGACTCCCCAAGTTCACTCACATCCATCATGGTATTGGCACTGAGAGGTGGAGGATGAGATCTTAGAGGTTCAAGGCAGTCCAAGGCAGCAGGCACTGGAAGATGGCAGTGACAGGGGAACTGAGGGACCAGGGGCCCCAAACTGGGGCATGATCGAACAACCCACAAGACCTAATGGTAGGTGATTCCATGGGGCTCCCCACTTCCCAACATACACACATACACACACACACACACACACACACACACACACACACACACACACACATTCTCTCTCTCTCTCTCTCTCTCTCTCAAACACCAGAGCATCCTCTCCCACAGAAATGGAGAGACTTGTGCCAGCCCACAGGCACCCTCACCCATCAGCTTGTCTGCCCTCCCTTGGGCTCCAACTCCAGTCCTGATCACCCACCTCAGCACCACGGTGAGGGCTGGGAGCTGGGCTACCCCTTTTATTGCCGCCGTCAAGGTCAGCGGAGGAGAGCTATGTCAGCAATCTCCACGTGTCACAGCCCCCCCGGCCTGTCCACAGGACACAAAAGGCAAATTCCCTTTTATCTCCACCAGCACGGCCCCTGGGCTATTTTTACCTCCCATTGTCAGGGGATCACAAAAGCAGAGAGAGACAGTCACTCCACTCAGAGGTTGAGACTCAGACCGACAGGGGCAGGGACAAGGCAGTGAGAGATTTGGGAAGACTGAGGTGCTGGGAGAGAGAAACTGAGTCACAGGGAGTCTGATACACCCAGAAAAAGGTCCACACCCCCAGAAGTGGAGAGCAAGAAGACTCAGGGAGGGCGACCACAAAATGCACTCTGGGACTATTTGGTCCAACCCTCTTTACACATCCAGAGAAACTGAGGCCCAGGGAAAGGAAAGCGCTAGCCAAACCTCACAGATAAACAGTGGCAGAGACCGAGTCAAAAAGAGAAACAGAGACACTAAGGCATCCCTCTCCAAGCACCTGGATGCTGTCTCTTCCCCACTCCCCCTCACCTCTATCCCCAGTTCTCTGAGGTCCCCTGGGGAAATTACACAAGAAGAAAACCAGACCTAGGACCATAGGCATAAAGGAATAATTTGGCTGAAAAGGAAGCAAATTGAGGAAATTTAGACCAATCAGGAGCCCCCTTCATAATGACATTTAAGATTCACAGGAAGCCAAGTTCCCACTCTTAGCCCCCTCCTACACCCTACTCATATCAGGGGTTCGGGGTGCTGACACTCAGTCTGCCTTCAGAATGTGTCAGGCTCTCCTTTTCTGTCACCCCATTCAGACCCTGGTGATGCCACAGAATCTTGGAGTCAGAATATCAAAGGATCCTGGAACCTTCGACACTGGACACAAAGAGGTCCACAGTCAGAATTCCAGCCAGACATTAGGCTGAGCTCACGAAAAGAAACCCTCTGCACCAACGGGCTACCAATTGCAAATATACAGACATATCTATATTCTATATGAATAATTTCAAAGATACATTTTCAACCATGAATAGTTCAAAACAGGCAAAACTAACGAATGATGATAAAGTGAAAAAGTGGTCCTTTGAGGGAAAGTAACAACGAGAGGAGGCACAAGAGAAGCTTCTGGAATGTGGGAAACACTCTATATACTGAGCTGGGCTGTGGTTACACAGGTGTGTTCACTTTGTAAAACTAATCGTGCTATACGCTTAAGATGTATGCACTTCACCGTATGTTACATGAAAACTTTGTTAAAAATGCATGGCCAAATTTGGCAATATCTATCAAAATTACAAATGCCCAGACCCTTTTAGTAATTAATCCTACAGATATTTCCCCATGTTACAAAATGATACAGGTGTCCTTTGGGTGGACATTTAGATTGTTCTCTTTTTGCCATTACAATCAGGGCTGCAGTGAATATTCTTGTACAGTCTGATGAATTTTCACAAAGTAAACACACTCTGTTCAAGAACCCAAAATTACCAGCGTCCCCATCAACCCTCTTTCAGTTATCACTCTCTCACCTACTATCCTGACTTCTAATATCACAGATTGTTTTGAAATTTATATGAATGGAGTCCTACATTATGTATTCCTTTCTTTTTTCTCTCCACATCATATTTGTGACAACATCATTCTGTTTTAATTCTCTTCATAGAACTTAGATTGTTTCTTCCCTGCCTCCCCCTCCCACCCACACCCACACCCAGTAAAGGGCAAGAGCTTGGTCTAGGCCCCCAGCACCTTGCAGAGTAGCTACACATAGTAGAAAGTCAATAAATATCTTGAAGTAAGAGAATGAAGCAAACTTGATTGATAGTTCAGATTACAGAGTTTTAATCTCCATATGGGGTGAGAGGCTAAGGAGCTGGGCTTGAGCAATTTATAGAAAGCCCAGAGGGTAGGGAAAACTCTGCTCCTGTTCAAAGATGCTAGGAAAGCAGGGCTTTGTGTCTAAGGCCCAAGCAATAGAACTGGCCTGGAGAATCAGATTCTCTAACAAGCCTAGCCTATACCAAATATAATGTGGGTCTGAGTTCTAGAATTACCTGCTCAGTGTAGAAACCTGGGGCTGAAAAAACAACCCAAAGAAGTGGGTCTAGAACTGCCCTGTAAGTTCGCTTCTAATACACCAGACACACCTTCCTGTTGAGATGAGCTCAGACAAACATGACAAAGCAGTGAGGAAACCCAAGGTGCACCTGAGAGATGCAACAAATGCTACAATCTGCAAGGACTTAAGGTACCAACTTTAAACACCTGAAGAGCCATGTTGGAACAGAGGGAGCCTGTGTGATTTGTGTGGCCCCAAGGGCAGAACAACAGTGCAGTTGCAAGGAAGCAGAGTTTGAAGATACACACGAAAAAGGACTTTTTCACACTTGGAGCCAATCAGCAATGGAAGAGGCTGCCTTGGAAGAAAGTGAGCCTGCCAAAAGCAAGGAAGAATCAAGTAGAGGCTGCACAGGGCTTGAGGCTTTGGACTGGATGCCCTCTGAGGTCTACTCCAACCTCAGGACTCCAGGATTCCAGGATTTTAGACCGTCTGGAAGCTTTGTTTCTTAACAACCACCCTCTCAACCCAACAAACCCACCCACTGTGTAGCCAGTATAGACAGCCCAAAGTCTTTCTTCCTGCCTTCTCTTCCCAATGTTATAAGTACAGAGACAAGACATATATGCACCTCAGTTTTAGAATGCTGGGTTGTTACAACCCAGGGTCATTAGGGCCCTGAAGTGCTAGAATCCTGGGGCAAAAGACTTGAAGCAAATATGACAAAATGTACAATGGTTTGTTATTATTTGTACTTCCCTGTACCTTTTGCATTTGTCCCTCCTTTGGGTTTGTTTGTTGTTTTATTTTTTATTTTAAAGATTTTTTTGATGTGGACCATTTTAAAGTCTTTTATTGAATTTGTTACAATATTGCTTCTGTTTTATGTCTTGGTTTTTTGGCTGCAAGGCATGTGGGATCTTATCTCCCTGACCAGGGATCGAACCCACACCCCCTGCATTGGAAGACAAAGTCTTAACCACTGGACCGCCAGGGAAGCCCCCCTGTTGTTTTTTTAAATTAAAGACTCCTAGGGCATTAGGAATCGGGAGCATCAGGGCTGGAGGGCTGGAAGGGAAATCAGCTTAGCTAAGGACACCAAGACCCCGATGGGGACAGAGGGAAGCCCAGGCCAGACTCCAGGATCCCACTCCGAAGGCAAGCTCTCTACCCTTGCACATGAAAACTGGGAAAGGAGAAAGCAACTTCAGGCAGGACCAGCATAAGGGCAGCTGGGTCACCTGCATCCTGGCCTGCAGTGTGTCCACCCTCCTGGGCTAGAGGGACTCTCCCTGGAAATCACTCAAAGAAACACCATCTTCAAGGGACTTAGGGTACTGACAGCCCCAGAAATGGCTGTCGGGGAGGGCTGGACCTCAGGCTTTCTAGTCTGTGTCTCCAGGCCCTCAGACCTAGGTGGCCCTGAATAGGTCTACCACTGCCCTCAAAAACTGATATGCTGTCCGCCAGCCCCCACTTACACAAGGGAACCTTGGGCCTGGCTAGGAAGAGAGTTGGAGGGGTGAAGCAGGAGTCAGGGAAGAGAGTAAAGTGGCCAAAGATAGAGATTGGAAGGCTTAGTATGTAGGAGGCTAGAGCCAAGCTGGGCACCAGGGTCTAGGTGTCCCCAATTTCTCTCCACCAAAGACCTCAGATCAGCAGTTGCCAAGAGTCCTGGAACCCACAGCTTAGTAGCAGCCAGACTGATGAGGCAAAGCCCGAAAGAGGCATAGTACCTCTGGCATCTCCTCTTCCAGCCCAAAATGTCAGTAGAGGAGCTGAGTATTGGAGAAAGCAAGGGCAGGCAGGTAGGCAGAGAGGATGTAATTTGGGAGCCACCCCAGCCCCAAATGTATCTGCCAGCAATGCACCCCAGTGCCTGGAAGTCCATCTTTGGATAAAGACATTGAAGGACTCTGTGAAGGAGGGAGGGACACATGAATTCAGTTCAATATGCATCTGACAGCTTCTCTTATGTGTCCAGGATGGGAACACAACACTCATTGTCCAGGAAAAAAAGCTCAAGGAGGATGTCAGAATGGAGGAGTTTGAAGGATAAAAGATTGTGGCACGTGCTATGAAGGCACCATGCAAAGTAGTGCTGTGGAGGGTAACGGGGGTGTAACTCTATTCAGGTTAGTCAGAGAGGGCCTCTCTGAGGGGGTGACATTTAAGGCAAGACCTGAAGGATAAGAGGGAACCGGTTAGGTGAAGAGCTGGGGGAAGGATATTCCAACCAGGAGGAACAGTAAATACAAAAGCCGTGAGGCAGAGCATAGCTTGGTGTGTCTGAGGCCCTGTCACAATGCTAGTGCCGCTGGGGTAGGAAGGTGCGGAAAGTTTTGCAAGGTGAGGTTAGACAGGTAGGCAGGGGCTGGGTCACCGGGACTCTTGTGGGACCTTATTCCAAGTGCGAAGGGGAGCTGTTAGCGCAGGAGAGTAAGTGGTGAAGGTTAATAATGATCACTCTGGCTGCCATATAGAGAATGGACTGAAGGAGCAAGAGATGCCACAGGCTGTGGCCGTCCAGGGAGAGGCACTGAAGGTAGAGGACAGGGGACGGAGAGCGTAAACTTGAACTCCAAGCCCAGAGCAGCCACACGGGCGTAAAGGGAGGTGAGGCTGGACGGAGCAGTGGGGACTGGATTGTGAATTCAAAAAGAGTCATGTACCAAAATGTTTATTGCAGCTCTATTTACGATAGCCAGGACATGGAAGCAACCTAAGTGTCCATCAGCAGATGAATGGATAAGGAAGATGTGGCACATATATACAATGGAATATTACTCAGCCATAAAAAGAAATGAAACTGAGTTATTTGTAATGAGGTGGATAGACCTGGAATCTGTCATACAGAGTGAAGTAAGTCAGAAGGACAAAAACAAATACCGTATGCTAACACATATATATGGAATCTAAAAAAAAAAAATGTCATGAAGAGATTAGTGGTAGGAGGGAATAAAACACAGACCTACTAGAGCATGGACTTGAGGATATGGGGAGGGGGAAGGGTAAGCTGTGACGATGTGAGAGAGTGGCAGGGACATATACACACTACCAAATGTAAATTAGATAGCTAGTGGGAGGCTACAGCATAGCACAGGGAGTTCACCTCTGTACTTAGTGACCACCTAGAGGGGTGGGATAGGGAGGGTGGGAGGGAGGGTGACAAAAGAGGGAAGAGTTATGGGAACATATGTATATGTATAACTGATTCACTTTGTTGTAAAGGAGAAACTAACCCACTATTGTAAAACAGTTATACTCAAATAAAGATGTTAAAAAAAAAAAAAAAAAAAAAAAAAAAAAAAAGCCAGATTAAGATTTGGTTCTTTATCCTGCAGGAGTTGGGGAGCCATCAAAGGCATTTTTTAATTTTATTTTTTTCATCAAAGAGCTCGGAGCAAGGGCATTTGACAGTGCGTTCAGATTTATGTGTTCACAAGAGCCCCATGACAGCTGGTGTGGAGGATGGACTGCAGGGGCGAGACCGGGGCAGGAAGACTTAGGAGGCGGCTGCCATAAGGGTCTAAATGCGAGGTGGTGAGGCCCAAAGAGGGGCCTCCACCCTGGCACCCCGGGAGGGTGCCCCTGCTCATCCAAAGCTTGTCCCCCTCCTGGGGCCATGGGCAGCTGCAAAGGGCCCGAGTGGGCCCCGGCTCTGATGCTTCAAGCAGAAAATAGGATGAGGGCAGCCAAAAGGCATCAGGGCTGTTTATCCGGTGGAGAGATGCCTCAGCATGGATTTATGGCTGAAAGGTTACTGGGGGGAGGGGATGGGGGGACCAGCTGTCCCCCATCCTCACAAAGGGCAAACAAAGGAGGGGACTATGGCCTCCACTGCAGCAAGAGGGAGAGAGGTTAGACACGTGAGGAATATGTCCTGACAGGCATCAGAGGATGAAAGGGCCCTTCAGGAATCATGCAAACCAACTCTCTCATTGGGCAGCTGGGGAAATGGAGGCACAGAGGAAGGTCACACAGTGAATTAAAGCTACGACTAGACACAGCAGCACAACGTCTTCCTTTCAAAGATCTCAGGAGTCTCCCAGAACATTCCCCAAAGCACATTCCTTCGACTGCCTCGGAAGAATCTGAGATGTGGCTCTCCCAGAGAGAAGTGTGCTTGTGTAGCCCTCCCAGAGCCCCAACCAGTCTCTGTGTTTACGGCGTTTGGTGGGAGCCTCCTGTATCTCTCAGGGGTCTTGGTCTTTCTGTGTTACCCTGTCTCTCTCTGCCCTCCAAGACTCTATTTCTTTGTCTTGGCCTCTGACTCAGTCTCTCGAGAGCTGAGCTAGGCTGGACCAATCTCCCACCCTCAGGGGGCCCTCACTGGTAAAGTACCCCCACGTAGACACCGCTTGGGCCCAGTGCCCAGGCTGGAACAGGTGACAGCAGCTGTGGATCTATCTATAGCTCCCTTGCCCTTCAATTGTTCCCAACATCAAACAATGGTTGGGCCCTGGATTAGAGGCACCCCCCAGCAGCCCTGCTGAAATGGATCCCGGCAGCAGGGGATGAGGCTCACGAGGGCCACACTGTGATCTCTCGTGTCTACTTCTGTTTGGATCTCCATGTTCCTACCTATAGCTCTGGGCTCTAAGGCCTTCCAGCTCAGAGGCTGAGTGAGTAAAGGACCGGTGGGTAAGGGACAGGGTATGTGTGAACAGCAGACGGTATACAGGCATGTGGGTGACACGTGGGTTTCCCTCCTTCTACCTTGGTTGACAGACACTCAAGAGCACTGGGATGCCAGTCCCATGAGGGCAGAGACCCAGTCTTTTTATTCTTTGCTGCAGACCAGCCTGAGCCTGGCCATGGCACGTGTTCGATATATAGTACATCTCTGACCTTGGCCCTTAGGAAGAGCAAGGCTGTGCTGTGTAGTGACATGACATAAGTGTGAACAGCAGTATGGAGCAGTGATGAAGAATACCTTATCTAGGGCTTCCCTGGTGGCGCAGTGGTTGAGAGTCCGCCTGCCGATGCAGGGGACACGGGATCGTGCCCCAGTCCGGGAAGATCCCATATGCCACGGAGCGGCTGGGCCCGTGAGCCATGGCCACTGAGCCTGCGCATCCGGAGCCTGTGCTCTGCAACGGGAGAGGCCACAACAGTGAGAGACCCGTGCACCACAAAAAAAAAAAAAAAGAAAAAAAAAAGAATACCTTATCTAACGTCAGATTGCCTGGGACTGAATCCTGGCTCTGCCAATTACCAGCCATGAAATCCTGGAAAATCACTTAACCTCTTAACCATGGAGATTCGTACAAAGTACCCACCACATAGGATTCTGATGAGCACTATATGGGTTAAAACATCCGAAGTGCTTAGAACAGTGCCTGGCACATGGCAGAGACTCATGATGTAACGTGGGTTCCCCTCACATTATATTATTATTTACATTATTGTTGTTACTTTCAAGATATCTCATTAAATGAAAAAAGTAAAGAGCAGAGAGGAATAGGTGGCTGGAGGCTAGGAAAGGGACAGCCTGACATTTTTTCCTTGTGTATCCTTTTATACCTTTGAAGTTTGAATCATGTCTATGTATTACCTATTTCTTAAGTGTTTGCTGAATGAATAAAGGTCGCTTCCAACATATCGACCCTTGAAAAAGCAAGCCCCTACTCTGTGCCAGAGGGGAGGGCCTGGAGGAGGGCGGGGCCTCAGGGTGTGGGCTCAGTGCCCTCAGCCCTGGGTCTGAATCCCTGGGACACCCTCTGTCCTCCAACCCAAAGGTGGACAAGATGTATCCATGCGAAATCATCCCAGAGCAAATTGTAAGCCAGAAGGAAGGCTTCCCAGTTTCTAGGCCAAGCAGCAGGGGTGGAAGGGGCAATGGAAAAAGGCTCCTGCCCTCTTCCCTGGCCCCAGCCCCCAACTCTTCAGCCCAAAGCTATTCTTAGAACCCAGATAATGCCAGCAGTTGCTGCTGCTCATATCAGCTTCCAGAACCACCCGGTCCTGAGAGGCCCAGTGCTGCCCCCACCCCCAGAACGCTGGCCTCTCTGCAAGGTATGGGCGTCCTGCTCGCTCTATCCACCGTATCCCGCAGGCCACTGCAGGTAGGTAAGAGGACTGGGTGGTGGGCCCCTCCAAGACTTCCCTTGCCAGGCAGCTGAGTGGATATAGGAAGGGCTGAAGGACACCCTAGGGCATGGGCTGACCCCTGGAGATCACCATCCAGATAGTCTGACCCGACCTCAGCCTCCAAACTATGCTCAGAATATGAACGAAAGGGCTGGGGGCTCCAGACATGGGTTAGCCTGGGGAGCTGGGGTGGGGGAGAGTGGAAACAGCAGCAGGAAGAAAGCCTGGGAGGATCAGTGTACGGGGAAGGGAGGATGCTAATAAAAAAGGAGGAAGAGATGGCAGAAGAGGCTCTTATAGCTCTGGCCCCAGAGTCAGACTGTCCAGCTCTGCCCCTTACTTGCTATGTGACCTTGACCTTTTCCTGTTGGAGCTTCAATTTCCATCATAAAATGGGCATAACCTTATTCCATTGGGTTGTTAAGCAGAGTCAAGGAAATAATGTATGTAAAGAGCTTAGCCTGTGCCTGATATATACAAGCCCTATGTAAACGTCTGACGACATTATCCTTGACTCTGTTTGAGCAGGCAATGGTCCTTTTTTAGCTTTGCGCCTGCAGGTACTAGGCTGGGCACATGTTGTCAGGACTGCCTCTTTGAGTCCTTGCTCTGCCATTTACAAGCTAAGTGACGGTGAGCTAGTTACTTAACCTCTCTGAGCCTTGGGTCCTTCTCTGCAAAACGGATATACGAAGAGTACTTGCCTTATAATGTTGCTGAGAGATATAAATGAACCAGAGTGCTTAGCCCATGGTAAGAGATCAACAGTGTGAACACGCCAGCCCTGCGGTAATGTGTATGTTGGGGTAGTCTGGTGGGGAAGCCTTGGGTCTGCCACTCTGGGGATGGAATTTGAGGTAGTGCCCAGGGCAGCCAACATTCTGGAAGAGACATCCTTGTGGGCATACCACATGGGAGGAAAGCCCCAGGGTCTTATAAGACCACAGCCACCCCACTGCCAAAATCCTGTGCCAAAGCCTTGGCCTTGCCTGGGGTCTCAGGTTCAAGACAGGCTTGTCCCAGCCTATGTCAGCTTCCTGTTTTGTTGAGTTCAACAAACACTCTCTGATGCCACCCAGATTGGGACTGGTTCTAGGCTTGCTCCTAAGGAGGAGTCTGTCTGGTAGAGTGGAGACTGGGGGAAGAACTCTCAGAAGACCAATTAGAGGTAGAGCGGGACAGTGGGGTGAGGTTGTGTCTCTGCCCTTGTGATCATGGTCAGTCAGCTTGGTAGGTGAAGGGCAGAGAGAGGCTCAATGAGTTAGGATTGGAAACCAACCCAAACGGTCTACTCTGGGTATCTTGAGGAGTGCAGGGAGACCCTGTGCTCTCCCACATCTCAGGGTATACTGCAAACCTCTCTGCGGATCTGCACTTTGCTAACTTAAGGGTGAGAGGTCTCCTTGAGCACAGCCCTCAGTGTTTTTTTTTTAATGGGTTGAAAATGTTGTTATTACAAATATCTCTCTTTTCCTACCTAATTCTTTGGGCCTTAAATTTCATTTTCCAACTGAAATTTTTGAGATAATTGTATAGTCACAATAATTTATAAGAAATAATACAAGACTTCCCTGGTGGCGCAGTGGGTAAGAATCCACCTGCCAATGCAGGGGGCACGGGTTCGAGCCCTGGTCCGGGAAGATCCCACATGCTGTGGAGCCACAAAGGCCATGCACCACTACTGAGCCTGTGCTCTAGAGCCTGCGAGCCACAGCTACTGAAGCCCGTGAGCCTAGAACCCGTGCTCCGCAACAAGAGAAGCCACCACAATGAGAAGCCCACGCACCACAACAGAAGAGTAGCCCCCGCTCGCCGCAGCTAGAGAAAGACCATGCACGGCAATGAAGACCCATTGCAGCCTAAAATAACTAAATACAACAAATGTATAACAACAACAAAAGAAAGTGTAAACTGGAATCACCCTATATTAAAAAAAAAAAAGAACCATCTTCCCCAGGGGCCTCTCACTCTGTTCCCTGCTGCCTTCTCCATGCCAGGCCCCGTGGATATTGTGACTTGTGTTTCTCACCTACCCAAGCCTGGGCAAGCTTCTCCTTTCTTTGCTGTCCTGGGTTTAGCTGGGCCAGGCTAACAATACAGCACAGTGCTTAAGAGTTCTGGAGTCAGACTGCTTGGGTACAGACCTTCAGTTACTCTGTCCCGTTGATCCTCTGTTCCTCATCTATAAAGCAGGAATAATAACAGCACCTACTCCACAGGGAATTAAATAATGCCTATAAAAAGAAAAAGGTACAATGCCTCGCATATGTGTTCAATACACAATCCTTACTATTATTTTCCTTATTATCATTATC